>NC_080380.1:625000-1250000 GCF_014773155.1 Arachis stenosperma | reverse complement strand
AATTTGAATGTTTTTTCTTTAAATTTGAAAAGAATCTCAACATGAAAAGTTGGAGGTGAATGTTTAATGCTGTAAACGATTTTTCTTTGTTATTTTGGCAAATTAGGTAATTCGGATCCCGAAAAATTAAAGGAATCTGCTCAAGCTCAGCAACGGCTCTCACAAAGCGAGCTCCAGAAACGCCAAATGGAAATCAAGGTTGGGGATGTTTGATGTCTCAATCCATTCGAACATTAATTGCACTTATTTTTGTGATATCTGGTGTTTGTTGTTTCTTTGTATTGTGATACATACTTTTTGGCTGTTAAAACAGGAGATTATGGAGAAAACAAAGATGCCTTCGGACGGGGAACTAATGAAGATTGCTATAAGTGACTTGAATAACAAGTCAGCGTCATTGGAAGATAGGTACCGTGCTTTACAGGAGCTCTTAGAGCTCGTGGAGCCAATAGATAATGCAAACGGTAGGTATTTTTCTGTTAGGGTAAAATATGTTTTTTTTTTTCTCTAACATGTTTAATTTGATTTAGTTTTGTTTTTAACGCATTCGATTCATTCAATTTTGTTCCTAATGTTTTCGATTTTTGTCAAAATTATGCATGGATGTTTTCGATTAGGTCCCTAATGTTTTTGATGGAGTTAACATTCATGTGTAATTTTGACACAAATCGAAAATGTTAAGGACGAAATAAAATCAAGTTAAACGATAGGGGTATTTTTGAAAAATTTCTCAAACGTTAGGGAGAACAAGCATACTTTACCTTTTGTGTTATTGTCTATGTTTTCATAACCCTGAGGTGTAGCCCAATTACATTAACTTCCCTGTGGTTAGTGTCTCAGAGATACAAATACAAAGACAACGGATATAGAAAGTTGTATGTAGGAGAGTGAGAGATTGTGAGATTGAATACAGTGTGCATCTTAGAAGGAAGTTCATTAGTGTCTCTACCTTAGATAATGAAAAATGAAAAACCATTTTTGCTGCTTGAAGTGTTTATTCCCAGAACAGTATCCATAACTTCATGTCAATTCTGATAGAATTGGCTGCTATTATAGTCATAAATAAAGTAATTTTATTTGATGTTTGCGTTTAGGCCAAATTACAATCACCTCTCTTGAGGTTTCTAGAAATTCAACTGGACTTCCCCTTGAGAGAGAGAGTTTATATTTTCTAAAAGTCCTCGAGAATTACTCACAACCTTTGGAGTAGGAACTTCAAAAACAAATTGAAAAGAGAATCAAATACTGAATACTTTTGGAGAAATGAAGGAAATAAGTGTGGGAGTTTGAGACATTAGTGGATCCCTCTGTTATATAATGCGTTAGAACAAATAATAGGTTCCAATCTTCCTTTGTTTTGCTCAATGCATTTAATACAACATATCTTCATCTGATTTTCTTTCCACAAGTCTTCAATTTTTTATTCTATATGTAATTGATTTATGTGATGTTGCTTATAGGTGAATCCATTATGGGTAAGGATATAAACTGGCATATTCGCCTACCACTTATAGCACTAAAGAAGAAACCTAAACATAACTTCAAAGATTGCCACAATACAAAATTATTTCTTTTTTTGTTTAATAATATTTCTTTTGTTATAGAAAAGTAGTGTATTTCTTATAGAGCTTTATGCATCTCTCAGATTTGCACAAACTTGGGGGACTTGTCGTGATTACACAGGAACTTAATCACTCTGATCCAGGCATAAGGACAATTGCTGCATGGATCCTTGGGAAAGCTAGTCAAAATAACCCAATTGTGCAGCAGCAGGTATGCTTTTCCTCTGATGATGCATTCAGTATTTGGAAGTGCATTGGTTTCTAGAGAATGATTGAAGCTAAGCAATATAAATTAACATTCTAAAATGTCAACTTAGGTCTTGGAACTCCAAGTACTCTCTAAGCTGATGAAAATGGTAAAGTCTGATTCTGTAGAAGAAGCCAATAAGGCACTATATGCAGTTTCAGCATTAATTCGGAATAATGCTGCAAGTCAGGAGAAGTTCTATGCTGAAGCTGGAGGTTGGATGCTTCACGTAAGCAAAAATTTTATATGATAATTTGATGTTGATGTTTACAGTTTCGGTAACTGAGGCTGGTTTATCTATAGGATATTTTGAGGAATGCTAATCTTGATATCAGACTACGGAAGAAGGCTGTGCTCCTATTGGCCGATCTAGCAGCGTATCAATTAGAGAATGTAGACAGAGATGGACCGCCTTTTTTCAATGACCGGGATCTGTTGAAGTCAGTAGTTGATTTAACTGCATCACCTGATCTTGATCTCCAGGAAAAGGTGATTATTGACATGGCATCTCATATTATCTTTTTAATTGTTGGAAATCTGCTTTTGTGTTGCGTGACTATGATGCTATTGGAAAATGCAATCCTTCATTTAACGTTTTAAGATTATTTCATACTGGACTAGTCATTTAGGCTTAGTTTGGTAAAACTTTTATTTTTCAAAAGTACCTTATAAAAGCTAACTTTTAAAAGCTAGCTTTTCAAAAGTTGTAGCATCTATGTTTGATAATTAAATTAAAAATGACTTTTAATAAGCACAAGCAACAAGTGCTTTTGGCAAAAGTTTTTAAAATTTAAAAATACTATAATAGACATTAATGTAAGAATTAAATTTAGATATTAGTTAATGATTGATGTTATATAAGACTTTTTAATTTTGATAAACACAAGTTAATTTTGAAAAGCTCTTCCTTAGATGCTTTCAAAAGCATCCTAGCTTTTAAAAGCTGCAAGCACAAACATAAGCACCTCTCAAAAAGCTTTACCAAACCAAGCCTTAGTCTAGTCACATGCTTATTTCGTTAGGTTGTGCTTACCTTTGGTGGTTGTGCTTACCTTCTTTAAATATCTTGTCTGAAAAAAGGAGCCCATTTTGGGGTTCATGTTGAGCTTTCTTGATTTGACTTTGTGGCATTGCTTCTGCCATGTGTTAAACAGGCTCTTGTAGCGATTAAAAGTTTTCTGCAACTAAGGATCACTGAAGCTCTCGTTTTCAGAGATTTTTGTGCTTTGGGCAATGCACTGAATAGGATGAAGCAATCGTTGCATGATTTGATGGCAGACGAGTATCAGAGAGACTATGTGATGGATGTGGAAACCCTTCGCATTGAAGTGGAACAAATTTTCCATAAAAAACTCGTAAAGCAGTGATGAGTTCACATTCCTGTGATCATAATGACGCATAATTATTCAGTTTCTAGGTTTGTATCATTATTTAATGTTTTTTTATACCTTTTTTTCCTTTAGTTTTCTCACAATTTTGATGTATCATATTACAGGGATTAATAATTCAATATCAATCTTATAGTTGTGTATACCAAAAAGGAAAAAGAATCTATGAACGAGACAATCCAGGGTTGAGAGTTGTTATCGACAATTGTTCATTTTACTAGTCTTATTCTATGTTATCGACAAATGTTAATGAGATTTTGATTTTAACAAATCACTCCTTTGAAGTTCAACATAGGTAGTTGTTGATCTGCTCATTACTAAGATTGTGATTAACAAAGAGGCAACAATATCTTGAGATCAAATTGGATTTATTACACAGCTTTAAAAGGGATGAATGTACCTGGGCATAAACATACATATCTCAATGGCTTATGTACTATGTACATTGCTTGAAATTAATGATGAAAATGTTAACCTCACCACCCTTTCTACTTTGTTCAGACTAATAAAATTTTAAGATGTACAAATTCCTCCTAGTTTTTACTGATGTGTTTCAAGAATTCCCGTGTATTCTGAACTTACCCAAATTGTTTACATGGTCAAATGTTCAGTGTCGTATCATCCTATCTTCCGGACATGAGATTCACAAGATTTTGGTTTTCATAGAAGGAGCCAACATCCCAATCATCAGTAGTTGAAGAAAGTGTCATTAAGGCAACAACAATGGATCTCATACTCGGACGCAGTTGGGGATTGTCCTGTGTACAAGCTTTTGCTAGATGCGCCATCTGGAAGCCAAATAAGTCATGGTAGATTGAGGACTTGAAATCATTACTAAATAAATAAATGCTCAAACAGTCAAATCAAACAAATATTCTCACTTTGCGAACTGAATCAATAGGGTAGTTTTCCCCAAGCCTTGGATCCACTAGTTTACAAAGATCTTCTGTAGGATCAGGCTGACTAAGAACTCCTTCAAACTGCATTATAAAAAGAATTTTAATATATTTTACTGTGATTAGGCAGTTACTCATTGCAGAAAATAATGAAAAGGACTAAGAAGGCATGTGGTTCATGAAAATTTTCAAATTCGTGGGAATGGTAAAATCATTCCGATGTAAGGTTTTTAGTGTAAAATTTCCAGGAATGAAGCATTCTTCTAACCACACCCCTTAATTGTAAAATTTGAGTGAAGAAATTATGATCACCAAAGCCACAAGGCCCTTTGAGTCAGCAACAGATTCGCTTGTCTTGACGATAGCTTCCTTAGCTGAAATAAGTTCAAAAAGAACTACTCCAAAAGCATACACATCTACTTTGGGTGATACATCTCCATATTGAGCATACCTTCAAACATAACAGTGGTAATTACTTAACTGAATTTCAATCAAATCAATGATTTCAACCTCAAATAAATCACTTGGCAAACAGATTTGATTAAAAGATCTAGCATGACTAACAACACTCGTACTGAAAGAGCGTAAGTTATCATACTCTGGAGGCATGTATCCAAAAGTTCCGACAAGACGACCAGTAGGAAGTGATGAGCTTCCAACTTCTGTCAGTTTAGTCAATCCGAAATCGGCAACCTACAAAGATGAATATCTTATGAGTATCTATGATAAGGATCCAAGTAATAGAAATTAAGATAAGATCTGAAAACTTATTGAACCTTTCCACGGTAGTTTTTATCTATTAATATATTTGCTGACTTTATGTCGCGATGAATATATACAGGCACTGTATGCTCATGAATATATTCAAGACCTCTGGCAGAATCCAATGCAATTTGAACACGGGTAGCCCATGGCAATGGCTCTCTTCCTGGCAATATTATCGCTTCAGCATTAACTCAACAATTAGAAATACAGTATTTGTAAATAAAAATCACATGAGCTGATCTAACCAGAACCGCGGAGATGCTGACTCAAGTTTCCATTCTCAATGTATTCATAGACAAGGAAAAGCGAACCCTCGATACTATATCCAATCAACCGCACCTGGATGGTAATGAAGAGTTTCAGAGACACACACCAAAAGAGTTTGAGACTTTATAATACAAAACACATCTCCATTGAATCCTTGTGCAGACTTACATACACTAAATATCGAAGAGGAGTGACAAACGATGTCAAGAAGTTCTCCCGACAACATATTTTAAGAACAATATACTTAGAAGGTTTTGTAAACAGAAGCGAGCAGTTTATGCCTAAATGTTGGTGAAATGGAAAGCAAACGAACCAGTGGAAGGTCAAATGGAACTGAATTCCTCAAAAGAAAGCCAAAGACAGCAAACTGGAAAAGATTGGAACTACCACAAACAAATTGGGGAACTGGAACTGCTGAAAAGAAACCCAACTAGAGTGCAGGACAGACAGGAATGCTAAAATGTAGTAGAATATATGAATGACAAAAAATAGGCAGAAAACATGAAAATGCAATTGCCAACTTCAAGGGAAACACAAAATAAAAATTTGTGTTACCAATCATGATTTATAGGCAAAAGGGGTCCATAAGATCCAAAATCCTATAAACAAGTACCAGTATCATCCCAGATATCCTGGAAACAAGGTCAGAGAGCTTCCAACCACCAGAACAGATGTTGGAAGACACTCGACTGGTAAGGAGAAAGTACGCTCTCCCTCACTCGATCAAGAGAAGCATTCGGCCGTTGTAGTTCAATCGGCTAGGCTTGCTTGAAAAAGGCATTGAGGGACCCGCGAAGAAGAGTGATGCGCAAGCAAAAGAGGATCAAACAGATATCCAAGGGGGGGGGGGTTGACAAACAGATGTTGGAGACAGATAAAACCATAGTACGCTGTATTCCATCATCCTTCTGTTTTTCTTTTGGTGTTAAATAAAGATTTAAAATTGGAAATGGAAATAAATTGAACATGCGTGGAAAATTAAACAGCTTCTGAGAGGTACTGATATGTGTCATTATTAAAGAAACCGAGAAGAGCTCCAATTACCAGGGTAAAAGCATACTTAATGAAAGGAAAGAAAAAAGAGATGCAGACTGCAGGCTCCCAACTCTCCTATGACTGAATCCCCCTTTTTCCTTGCACCTTATGCTTCCTATCTTAAACTTCGTGTATCTTTCATAATTCACTTGCACTCCCGTGTAAGGGGCATATCAGTTTTTGGGATAGTTTCAATAACAAAAAATAAATAAAGACAGCCCGGTGCACAAGTATCCCGCATTAACGCAGGGTTGGAGGAAGAGCCGCACCCAAAGGGTGATTTGTATACAGCCTAACTTGATAATTATATCAATGGCTGTTTCTATGGCTTGAACCCTTGACCTTGACGTCACACGGAGACAACTCAACCGTTGCTCCAAGGCTCCCCTTCGATGGTTTCAATAAGAAACAGAAACAAAAAAGAGTAAATGGTCAAATTCATCCCTAAAAGATCACTCGGTCTACAAATTGGTCCCTGAAAGTTTTTTTTAATCAAGTTCATCTTTCAAAGATTTTAAGTTGGTCATATTAGTCCTTCCATCACTCCCGTTGTTGAGAGCGTCAGAATTTGCTGATATGACATGTTAAATGACATCATAGCGCACACCTAAAAATCTTAATAGGCTGCTAACATGATAAGTTTATGAAATTAAATCAAATCAATTCCAAATTGTGGAATTTCAATGCCTCAAGGTCCCCCTCAATTCAGGATTGATTTGATCTAATTTCATAAACTTGTCATATTAATAGTCAATTAGGATTGTCAGATGTGTGCTGTGGTCAGTGTGGAGTCACTTAATGTGCTACATCGGCAAATTTTGACGCAATAGATAGCATTCACCAGTAACAATATTCAGTTAGTTACTTGTATAATATAACAATTATGGATGGTGCTCTAATCTAATTACTAAACACATATTCTAGAGGAAAAAAGTCTATGCCAAAGATATTACTAGATCTCATCACTGACATTATTAAAACTATTCTGATGTCACCTGCATGGTACACAATTCAGAAACACAATACTTAAAATTTTGAAGCATTTAATACCAGGTTTAGATGATGAACACGTGTCAGGACTTTCAATTCTGCAAGAAATTCTTTTGATGCTTGCATATCCATCTTCTTGATTGCAGCTTTCTGCAGGCACAGAATATTGGCTGTTATAATGAGAATAAGGATTCTATATATAAAGAACACTAGGGAATGGTTCTTAAGAACCAAAAATACTTTGATCCTTGTAAAACATTACCAAGCATTGTAAGGCATTGATACAGAATTTATAGTCATGATGCATGATTATGAATTTCTAGACTCATGATACATCCTTTAATTTAATTAATTTAATAACTAGCTCTAGGAAATAAGGTCCTGCACTAATTAAGAATTACTTCCTTTTAAAAAGGCACTAGGAACCAATGTTTAATTAAGTTACAACTCTTGATTTATCCCAATGTTACTTCACAAGAACTGGTTTGCAAGTTACAATAAGACCACGACATCTTTTCATCCACTTTCTGCCATAATTCGAGGATATCTATCTTCTTCATAAATCAATCTTTCTATCAGTTAATAGTAAATTCTATCATCCATTTTCTTTTGACTAGCAAGGAGCAACTACTCTAAAACAAAATCCTTCATTCATCAAATATGACAACCTCCGCAAACAAAAACAGTAAATAACAGGTTGAAACTTCCTTAAAATTGCTTCGATAAGATGAATGTGAATACTAACCTCTCCCCTCAGCTCTGCATAGTAGACAGCACCAAAACCACCTTGACCAATTTTATTAGCCAAATTGAAGTTATTCGTGGCAGTTGCTAATTCTTCATATGAAAACTCGACTGATTTGTCCACTGTTATGCCTGTGATGGTACCAGGCCCAGCAGGCCCTGCAGCTTCATAAGCAGCACTACGCGAGGTTTCATCTAAGAAAGACAAGCACCACATCACAAACTTTAGTTATGAGGGAAAGGAAGTGAATGTTGTAGAAGGTTCCAACTGTTGATGTTTCATTGAAGATTATTAGGGGAATTATTTGAAGATTGAAACCTCACTTTCAGGATAAATATCTTGACATTAGTGTACAAATTAGTGTAGATTATTTCCTATTTAGTTTAGCTGCTATTGCAGGAAAGCAGATTCTCTGCTATCTATCTTATGAGGAATATTTCCCCCCTAATTCTATGAATAGTTTAATGTACAGCGGTACCCTTGGACTATTTATTTGGCCACTGTTCTACTATCTGAAATATACAAAACACAATTTTTACACCAACAAGGGCAACACAAAAAGGTTAGCAGAGAAATAATTGTTGTGGCAAATAATTTGAGTTACAACAAAATATGAGAGCAGGAACAAATATAGAAAGTTGGAATGACACCTACAGAAACGCTTATAGAGACTTAGCAAATGTGGCTTCATGATGTCAAATGGAAGGTATATTGCTAAATATGGTAGAGCGAGATCAAAAAAATATAAACTGTAGGAGGGCCATTAAAACAAGGCTGATCTAAACAGATTCAAAACGAAACCAATTCAAACAAGAATAGCACACATCTCATTCAATGTATGCAAAAGATAACATTAAATGGAATCCGAAATCTAGATTCTTTGCCTAAGATTTTTTGTTTAGTGTCACAAATAATTTTCTAGTAACAAAGTTAACACACTAAGCTAGAACATATTCTATGTAAAAGACAATGATAACAGTGTTAAATAGTTTATACTTTCAACTTTTTAGATTTCATTTAGATCAGGGACATCTGAGCTACAATTGAAAGGATGAATGAGGTTATTTTGGTTAGATATATTTTAGTAAATATTAATGAGGTTTATTTAGTTATTAATTTCAATGATTAACTTTTTCAGGTCAAGTATACGTTTCAGCACTGTATCATTCATCAGCATCTTATGTTAGTGGAAGGAAGGTGTTTGAAAGAATATAAGTAGAGATAAACATACCTTTACCATCTTGTCTGAACATTGGTTTGGAGTCTTGCGAGAGCAATTCTTCCCTCTGCATCTTTTTTTTCCTGAAATGTCCAAAATATATACCAACAGCCACTAATAGAAGACCAGCTACTATACCAACGGCTATGCCGGCAATAGCCCCAGCAGCAAGACCTGCTTATATAGTATAAAATTATGAGCTTAAAGTAGCATTACCAGCAGCTTATATTAATATCATATGAAATGACAATCATCCTCACAAAAACAACTTTCCAAGAAGAAAGAAAGTCAGACCTCCAGAACTGCAGAAGAAAATAATATGATATTCAGTCAGTTTAGTCAAATGAAAGGTAAAGCAACTACATGCAGATTGCATAACAAGTGCTGTAACAGTTTACCTGGATGGCAAAAACACAAAGCTACCATTTTGATCTGTAAAATGACACAAAGAAGTAAAACATTTGAATAGAAACTGAAGTACCTAGGAAAATGCTCTGTAACAGCCAGATTCAGATAAATAAAAATGATGTTTGCTAGCATCAAATGTGCTTGTGCTTCAAGAATGTAACTATGGAAATGATCAAATGTGTTTGATTCTGATCTTATATGAACATGAACGGATCAAGAAAAAGGAAAAAATAGCAAATCCAAAATCATTGTTGAATTAATATTAGGCTCGAGTCATTCTACTATTGCCAAAAATTAATTGTAAACTAATAGGCACTGTTGTCCCCTCCTTTGGCATTATTTTTATTCACAACTCAAGGAGAGCCTATAACTAAATAATCAGGGCATCCAATCAAGTTCGACTTAATAATTGTTGCAAAACAATGCTGAAAAATGAAGACCGGCATCTCCTAACCCACACAAAAAAGTAACACACAATTACAAAATAAAAGCCGCTTTTAGAATAACGGATAGGGTGGGACAAGAGACCGAAATTGAGACACAGTAGAAAATGAACACTAGTGTCCTTTCTTATGATAATGTATTTAAGTCCCACTGTGTCCAAAGTTACAAACTTACAATGCAATATGTACACGGTACGTTCTAGTATAATAATTGGTACCTTCTTAACAGAAGAAAAAAAGAGAAGCAAAAAACCTATTTTATTCACTTCTCTTCTTAGTTTGGATCCACCCTTTTAACTTTTCATCTCTTCACTTCTTTCTTTAATCTCTTATGGACTTGCTTCTTTGTTTTACCACTTCCAAAATCCAAACATCCATAGCTGCGGTTTCCCCTTCTATGTTTATTAATTTTCCTCTAAGTCTTAGTCTGGGACCAGTACTGTCACCATCATTAATGGTAATCCAATAGGCAATTCAGTTAGCGAAAAAAGCCTTGGTAAATTCACAAAACTATGACCATGTATCTCCCATAGTTACATGGAATGCAATACATTTCCGGTATAGAAATGGGTTCACAGTATGCAGTACGCCATATATAAAATATCTTATGCGAAAAATATACATGTGACGCTTCGATACATAGATGAATTGGTACGCAGTACGCTACTTAATTAGTAAATTCATGTAAATATCGTCTCTCCTATCTTTGTCTCACCGCAACCAAAAATATTTATGTGGTGTCTGTTAGAATATATTAAGATCAATTAGCATTTATTATAATTATTTAATATATCTGAATATTTATTATAAAATATTACGACTTTACTAACCTATAAATACCCTCATATATTATATCATTCTAAACAACTTGAATATAGACAAAAAAAATTTCTACTCTTCTCTCTTACCTTCCTAACAGTGTCAACAAAAACAAACCAAGAGCACCAAAGAGAAGAAAAAAGGGTATTTGAGAAAGGGTTACCTTTGCCTGGAATATAAACAAGGCCAGAGCCTTGGTTGAAATTGACAGAGGGATTGTACTTCTGAAGCAAGAAAGCGTCAACACTCTGATTCTTTGCCACAGCCTGTAAGGTGTCCCCAGGCCTAAGTGGATACGTGATGAACAAACCATAATTCGCCACTTGTCTGTTCCCACAGGAGCAGTTAACGGTAACGTTAAGGGTTCCAGTGTCAGGGATGTTGTTAGGAGGATAACTGTTGAACTTCCTCAGCCAATTCACGTTCGTCAAATTGGCGTAATTGTTAGTCGCCACATGCTCGTACGTGTCCCCGCTCTGGATATCGTACTGGAAAGTGTGACCTAGAAACTCGCCGTTGATGCAGTCGCATGGGAACGGAACGTTGACTCTTATGGAGGCTTGAACACTGTCCTTGTTGGGAATCGTGTCTTTGTTGTAGTTGACTATGTCGTTTGGATCCGAGAGGACGTTGGATTTCATGATCTCTGAAACGTACGTCAAGTTGGAGCCTGTCCACATGTAGTAGGAAGCTAGAGCTAGGGGACAGCCCTTGCTGCACTGAGATTCCGCGCCGTAAAGAACGCAACCCAGCAGCAACAACTGCAAGAGCACAGATACAAACCTATGTCTGGGTTCCATCCAGAGAGAGAGGCAGAGAAAAGAAGAACGAAGTGTTGGGTTGGGGTTTGTTGATTTGGAAATGTGTTCTTGTGTTCTGCAGAGTTGACCAGGTGAAATGAAGTTTTGACGCGGAAAGAGAAGGTTGACAGTTCCCTTTTTAGTTTTTGATTCCGATTTAGTTTTTTCTACTCCGCAGGCTTGTAATTGTTTGAATGAGTCTCCACCATTTTCAAGGTGGAATCTTAGTTATAAATAAAAATTTAGTCACCTCAATTAAATTATTTAATTATTTTTAGTCTATATTAAATAGTTTGTCAGTGTACTATTTGAGTCTGTATAAGATGTCGAAGACAATAACAAAGAAGTTGATTTTGCTACAGAGAAAATTTTTATGGAACAAGAAGGAAGGCAGACATGAAATGGCACTAATCAAGTGGAAAGTGATTCAGGTTCCTAAAAAGTTGGGAAAATTGGAGTAGGTGATGCCGTGATAAGGAACACAACTCTCCTTTTTAAGTGGTGGTGGCGTTTCTCCAAAGAAGAGTGCCTGTTATGGAAGAAGATTGTGTGCTCTTATCATAACTTGAACCCGAATAGGATATTGTCAGCTCAGATATTGCTTAGTCGAGGAGGTCCATGAAAGGATGTTTCTCAGTTGCAGTCTAAGGACCATAATGTGAGAGATAAGATGATTGCTAGGTTAGCTATGGAGGTGTGTGATAGAAGGAAGACTCGATTTTGGGAAAATGTTTAGTTACAAAGTGGTTCGCTTAAGATGCGTTTTTTAAGGCTTTTCTCTATTTTGATTATAAATAACTTTTTTACATGTCAAGTGACATATGGTGTACTAGGTGTCACTGACCTAATACGTCAATCAATCATCTTGTGACACGTGGCATTAACCTATCACGTCATTATGCCACGTGACACTTAACGTAACACGTCATCATCTAACTAACGTAATGACCAATTTGACTTGTTTTATCTTTTAAAGACTAATATGACTAAAAAAAATCTTTTGAAAACTAATTTAAAAAATAAGTGATCTTTCAAGACAAATTTAACTATTAACCCAAAGTTTGGACATTATGGATTTTTTAGTGTTTTATGTGTCTTGTGTATTTACTTTGCCAAACATAAAACGTATATATGTATTTTGTGTCTATATCTTTTAAATTTGTCTCGATATTTCTGTCTCTTAATATAAGTAACATAAAACGTGTGTATATATATATATATATTGTGTCTATATCTTTTAAATTTATCTCGATATCTCTGTCTCTTAATATAAGTAACCAAACGTAGTGTTAGTGTCAACAACTTACAAGGACCCACAAGCATGTCAACCAAGGGTTGTCCTACGAAAAAATGACTTAGTATAGAGTTGGACAAATCAATCAAAAAAGCCATGAAAAAACAAAAAACAGAAAAAATGTAAGATCAATATGTTTCTACCTTGGTAACTTTGGATGTTATGTTTCTATAATTTTGGAGGTTCTTTTATGTATACTTGTGGATGTTCTTTTGAATGTTTTTTTATAAGATGACTTTTTTTAGACCGGCAGTTGATATGGAAGAAAGCAATAATCCACACGATATTGGAAATAAATCCTTTAGTGCAACTCTTGGAGTAAATGAATCCCAACAAGTTGTTGAATTCATGTCTTTGTTAAATTCTTTTAGAAATTCTTAGTTTATTGTAAGTAGGCATATAAAACAACCAAACTAGAACAGTCATCTAATATGCAGGAAATAAAACAATTGGACAACGAAAAAAAAAAAAAACATCATCTAATAATATACATACAGCAGTTCCCAGATTTCCTCCTCTACTTATCCTTGAATGATTTGCTTTATTGCTTTATTATTGGGGAACTTTCAAGGGTAACTACCCATTCAAAAGGGAATAAACTATAAATTCAATAGAATAGAATGCCTCTAGTTCATGCTCAATGAATTTTCCTGGGGACTTTTAGAATCTATGCTTCAAAATTTCCGTCATATGAAGGGCCTTTCTTTAATTAGTCATGCACCTTGACACTTCTAGCTTCAGACCCTGTAGGTCTCCCAACGCCGTAAGGGCACCTTTCGCCTTTGGCTACCTTGACTACCTCCACGCCCATGCTCTAGTATTTGTTGCCTGGCTGTACCATCAAATGGCGATAGTAACGTCCACGAATTATTCTGTGGCACAAAAATTGAATCTTGTTGGGGAACCTCAGCTGCATCTGCTGCTGGACAAACCTTCAAAACATGTAACAGTTTAAATAAGGATACTAATCTTTTCAAGTTTAGAATCCGATATTTAGATTTAGCCTAGAAAAACTGTTACCATCTCACTATACACCTCTCAATTCCTCTAGATATTGGACGAAGGAAGGGCGGATCCCGTTGAGCATAAAGCAACCCAACCTACAAGAGAACAGAAAGTGAAAAAAAAAAAAACAGCAGAGATTTACTTTTACAAAGTTTCTTATAACACATGATACTGTGAATTTTTCAGACAGTTTTTCACAAATTTAAGGCATTCATACTACCAACCTAAAACTTCTGTCCATATACATTCTGGTCACCAACCCATATTATATCCAGTTCTATTTTATTGGAAATGTTAGAAAGAATAACCAATCCTGGAGAGGTAAGCACAGTTTAACGGAAATAATAGCTTGGAAGGCTAGGTCTTATAATCGAGGTTTATTATCCAAATTAAGAGAGATTTGAGATCACAAATTCCAAGCCCCCTTTGGAGAACCCGAAAATTGGACAAAATATATATGGGCTTGCCCATTTATTTGATAACAGTTAGAGCCAAAGCCAATCAAAATCACATGAATTTCGATTTACATATATTTGAAGTAAATGTCACGTAATAAAGTTAAAACCATTTTGGATGCAAATAAAAAGTTAGACATAAAAATCACTTGATAAGAGACAACAGAATATAAAATTAAAATAATTAAAGGAAGCAATTTTATAAATAACTGTAAAAGATGGGCAGAGAAAATTCCAAAATATCCAACTACATGATCTATGAATAACTTAACAACTAGGAAGAAAGATCTTGGAAGAGGCCACTGGTCTTCCCTGAAATAGAATGCATAAGAACAAAGATTATGTACCTCCAATAATGCAACAGCAGACGGGTCGTCCAATATTTCTTCGCTATAATCTATTCGGTAATTAACCTGTCGGAAGATTATGAATATCTTCATTAGTATATTCTAATCTAAGCACAGTTTTACAGGATCAGTAAACATAAATAAAGCGCAGTGCGTTCCATTAGTTCAAATATGCAAATCTATTGATAATACTTCCTTACAGATCATGTTGGAATATTTAGATTTTATTGCCACTAGGGTAACTATATTCTCTATATTGATTACATCAACCCTATCATTTAAGTTTACACTTTATTGTTCAATCGCCGGTTGTCAACTATCAATGCATCCTTGGATGCTTATTATCAAAGCACAATGCTTCCCACCTCCCCCAATGATAAAAGGCCATAACTGGAAACTAACAAGAATATTTACATTAAGCAAATAGAACTTAATGCTGACTTGAGGAGAAGAAAGAAAAGACAGCTGGGAGGGAAGAAGTAACTAGGGGAATTGGGGAAAATTAAATTGTTTTCTTTTCATCTTGTGCTACTTTTTCTACTTGTTCTACCCTACTGATCTGATATCATGATGCCAGATCTAGAGAGGGGACAAACATTTCAGTTCCTACTTTAGGAGTGATTATTCATCAAATTGCTCCCAGATCTTACACAAATATACCTGATTTGTGCCTACGGTTATCGTCAAAAAACTCTTGTTCTTTTGAACAGAAAGAAATAAAGAATCTTGTTATGATCAAAATACTCAACATTATGACAATTTCACAAAAGCAACCAATCTTGTTCCCCTAGAAAAATGAGATTGGCTTTCGCTACAAGTATCCCATGGTGCTACTGTCCTATCATAACCTATATTTAAGAAGAGTAGACGGATCTAAATATTTATTAATAGTTTCAATTGGACTCCCTATATACCTCAAGCTATTGTACTATTCTCCATCTAATCAACTCTGTAGCAAGAGCTTTTACAGGTGAAGGGTGCTTAAGGCGAGATTCTATCATCTTTTATGCAGTAGAGACTACTATCATTATGAGATATTCAAACAATTTAAATCTCCAAGAGGATTTAACTCGCTTTGATCTCCCCAGCTGCAAATAATTTAGTGAAGTAAGATTTCTCCAATTTTTCCATATTTATTTGAGAACCAAATGATTAGTGGGAAAAGAAACAAAAAAAAAAAAAAGAAAACCCATTTAACAGCTACAATTTTCACATTATAAAATACATCTATATTTAATGAACATCAAAGGCAATATTATTTTTTCTAGTTAATGGGTCAACTACAATTATAAATCCTAATAAACAACCATGGAAACCCTTCTCAATTCCTTCTCCCACAGAAACCATATAAAAAAAATTACAACAAAAAAGGAAAAAGACATAAACAAATGCAAATAAAGATAACCAAGGTAATAATAATATCAATCATTATCTATTCAAATGACGTTTTTGTTGTTAAATATTTCCCCTTTTGACTTAAATAAGCAAAGCCTTCAGTTTTAAATTTAAACAAATAAATTAAAATGCTAATATTTTCCTGTTTTCCCATTTTATAGTTAATGATAGTTTATCCACTTTCATACAAGTACACTCAAGTGGATATCAAATATTTGCTGATCAGCAACATCATTAGATACACTAATCAGATATGAGGATATACTAAGAATGAATAACTAACTTTCAAGCAGCGTCCTTGTTTGTTAGGTGCACCATTACAAACACTAAGCTTCTTGTTCCTCTCCTCCATTAACATTTCAAGCAAAATATACTTCTTTAACAAATAGAATTTCAACATTAGGGACACCATCCTTTGATTTTACAATTTCATATCCATGTGTACATGTTTATGTGAAGATTATTTTCCGCCAATATTATTCATTTTTCAATAGAACTGATGCAACATACTGGCAGCATATAAACTTAGAGAGTTAGGAAACTTTACTCCAAATTCTGTGTTGACAAGAGCTTGAACGAAATCCATTAACTGAAGCTTTGCCCACTCCATGCGCAATATAGGATCATCAATTTGTGGTGGACACCTCCAAGGGGCACCAAAACGTAATCTGTCTTTTGAAACCTCTCCATTGCATACATCAATCGCAAACTTTTGCAAGATCTCCAATGCTCTATCCATCGCCGGATTCAGGACGGTAATCTGAATGAAGTTGTTTAATGTTTAAACCTAAAATGGACGGAATATATATTTTTCCCAAGTATAGAAAAGGCAAAATTCACATATTCAGAACAGTATCCTCTAGTAGTATATGTTAATAATATCAATACATCCATTACCAGTGGATGCATCGAACAGTACATATAATTGAAAACCTCCGGATTTGATCCACACCAATGGGGTGTAAACCTCATCCTTCAAGAAAGTATTAACACTGAAGGTCGTAGCAAACTAGCAATAGTTCCTGAGCCTTCAAAAGACTCACTCTCCTGGCCTTAATTCTATTTCCAAATTTGTATGAGATAATCTCCTCACTGTCTCTCCCACCTCCCTAAATAACCTCTCACCTCTACCCTAAAATAGCATTGTCCATACACCACTAGTCTGCCAAATTGGCTGAGTTAGTTAAAATACTAGTTTCCAAAATACCCTTAGTCTTTCTCATTCTCTCCCATAAAAAGCATACACAGGTTCTTAACAGTATACAATAGGATAGGTGTCGCTAGTAGTTTAACTAGTATTTTTTCCCATTAGTTTCATCTTCTATGGATCAAACAATGCCCATTATATCAGCCACAAACAATGTTTCCAGAAATGGCAGTTCGATCTGAATCAATTTTATTGGATTCATTTAGGGTTTTTCTTGGTATCCTTCTAGCTGATGAACTCTTCTTAGCTCGACTTTTTCTCACATGATGAATACACCTTAGATATTACCCAAAAAACTAAAGGTAGGTTACACTGACTTCAGATAATAAACTACAGATGAAATCCCTAGATTTGTCAAGGATACAAATCATGAGCGGCAGTTAGTGTCGTGTTTATAAGGGATGTCAGTGTCACATTTTACAAAAACTGAAAGGTACCAAATGTCATATAATTAAAATCTCATGGGAGGTGAGTTTGAATCCCACCTTAGACGTGGAAAACATCCTATGGCCAGCAGTTTGCCCTTAACTGGATGACCTATGGTGAAGGGATAAGTCACTACATCCAGTGGTGGATATCTTTGGAAAAGTTTAAAAAATAAAATAAAAAAATCTCATGGGAGGTTAGGTATACTTTCACAGATGGAGGGATGCCCTGTGTAATATTGCCTAACCTCAAGAAAATTCAGTGTAACTACCCAAAACCTAATAGATCAAGCTGTTTGCCCTCACACCTAAGACAGGCCATCCCAGATTGAAAAAGTAGATTCTGTACCCAAATTCTAAATTCACACTAGTCCTGACCTTCCAAATTAATACCGGATATATATATAGACATACATATACAAATCCTCAACCCTTCAACGGCAGATTGCTAGCCCTACATTGTCCAAGCCACATTGATCACGGTAACCACCAAACATAATGCCACTCAAGCACCAGATTATGTTAAAGAGATGGTTATTAACATAAAGTTCCAGCATCCTATCAAGCAAACCAGTTCACCCGATTGATCAGTTCCATCATTGTGTTTAAAAGAAACAGGTTTTGGATACCTTTTAAGCAGATTTTAGCAGCTATAATTTTTCTTCTCTCCTTCCTTGATCTTGAGGATAGACTAAAGAAAAAGATACCAATATACCCAGACACAATTTAACTGAATGTAAATAGAAGCATTTCATGTCAGAGAATAGACAAATAAGGTCAAGAAAGAAGATGTATCCCATGCTCATTATTTGAAACTTACTTGCAAATACGCTAAATATGCATCTACAATATCCTCAAAAGTACTAGCCTTGTCTTCCGTTATCCTACAGTTCAACAAAAGCATCAACTACTGAGAAATACAGCAAAAGGTAGATGTAAAGAATACGCAGCTATACAACATAAAGCACTTACACGTGCTTAATGGTATACTACTGTCAGGCTACATATTAGATGACAAAAATAAATCAAACAATGAAAAAATAATTCTTACTTTTCGTAATATTTACTTTGCTTAAGTGCATAAAGCTCAAAGAGATGTCGAGGGTTTGGCCCAAGTACCTCAGCAATTACATTCCACTGACATTTAGGAACCACAAGTTAAAAATTGCAAAAATTTCTGTAACTTAAACACCAAAATAAATGTAAAGTTATCTGAGAAAAAAGTAATATCCTCACTTCTTTATGACTGAAATAATCAGGGACCATATGCATTTTAGCTTCCTGTGGAGTCCATCCAAAGGTCTACCAACAAAAAATTGTTGAATTAATGATATAAATTAAAGAATATATGACAAACATAAAATGTCACAGACAGATATTGTCAGAATACACAAGAGTTCTCACACAGAAAAACTTCATAACCAAAGTCCAGACACATACTCTCTCAGAAGTCAAGTGATAAAGTATTATCAAGGATTGATCCGCAGGGGTTTAAACCCCAGTGCCAACTATAGAAACTGTAGTGACTTTTACTATTCAACCCATGTATAGCTTGCTCAAAGGATCACAAACAGATAAACACCATTGTTGAACTGCTACCCAAATCTAGCTGTATGTATAATACTCTGTAACAGATAGATCTCAACTCATGCAGATTCTCTCTCTACCCATCCCTCTCTATTCTGAAGCCATACATAATTGAAAACGCACCATTTTACTGCTAGAGAAAAGGGGGCACTAGCTCCTTAAAAGAAATTGTAGGAGAGAAATAACAATCCGACTTGAAAATTAAAAGGGAAAAAAATGAGAATCCCAACTCCCAGCCTTAGAAATAGTGTGATCTACATTAAATTCCTCAATCTACAAAGCACGCCTTGCTCGGTCCTCCCTCCCCTATAGCAAAGTCTAGGTAAATACATGAATGCCCTAATGCATGTGATATCCATGACTACTTCAGAAAGCTCTTCTTGCATGGGTTCAGTGCATTTCTCACCAAGTTTTCAGCACCAAAATGTAAAGTGTACAGTCAAGTTTATAAACAGATTCGGCAAGAATTGGATAGTGATTTCCTTCTGTTGAAACATGCATAAAACTACAATGATGCAGAACAAGGGTCAAATGCATTATTGTTACAATCTCATTGATTCCATAAAAAGATTATTAGCAGAAGCAGGGCAAGGGTTGCATTCAGCATGTGAAAAATAGATAGGTTGGAAGGAAGGGAAGAATAAAAGAAAGGGATATGTTTGCAACGAACAGAACAGAGAAGATCTATTGGCAAGTAAATGTTCATTTAAGATTTCATTTTGTTAAGGTTTAACTAAGAATTTAATATACTCCATTACTATATGTCATTTATTACACAGAGAAAAGGCAGACAGAGAGAGATTTCAAACAAAAATGCTGCAGATTATTCCTACTTTTCCTGGGCAATGACTCGATGCATAACTCAACGATATCTGGTAACATGAACATTTGTAAAACACATATCTAGTTCCAAATTCCAACATTTAATCTCTGGGTCCTCTATATGTGCGCACGTGCGGGGGTGTGTGGAGAGAGAGAGAGAGAGTAGTTATCCAAGTACCTCGCGTGATATGAATATATCCTTATATCCAAACTCCAAGAATGCTTCATATGAATAGTAGCTGAAGCAAACAACAAGGTATAAGATACAATAGAATGGAAACAGGCCCACGCAAGATATTCCAGTTAGTGAAGATATTAAATGAAATTGAGGAAGAATAGGAAAAAAGAAGGTAGAGGGAAGAGAAGTAATAAACTAGACTGAATGATGAAAATAACCCTGGACTCAGAAACACAAGAACATAAAAATGCAATGAACCAAGTAGTGGAGTATAGCTGAGATAGAAATCAGCTTAGACCACTGACCATACCAAATATTTAATTCTCGAGTGAACATAAAAAATAAATAACTCTTTTTGATAAATGTCTTCTTACAACAGAAATCATAATCCACTGCAATTAACCATCATAAAGATCTACAAAAGTTCTGAGTTGCAAAGAGGAACGTCCTAGAAATTGTTTCTACCTATTCTAGTATACATATCCGATAATGTACTTTGCATCATTTTCTTCCATTCCCCCTATTATATGACTTTATACTCGGAAGTTGAGTATAAAATTTGAGCACATTCCGTAAATAAAAGTAATAAAAGGATTCCTAGTATCTAAAAATTCACTTGTACACTATTTAACAAAGTCTAAAAATTCTTACAGTAAAACCAGCGAAATTCAACAATCCATCTATGCCTATTTTACAGAATCCCAGCTCATCAGCCAATGGAAAGTGCACTTTTTTCTGAAATTCTGAATCTGACTTTTCATTTTGGAAGCAAGCAAGTTTCATAGCCATAAAATTTGGAGCCGGAACAGCTAAAAGGTTTTAATTAAATTCCAGTGACAGTTTACAGTTACAAAGAATTTTTTATACCTATTCTTGACAACATTAGAAGGGGCAAAGAAAGTGAATCTGAAATACAGAAAATCACCTGTCAGATGTCACCAAGATCACGGGCAGAATACGCTCATTCGCACCCAAAGCAATTATACGCCATATCAGACTATCATGATACAGTGGTCCGCTAACTGATATATCATCATTTACAGTAGCATGCTTTAAAACTTCGATATTATTAAGAACTAACTTCGGCTGCAAGTGACTAGAACAGATTATAAATTTTGAAGCATTATACAAAAGCAGGAAAATCCAGTTGAATTACTTGTGTCCAATGTGTAACCAGAGAAGTTAACTCCACCATTGCATTGCATACCTGGAAATGGTCCACCTCAGCAGCTTGTGATAACAGCTCCAACAACAAACAAGGCCAATCAGTAGAAGAATGCGTCAAACTCCTTGAGAACACGCCAGTCCGGTTCATATGAGCAATGGCATTAGCCCTCCACCCTTGCTGAACATCGAGCACCTTCTTCGCCAGCTTCAGCGCCACAACCGCCTCCTTGAAATAAGAAGCCTCCTCTACAGACAAGGAAACCTTCTCCTTCTCCCCGAACCCTAAAATTCTGTCAATCTCGGCAGCATCGCAGCGAGCGGACATTGCAAAGATCGCCCGGTCCCACAGCACTGCGGGTGAGGCCGCCCTGTTGTTAGGGACAGGGGACTTCGAAGCACTGCCGCCGGCGAGCAACACGGTGCGGAGAGCCCCGGTGAGGCCGTGCCATTTGCTGAGAGTGGCAAATACCTGCTGAGCGGTGATGGTGCCCATCCGGACACCTCTTTCAGCCATGGACTCAAGGCATTGTTCGAGGCTTTTCCGGCAGTCGGAGATAGAAGGCGGCGGACAGCTGGACCACGACGCCCACGGGAACTGGCCTTCAACAGATTGCGCAAAGTCGACGTAGCCGGTGAAATGAGGAGCTTTGTTCCAGTCAGTGAGCAAACCTGCAAAGAATGGAAGAATTCAAGAAGGGAAGAGAGAGTGAAATTGTTGAGAGGGAGAGAGAAAGAGTACGGTCGAGGAGGAGGGTTGTTTTTCCGACGCCTCTGGGGCCGTGGAGGATGAGAGGCTGGGGGACGCGATGGTGCTGTGCGTGGTTGTTAAGGATTGTTTCAAGGAGGGGTCTGGGAATGATTCTCCATGGCTTCTTCACCATGTCTTTGATCTGATCTTTGCAGATGAGTGAATGAAGTACAAGGGTTTTGGAGGGTTTTGCTCACTCTATCATTAACTAATAACTACGCATACGCATTCTTTCAAACTTTCAATTAAATTGTCTCAACATGTGACTATGTGAGAGTTCCGTTCATTTTCATTAAGATTAAATAGAGTTGAATCCATTTTGGCCCCTGAAATTTTCGAGGGGCCTAAATTTGGACCCCAAAATTTATAGTTACCCAATTAAAATTCTCAAATATTGAATCATGACTCACGTTTGCCCTTGTCGATAGTTCTGTTAACGGAACGCTGATGTGGCACGTTAAGTCGCTAGCGTGGATGTGTGATGAGTGAATGATGTGACAAAATTTGAATTAACTCAATTTAACCCCTCCATAGATGATAAAATCCTAATTTGCAGTCCTCCTTCCCCATCCCCATCCTCGTCCCCTTTCCCTTCCCCTTCACCTTCCCATCCCCAACCCCTTCTCCTTTTCCTTAGCGTAGAACCACCCCCTCCCCCAATTCTCAATCTCTTCCATTCACATCCATATCCCTAACTTTCCCTTTCCCCTTCCCCATCCCCATCCCCAACCCCTTTCCCTTCCCCTTCCCCATCCCCAACTCCTTCTCCTTTCCTTCCTCTTCTACTTTTTCAACCTTCCCCTTTTCCTCCCCCTTTCCCTTCCCTTCTGCTTTCCCCAACATTTTCCTTTTCCTTTCACATATATATTTTGGCTGTTGTTGTTGTCGTTGCTAGATGAGAAGGTGAAGACGGAAGAGGAGGAAGAGTCAGAGGCGGGTGATTGTTGGTGCTGCGCGACGGAGGTTGAGCAGCGGACAGTGTGAGAGCGATGATGAGAGTGAAAAGAGTAGTGTTCGGGATTTTATTGATTTCAGGGATTTTGTTATTAAATTTGCCATTTCTTTTTTGTTTGCAGTGGTGGTCGTTGATAGTAAAAAATTTTGAAAGAATTTTTCGGTCTAAGATAAACGAGTTGGATGCTTTAGAATGAAGCTAGTTGCATGACCCGTTTAATTAGAAGATGAAGGGGAAGGAGAAGGAGAATGAGAAGGGGATGGGGATGGGGATGGGGATGGGGATAGGGATGGGGAAGGGGAAGGAAAAGGGGAAGGTTGGGGATGGGGATGGGGATGTCAGGAAGCCAAGCTGCAGTGAGTTCTACACAATCACGTTCTCATGGGTTCCTGAGAACTCATCATTTCTCCAGCACAGTCTTCACCGTATTCGGAAAGGAGGGCTGCAAATTAGGGTTTTATCATCTATGGAGGGGTTAAATTGAGTTGATTCAAACTTAGCCACATCATTCACTCATCAAGAATCCACCCTGGCAAGCTGTATGACACATGGATACACACGCTGGCGACTTAACGTGCCACATCAGCGTTCCGTTAACAGAACTATCGATAAGGGCAAACGTGAGTCACGATTCAATATTTGAGGGTTTTAATTGGGTAACTATAAATTTTGGGGTCCAAATTTAGGCCCCTCGAAAATTTCAGGGGCCAAAATGGGATTCAACTCAGATTAAATAAATAAATGATACTACACTATATGTACATGTTTTTTTTACAACCAACCTCAATCAAGTTGCACAAGTTAGGGTGTGCATTTATATCTGAATGACGTGATGAAATTTATATATTTTTGGGTCACGATTATATCAGGTAAAAATTGGGCCGTTAACATTACATTACCTTGATATCTTATTATAAGCTAGCATGTGAAAATATATAAATTTTCAAGACTCCAACCATTATTTGACATGATAAAACTTATTTAGAAAAATATAACAAGAACCAACTCTTTTCTAAAATTAAAGCATAAACATAATCAATACTAATATTGTTTAATAATACCAAATATTTAAATTAATACAAATAACACAATATTATACATTAGTATAAAATTTTATGTATTTTAAACATAAAATATTAACTTATAATCTTATAATAACTAATAACACAAAATATTAAGGTTTACAATACTTAAATTTCACATCAAAATAGCCATCATCCATCACTAATAACATAAAATATTAATTGTGTATAATGATCGGACCACCGAGTCGAGTTCAGGTGACCCGAGTTATGGCCTGGACTCAACCCGAAATAATAACCAGGTCTATTTTTAAGACCCTTATTCATCCCTAAACCCGATGAAATCACACCAAAATAGCCCCTAAAGTGTTCGGGGCCGAACCGAGTCTTCAGGCCGGGCTAGGCCATGCACACCCCTAGCACAAATATAACTCAAATGGCATAATCTCTTCATACTTATTTAGAGGTTACGTATTCGAGTCTCCTTATCTTTCAAAAATAAATTGGCACAACTATAATTAAGAGCATTTTCAAAATATAGCGTGTGCACACGTCTTACATAACTCAAAAGAGCACACTTTCTTCTACTCTCATTCTAAAATTGTTTCATCATCAAATTTAAAAATCTTCCAAAATCCATAATTATTCACAATAAAAAACTTCTCAAATCAGAGCACAAAAATTCCAACAAAACTTAAGGAAAAAAAACTGATGAATGATAATTATTCAAGGTAATGAATTCGATTTTACCTCATTTTATTACTGTCAAAATTCAAAACTTAACGAGCATAAAAAAACTACCACTAACAAGTATATATGCATGCAATTACTTAGCATGGTTACTATTACTATTTTCTTTTCCTGTTTCTCTTGTGTAATAAGATGCTCATCACTGATTCAAGTTATTTGATTCTTCTCTACTTTATCACGCTTCATATTTTTTTCTCGAAAAATTACTTATCAAGAATGTAAATGAAATAATAATGATATAACAATCAGGGTGGAGCTAGATAAAATATTAGAGGGGACCAAAAATATTTATACAATAGACTAAGACTAAAATTTTAGATAAAATATTAGAGGGGGGTCAAAAATATTTATACAATAAACTAAGACTAAAATAAAATTTTAAAGAAAAGTTAAACTGAAATTTACATATAATTTACATATAAAAAATTAAAATTAGGAGGACACCGCCCCTTTTCTACCACCTGGCTCCGCCCCTGATAGCAATAAAGTTGAAATGTTTATTGTTTGTGTTGGAATTTATATTTTGTGTACTGAACTTTATTTTTTTGTGCTGATTATTTTTGTCCTAAAATTCATTATTTTTGTCCATTGGTGGTAAATGATAAGATTGGAATTAGAACAAAACAAAAGATATTTTTGTCTGAAAAATAAAAAAAAAAACAATTTTAATTCAAAATACAACATTGAAGACCATTTTGAATTAAAAAAAAAAGATTAAGAACGATTTTAATTTTAAGAACCAAAATAAAACTTTTTTTTAACAACATTAAAATTAGCATGTCTCCCCCAAATAACCTGTACTGCGTTGTCTAAGGTGCCAAATGAGAAGGATTTTTTTGTTTTTTTTTCGGCAAACAACCTTCCAATAAGACTCTTTAGAATAAGCATCCATCCTCTTAAAAATATCCTCCTTCTACGAACAACCCTTCATCCTCCTTCTCATCCTCCAAAATATGCTGATGAGATTTCCCTACCCTGTCTCCATGGTGCCACTAAGTTAAGACCAAGAGAGGCTAAAGAAAAATCATTGATAACAGTAAGTATTGAAAAAAAGTTCGAAATTTAGTAGCCCTAGTCAGAGCATTAGAAACTCTAAGACTATGTTTAGTTATAAAAACAGGACAAAACAAGATATTAAGATTAAGATATAAAAAAATACAGAGACACAAAAATTAATAGTTTTATATTTTGTTTGATAGTAAATTAGAACACATTATAAAAATTTAATTTATTCTCATTATTTTTATTTAAAAAATCAGAAAGAAAAATACCATAATAAAAAATATAATTATAAAAAATTAATAAAAATAATGAAAAATAAAGTTGTATCTTGTTAGTATCTCTATCATAATAGTTAGAATCTCGATTTAACTCTTAAAATTTTTCGATATTACGATTTTAAATGAGTTAGTCAATTTTACGATTTAAATCTTGTTAAGATTTTACGTACTTAATTTATTTTTCGATTTCACATAAAATCTCAATTTTCTCTACTTTGATCTCTATCCTTTTTTTCCGAATAGATACAAATATATTAATTCAGTATCTCTAAACACAATATCTCTATTCTCGTCTCATATGTCAAACATATACATCTTCCATCTCATGTCTATAAACAAACTCAACCTAATAGAGCACTAGAAATTCTAACAGCGCCCTTGATTTAAAACCCTATTTTAAATCATATGCTTTTAGTGGGAATAGATTCTATCAAGATTCATCATATATACCGAATTATACCGGCTAGACGATTGTTATTTTACATTCATACAATGTTATAAAATGTCATAAACGGCGCATGGTTAGAAACACTTTTAAATCAATGACTAAACCTTACACATCATATCTAAGGATTTTTTTTATGCCTAATAAAAACAAAGATTAAGAAGAGATTAGCATTTCTAACTATGTAAATCCAAAAAACCTTCCCTTGACAAGTTGATATCCATTATTATTAACAGGTATTCGTAAAACACACCTTTTTTATTTTTTATAAACAGAAAGAACTAAAGTTAAATACAGAGTATAAACGTTCAAACTTCAAAAATATATTTAAATATAGGAAAAAAAATTCTAAATGACCCTGACAATTACCTCAAAAGACAATGAAGTCCTTAAAAAAAAAATCAAACTCAACCCCTGACATTTACTTTTATGAGACTGATTAACTCTTGTACCAAAAAAAGTCAATATTTTTTTTTTGCACAGAGACTAATCAGTCCCAAAAAAAATCAGGAGCCGAATTAGATGTTTGTCAGAGGCCGAATGGGGTATTCACTCTTTCATATATTGAAAATAAATGAAAACAAAAAAATCCTTTTATACCACCATATGTATCCATAGAGTTGACGAAACTTCCTCTAACTTCTGATGGACAAATAGCTCACTATAATTTCTTTTATATCTAAATACATTGAACTAATACAGCCTATTTGGAAACTAGATCAATTTGTATCAAATTACATTGAACTCTTACATAGTAGTTTATCCATTATCCAAACTAAGAATTATATGACGCATGAGCTACTGACCACAATACTAGAAATTCAATATTAATCTAATAGTCTAAAACAAATTAAAAATTATATAATATCCGTCTAATAACATCACGCAACCATGCTACAAAATAAATAATAAATATCTTTCGAATTATTATTACAATAGTTGTAACAGTAATTTAAAAGAAAAGAAAGAACTAAAATGAAACAAGGCCAAAGTTGTCTAATATTCTCCATTCCTTTCAAGTGTTGAGAGATCTTATGAACTAACGACAATTAAGGCAAAAGTTGATTAATCCGCATAGCATTGTACACCTCAAAAGTTGAAATCTATCATGTAAAAGGTTTAAAATTGAAAAGAGCATATTAAACCTCATCATTTGTAATGTTGAGAAACCTCCCAAACTAGTTTATCCATGAAATGGCATTTCTTGTCGAACCCCCAGCCTGGATTGCTCTGCATCATCATATTCCAATCCAAACATTAACATAAATAACATAAACATGCTACATAGAAAGCAAAAGAATCAAGCATGCTATATATGGTGGTGCATCATTTATGTAATTTCCCCACCACAGGCATACATATGATTTGCAGTCTTGTACTATTATACATTAACAAAGACATACGTCATATACATACTGCGCATATATAATTCAAAAGCATGCAAAATCATGTATGGATTAACATTAACATATCATTCAAAGTCCAAGGAAAACTTCTATTCCTTGTCCTTTTTTCAATTAATAAGAACTCTGGCCTATGTAAATATCTTACATAGTAGGTTCCAAGGCCACATAAAAGAGGAGGTCACATAAAACTTTGTTGAAACTCAATGACAGAGATCAAACACGGAATTGTGCTAAGGTTTGGTTGTTGCCCAAAAGCAACATGCTATAAATTTGTGAAGAATAGAAATGGAATAGGTATTACTGTTGATAAGTATTGGAAGAATGATGTGATAAAGGTTAAACGGATGGGTGATCAAATCATCACAATTAAAATAATGATTAATGGGGAGGCCTTTTATGTGATTAGTGCACATGTATCACAAGGCAGATTGGAAAAACAACACAGGCAAAGTTTTTGGAAGATCTAGAAGGTCTAATTCAAAACATACCATTAGTACACAATATTTCCTTGGGAGACTTAAATCGACATGTGGGGGAACGATGAGTGCAGATATGAAGGGATCCACAAGGTAAATGGTTTTGAGATAATCGACACAAAGGGCAAAATAATTTTAGGATTTTTTTTCAACCTTCGCGTTTCCTATAACAAACACCTAGTTTAAGAAACGAGACAAACATTTTCGGACATATAAAGTGGGCAAGTCGATTTTTTCTCGGACTAACTGCAAAATAATAATTTTTTTTGTCAATGTGGTTGAAAATGCTAGTAAGAAGAATCACAATAACCCTACCGTATTAAAAAAAAAAAAAATACTATGCTCTTCAACTCCAGCAAAACGTGACATGAAGTCATCAATAAAGGAACCCAATGATTAGGTGGTGGCTAATGAAAGGTGAGAAATAAAGAGATTTCTAGAAACAGGTAGAAGAAAAAGGAAGTTAGGATGAGATGGCAAACATGCTGAAGTGATTAGAAAAGTAGCAAAAGAAACCTTCAGAGAAATGAGGTACTGGAACAAGATATAAAGAATCATGGTGGTTGGACAGAAGTATGCAAGAGAAGATGAATGTAAAAGGAAATATTTCAACAATTGTTCTTTATGACAGAATACGAAAATAGGGAAAAAGTATAAGCCGACTAAGGAGGTTACAAAGCAAGAAAGAGATCTTTTGGGAGTCTTTATTGGTCTGAGGGCATGAGAGAGAAAGTTGGTGTGACGCCTATTGTTGAAAAGATGATTTAATCACATATTATGTGGTTTTAACATGTTGGGATACGACCAGTAAAGTATCGGGACAGGAGGTTATATCAGATAAGAAAAACATCAGTGGTTAAGGGTTAAGAAATGACCTAAAATGGCTCTAAATGAGATGGTTGAGAGAGATCTAAATACAAATAGACTTACTTCAGGCAAATGACATGACACAATGACGTCATTTAATTCATGCTGCCAACCCCACTTATTGGGATAAGGCTTGTTTTTTTCCCACTTTACATTTCAGAAAAGTACGGTATTTTGGTCTCTGTATATCAACCATGTATACCATCTCTATGGCGATATTTCATACTTTAAGACTTAGAAGTATTCAAATTGTGACACAAAAAAAACCCTCATTGTTTGAACCATTCTGCAGTACACTACAAAAATGCTGAGAAATGATTCGACTACTGCATAGTTTCAACTTTGGATAAGATATACTATCGAATTGCTTTTCTACTATATTTGTAGCTAATAGAATGTTTTTGGTTGTACTGCAAATCTACAATTAGAACCATTTATTATTATTTGCTAATTACTTTCTTTATAAATACTTATGATGAATTCCATAATAGGAACTTATTATGAGACTACCAACATAAGAGACAAACTCATAATAGGATCTATGGTTCAATGCCTAAAACCAAACTTGCCATCCAGTAGTTAGTTTCCAAACCTGTAGAGAGATGACAGCACGGTTAGTAAATTGCTTCACCGAAGATGGTGCACTTTTAGGAAGAGTGCTAGCAACTCTTTCTAATTCTTCATTTTGCTTCTTTGCAGTTACCCTATCTGGTCCACTGTAGTGATCGACGATCTTTTTCAGCAAAGGAACTCTCGCCATTGTCTCTTCCATTATTTCCTAGTAGGATATAAATGTCAGAGAAGCAAAAAACAAGTGTGAATAAATACAGAAACATAAAGCAGACAATTACTTCAAAGGAAAAGAAGTAATACAGCAGTTATCTAAATGTACGTGTTAATCAAGGGGGAAAAAAGTGAGTTATTGGAAATTTGGAAACCAAACTAATTGTCAAAACTCAAAACTTTGGCACGTTACGTAATTTCTAGTTGCCCTCAATCATAGATAAGATTACTAATACAGCATACCTCCCACTCCTCTTGATTTTGAATCCCTTCATATGCCATCAAGAAGGGTTTCATCTTCTCGAGTGCATCCCGAAGTGGAATAGGTTCTTTCTCATCAATATCTGGGTTCTGATCAAACTCACCCATCAAATATTCTGGCTCAAATTCAATCTGCCATAAAAAATAAAACAACAGGGAACAGTCAAATACTGTACTATGAAGATTAAACATGGAACAGAGGGTTAGATTAAAATTTTTCTCTAAGAAAGCCATTGTTCTTAATTTCTTCTGAGATAGATGAATCAAGGCCAACAAGTTTCCTAATAACAATTCAATTAACTTAATCCACTTCTTTATGCCCTTCCAATAAATCCAGCTAAGCTGGAAAGTTTCACCTTGGTTCATTGAACTACTTTTGATCATTTCTCAACAAATTCAGAATGACAGCGGCGGCTAACCACTTACAGCACAATTGGTGTCAAATGCTTCCAAATACTCATCCTCCAATGGTGAGGGGAAAACACTATTAGCCATCTCCTCAAAACCTGCAGTCAATTGATTCATGATGTCAGGCCCAACCCGCTTGGCAAACCTCTCGCCGTCTGCATCATCTCCATGAAATAGCCCTGAGGCGTAATCCTCTTCATCCTTATCCCCATCACCCCTTTCCTCCAAGTCCCTCCCTCTAAATCCTCCTCTCCCCCGACCTCCACCCCTGCCTCGACCAAAGCCACCTCTTCCTCTTCCAGCAACATCATTGTCCCGTTGCGACAGAATCCTCCGTGCAACATTCACTGCATCGTCAACACTTTGCATTGGCTGTCTCTTAGGCACAGAATCAGATGGTGCAGCATCAGCAGGAGCACGATGATCACCAACACCACCACCACCAGTGCCTGGAGCTCGTTGAGCACGGATATGCCTATTCTCTTGGGAAACTTGAGTCCTTTGATCAGGCTGCTGCTTGGGCTTCCCACGTCCACTGCCAGACAACACACCTACTATGCCTCCAGGAAGGTTCTTCTGATCACTCTCACCATCACCACTGCTAAAAATTGGTGTTTTTGGTGGCAAAACATCTGAAGACGCACCAGCACCAGCTTCAACACCAACATAATCATCATCTTCCTCTCTTTTGAAGAAAACGGGTTTCTTTGGCTCAGAATCAGGCTGCTTCTGGGAATCTTGTTGGATATGGGATGGTAACGGACCACCACGACCGCGACCAGCAGATGACTGTTTTATGGACGACATGAATGACGAGAAAGAAGGCATGCCTGACGGAGGGGCTGGCCTACCATGACCGTGTCCGCGACCAGAAACCGAAGATGGGGGAGAAGGCAACTCTGGTTCTTCAGATTTAGGATCACCAAAATTGGGCTTTCCTGGAGCTCTCTCATTGAATCCAAATGGTCCTCCCAAACCAGAGCCTCCACGACCTCGACCACTACCACTGCCGCTGCCACCACCAAAACCAGAAGAGCTGGAAAAATGTGCTAGAGTGTTCCTAGTGGCATTAGAGATGGTGGGGGTTTGGAGCCTTACTCCAATGATTCCTCTCATTGGCAATTTGATACAAAATCCTTTCTTGGGACAATACACAAAGAGGTTCAGACAGACAACATGAAATACCTGAAACAATAAAAAATCCTATTATTATGGTGATCCCATTAATAAAAAAAAAAAATAAAATGAGTGTGACTTTTAAGTATGGGAAACTAAATCAATCTGAATATGTAATATGTAATATATTTTTTTGGTGTCTGAAAATAAAACGAAAGAAAAAGAGACGAAAGAGAAAAACAAACAACAAGCACAGCCACATAGCAGTAACTACATCACAACGCAGCAGAGAAATGTAAGATGTAATATATAATGGGTCATTCTAGTAGGACTATATTATGGTGACTAACATGACTATAGTGTTTTAAAAAGTGTGGCTAAAATTAAAATAACGCTTTTTTATTGTTAAACAACATTTTTAAGAAAGTGTTACCTAAAAAAAAGTTACCAAAATATAAAAAAATGTGACTTTAATATTAACAACACTTGCATAGTCACCATAGCCACCATAGTATAGTCATACTAGAATTCACCATATATAATATAATGCTACTGAATATGTTTAAGTAAGAACCATTAGATTGAAAACATAAATTTATAAGCACATGCAAACAAAGTGTTCCAATCTTCCAATACTGCACCTCATGAAGGAAAACATAAATTTATACAATCCCATGAACAATCCAGCATATATAACAATTCCATCCATCACCAATAACATAAGCCTCAATGAAAACATAAATCTAACGTAAAAAGCCTCAATAAAATCATAAATCCAATGATATACAACATAGCATAGTCTCAATTAAAACATAACATAGTCATTCATTCATAACATTGTTGACCTTTCAAAATTTTCTTCTTTTAACTTCTAAAGACACTGAAATTAAATTAAACAGGGGGCAAAAAAATATACATTAATAACTGCCTCAAGGAACAAATTTCAACAGTGAAGAACTATTCAGAGCTTACAGGGACAAGAAGAAAAAACAAAGGATATAGAAGCAGAAAATGGTACCACGAAGGGGACGGCTGGAGAAGAGGACGGCAAAACCACAGAACCCGGACACGGCTAGTCTGCCGCGACGCTGTGCAGACGAAGGCGGCGATGCTCGAGACGGAGAGACGACTGAATCGTTAACGGCGGAGCTCCAGGCGCAGTTAATCGCGGACGGCGGAGCAGGAGCTTGAGGTGTTGTGAATGGTGGACATTGCGTGAGATTTGAGTGCGCGGAAGAAGAGAAAAGTGATGAGTGATGAGCGATGAAAATGGAGAATCGAGAATGGAGGCGCTGTGAATGAGAAAGAGCTTGTTTGGAAACCTGCTAAAAAATTTAGATACGAAAGTGGTAGGAGTGATATGCTATAATGCGGTAATTTTTTGTGTTTTTTAAAATGGTGTGAAATATATAAATTGGATCATTCGATTTATGTTTAAAAAATTAAAAAAATTTGGGATATATAAATTGGATAGTCCGATTTCTGTACTTCAATTTTTTTTATTTTTTTTTAACACTAATCGGATGGTCCGATTTGAGTACCTCTCACAAATCGAATGGTCCAATTTCTGTACTTATACAAATCGGACGGTTTGATTTCTATATTTCAAACAAATCAGATAGTCCGATTTCTACTTATCTAATTAAACGGATCCACATTTGAGAATAACACCCTAACAATCCACATTTCAAAAAAACACTATTATTGTTTCAATATCAAAAACAAAAAAGTGAGCGAATTAGAATTATTTAGAATTATTTTTCTTTGTTTTGGAACAAATAAAAAAATAACTTGAATTCATAGTTTTCAAGATCAAATCGATACGACGGGGTCATTAAATTACTAGTTCAACGAGTGAGTTATTAATTTATATCGGTCATAATTAAATAAAATTATAAAATGATTAAAAAAAAGTATAGGTAGACAATGAAAATATTAAACTATATAAACAATAGATATATTGGATATTCAATTTATTAAGTGTGTTTTTATTTTCTTAAATCAATTTTATAGTTTATTATTCATATTGTTCATAAAAATCGTTGTCTACCTAATAAAATTCTAAAGTTAAATATTAAATTAATTGAAAGAAAAATGTACAAGACCAACAATGGTGATGGTATAGCAATAAAGCCATACTACAGCCTAAGAGAAACATTTTTGTAGAGAACACCAATTGGAAGAGCAAGCCTGACTCATCAACAAATTCAACTTACTGACCATTTTCAACAACAAAAAATTTAACTTAGAAACAAAATTGAATAAATCGAAAACGTTAAATATAAAATTAAATCAAAATAGATATTAAGAGTATTCTTTGAAAAAAATGATAGACTTTAGGAACAAAAAGCATATTTTACTATTTTCTTATATCTAAAATATAAACCATTTGAAGATGCATGACTAAAATACTTCTTTCTATTCTTGACAAAGTTATTTATAGTCTATGATGGAAATATTCAACTAGCAAAACACAATTGGCGAAACTAAGAAATGGACAAATTACATCTTAATGAATAACCAGTAAAAGGAGAGACCATTATTTAGAAAAGTAAAGAAAAAAAACATGAGATAAAATGAATCCAAGTGCTAAAATAAAATAAAAAAGTTCTGCAAAATTGCAATTCTTTTTTTTTTTTTTTTAGTATTTTGAAACCTCTATGTCATATACTTTGCCATAATTCTGCTTTGATGCTCCAACCATAGTTGTTGCTGTTGAAACAAAGTTTGCTCTTGATTTGACAATTCAGATGTTTTTACCAAATTGTTTGTGGTGGACCATGTCTCAAAAGGATCATCTTCATTTGGTGTTACCGATGTTTCCTCATTACTATTTGTTGCTCTAAAAGTTGGTGCCACAACTGAATTATGAATACTCTGTGCTTCAAATTCCACAGGAACCATATTCAGAGTAGATTGAAAACTTAATACATTGAATGTTGGTGCAATAATTGTTTCACTGGAATTTCTATTTTGAAAATCTTGATGTTGAGCATCAAAGGTTGCCTCTGATTTCTCATTTGTATTTATCACACCAAAAAGTACATCCAAATTTGTCATGGAATTAGAACCTTGAAAATCATCATGACTTTGTTGGATAGGAGGATCAAGAAATGGATTATATTGGATTGGAGGTACCAAAGGTTGGTCCAAAAAATTGACAAATGAGTTAAAATCATTTGCCAATTTAGGTGATGCTTTTTCAGGTGCAATTGTTGACTCTGCCAATACCAACTCCCAACCCTCCTTGGATTCATCATCAACAACAACTTCTTGTGATTGTTTCTCATCCTCTGACCCATCATTATTAGAGCAAGTGTCTTTCTCATCCTGTGATGAACTTGACCCTGCATGAAGAAGATTCCTATTGTGTTTGGATCCATCATTCGTCGAAAACGAAGCTTGGTCTTTAAGGAACTCCTGCAATGTCTCCATAAGCACTCTAGAAACTTTCTGCACAGTTGGGTACTCATAGGATCTCCCAATCCCAATGCCCTTACAGAAACTATAAAAAGCAGATAACTCTTCAAATTGCTTGCATGATTTGTCACAAGCCTTGTAAGCAGCCACACATGCTGCATTTGCATATGGCAAATGGAAAAAGCTATCCAAAACTACACCAATCCCATCACTTATATCTCTATAAAGATCAAAACTTTCCTGCATGACGGCGTAAAGCGAAACTTGAACCACACGGTTTCCCCTAGCCGAACCGGTAGGCCTAGTACCAATGGCTCTGTCCAACAACTTTTGCCAGTTTACAACTCTATCCAAAACAATGCTGGGTTTCATATCTTTCATATTATCATTCTTTATGTGGTTCTTATCATGATGATACGCGAATCTCCTCTGAAGCTTTCCGGTTAGGAAGCAATACAAGCGCTCGTCGAGGTAGAGAGCAAATGTTCTTACAAATGCAGTGTAATCCCAAGGACTAGAACCGGAGTCATCCCTAAAATTAGAAAGGTTGAGAATCCTTGCACCTTGTTTCATTGCATGGAATATTTCCTTTGGAAAATAGACATCACCATCTTGGAAGATTCTAAGCACAATCATAAGAGATTTGAGGGCAACAACCCAATTGCGTGTCTTCCCAATTCGTTTGGATATTGCTTGGGCGCATGCGGCTGCATAGAGTTTGTTGGATGAGACTATTTGCACAATTTCATTGATGTAACGCTCTTCTATTTGATTTTTATCATGGGTTGTGGCCTTAAGAATCATCACTTCTAGATTCGCTGCATTGGTTACCTTTGCTAGGCTAATGCTAGTTTGGTCTTTCACTGCTCCAATGGCCTTCCTTAGCTTGCTTGGCATGCTGAACCAATTCGAATTCTTGTGTCGAAAAAGGAAAAAAAAAACTCAATTCAAAGTTGAGGAAGAAGGAAGAGTGTGGATGTTCTTTTGGATTCTACTTTTAGTGAATGAATTTTGATGGTGGTGAGTAAAGAATGGAAACAAAACTAGGACAAAGCAAAAGTATCGTTCTTTGTGTTGACTAATAATCTATGCTTTCTAGTTAGTAATGTAGTTGGTTATTATGGATTAGATTTGTTACCTTATTGTCTTCCATTTGTCTATTCTTTTGTGTAGACATTAATTATATTTCATAACAACCCAACTAACATCCAAGTATTTTTGTAATCCAAGTCCAACTAAACAGGTCCAAACTCAACAAAAATAACTTTCATTACAGCAGCGAGTACACATGCGCGTTTTAATAATACTTATTCGTCTTCATCTTTGTCTCTAAAAAGTTCTAGGTAGGAGATATAATAGGGTTATAGATTAGAAGTTATGGCCAGTTGGTCATTTGAACAACTTTGCACATAATATACTAATATTAATTAATCTCATAAACGCTACATGACATGAACAGTAATTAAACATCTAAAATCTTGACGCTTAAAGAGTTTGAATGATCAAACTACTCAATTTTTATTTTAATAGATTCTTTTGTGAATAAAATATCTTAGTTTCTTAATGAAATCCCATAAAAAAATGAAGTGCACATAATTGAATGGGTCATTCTCCACCAACATATAAAAAGATGTCAAATTTTGAACTATATGCTACACTGTTACACACAACTTTTTTGAAAAAAAAAAGTTATACAAGTGCATCTAATTTGCATTTTCATTTTCTGTTTTTATTTTTAAAATTTTATGAAAAAAAAAACCATTAAAAGTAATAAAATTCTATTTCTCTTTTTACCCACTATTTTTTCTTTTTACTTCACAAGTCTAAAAACAAAAAATACTGAAAATAAAAACAAAAAATAATAACACAAATCAAACACACTCTTAGATAACCAATATTTTTTTCTTTACACTTGAACTAACTAAATTCATTTTTTTCCACTAAAAGTATTTAACTCCCTAATATTTCTCGAACTATTATTGACAAAATAATAAAATAATATTCATCTCTGAATTAGTGAATTTACAAATACCGAAATTACGGATTTCAACTCAATTTACAAGATTTCTATACACATATATACATACTATATACCTGAACATAGTGTTACAAAAAGAAATACGGATCAAAAGGAGAAAAGGTGATAACAAAATTTGTTACAAACAAAAAGAATATCTAAATTCCTATACTCGTGGCAAGTTCACTGAAAATGCAATGATACAGAATGCGGCATTCTGGTGTTCCAGTACTGGAGGTCGATATGTGAGGAATGTATGAAACTTGTTTTGCAATTTATAGTAGTCTTTGAAAAAGGCGTTATCTACTCAAACCAACTTCTTTTCTTCTTCCTGAAAGTTGAATTCAATAAATAAGCTTAAAGATAAAGAAGTACCATGAACTTGATAACTAAATCCCACATCAACACAACATGGAAGTACCAAAACCAAACAATGCTATCCATGTATTTTTGGAAGGTAAAATAAAGAAGTTACTTTAATTTCTTTGAATAAAGTAACGCAAGTAAATAAGAGGCAACAAACTTGAGTTGAACTCATTTACCAAGATGCAACATCTTATTGATTTATTCTATGCAACTGTAAATAATCCAACTTAAAGTCACGGAGTTAACTATCAAGCTTTTTCTCCATTTTTTCAGTACCTTAAAGCTCAACAACTTGGAATAATGTGGAAAAAAAGTTCAGAAGAATGGCATAATGAGCAGATATCAAAATTTGAATTTGAGAGATCTCACAAATAGAAGTGTCATTGAATTTGTACTACTGCCTCTCAAATCAGATTGCTGTGATCTTTGGCATCCCCGGTATAATCTTTTGATAAACTCCTGTAGATGATTGTAGATGCTGCATGCATTTATACCAAATTAAGGTTAGCACATCTAATATTTGCCTGATGGGTGGACAGTAAGAATTGACATGTCACAGTAATAAGTGTGATTTTGAAGAACGCTAGTATCACTGCCAAACCAACATCTACTCACACAATTTACGATCCAAACCACATGGTGTCATCCCCGAGGGGAAAAAGAAAAGTAAATTTCAATCCACTTGACCAAAAGAAATGCACATATAAACTCTAGCATACTATCAAAAATGCTTAAGAAAAACATGGAAACCATGCAACAACCTGGAATTCCACTGCTCAGATTGTATAGAACAACCATGTTCTTCAACTTCAGTGATCCCAACTCTTGAAAGCCAACCATACTCTATGGCCTATAGATTTAGAGAAAATTGATCTAAGAGGAAGAAAAAGCCATAGGAATTTCCAGTTCTGCCATTTGATGTCTACAACTTGCAGAAAGCGAGACAATTTCACATATCCACATTTCTTAGGCTACAATTGTGAGTATAAAAGTGAATGGAGAGATATGGCTAATAATGGAATGAAAGAGAAAAGTGTGGAATGGGATGGATATGTTTATGCACACCCTCGTTTGGAAGTTTGATGAAGGGATTGGAGAGAGATTCAACACTGATTTGGAAGTTCAATGGCTAATAATGGAATGGCAAGATAAAATAACGTTTCTCACCAAACTTCTAGCATAATTGATCACTGGCATAGTATCAAAGCCTTTCACACTAAGAGGGCAAGATATTATCCTTGCTTCCCCTAATAAGTACAATTTATTTATGGTGGATCTATACACAATCCACGTATCAAGTTGCACTGAAAGATCGTGTGCAATGATGTGCTGCTTATTCAGATGTATTGCATGCTGTGGTTACCACAGATAAATTCCTCATCTATCCTTATGTTTTTCTGCTCCTATTTGTCTATTGATCTTTATTCAGGGTTCTTAGTTAGCGTGGAAGTGCCCTTGAACAAATTATTTTATGCTCAGCTTCCATTTGATACAAATACAACAACAATAAAAGCATTTTTCCACTAGTGAGATCTACTATAGAGATCAAACCACATTAATGCGTCCTATCATAAGCCATTTAAATCTAGTTCTTAATCATTTCTTTATTAATTACCTTGGTTGCCCTCAACCTCTAAACTTTATTCAATCCTCTTTTTGAAAAGAGATATTGACGACAGGAAACTAGGCATATATAATAACTAACTGTATAGAAACTAAGCTTTTATAGGAAATTATCACTCTCATTCATTGAATTTTTTTTACTGTAGTCACTTTGTTTCGTGTGTGTGTGCGCGCGTGCGCACGCTACTATCAATAACACTAAGGAACTTTCTATTCTCACATATTCATTTTTTCTGTCATTTCAACTCTGTGTGCACGCGCTACTATCAATAACACTAAGGAAGTTTCTATTCTCACATATTCAGTTTTTCTCGGTCATTTCAAGTCCTCTGTATTAGGTATCCATGTTATGGTTTCGGGGAGAAAATAGAAAGTGTAAGGGTATTTTGAGAAAGGTCTAGTAACTAACTCTGCCAAGCTAGCAGAGTAGTGGTATGTGAAAAATATATTGCTGTTAAAGGAGAATAAGGTGAAGAATGAGAATTAGAGAAGCTCATTCTGGTCTTTGGGACTAAACCAGTCCTTAAGAGAGTGGCAACCTCTCGAAATACTGCCATGTTACTTAACTTCTTTCATAAATAATACTATTTTGGGAAATAGGGTGATGCACAATGATATCACTCTATATCTCCCTGTTTCAGTAATTCTCTCTAGACTACTCTGTTCCTTTATACTTCTTACTGGTACCATATTCTTATACTATTAGATCTATTCTTCTTATTAGGGCTTCTACAGTTCATTTCATCACATGATCAAGCCATCTAAGGGAAGGTTCTTCCATCATTTCCAAAACAGGTGCTACCCTAACTTTCTTGGTAATGGAAATCTTTACCTAGATGGCCCAATTTATGACGAGACACGGTTGTTGACAAGTTGATAGCCAACCAAGAAAAAAAAAATGTTCTTTTCCCACTTGAAGATATTAGCTATATGCTTCAAAGAACCATTGCCTATACAAGAACCCATGTTGTAGACACTGGCATTCAAATATAGGTCATTCCTAATCATTTGTTCTATAACTTTTCTTGATCTCCCTTTGCCCCCGTCTCTCAACAAATTTGTTAAGGCAAGTTAGTTAAAAGGACCATTTGCTTTGCAGAAAATAGAAATCAATGCATAATCTTATCCCAAATCACTGGTTGTGCTGAAGAAACCACCTTTATATGCTCAAACGACATGCAATAAAGTGTGTTCTAAATTGCACATTGCACATTGCAACTAAATTAAGTTCCTTAATTATCTTAGGTGCTATTTGGTCTTATAGAAAGAAGACCTGTAGAAGCCCATGTAAGAAGAATAAATTAGATTTAAGGAAATCTAATAGTAGGAGCAGAAGGAGACCAAGGAAAAATGGAATGACTACAAACATGGTTCATATGAAACATTGTGATGCGCTATTGCATCATGGATTCCTTATCCCCGAAGCTATGGGGTTATTACTTCACTCTATTTATGAAAGGAAAAGAACTTGTTAAAATAATGATTTTCTATAAATACAATAGCGTAAATCAGAGAAAGAATATATTACTCGTATGTGATGTGTGTAGATTGCATCTTGATTGTATTGATACATGAGAGAAGACTAACATGAGCACCTACTCAACTACTCTCCATCAATGCACTACCTAAACTACTAACCACTAACTAACATTAATATCTCTCATCATATTTCAACAAAACTATCATCTGATTTTATCTCTTTTACTAAACTACACGAAACTTGTTCCAATAACTATCAATTTATTTCTTATTCCAAATAAATAAATTTCTATATATAGTTTGCCCTTTCTATGCACTTTTCAGTTTCTTAACTTCTTCTCCCTCCGCAAAAACCAAAGCCTTAGATAGATGAAATCCATAGAGTATTGAACAAGCAACCTCATGAGTATAAAGCAACAAGAGAAGCCCCACGGCTTCCCTCATGCTACAACAACAATAGAACCTTATCCCATTAGGTGAGGTCGGCTACATGGATGACACGACGGGCTTCACTCATTCAAATCAAACAAAAAATGCCACAACTTCTCAAAGAAGATATGACATCTACACTAAAAGTAGCAATCAGAGAAATTAAAGAAAGGGTAATACTCTATAAAAGGAATAGACAAAACTGAAGGATTAAATCCCCTTCGATCACAAATATTCATATTACTGAATAAATAATGCAAAAAGGAAAAGAAGCTATAATGAATAAAGTCAAACGCCATGCAACAAAAATTATATGAAAATTTATCACTACATTGAATGCATTCTCTTTCAATGTAAAAAATGAAATAGACACATGCCTTAGTCGATGCCTGTTGCAGGCTGTGAAAAAAGCAACAAATCCATACAGAATACTCTTGAGAGCACGGAAAATCTGAAAAGGAAAAGAACAAAAATCTACAGATCAGGATAACTTTCTAGAAAGAGAAGAGGGAAAAGAAATGCATAACTTATTGGAGTGCCATATTCAAACCTGGGAAAAAAGGTCATTCCAAAGAGAGCGCCAAATGGAAACCTCATAGGTGGTAACAGTTGCCTCCGAAGATGATGCTAACTCAAGAATGCTACTAATAATCTGCCATGCATCCCCAAGTACATCAAAAATGCACGTACATACAAAAGTCAGCACACTTGATATTGCAAGGACCAGACGTACAGGTGCATACAGTATTTCCCAGAGAATAAAAAATACAGGATATATGACACATGTTCCTGCAGTAAATTAGAGATGAACACCCAAAATATATCAGATGACAATTTATGTTGAAAAGAATAAGTTTAAGAAATAACAGAGTACCAGAATTCCAATACACATGATGACCTACCAATTCTCCAAATAAAAGTAACCAGAAGCCATATTGGTACAAAGAATAGCTCCAGTATATCTCCCACTAGAGTGTAAAAAGTCCCAATTCCAAGCCACAGGACAGAAAATATGCTTTCTACTAATTCAAACAACAACTTCAAACTTGGGAGAAGAAATCCAAATATCTCGAATAGGGCCTCTGCAAGAGGTTGAACAAGAACAGAAAAAAAGGATCTTGTGGTATGTGTAAAGGCAAGAAACCACCTAGTAGCCTTCTGCAAGTTATGTAGAAACAGCATTGTCCCTAAATATCTGACCCTTGAAACCATTTCCCAACTTTCAACCCAATCAAAAAGAGGTCCACATATACGAGCAGCAGTTGCCTTCAGAACAGGAACATTTTTGTATAAATCATAGAATCCAATGAGAACAGTTACTAATGAGATTAAAACATATAAAAGTCTGGCAAGTGGGCACATCCATGGACGATAAAGATTGCATATTACTGGGTAAGACTGAAGGAAGATGACCCAAGATGGAAGGCCTGCCTCTAGCAAAGTAAGCAATCGCAGGTCAGATATTATAACTTCCCTTAATTTAAATGGAAGGTCATGATCATTAAACCTAAATAATAGTAGAACATCACTATACTGCGTGGTTTCAATAGTCTCAACAGCATCAAAGCTTGAGCTCCGGGAAAAATTCACCGAGTTATAACCAGAAACACAACGGGAATTCACTAGTTTTCTTCGCTTATTGGGTCCAGAAGAAGGAGGTGTGAGTAGCATGCCTGGTGTTTCTACAGCATCATCAGAATATAATCCAATAGTGGTGTCCCAACCATCCTCAACAGTTAACAAACCATCGTTGCAGATGTTCTCATCATCATCAATAGATATTGTCCCAGAAAAATCTTCACTTGCATCGTAAAATATCTCCCCTGTTGAAATTACAGATAAGAGGGGAAAACGATCATTGAAAAATTAACATTGCTCCAGAAACTACACAAATCATGCAGCTAGTAGTTGTCATCGTGTAACAAGATTCAGCAAATTCTACAATCAATATATAGCCTCAAAATTTGAGGCACAAAATGCATCAGTTTAAAAGGAATAAAAAAAGGGGGACAATCTGAAAGTTCAAGGGCTAGTCCATGGGACTCCCACTATGACTATAGGACACAGGATAAATGGTGACAAAAAATTTCCACCATTTGAACCCACCCCCAGCCAAAAAAAGTGCACTCCAAACATGGCACAGTCCAAACAATCCTATGAAACCCAAACTTAATGTTAGAGAGAGAGAGAGAGAGAGAGAGAGAGAGAGAGAGGTACAGATAGAGGTAGCAGGGACATAGGGGCATATCTCCCCATGCATATCCTTGTTTCTGCTCTTGCATGAAATTAAAATGCAACGATACGTATCAAGGCTTCTCAATTTTCTTATGTTGTGCACACTCACACTAAGGCTTTGTTTGTGTGGAGTAAAGTAGGAGGGAAATAGAGGGGAGGGAAGAGAAATTAGAAAATTTTCTTTGTAAATTACACAATAAAATTTAAAATTTCTCTTCCCTCTCCTCTATTTCACTCTACACAAACAAAGCCTAAAGTAAAGATAAGAATTCTTGTTACTACCTGAGGCAGAATCCAGGTGTATTTTCAAAAGCAGAAGTTCAGGTAGTGTTCCCGAGAACCAAGTAGTCATACAGCTTCGAGCTTGAGCTATACTGTCAAATTCCCATCTTTTCATGCGTTTTGCTTCTATAGCCAGTGATGTATCAGTCTGCAGATCAAATAAAAGATAACAAATAAAGGTAAATTGTGAATGAAGAAAGTAAAGACAGTGTGGCGAACAGATGTGGTACCTGAAGTTCATTAAGGTAGTTGATACCACGAACACTTTCCCATTCAACTTCAAATATAATAAAACCATACAAAGTCCTTTGCAGTTCACTGCTAAATTGCAGAGTCTCCCTTAGGTTTTTCACAGGTAGTAAAGCTTTCTTCCTTGTCATCACTGCTTCAACGAATGAGAAACATCTCGTAAATTTCTTTGAATTACTTGTGCTTGATTGTGAATAAACATCCTTTTCTTCCTTTCTCCCTCTTCGGGCTTTGGTGTATGCAAAAGGAGATAACCTTGACTGCAAATCAATAAAAATGATATAAAATTTAACAACCAAGAGAGTTAATTAGAACAAATTATTTCAACGACCAATGGTGTCCTTAACAACCTTGGTAACCATCAATTGCCAAATGTGCGCACCCCGTAAACCAAGGTCACTCAACCATGGTCTGTTGTCCACCAAAATATACATTTTTTTACTTTCATTGGCAAGGAAAATACTAAGATCTGCAAAATAAGATTGCAAGTCTCTGCAAAATACATCACAAATATTCATTAGATAAGTACAACAAATACCAAATCATACCAACATAGCACAATCAGGCCCTGTCAATGTAGATTTAGAAAATTTAATGTCCTAAATCATTAACAGAATTTGATAAATGCGGCAAGCAATATGTCAATCAGCAAGCAGTTAAAACACAAAACTAAGCAAAGCCTAACATGATGAAGGACACCCCCGCACCATATTTGGACACTAGAAAGCTCCAACACAATTTCCAACTTGCTAGTTATGTCTTTCATTTCATAACTTTCAGCTTATTGTCTATAGTGGATAAGGTCAAAGGTATGCTTACAATTTTCAACAGAGATTGGCTATGAAACAGCAATATTGAACCCAAACTATAAAGCAAGTAAGTCCCAGAATCGGAACTCATCAGTCCACGGAATGAGATGGAGGAATTAAACTTGTCCATTTAGGGAGTAGGGACCTATAAATCCAACATTGTAATTCTTCATACACTTAATTTTTTTTTTCCTTTCAGACATATAAGTATTCAATTTACGTGGTACTTAAAACGAAATTCAACCTCTCCTACAAAGACAAATATTGAGAAGAAAAAATAAAAAACAAGTGAATCCACCAAAAGTTTCCCAGCAGCTTCCATTCCCATGTGAAAATTCCAACATAGAACAAACCTTTCCCAACACCGAAAAAAAAAAAAGAAAAAAAAAATATCAAATGCATTCCAAATGTGATGGTTGAGAATCGAAATTGAGAGTAGTCACTAATAACGATAAGGGATAATGGTATTCCTTGGATATTTCATTGTTTTACCACATAACACAAGAATTAAAAATATATATTTAAAAAAAATACCCAATTTGCAAACTGGTGAGGGGGAAAATGCAGCGTCCATCATCACCATTCCCCATGAAGAAGAAAACAAGTCCTCCCTCTAAACCTTTCTTATAGCTGCAATCTTCACCAAATTAGCAACTAGCACCTGCTTCAATTCAAATTCGAATAATGATAATTATAATAAAAATAATAATATTATTAAATTAAAATTAAGATGAGAAGAAGAATTCACCGCATGCATTGAACACAATTCAGCACCAGAAACAGGTGCGTGAGGAAGAGGACCAGACGAACGGGCATTCCATGTAAGTGGAGAACGATGGAAGAATTCGAGCAGAGAAAGGAGTGCGATGAAGCAAAGAGCGAGTAACTTCATAACCAAGAAGAGAATAAGACAATTGAGGGAAATTAAATTAAAAACAGAGAAAGAGAAAAGAAAAAGGATATAAGAGAGAGAGAGAGAGAGAGAGAGAGAGGAATTTAAAGGGTTGGCATAAATGCGGGGACTGAAATAGATCTAGAAGAGCGGTTTCAACGAGTGTCAGCGAGATTCTATTGACGGTGATGACAAATTTCAATTCGATTCAGAAAGAGAGAGACTGAGAAGGAAGAGGAGAGGGAAGAGGGAGCGAGGGATGGAAGGAAGAACAATAACAAGAGAGAGAGAGAGAGAGAGAGAGAGAGAGAGAGAGAGAGCATTTAAACTGGTGTAGATCACGTTCGTTGTTTTGTTTTCTTGTTTTTATCTATTTATTTATTAGGTGAGGACCCGGGCAACTTGCACAGGATTATAGAATTTATTATCGCATGTCAGAATGTATTTAATTTAATCGTTAATATTTTTCACTTTGTGATGATAAGAAATTCAATTCACCCGTGTTTACCAATGATAATACGATTATATGAATAATTATCAATTAAATAAAAATATATTATATTTTTAAATTATTTATTTAAATTTTAATATTAAAATAATTATTTTTATATTTAATAAAATAAATATTTGATATATCTATTATTTATATTATTTAATATTTTTATTATTTATTTATATTTTTTTTTACAAATTTTTAATTGCCATTTTGATCTCTTATTTTTTTTAAAAATGTCAAAAGTCAAAACATAATTTTTGTAACAACATTAATCATCATTCTAATGATAGCAAAAAATATTCTTAAAATTAAATCTTAAATCGTAAAACTTTATTACGAAAACTAATTGAAGATATTATAAATATAATATGTCTTAATTACATTAAAATCTAAACAAAATAACAAAAATTAAACAAAAATACTAAATAATCAAATTTTTTTCTTAACCAAATTTGATTAAATTAAAATTTACATATTTTTTTTCATAAGCTCTTCTTTTTTATTATCTTCTTTTTTTTCATTATCAAAGACAAAACTAGATAAAAACATTAGAGAAAAATAAAAAATTAATTTTATAATAAAATAAAATAAAAATAAAAATTTTAAGAGAATTAAACTAAAATTTATATATAATTTATATTAAAAAAATTTAAGAAATTATTGTCTCCTTCCTCGTAAAAAAGTTTCATATTCATTATCATTGTTATCATCATTATTATATTATTTCCTTTTCATCCTCTCTCTTCTTCTTTTCCTTTAGCATTGTTGTCTTTTTTTCTTTTTAAAGAAAAATGAATAAAAAAAATTACAACATTCTATTTTATATTTTTGTACAACTCTTTTTTAGCATTGTCTTTTTCATCAAAAAAAAAAGAAAAAAAAACTATAACATTTTATTTTATGTGTCACTCTTAAAAAATTTTAATGTCAAAATTAAAAAATTTCTATATCACAGTTAAAAAAACTTTATGCTATTTTTTATATATGTTTTTCAAACAATTTCTTCTCCTTCTTCTTCTTATTTTCATAATTTTTTTTGTTTCACACTCTTATAATTTTTATTGTTTCATCCTCTATAAAGAATAAAAAATTAAACAAATAAAAAAACAAATAAAAAAATTATACTATTTTTTATTTAGATCTTTTTGACAATAAACACAAAAAAATTAAAAATATATATATAACTTTATAATAAAAATACAAAAATTCTGCATGAATAAAGAAAAAAGAAGAAAAATAAAAAGAAAAAGAAGAAACTGCAGTATCAAATAATTTTAAAAAATTCAGTGTTAAAATTAAGAATTCTTTGTGTCAAAATTAAATAATTTTTGTATCATAGTTAAAAAATTTTAATGCTATGTTTCACGTGAAAATAAATATTAATTACCATCTCAATATTCTTACCTTTGTGAACCACCTTTCATATGCTATGATTTTCTCCAAAATCAATCATTTTTTTTTTCACAACCCTCAATAGAAGAACTTATTCAACTATTAATCCAGGAATAAAAAGAGTTTAAATCTATCATCCAAAAAAAAGAAGAGAAATTAGATCGTCTCAGAAAATTAATGAACCGAATTACTACAAGCATGCCTATCCTCTCTTTTATTGTACTACCATCAAACGTACGCGTAAAAATAAAGTCAACCATAGAGAGTGGTATGAAAGAAAGTTGGAACCTCAAGTGAAAGAAAATGAGATAAATAGGTGAATTATGATAAGCAAGGATATTAAGTGCATTGAATTTGAAAGAGTGGTTAAAAGTTTAGGATGAGTTAAGCAAGTAACAAACTTTATCATTGAGAATGATTCCACATCAACCAGTAATCTCGATAAATTTGTTGAACCTTTATCCATTAAATATGAAAGTAACGTTGAGAAGAAATGTTCACAACCTTCAAAATACACTTTGAGTAATAAAATTAATGTGAAAGAAGCTAGTAACTAAAAGGCGAAAATTATCATAAAAAAAGTTAGAAAGCGTAAAAATCATATTAGCAAATTATTTGAAATTTTCTCTTTATTCAACACATTTTTTTAAGTGAATAATTTTTTCTGTTAGAAATTTTTTAACCTACGTCAATATATTTTATTGAAGTACAATGGCTAATTTCAAACTCATTATTAATTGAAAAGTAAAAAAGAGTCAAATGTTAATCGACAATACAAAAATCAAAGTTCGTAATAAAAGATATTCTGAAATTTAAGTTTTAAAACTGGTGTAAAGTTCAATTTATTGGAATTCGACCGAAAGTTTGAAGCTTAAAAGGAAAATTTAAAAATTTGTCCTCTCCAAAAAAAATATCATGAGCAACAAAAAGTTTTTTCATAAGTCTAAAACTTTGTAAGAAAATTTATTTTCTTGTTGGACACCTAGTATTTTTTTTTTTTGAGTCTTTTAAAGTTTGAATTTCACTTTAAAGAGTAAAGTGTAATCTTCTATCTTTGAATAGTTTTTCTTTCATATTTGTTTTTTGTCCCACCCAATGAAATCAATGATAAGAGATTACATTTTATTATCTAAAATAAAATTTAAATTTTAGAGGATTCAAATCTATTTTTCTTTTATTTTTTATTAAAAGTAATTTTTTTTCATTCAACTAAATTAATCTAACCCAACTTTTTTTGTGTGTCTAAACATGGAAAGAAACAAAGTAAACATTATTCTATATCCGAGCGGATGATTTGTTGGAGATCAACACAAGGCTACCAAATAACATGATTAGAGTTACTATTGGCACCATATCTAGCCATCCAATCTGCAGCTCTATTTGCTTCTCGAGACACCCACTCAACGTGAACAAGTCAAGGACGAGATAAAAGCTCCTGAATCTTTTGAACCAAATCTGTTACTTCAGATGAATAACCACTTGTAGGCTCATGCATGATGGACAGAATGTCAAGACAATCCGTTTCACATATAATATCACTTAAACCGCAATCCCAAGCTAAAACCAGCCCCCTCCAAACAGCAAATAATTCACATCTGATGATAGACCAGGGGAGAATGCTTCTAGAGCAGTCCGAAATCCAATCTCCCTTAGAATCTCTAATTATACATCCAAATCCCGCTAAATTTGAATCCAGATACAAACTTGCATCACAATTAACTTTAAAACTGTTGCCTACTGGTGGTTCCCAACACAGACAATTTCGGAGAGACCTAAAGGCATTGTTTCGATTCCTGTAAACCTGCAAGTCCTTGGTGGTAATTCTAGTCAAAACAACAACCTTGTGGTCTGTCCAAGGATTGTCAGTATTGAATATGTCATTGCACCTATATCTCCATACCCACTAAAGTCCTACACCAAAAGACACCACATCGTTAGTCAAGGCCTTCCGAAACTACTCTCCAAGAGCATTACCAGTCGTCGAGTTCAGAATATTAAGATCCAACATATGCCAAATTGTCTTTGATCGTTCACAGTCTCTAAAGCAATGCTTCATAGTCTTCTATATCTTATTACATCTCTTACATATATCTAAAGAAGCTAAATGCCGCTTGAATCAAAAAATCTCAATTGGTAAAACATCATATAAGTCAAGCTACATGATAAATTTAAACTTTTCCAAAATATTTGTATTCCACAACCAATTTCAGTTACTATTAACATTTCAATTTAATATTTTTTCTAATAACCATCTATAACCATCCCTTACACTATACTTTTTTTTTGTTGATACAGCCCCACTCTCATTGATCTAAACCAACATTTAATAATACCGAAAGAAGCTCATAAAGTTATTTTTAATTTTTCTTAAATAACATTCGTAGGTAAAAATATTATTTCCCGAATAAAAAAATTGTGTGTGTAAAACTGTAAAGCAAGTAAAAAGAAAGTTCAATTTGGTCAAATTGATTTCTTTCCCACCCGTACTGAAGTCATACGTAGTTGTTGTTTGTTGATGGTAGCACCTCTACCATCTCGCTCAACCAGATCTGAATACATAGATCACTCTCACCATTATTCCCTTCATTTCGTTCCGTTTCGTCTTGCTTCTTGCTTGGATTGCAGCAAGTGAGAAATGCAGCGTGCTTCTGTCACCGTTGAGGAACAGCTGTTGCAAAAAGCGATCAAGGAAGAGTGTCCATGGGAGAACCTTCCCAAGCGAATTCAACTTACCCTCTCTTCCAAAGAAGAATGGCACAGAAGGTTAGAGTAGCTTCCTCATGCTTCCTTGCAAAATCTCCATGCTTTCAGTTCTAACCTAAATTAAGTCCTCACTGTTTTAAGAGTTCAGGGTTTGGAGTCTCCGTCACTTGAGGCTCTAATTACCATAATTTTTTTTCTCGTGATGTGCTAAGAGATTGCAGTTTGAGAATGTTCTATTAAAGAGTGAACAAACTGGACAAGATAGAATTGAAAAAAGTGTGCATTAGAGGAAAAAGAAAGTTATAATAACATATGTGGTTTAGAGATAGGAGGAGAAGACTAGTAGAAGCACATAACTTGGTTTGATCAGCCCAACCAACCCTAATTAATGGGGAAAACAAGGGTAGATAACTTTGTATGTTCGATCCATGAAAATAAGATACTGAGGTATGAGCCTGTTTGATTTGCATCTCCATTTTTATCATTTTCTGGGATTTTGTTAAAAAAAATTATGAAAAAGATAAAATTGCCTTCTATTTTTGCCTAAATGCTATTTCTTTTCTGTATTTCTTTGAATTGTTTCCTTACAAGATTATTATCAGAACCCATTTGGAGAATCTTAATAAATTACAAAACCCATTTTGTTATCCAGTAACATCAAGTCAACAACTGCCTCTTTTATTGTTGCTGAAATGGCCCTGCAGTTGGATAGTGGTGCAACATTTAGTATTGAGCAATCAATATTTGAAAATTTCCATGTGTTGTTGCATATGTTAGACTTAATATGCTATGCAATAGCCTTTAATTTCCGAATGTGATCAACTCCCCTTTTTAAGAATTACTTGGTGCAAAGTTCTATGATTTTTCATTAGCTTATTTTTGTACAGTGTTTAATTTGAATCCTGGCTAATCCGTTTTCAGATTTTAGCTTTACTTATAGGAGAGGAAAAGATATACATCCTCTGATTTTTGTAAGCTTGTTTCAACATGACTGGTCTCTTGCTAGATATGTTTCCTTTGCTTGTTTTTGGTAATTTGGAGGTAGGCGTACATAATAAATAGGATGGGATGGGATGGTACCGAAAACAACACAGGATGGACTGGATGGTGCTGGCACCAGATGGTGGTTACCAATGACTTGGGGTTGTTCCCGGTGCTGGGCAGAGGTTGCCAGTGGCATACGGGTGAACTTGGGTGGTGGTTGTGGGGTGACAGTATGTGGTGGTTACAGGAGTGGGTGGTGGTGGGATCTAGGGAGAAAATTGGGATGAAACATACTAGTCAATCCTGGATCTCGTCTGGCCCAAAACTGGGATGATGGGATCTACGGACATGGGATGGCTGGGATTTGAACAAAGGTAGATGGAAATTCTGTGATATGAATAACATCTATATTGTATATAACTTTTTTTTCTTTTTAAAAAAAGCAGAAAATCAAGAGAAACCATGTATTAAGCATCATAACTAATAATCCAAAATCTTAAGTTCTATATTTCATACTAGTTCCATAATCCATACTAAATAAACTCATAAAGTCATAAATCCTAATTTAAGTTGTCAATAACCAATCATCATGATAGAAGGGCAATGAAATTACCCATATACCTCTCTTACAACCATCATAGAAGTTGTTATAAAGAGGCAAAGTCGGGTTTCAACACCCGTGTAAGATCCCAGTTGCATTTGCTGAGAAAGGCTTAGATTTTGGCCCAGATCCCACCAGGATCCCAGCTGGGACATCTGGAATATAAAAACCTAGATTTCATCTGGTCTCTTCTCGGATGCATGCTGGGATGGGATTGGTTGCCGAGATCCCATGAGATCCAACGAGATTGACTACTGTATTGTGGGATGAAATAACCAACTTAAAATTATTATTATTTTACTAGGTTAGGCTCATTTAAAATATGGACAATTTTATGAAGAGGTTTTTGTGTGGAGAGAATGAAGACGAGTATATAATCTACCTTAAAAATTTAAAAAAATAAAATGACATATTCTTCTAAATAGATATCTAACTATTTATCAAAGAGAATCTTCATTCTCTTTTTTTCCCTCTTTACCATAGCATGCACCTTAAAATATTTGTGGAGCTACCAAAAAATAATTTAAAAGAACTAGGCCACTTTGTACTTGGTTAGCTGAGTTTTAGCTGTTGTCAAACACCCCCCTAAATTTTCACTGGTTTGATGAATCTTTTCCTTGGGTTATTAGCTGGAAAATAAAAAATCTGTTATTATGCAATGTACACTCAAGAAAATTCTCATTCATTCATGAGTAGTTTATTTATTTACTTATCTATACCCATTATGACGAGGATTAAGGTAGATTGATAACTGTTTTGGTCCCCAATTTCAGTTTACAATTTTATCCTTATTGTTCATTGTAAAAAATAAACACATAAATGGTTATAAAACTGTTCTCCGGTTACTCATTGCTCCCCACTTTCTGAGAAATAAAACTGTCCAGTTTCTTCATTTTTTCTCAGTTTCACATTTAAAAAAAAAATATAGACATTATATCTTTTTTTGTTATTTCTTTAGATTGAGATCAAGTTTTCAATTATATTAACATAATTTTAAAAATTATTTCTCTTGTGAATAATAGATATTCAAAATATGTCACACATCAGTTTTTGGTTTTCATGTGTTGATTCCTTGACTATACATTTTAGAAGTACATAATTAACATTTCCTTTAATTTTGTTGGCCATGGGAATTGCTCTGCAGGATAATTGAAAGTTGCATAAAGAAGAGACTCCAATGGAATAATTGTTTTGCTCGAAAGGTTTGTAGAGAAAGCGAATATTATGAAGACATGATGCAGTACTTGCGGAAGAATCTTGCTGTATGTGCTGTACTAAATACCTGTCTCGTTCTTTTTACTGCAATTTGTATATTAAATAAATTGTTCTAGAACTTTATATCCCTACTTAATTGGAGTTTTAATGCTGAAAAGATAAAATAATGTCAACGTTTTAACTAAAATAGCAGGTCTTTTGTTTTTACTGTAGTTGTTGGATAATGTTTTGTTAAAACTAGTATCATGTAAGACAGAAAATATGGTATAAATTCTGTATATAATAAGGAATATGATAATCCACTAGTTGGGAAAATAAACCTCAGAAGCATGCAAAGTATTATGAAACACGTATGAGATGTAGAGAAGTAACAAGAAATAGTCAGGGCATAAATGAGCCCTTCACCGTAATTCCAGAAGTTACTCTTGAAGAACTCCCCACTAATGGAAACTATGGTCTTTGGAAATCCATAAAGCAAAACTTCCTCCGTAACAAACAATGCTGTCATTTCCTTGGTGTGAAAGAGGGATGACCTTGAGCATGTTTGTTGAGCCTATCAACATCAACCAAGATAATTGGCTTTGGCAGTCCTTTCAAGAAGTCCGTTGATAGTGTCATCCTGTGTGGTATTAGGCATAGGAAGCATTTCCACTTATTCGCCAGGAATGGAATTTCATTTTTTTTTTTTGTCAAACTTCATATGCACGCACATATTTCTGGATATTGTTTTGCACTCTCTATTGAATCATTTCAATAGTAGGAGACTCCTTGGAGCAACAACTGGTTTATCTTCATGTGACCTCAAGGTCACAGATTCAAGCTGTTGAGTTAGCCACTGACACTTGTGTACTCGGCAGTCCCTTTATGTTCCTGAATCGTATTTTATCTAAAATTTTAAAAATTCAATGCAAGATGTATATACTAGTTAAATATTGGGCACTGGGCAGTGCTCTTGTATGCTTTCATTGCAAGCCACCTGTATTTATTTATTTATTCCTTTCTTTCGCAGCTTTTCCCGTATCATCTAGCCGAGTATGTCTGCCGTGTCATGAGGATATCACCTTTCAGATATTATTGTGATATGATCTTTGAAGTAATGAAAAATGGTATCTTTTACTTGTTTAATTTCTCTAGTGCATTTGCTCTCCATGATGGCTCTGAATTTTTTTCCCTCTATATAACTTGCAATGAAGTGTTTTGTTTTGTTTTTTGTTTTTCTCTTCCTCCTCCCCCCACCACGTGTCTGGCCATCTTAATGAGCCTTTCTAATACCAACAAAAATTTTGTATGATATATTTTCTGACTGATGATTCATCTGTAACTTGAATGGATAGAACTGGAATGTTAGATTGTTCTTAAATTGAGAGTTGCTTTAATAATCCTGGTTGGTTGTCTACTTGTCTAACAAAATCTTTTCTGTAAAGTCGGGTGGTGTGAATAAGTAGTTGGTAAATAGGAATGTCCCTGAAGTCAGGAGGTGATGCTTCTAAGTTTAAATAGAGGGAGCAAATTGGTGCTATGAGATGAAATGTGATATGTATTGATTACAGGTTGATGGTAGTATATATATAAAGCGAGCCATATATGTGAGGAAACATATCATGAGGTGATCATATGCCTGGCAATTATGCAGATCTTCTGTTGAACTTGATGTCGATCCAACAGCCATTATGGTTATAGCAACTTTAGTTTGGGATTGTTTTATTCAAAAAGCAATCACGTTAGGGAGAAGGGCTTCTAGTTGTGCGGTTTCCTGAGTATGCTTGAAAACAAGGGTTAGTGCTAATGTTTGGAATTAATGATAAAATGGTTAAGAAGACAAGAGGCTGGTGTATGGAGACCAAATAGTAAAAAAAGGAGGGAAGGGGGGGTGGGGGGGGGGGGGGGTTTACAAGTAGCTACATCTTAGAACTTCTGTTAATCTCAGAAGTTATATCACAGAATTATGTATTCTCAATGATAATGTTACTAGTTACACATGTTTGTATATACGTATAGGCATTCAGTTTAGCAGGTTTCACATGAAACCTATACCACACTCTATTCTAGGTAGCACTCTATGTTGTAACTTCATTACTTGCCTTGCAGCCTATATTTATTTCTGATTCGTTGTTACTGTATATTATAGTCTGCCAATCAAAGAATCCACTCTAGTACCTGTGATGCCCTTCCCTTCCCTTGTTATTTGTACCAACCTAATCTTTATTTGCAATTAAGCCTGTTTTTTGAATTTATTAAATGTTTAATTTTACGCAGAGCAACCTTATGACAGCATTCCAAATTTTAGTGCTGCGGATGCTTTGAGGCTTACAGGAATCGGAAGAAATGAATTTATTGATATAATGAACAGGTGCAGATCTAAGGTACTGGATTGATTTACGATAGACAAACATTAATATATAATTGGTACTTGGATTTCAAGTCTATTATTTTATGTTTGACATCAGCTGTTGCAATGTTGTGCCTATCACCAAGGTATCAAGAAAGACACTAGGTCAAATCTGATTGCCTAATCATTTGGTGAATTGGTTGTATTATTATTTGGTTTCTCTTCCTAGCTTAGCCTTTTTGAGATGTTCATGTTTACCAAGAAATCCTCCCTGATTCTAGGAAGTGATTCTCTTAATTCTAGCTATTATACTTCGTTAATTTCTCTATCAGGAGGAGACATTTTTTGTATAGAATAATCTGAATCATATTACCAAACATTTCAAGTTGCCATCAGACAAAATCTGTGTGCAGTGCCTCATATTCACAATCATGGCTGATAGTTTGTCAGTCACTGAGGGTACCCTTAAATGGAGAATACCATTCAATTCCCATGTATTTAATAACTCAACTAATTAGAGGGTATTGTTTGCTTGTCCTACGCGTCAGTCTCCCTCCTGGCTTTTGACCATCACCATTTCATCCAGTGATCTTGAGGGCATTCCCGATCACATTCTAGTGTTCCGGAATGTGAATGATTTGGTACACGAGCTTATGGGTGACTTCATGTATTACCAAACAAAATACTAGGACCATGTTTGTTTGTATCTCTATCCGTAGTGTCTAATTGTTTCTATAGTTTGTCTCGGGGAAGCCTCAAAGCATAGCGTAGGTTGCTTTTGGATTCTATCTCTATTAGAAATATGGAGACAAGAGACATAGACAAAATGGCGAAGATGGCTATTTTGTCTTCAGTTTTAGAAAGTACAGAAAATACATGAACTTTCTGTCTGAGACAAAAATTTTGATGTCTCTGTCCTTGTATCCACAACCAAATGAGTTTCAGTATACAAACACAGCCTAGGGTTCAAGGCCATGGAACACGGGCAAACATATGTTTTATCACATTCAATATGTTACTTCAGAATGATTGCTTGTGATTTTCTTTCTTAATGGGGTTTAGAGTAGGAAACTTTGATAATTAGGAAAATAGTAAAGAGTAAAATTGAGATATAAAATGTAATAACTTCAATGGAGAAATGTAGGTTTGCCTTTTATGCAATCATATACCACAACCAGACTGGATGTGGTTGATATTTCTGTGTTCATTAGCAAAATCTACATGATCATTTATGATGCATGGACACTGACACCAACCTGGGATATGACACAACACAGGATACGCGGACAAGCGAATTTTAATTTGTTACAAAACACGGGAACACGACATATATGTAAAATATAAAGTATTTTTTAGAGTAATGATATTTTGATATTTATTGATATTAAAATATAAATTAATTTTTAAACTGTTTTAATATCTTTTTTTAATTATATAGAGTATTTAAAATACTTTTTGTTATAATAAATAATAATATATACTATTTCTAAACTCATTTTAAGAATACATGTTAAGAGTAAAGTTGGACACACTGACATATGGTATTTAGGTGTGTCTAAGTGTGTTCGGAGAAGAATTTTTTATTTTTTATTAAGATGCAGTTGGACACAGAAGACACACGTGTTGGATGAGAGTCGATGAGTGTCGTGTCCGACACGTAGACACGGCAACTCAACAAAGTGTCCGTGCCTCAGATTATCATTGTTTAATTATCTAGGGAATGTATCTTAATTCTGGCCCTCATAAATTTCAATTTGATTTTCATAAACATCTCTATGTTCTCAAAATTTGGATTTTTTTTTTCTTGGGTTTTACAGAAAATCATGTGGAAATTGAACAAATCAATTGCCAAAGAACTTTTACCAACACAACCTGTGGATTTTCCAATTGAACCGTGGTGGGGAGTTTGTCTTGTCAACTTTACATTGGAAGAATTTAAGGTGAGTTGTGCTTAAGACCCTTTGAGTATGGAAGAAGAGTTGTATGTAATAATGTTGTCACTTTTGTTAAGTGCAGATAGTTGTATATTCCCTTGTCTTATAGTTTTTTTTTTTTTTTCTTTTCCTGCTATTTTAGAAACTCTCAGAAGAGGAAATGGCCACAATAGACAAAGTGTGTAAGGAAGAGGCAAATTCATTCATCTTGTTTGATCCGAATGTTATCAAGGGTCTTTACAAACGGGGATTGGTCTATTTTGATGTTCCTGTATATCCTGATGATCGGTTTAAAGGTGTGTTCTATGTGTTAAAATGTGCTCTACGTTTTACTCTGAATATCCTTAGAGGTATATTCACGGAGAATTAAAGTTTTAATCTTGAAGCTTAGGATATTCCTTACACATCATGGTCCAAAGCATATGCTAAACTATATGGCAGAGAGTTGTACATCAGTCATTGTCCCTAACAATTTTAGTTTTGGTTGCACAAACAAATTGGCAAACCCAAAATATAGATATATCTTCTATCATTTACATTAGTTTCTACTCAACCTCATGCACAACTCATTTCTAGGTAATAGTAAGTATATTCTAACCATTCCAAACTCAATACTGTCTAAAATAATGATACTAGTTATGTTTCTGTATCTTGTGCCTTAGCTAATGATTGGTCAGCTGTGTAGTTAATAATTATGGTGAATTAAATTTTGTAAAATATTAATAGTTGGTGTGCTTGTGTAATCATTCTGAGGCTTATAAAGCCTATTGTGTTGAGAACTGAATGGATGTAGTGTACTGAGCAATTATACTTCATCAGTAATATCTTTTTATTTTGTGTCCTTGTGTGGATCATTTACTTGTTAATGGCTATCTGATCAATTGGCTTGAGAATTTTTATATTTATGGTTGTTCAGTTTCTAGGCTCGAAGGTTTTGTTTCCAACAGGGAGCAGACTTATGAAGATCCCATTGAAGAGTAACATTTATTTCAGTCTGTATCTTTTTTGTTAAACTTGCTTTACGTACATTGTGTCCCTAATTCTAAGGTTTTCCTATTCTTCCAGGTTATTATATGCAGTATTTGTTGTTTCAAATGAAAACGCATCTGTTACTGAATTGGCAAGTACCCTACAGGCAGACTTGGCACAACTGCAGGCTGCTGCTTCTTTTGTATGTCGATTGGGATGGGCAACGAAAGTAATTGATCCAGCATCTATTCTTCAAGATACAAGTGCATCTGGGTCTCGTAGAAGTATAGTTAGCGATGAATTTGGTCAAGCCCTTGAGAATATGGTTATCAATAATGATTCCAACCGGCAAGGAGATGCTTCAAGTTCTGGAAATTACGGTCCACGTTCTGCCTATACACGTGCAGCTTTCATAGTAGATGCTAATATAACATCCTATCTTATGATGGGTTCTGTTTCACCAGGTTTCCTTTCACTTCTCCATCATGCTGAAATTTATTTGCTAATGATTCGCCAGCTTTCGTTGTTGATTTTTTAGCATTTTGTCAATAAGATAATAGATAGGAATGGACAGAGTTTGATAAGTTTAATATTTATATTGTTCTCAAAATAAAGGAAAATAGTAGCTAGGTTGTCTACAGAGCTTTTTATTATCCGTCATTTTGCCTATATCGCTCTAACCACCTTGGGTAAAATATTAGTGCTAGAGGTATCTTGCATCCCTATGAGAATAATGGAGCCCTGGTGTCATCTTAGGGGACAATATTTCCTAATAAAATTAATATTGACTGTGAGTGAGCCCTAATAATCAAACTTGCAGAATTCTGTGCGAAGTCTCTCTGGTCTCTTTGCATATCATATAGGTTTTCTAGTTATATGTTATACAAACCAAGCTACTGAATGAGTTGTTATTCCATGTAAATAGGCACTATAATTTCTTCAATGTAAAATGGGATAGCACTTACTGTTCTTAGTAAGTCCATTTCCTATTCTAATGGATTTGGTTTTATGCATGATCATGTCTATTCAACATATAAATTCGTGAACTAAAACTTCTCTCTAGTAATGCACATTAGAAGTGAGTACTTTCAAGTAGAGAAAATAAAATATAACAGCGCCAGATCTTGAGGGTCTGCCAGTGCTGTTCTAAAGAGGCCCCAGAATTGGGGTACTTTATTTTGTGGAACTACTTTTTCTGTCTCTCACTTTTGGTCTGGCATACATTTTCTCTCACCTATTTTCTCATCACTTAACCACATCCACCCCAAACTTTAACTTCTTCGTCCATTATCAAGGTTAAGAACACTCCCTAATGCTACTTCTTTCTTCTCTGGTGACCACAATAGTTAATAGAGTGAGTTGAAGAGTGAGCTAAGCAAGAGTCTAAGAGGTAGAATCTGTTAGATTGTTAAGAGTTGGTAGCAGATAGATAGATCTTACAACTAACTAAGGTATGAAAATCCCTTCTACTCCTTTGTAATAGCTTATTGAATAAGCTACTCAGCGATGTATATAAGCAGTGAACTGAGCTTAAACTCAGTAATGATATAACACAATAAACATTCATTCTCAATTCTCTCAACTCTTTCTTCTCTCTTCTAACTCTCCTCTCCTCTCTCTCTCTCTCTCTCTCTCTCTCTCTCTCTCTCTCTCTCTCTCTCTCTCTCTCTCTCTCTCTCAAACTATCATGGCATCAGAGCTTCAGATTGCAAAAGCATGGATCCTCCGCCAATGCCACCGCTGGGAAATGTCTCTGCCTGCAGTTGTGCCTCCCTCACATTCTCTTCCGAATATCTCTCTCCGACTCGATGATCAGAATTTTCTTCTCTGGCGCCATCAAGTCCTATCGGTAATCAAAGGCAATTGCCTCTTCAGTCTTGTTGGTTGGTGTGCTCTTCATCCTCTGAAATTTATGTTGCCGGAGGATGCTCTCAATAATGGCGCATCCGACGAGTTTGAGCTCTGGGAAGAGAAAGATTAGACAATCCTCATGTGGTTGATGTCGATGATGACTGAAGGGTGCTCACACTTGTTGATTGTGAGTTTTCGTGGCAAATGTGGTAGAAACTTGATCTTTACTTCACGTCGCAGACAACAGCACACATGCAACAACTGAAAGTAGGGTTAAGCATTATAGAGAAGACTTCGCAACCTCTGAAGGAATGTCTCCTCTCTCACACTTTTCTTTTTCTTTTAATTTAACGTGACTTAGGGTCCGTTTGGGAAGCTTCAAAAGTGACTTTTTTGAGCTTTTGACTTATAAAAAGTAGTAGTATTAATGTCTAGTGTAATTTTCAAAACCAAATTGCAGCTTTCTAAGAAGCTATTTAGGAGCTTATAGAGAAGTTTAAAAAAATGACTTCTCTCATAATACTACTACTTTTTATCACATTTCTATAAAATAAACACTTTTAGAACTAAAAATCCAAACACAAAATAACGTATTTATAAGCTACTTTTAATAGAATCATTTATTGTTTATGCTATTTTTTCAAAAGGAGCTTAATTAAGCTGTTTATCCAAACTGGACCTCAGTGGTGGTGGTGGCTTCTGCTGTAATCACCACTCACTATCCTACTTTTGCACCAGTTTAAACTATCGAATAAAACACCAAAACCCCAAAATAGTATGACTTCCCAAACATTGAGTGGCTTGTCTTGAAAATAAGAATAACACCGGTTTAGGTTTAGGTTTATGCTTTACTTCATATTTGTTAGTTATCACGGATTCAACTTTGGGGCTGCCTAAATTGCAAAAGAGCCAGTGATTGAGACATTTATGGCAAAGAATACTGACATAGTTGATGATTTAAAAAATAGGCGAGTAATTAATTTGGCTTCTACCATATCAACTTGAGATATTGAATGGTTCTAAGATTTCGGGCTAGATAATGAAGGGTATTGTGGTGGTGATTTTCATCCGATACAGCACATACTGATCCTGTTGATAAATAATGAATTTGTTTTTGGTTTGTATGTTACACACACATACTCTGCAACAAATGCTTTATTTTCTTTGTTTATTCTTTTAATTATATTTATTTATTCTCTGCATTGTTAGCGTAATAAAGTTTAAGGAGAATTTTTTAAAAATAATTTGACTAACAATTAGCAGCTAATTCAACTTCCATTGACCACATACTTCCAGAAATAAGCAATCAATCTAAGGTTAATAATCTTCATTACATGATAATCTATTTCATTTTCTTTTCGTTGATTTCCAAATCCATTATTAACTTGTTCATGCTTTTTTTTGTATTTGTACTGTATACCAATAGCAAAACTATTATTCTTGTGGTGCTATTATGTGTACTATAGTCTGACCATGTTCTCCCTGTAACCTATTTCAGGCCTGAAATCTCATGCTGTTACACTATATGAAGCCGGCAAATTAGGCCATGCCAGCATTGCTGATCTTTGCAGGGATCTTGGCACTCTGGAGGGTGCAAAATTTGAGGGAGAGCTGCAGGAATTCGCAAATCATGCATTTAGCCTGCGTTGTGTATTAGAATGTCTACAAGCAGGTGGAACTGCATCCAATGAAAAAGAGGAGAAAGGTTTTAACAAGATGGATGTTGTGACTTCATGCACTGATGAGTCAAGTTCTATGAAAGCTGAAATCCCTCTGGCTGGGAAATCAGAATACTCTGTTATTGCAGAACTTAGGATGAGTGGTGATAATTTAGATCTAGATAATTCGGCGGAGGCTTCTACTTCATCAGAAGCAGTTCATAGTAGTGCATTTGCAACCCATTCTACTACTTCGTTAGATGATGCAAGTATAAGTGGGAAAAAGAAATATCGGGTAGACATTCTCCGCTGTGAAAGCTTGGCTTCGCTTGCACCAGAAACTCTTGATCGTTTGTTTCTTCGTGACTATGATATAGTTATGTCCATGGTGCCTCTTCCTCAGTCATCAGTTCTTCCAGGATCCACTGGTCCAGTACATTTTGGTCCTCCCTCGTATTCTTTTATGACTCCTTGGATGAAACTAGTATTATATTCGTATGCAGCTAGTGGGCCTCTTTCAGTTATCCTTATGAAAGGACAGTCTCTGCGCTTGCTTCCTGCTCCCCTGACTGGTTGTGTGAAAGCTCTCATATGGTCTTGGGATGATTCTACAGTAGGAGGCTTGGGAGGAAAGCATGATGGAAATTTAGTAAATGGAAGTATACTGCTGCACTGTTTAAATTCCCTTCTTAAACATTCGGCTGTCCTGGTGCAGCCGCTTGGTAAGTTTGATCTCGACGAATCTGGAAAAGTGGTTTCCTTGGATATCCCTTTGCCCCTAAAGAACTCTGATGGATCAATTGACCCCGTTGGAGAAGCTTTAGGAATAAGTGAAAAAGAAAGCTCAAAGTTGAATTCTCTCTTGACTGACTTGGCAAACAAGATTGAACTACAAACAGTTGGATATATTCGCATACTGAGATTATTTAAAGGAGCAGATTCAGAGCAGTTCTCACCCGCTAAAGAGAACTATGATTGGGTTCCATTGGGTGTTGAATTTGGGATGCCGCTGTTCAGTCCAAAGTTATGCAATAGTATATGTAAGAGGGTAGTTTCATCTCAGTTGCTTCAATCTGGCTTATTTGGTGAACACCATAATGCTATGCAAAGCTTAAGAAAAAAGTTGCATGACATTTGTGCTGTGTACCATGCAACTGGTCCTGCTGCAAAGCTTCTTTACCAGAAAGAGCAAGTTAAGGAATCTTCACAACTTCATATGAACTATGCTAGCGGAAGATGGAAGCCACTTGCAGAACCTTCGTCTCTAATTTCAGGAGCAATTAGTGAGAATCAAAGGTTAAAACTTGCTAACCGGCAGTGCTGTGGAAGTGAAATTTTGTGCTTTGATGGCAGCAATCTTAGGTTGGTTAAACTTTTACAAATTAAGTTCTTGAATATTGTTGAATTTATTTTATTTATTTATCTTTTTATCAGAGGAATCAATTATCACAAAATAAATTTGCTTGTGGAGTCCTTTACCAGTTTAAAATTGAAAGTACAATAATTTATAAAAACTTCATTTATATAGCTTGTATTTTTGTTTTTGCTGTATTAGTTGATAGAGATATAATCATTCATGTTTTTCCTCCTATTAGTTTAAGCTTTTGGAAAAAATGGTATCATAATATGGTATCAGAACTTCTATGATCGAAAGGTCTAGAAAATTCACGCAAATCCAAAAAAAATCTCTTGCATGAGAGGCGTATTAGAGATATAACTATTTATGTGATTCCTCCTATCAGCTTAAGCTTTTGAGATAATTAGTATCATGATATTAGTTAAATACAATTCTCAGAAACTGTATAATGGTGCAGGTCTTTTGCCTCCCCTCCTGGCTATGAAGCTGCAACAAAGCTCAATGAAGAAGCGCGGCAAGTTGACACAAAATCTGAGGCAGATGAAACTGATAGTAAGGAAGTAACGCTTCCCGGAGTAAATCTCATTTTTGATGGTTCTAAGTTGCATCCATTTGATATAGGTGCCTGCCTCCAGGCTCGTCAACCTATTTCCTTAATAGCAGAGGCAGCAGCAATCAGTTCCACAAAGTAAATCTCAGCCTCTAATCTAAATGTGTGCGCTTGTAACCTACATTTTGAATACCAAAATGGACTCAGGTTTCTTGTTGGCTTTCCACTTCAACAAATTCCTACCACTTGCTAGCACACAAAAAGGAGTAATGTAATCAATTTCTTTGATGGGCTTTAGATTCTGTAGCTCTTTCTAAGCCCGGGGTTACTGCTAGTCCTCTGTTGATTATTATATTTGTACTTTGATGTTTATCCTACCCCCAAATTGTTTCATCTTTTCGAAGTGTTTCATATTACGTTCCTGGAACATGAGTATTGCAAGTAAGGTATCATGTTTCATTTTGTCTTCTAGCACTTCAGGAAATGACAACACTAGCCTTTCAATCAGAGAGAAAAAGATGGAAAAGTTCACCTTTGTAAGTGGCAATGCAGCTTTGTTCTATGGATACTGTAGTCTGTAGCCCATTGAGCAACACAAGTTTTTGGGACGTTTTATTTATTATTTCTTTTGGGTGGCGCGGCAAGTATTTCACGAGGTCTATTATTTAATATAATTGTAATGTCTATTTATATTTATTAATATATAATAAGAATATAGCGGATGGTTCTTTGATTGACACATGGTGCCATGAGTTATTTATTAATAATAAGAATGTAGTGGATGGTTCTTTGATTGATACGCGAATGTAGTGGATGGTTCTTTGATTGACACGTGGTGCGATGAGTTATTTATTAATATATAGTAAAAATGTAGTGGATGGTTCTTTGATTGACATGTGGTGCTCGACAAGTATGTATTCTAGTTGAATCACGTAGAAGGCAAGAAAATACAGTAGTACCATGTCACAACAATTTTTTCGTACAACTTTTTTCTTTGACAAACGAAATTTGAAATTTGAAATTGGCTCACTGAAATTTTTTTCAAAACTTTTACGTAAGATTTAATCTTTTCTCATTTCAAATTTATGATTTGAATTTCTTGCGCTCTCATTCCTAATTTTCTTTCTCTCTCAAATCTATCATTTTCTGCATCTTTGAAGAAGTAGCTTCGAGTTTTGGGGACTCATTCGGTGTTTCATAGTCCGATCTTATCTTCTGCGACTTTTACCTCCTTATCCTATCGGCACCGATGATATTGGTACCATCTACCTCTGCTGCCTCAGATGACTTCCTCTCCTCTGAGTACGATAACTACAACAACGGCGACAATGAACCCTCTTAGCAGAAGATCGTCTTGGAGTGCCTAACTACAAGGAAGTTAGCATCATGAACATTAGTGTCACAAGTCCAACATAAGCTAGCCTGGTCCAACTGGCATGAAATCCTAGCCCTAATCTTGCACAGTTTGCATTTGATCATATCTACCTTCTCTAATCTTTATTTTATTTCAGTTCTCAAATTAGAAAAAATATCTTATTGTTTTTGCTCTCTGCTCTTTTCTCTTAAGTGTGAAGGAAAAAGATGAAGAAAAAAAAGTTGTAAATTACGTTGTCTTATTTTATAAATAAGAAACTTGAGTGATATCGGAAAGCATTATCCAACTGCCAAATGGGCTGTCATGTTTCAAACAAGGAACAAGCACAAACAATAACACATAATGACCCTTACACTACTATGATTATTGTAACTAGCAAGAGAATTAAAGTTCCTAACCACGTAAGTTACTATAAGTTGTTATTATTATAAATTATGATGCCTTATTGAATTTATTTAGTTCATAAACTAATGGCTATGGCATTGGTGAAATGATTTGTTTGGCAATTTTTGAATGGTGTTCATCATGCCTCAATCCCAAAGAAGCTACATTCCAGGTGAGTTTTTGTGAAGTTATTTTCAATATTTCATGACATCTTATATTAGTAACATACAGGACTTTGAACGCGACAATTCTACAATGAAAAATGTAAAATAACTCAATACCCATAAAAAATGAAATTACTTTGACAAAACGTTCTAAAAAAATAAGATAATTTGCAAAACTCATTTTGGCCCGGGGAAACTTTCTATTCATCCTACCAGTTATAAGTATATATAGTAGCATAAAGAGTACAAGTATACAAGAAAAATCTCCGATGGCAAAAATTGAGAATAACGGAAATCAAACAGAGAAGCAGCCGTCGATTTTGCTTCTTTAAGTGCAAGGCTGAATTATCCGGGAGATACACCTGCAAAGCCTAATAATTCTCAAATATCCAACTCCCACACTCTCAGCTGCAATTCTTACTTGAGATACAAGGGACAAAGGCGAGTCATGTTCCATGCCGGTATGACCAAGTATTTGAGATGGAAGGACCTTTGCAGGATAAGCCCCACTGCTCAGACACAATTTGTCCAACCAATTAGCTTCTTTAATAACAAAACACAAATAAAACTGATCTTCCGAATGAAATTATTAAATAATACTAAACACGTTTAGAATTAATGATAGAAATAAGGATTTTCATTTATTTTTTTGAAAGAGAAGGGGGGGGGGGGGGGGGGTGTTGGGTGTATTAGGAAAATAGAAAGACCACGGCAGGACCTACCATTTTATGCATGTCATATCAAAAGTCACCTTCACTTTCCTACCACTACTAAAGTCCATGAAAACTAGCTGCAAATCAAGCTGTTGACCTGCAAAACGACATACATTAAGTGAAATTACAATTAAGTCCTTATCAACATGATCAAGACTCTCAAATTGCAAGGATGTAATCAAGAATTTTAAGACTTTTCTGCATATAATTGGGAATCAAACTCCAGAATTCAGAAATAGAACTTTCTTTACCAGAATGTGAAAAGAACTTTGCCTGGACCAGATTTCTAATTTCTATGCGAGATAACTGAACCTCCTCAACCACATCTAGCAAATTACTCAGAAGTGAACTAGTTATCTGCATACAATAGCAGGTCAGTGATAACAACAATAAATTTCAGCAGAATCCAGCATTCATCCATTTCCTACTCTGATAATTGCATGCTACAAACTTGTAAAAGCAAGCATTTAGCCAAAGAAATTGAAAGAAAAATGAAATTCTAACTAGAAACATAATTGCTTGAGCCTGAGATTCTTCTGGCCAGCTACCAGTATTATTAAATAAAATAAAGAAACAAACCCTCAGCCGGATAAAGCAACCGGAATATCAAGGACACAAGCTTTCTTAGATTGTACAACCTAGCCCATGCGAAAGGTTTGACTAAGATATTATAAACCCCACTTACAAAAGAATGCATGGTCAAGGACCGTCCATACTAAAATCTAATTTATTAGAGAACACAATGGTTTTTATATCAAACATACCTGTCAAACAAACTTCCTTTTGGCTTGAAGTATGAAAAAGATACATCGATGCACCTGTCTTGCTCAAGTCTTTTATTTATAAAATGCTGACTCGAATAGCAATTACTTGAGCTTAGTAAGTTGAATAAGCCCAATTTAGGCAAGGAAGAAGGGAATGCCAATTGACATTATTGGATATTATGGCAGAATACCTTCAAAATCAGATCTCAATTTCAAAAGAAATTTATCACTCAGTAGTTTCATGAACTTATACTAAAGGAAGACCTTCAGCAGACAAGTTCTCAAACAATATCAGTGCATCCCCGTATCAGTTTTTCTATTGTTTTCTAATAGTTCTGCAGAGCCAGCATCATCAAAACCTTTCTTGGTATACCAAACGATATCCAGCTATTACTCCTAATCAAGCTTCTGAACACCAGAGGCCCTTCCCGAGATCACCCTATGGCTGTTGATCCAATATTTGATTCATTACCAGCTCCATTACAGCGTAGTTCAGACATTTATGAACCCCTGATAAGTATGGTTTTTCTTCCATTTTTTATCCATGACAGCAACTTTGGCATATGTTTCTATACCTTCATCCAACAAACAGGCAATCAAACTTGAACGTTGGCAACAAGCTATATTGAACAAAACTAATAGCATTGGAAGAAAATCAAACATTGGGTGTTGTTCTATGCATCCATTGCCAAGATGACTATTGTGCACACCATTCTTGCCATTATTGCATCCAAATCTTGGCCTTAACACACCAGATTGATGTAAAGAATGCATTCCTCCAGGCTGACCTTAAAGCACATTCTTTATATGGATTGAAACAGGCACCAAGGGTATGGTTTGAGAAGTTCTAAACAACACTGACTGGTTTTTCTTTCATACAAAATCAGTATGATCCAACCATTTTTATAAAAAGGACTTCTAAAGGAATTGTGGTATTCCTTGTTTATGTACATGACATTGTGGTGATGGGCTCCAATCAAGAGGCCATCTTTGAAATCAAGCAACAGCAGCATTCAACTGTGATGACCAAGAAAATAAATAAATAAACAAATAAAAGAGACACTAGTGGCCACATTTTCTCACGCACTCATTCTTTTTTTCTTGTCCATTTCTTCTTCTCCTTTCCCGAGCTTCTACCTTTGTGTCACCCATTTCCCTTCTCTCCTCTCTTTATACCCGCTTTCTTCTTTGATATGCGAAACTCATCTTGTTTTTCATTTTATTACTCTTTCTGCACTGTATTAATATTATATACCCATCATTTTGTACTCTATTATTTTAGCTTAAATCTTCAAAACCCCATTTGAAGTAGCCTAAGCTTGAAGAGGAAAATCACTCTTATATGTAAGTTTTGATGATTACTTGTTTTAAGTACTTAAACTAATATTTTCTTAAATTTTGATTATCTCCTGTTAAATCTTGTATCTGTGGGATCTGCTATGCATTCAAAAAATGCCTGAAACCCCAAGATATGTGAGTGTATTGATTGAAATTATGTCTGGTGACACTACTCGTTTTTTCCTATGAAGTCCATGTCTGAGGCTTGCTAGGTACGAATGTCTCTATGCACCAATCATGGCTAGACCAAGTCATGACATCAACTTTCAACAAGAAAGATCTTGAGCATCTCAATTTTTCCTTGGGGTTAATGTGAAACGTAGAAGAGATAAAGGTTAACTTCTACCAGACCCATCTTTTTACTAAAAGTTGGTTGGTAGTCTTATATATGTAACCCACAGTTGACCAGACATCTCTTTTGTTGTTCACATAGTAAGCAAATTCATGCAATGCCCAAATTTCCATCTTTCAGTAGTGCACCACATTATGAAAATACCTAATGGCTTCTGACTGCAACTTGAAGCATATAGTGATGCTGATTACACACAGAAATCTACCTGTTAGTGATGCTTCCAGGTGATGCTCCAATTTTCATGGAAATGCAAGAAGCAAGACTGTCAGACATCCACAGAAGTAGAATATCAGTGTATTGTACTTAGCATGTTCCGAGGTTATTTGGTCACCTGGTGTTATTTCTAATCTGGGTTTCTTACGAGCTCAACCAACAACACCCCATGCTGACAACACAAGTACCATCCAGATTGCAACACCACGAATGGACAAATTAGAGGTAGATTGCCACTAGATCCATCAGGCATCTGACCACCAAGTTATCACTCTACCTTCGATCTCCACGTCCATTCAAGTGGCAGACATCTTCACAAAATCCTTGCAACGTAGTGCCATAATTTCCTACTTAGCAAATTGATGCTCATAGATTTTTCGAATATCAATTTGAGGGGGAATGTCATTAGAATTGACTGGATATTATTGCAGAATATCAACAGAATATCTGCCATTATATTAGCAGATATCCCAGCAGAGATTTGCTCATTCAAATCTGCAAATTCTGTGGGATTACACATCTGTAGTAATCAAACTCCATGGTATTGTGCATCTATAATTATGTAATAATATCCTACATTAGGCTAGCCTACCTATAGGTTAGCATTTGAAACTGATGTGTAGTTGTGTACTTACTCTATATTAACTGTGGCTGAAGACAAATTATCATTTAGTCAGCAGTGTGTGGGCAGCGTGAGGTGTGGAGAGTTCACTAGAGGAGATTTCAATCATGTGAGTGGGTTAAGTAGGAGGCAGACCAGATTTGAAACTAGATCCGAGAACCTAGAGGCTGGAAGGCTCCTAGGACTTCTATCTTTCATTGTCATTTACATCTTCTGTAATTGTTCTCGTTCAAAATGCAGGAAACCTTGCTACTATTTGGGTTTTAAACATGTATTCTTCTCATCCTTGTGTAGGACTGTTCAAATAAACTGGTTGTTAAACTGGTCCGTAAGCATACCATTACGAAAAAAAAGGGCCTGGTTTTTTAAATAGTTTTAAAACTGAACCAATAATTTTTTAAGTGGTTCCAAACCTGTTTCTAACCAGTTTGAAAATGTTTACACTTACACATCTATTTCAAACACTCCCAGTCTAACAGAAAAATAAATGAACCACTATGCACTACCCATCACACACCATAACCCTGAGTATGACTGAATTTGTGGTAAAATGTGCACAGCAGACATTCATCTTTACCACAAATCTAGTGTACAAAACTAGTAGGAAGGATAACTGAATGATTAGAAAAAAGTTGGGGTTAGCATCAGATAGAGGTGAAACAAGCACAGGTACAGGTTGATTCAGAGTAACCAAGCAAAGACATCCCTCTAAGATGAAGAAGCACTGCCCAAGAAATATTGCTCAAGAGTCAAACTCAGGTGGCAAACCAGCCAATGATAGAGAAATATTTCCATTCTGCTTTCCAGAATCAATAGCAAAATTTGGAGAACTTCAACCAGGCAACCTTAATATGCCCAAATAAGCAAGATGTAGACTAACCCAATTTTTTAAGATTGAAATTCTTAGATATAGCAGCATAAAATAGCTTAATACCATTATAGGAATAAAATGTAGAACCTACTGGTCTTAGATCACATCTAAGAGTTAAATCATGAAATGTACAAATATCAAACTAGTATGTAGTTAAAAGTGTTAAACTATGCCTATTAGCATAGGATGGTGACAGTTATCTCATAATTATAGTGGCTGTAAGTGTTAGTGTGTTACATTCCTAAGCAGTTAGCCAAGGCTCAGCTACTATCCTCAGCTCTTGGCTTTAACTATAAATCACATTCACTAAATCCATTCTCCTATTGGTTTGCCTTGTTTATATCAAGCATATTAGCCAAAAGAAAAGCAATTTGTGGACCAATCCTTTTAAAAGGGGAAAATATGAATACATAACTAAACAAATGGAGTAATTTACCTGTGTTTCTTGTCCCAAACTTATTGAATCTGTGCATTTCTTAGTGGTACGGGTATTTAAGACAAATTCAAATGCAGAACAAGCATTGATGTCAGGAAAAGTCTGAAACGAGACACTTCTCCATATTAGAAAATAAAAAATTATGAATACTGAATATTGTAATAAAACATTGAAAAATAAATTACCTTCATAATGTTCACATCATTCAATTCGTTTGAAGTTATTATGCTAGGTAGACTAGCATTTACTGCAAACCTAAATTCCACCAAACATATACTTAATGCTTCAAGTAAAATAAATAAATCATGGAAAAAGAAATCAAATATGGCTAACCTCTGGATGACATAACCACAATAGTTGAGAATAATTTTGTAACAACCATCTGTGTGCTCAAAATCTTCAATAACCCATTGCTTAAAGAAAAGGTAGAAGCAAAAATCTTTGTCAGGTAATGGTATATATATATATATATATATATATATATATATATATATATATATATATATATATATATATATATATATATTTGCAAGCACAAAAAATGTTGAGAGACCTTAAAACTCTGAAATATAAACTTGTTACACATTCTCTTCTGGATATAATCACGAACATATTCTATGGTATCAATATAGCTTTGAACCCCTTCAATCTTGCAAACACTATGAAAGAATTCACTTAAGGATTTTGCTTTACAAGTCAAATTTTCAAGCTCCTGCCTCAGTTCGATCACCTTCTATCAAAAGAACAAGCATTAAGCACTAAAATATCATCAATTGAAAAGAAAAAGCAAACAATAAATTAAATCTATCATAGAGTTGCACCAATGAACCACAAAGAGAAACTAGCAACAATATATAAGGAAAATACATCAAACTTTCCAACAGGAAGTTCACAAATCAGGTGAAATACTAAATTAAAATATTTCTTTATAACAGTGATCAGTTGAAAGAGAAAGCACAAGTTATATGAACTTTACGGTTTTAATTACGCACCTTAACTGTTTTCTGGCTTTCTTTTCATACTAAAAACAGATTTGGGAAGAAACTTGTTAGTATCTTAGAATATCTAGATATACTGTTAGTATAACATGGAAATTTTAAGAATATCAATTATCTTCATGAAATCAGTGGTCCATTTCTATTTACGAAGTAATTATAAGAGTTGTCGCTTATTTCCTTTATTTTTCTTTCTCTTCTCTCCTTCTTTTCTTGTTTTCTTTTTTTTGTTTTTTTGGTAAAAGAATATTATTAAATTGGGGAAAAGAACATTGCAAGAAGACAGGAACTTAACAGGTCCTCGAAACAATCAGAATATAAAAAGATAAATGAAGCGGAACTTTCTTAATTTAATATGTCCATGAAAAAAAAAGGTCCTGTCAAATGATCATTGAGCTTTACACTATACTAGATAGAGACCAAATGTCTTTCTTTTCCCATAAAACCCGTTAATCTGAATTCTGATTTAAGGATTTGCTGGAAAAGACATGTTGTACTGTTTCTGCATTTCCCCACACAGCACACATATTAGGGGAGATAGCCTCATATTTCCTTTATATCTCTATTCTAAATTTTTTCTAACACAAAATAAGAAACACAAATACACACTATTAGTACTACACTGTCCTTGACTATCTGAGCTTAGTGTTGCAAAGATGATAGTGTTGCGTTACATAAGTAGATGCACTGATCAAAACAGAATTAAGAACAAATACATTATAAAAATTGTTGGGACAGCACCATTATTTAAAAGATAACACAACGAGTTTGCTTGGGTGCATCATTTTGATAGGGATTATTAAAACAATTGCATATGTATATATCCAATCAAAATACCTGACATTTTCCCTCAGAATTGAGCAAGCTAGTAGTGATACGAATATCATTAGCTTGAGTGTCCACTGCCACACCCTTAGATAAGGATGCCATGAACCGCAACTCCATTTCCTTAGACTCCTGAAGGCCATGGTTCAACTGCTGTACTTTTTTCTGTAAACAATGAAATTTAGTACCACCACCAACCGCAGGTGCAGCAAAACATCAAGATGTAAGATAGAATACCAGCAATCTGTCACGCTTCATACGCATTAACTGCAATTTAGCCTTCTCATATGATATATTAAGCATCAGCATTCTTCCTTCAACATATCTGCTAGGTTATATAATCTATCATTACAGCAAAACTGTTCCACAAACATAATGTGAACCATTTTAAACTTAGTGATGCAGTCAAAGAATGTACCTTTTATGTCTAGAAACATTTTGGGTATCGGCTATTTTCTTCTGAAAGGAAAACAAGAAACATGACCATAAGCAAACATCAAATTAACATATTGCATATTGTCTTAATATTTAATATAATCTGTTCTAATCACTATAAAATTCAAGTTTGCCCACAATTAAACTGCAAAATGCATTAAACTTGACTAAATAATGTAACAGACCTGAGGATGAATGTCAGAACAAAGAAATTCACATTGCTTAACTTTCTGCAGATGAACAAGAATTTCTTCCAGCTTGCATATCTAAATATTGAGGATAAAATAAATAAATTACTGATACAGAATATTGATGATAAAATATGCATGAACTGTATAACAAAATAAGCAACAATATCCACAATTTTATTTGAATGCTATTACTTCCTAAGTCTACATTCATGACTTACCAATCGTAAATTTAGCTTATCAACTGACGGAGAAAGGAAATGTTGTGTGCTCCCGAGGAACTTCTTGAGAAACTGCAAAGTACTTTAGAAGTTTAAGAGGCTCTAACGAAACTACCAAAACTACAATTGATTCTTAACATAAAAAAATACCCATACATCAGCCCAGTCATTCCATGTCTGATCTCTGAGCTTCTTTCCACTGCTCATGTAACGTCTTTGCTCTGAATTAAGTTGTATATCACTATTCCCAATATGGACCTCTGGACTTCTTATAATCCTCCCAAATTTGTCTTTATTGTCTCCATCACCTGGTAATTGTATCTCAATACCCTTTCTTTTCTTCTCAAAAGAAAACTCAAAGCCAGACTTGGTAACAGGGCTCAGAGCTACTTCGGGTGCCCCTCGGCAGTTGTTGTCAAGATGGCAATGACCATATGAGTTATCTTTATTAGACAAGTCTTGCATATTACTGTTCAGCAGTTCACTCGAAGACCCATGAAGAGATGGCAACAGAGTTGTACTTTCTTTGCTAGGAGTGCTCAGAAACAAAACCATATTACTAGGACTCTCAGCTGGTTTTCTCTTGGATGCACTCTTAAGAAGCATGAAATCAGTGACAAAAATGAGGATTAAAAAAAAAAAAAAAAAAAACTGAATGGTCAACATCTTAAGGCAAGGAAAGTTTGCCTTCCAAAAGGAGTTAGCTTTTTAGATTGGCTAAGATTCCTTTAGACATATCGAGTACATTTCACAAGGGTCAAAATTTTAATTTAACACAGGAAAAATCTAACCATAGCAAAATTGGGCAAACTGAAATAGATTTCGTAAATTTAAAGCTTTTGGAATGAGATGGATTAAATATCTAAACTTTATAACAAAATCTTTCATCAATCATTTAATATATGACTCCAGATGCCCCTCAAGTTACTAATGATTTTCAGAGACATTGTCTTTATTACTTCCATGAATCATGACTAACATAAATCGCTTGCATTTTACCTGTGAAATCATACAATCTGTACTAGTCTTTACACCGTTTTCAAACCCAGACAACCCAAATCCATCAGCTGCTGCATCTGAGTTGCTCTCAGCATCTTGCCCTAAACCACTATTAACAGATTCATTATGCTTTTTCAGCTGCTTCAATTCATGAGAACAAGTCCTTTGGCATTCCACATGTTGTGATCGCTTCTGGTTCAACAACATCACAGGAGAAGAAAATGGATTATCATATGTAACACTTGCAACATCATCTTTTCTTTTCTCAACTGTGCTATCTGTTTGGTCAATCTGCAGGCAAGAAGCTGTGATTTCCCCAGTCCTAGAATTTTTGCCACTCTGGAAGTCAACAGAAATCAAACTAAAATCTTGCTCACCCGTTTTTGAGTCAACAGTCTGTTCATTATCAGTTAGCATCGCAAGGTTTCTAAAAGAGTCAATCCCATGGGAATCTGTGATGATCGAACCTTGATTCATCCTATTCCCTTGAGTTAAACCATTGAGGTGCTCATCTAAAGAAGCATTTCGAGTTTCAACTTGATTGTATTCACAATCTTTTTCATTAATGTCAGACATTTGTCCTCTGTCTTCAAGATTACTTCCCTTCACCTGGGCAACACCATAACCAAGTTTTGATTGAACTGAGTTGCCCATCATTAGTGGAGTTCTTGCACTATTAGCAATAAGAAAGTCTAACTCTTTATGGATTGCTGCACTTGCATCTTCAACAAACTTCTTGGTTTCCTGCAGAAGGTAACAAGTATCACCTAGTATGCATTGTAGTTCAAAAGATGCACTACTGGATGCGATGACAGCCACAAAATTATCATTATATACTATGCAATTCTACAATCGTATGGGCGTGTTTGGTTGTCCATAGGAGACATGACACAGTGGCACACATTCACCGATTGATTGCTATGACAGAATTTCAATGGACACGGTGGTATACAAATGGACACTAAATACATATCCTTCCAAAATGTTTATACACAGATTCTTATAACTTTTCCCTTATTCTTTTCTCATAAATTTTATTCTTTTCATTTTTCCAATCCTAACAGCCTCTTCTCCTTTCTCCTCTCTCCCCATCCCTCTCACCTCCTCCTCTCCTCCCTCCCTCCATTATTGAGCCTCCTCTCATCCTTCCTCTCGACTTCTTTTCATTTCAGGGATATTGTTTGCTCTTTTATTGACTATTGATGATTTTTGGAGGATGATAATGAATCTGTGGTCCACGGTGATCGATGATGGTGGGAGCCGACTGCTACTGCTGAGGGTACAACAGACATTTTGTTATGATTGAGAATGTATTGTTTTGTCATGTACTTTGTTACCAAACAAGATGTAAAATTTGTGTCTTCTTGTGTCCATGTACCTTTGTGTGATTGTCTCTATGTCTTCATTGTGCATGTACTATTGAATAATAACCTAACAACCATGCTAGGTTTACCCCAAAATCAACCGCTAAAATCAGCCACTAGAATAGAATACACATAAAAATACAAAATAAATACTAAAAATTAATTAAACTACACATATATTTATACACAAATACATGGTGGCTGATTTTAGTGGCTAATTTTGGTGTGCAAATAGCATTTTTGACAAACTAATTACTTATGAATAAAAGGTAAGTGTATTTTGGGGTACCAGGGAGTGGCATGGAATTGCAGATAAATTTTACAAAAAAGGTATCAACATCATGAGACAAAATGCAAATCAACATTCAACTAAAAATGGTCCTTGCCTTGATTGAAGTATCAGGAGTTTTGATTTGGTGAAGGGAATCATCTGGGACTGTATCATGTTTCCCAACTCTACCCATAGCTGGACCTACGTTCGGTGTATCTGCAGCCTCAGAATCATGGGTGCCATGTGGCTGAACTGAATCATCGACACCAATATGATTCCCCTTGTTGTCTAATAAATCACGGATGACTTGATCAACTGGAGAGCTAAGCCGTGACTCTGCAGCCTCAGGATTCAAAGGGGAGATGGCAGGCAAATCCTTGCTTCCTTCTACAAGGATTGCGTCCAAAGTAGGAGAGAGTCTGTCATAATCGTACTTCTGCGGGTCCAACCCAGTCATACTCATGTCACTGGAATCTCTACAGCAATTCACGGGATCCGTAGGTACTCCGGACTGAGGAGACTGCATCTTGGCTTCCGAAAGAACCATAAAACATCCAGTAGTGGAGGCTGAGCGGCCGGAGCCTTGGCTCGGCAATGTCTCTTCAAACTGAGGACTGAATCTCGAGGGTGTCTTCAAGTCTTCAAAATCCGACCTGGCAAGACTCCGGTAATGCAATGAAAAGGCAGTTGAGTCCATTGTGAGATCATCAGATGCAGCAGAGTCCGGCAAGCGTTCGGGTCTGATGAAACTGGACGACACCGGACCTCGAAAATCATCTTCTGCACAATGGAATGGAATGGAATGAAATAAAACACGACGGGAAAAAAGAAAAAAAAAAAGTGAAACACAAGCAGCAAGGGTTGCGCAACTCGCCATCGTCAGTGGAAGGAGCGGCGCTACTGCTACTGGGGGAAGGGGAACCGAGTGGTCTCAGAAAGGAGTGATTGAGATCGGCGGCTTCACGGTTGGGCGGGGAAGAGGACTCCTTGAGGTCGAGCTCGTCGTCTTCGTCGCTGTCGCCGGCCAGGTCCTGGAAAAACCCTACGACCTCGGGGGAGGGGGAGGGGGAGGAGGAAGGAACTGAACCGGGAGGAGTGTCGGAGGAAGAAGAGTCGTCGGGGCGGAAGATGTGGACGGAGGTAATCTCGTTGTCGGCGAAGCTGACGCGGCGCAACTTCTTCCTCCGAAGCGCCACGGTCTCGTCTTCGGTTTCGGTGTTGTTGGAAGGTTCCATTGTTGAAATGAGGTTGGGCTCTGGAGGAGTAAGAGAGTAAGCAGAAGGACACCTAGAATTTTTGTGCGGGAAAATGCGCCATTTTGGTCCCGCTTCGGATTTGACTTTCGAGTTTTAGTAGGGATGGGCGGATGACATGATGACAATAACTAAAATCCACAGTGGTTATCAGATTTACATTTACTGCAATTATTCAATGTCAGTTTTTTTTTTTTTCCCCTTGGAGCGTAGAGGATAAGGATAACAGTACCTGAAAACAAACAAATCTTATAAAGGGGGCTAATTTTTCTTGGTTATGAAAATTTAGATTGTGTTACACTTAATTATAAAAAAATAGTATATTTTTTATGGCTATAAAAATAATTTTTTTAAATTAAAATTTATAAATTGGAGGCTAAGTTTTATTTGATCAATTTAGAGTAATAAAGAAATTTGTACCTCACATTTGTATGAAATGAAATTTTTTTTTAGAGATAAACAAATCCGTTGGTTAGTTTTGTAGGGAAAAAATTATAAACCACAAATTTAATCCTTGTATTTGTATTTTTTGAAAGAAAAAAAATAAACCACACAAATTAAACTCTCATATTTGTGATATTCACACCTAAAAAAATACATTAAGTATCCACATTACTGAAAAACACCACTTGAATCACAATGTCACAAAATAAAAAAGTAAGAGCAAAATAAAATAAAACAAGCGAATAAAAAAATAATTTTTTACTAATTTTGGCATAGTAATCAATAACAAAAGAAATATGTACTTAACCACTCGTTATAATTTATTTAATCATTCTTTATAGTTTAAAAAGCACATATTAATCAATCCTACTATGTAACCAACAAGAATTTTATCAATTTTGGCCAACTCTTGTTTATGGTTATATTTAATAAAAGTGTCTAGTGGATGTGTCTAATAGAAATGTCTTTTTTTATAGTTGTGTCTAATAAAAGTGTATTTATAAATATGTCTCTTGGATATGTCTTTTTATACATGTGTCTTCTAGTAGAAGTGTTTTTAATATTAATTATTATTGACAATAAATTGGCAGATAATATATTAGTACCATATACTTTTCTCATGTTAATTATCTCCTCAATCATTTTTTCTTTATTCTAAAAATTCTTCTATTTCTTTCTAATTATATGTTTCAAATAATCGTATAAAAGTATACAATTCATCTCTTGCATTCCTTCTTTCTATTTGATATCTCAGTCCAATTTAAAAAATGTTTTTTCAATATACCCAAGCAAGACCATAGTCTACCAATATACGATATTCATGCATACCATACTTGTCAAAAAAAAAAACTATAACCAAAAAATAAGTGGTGATAAATTATCTTGTTGATTAATAACCCCAAATCGACTTAGTCTCTCCTTAAATTGATCCCGTCAATCAAAACAAATCAGACAAATAATTTTACTCTTAGTGGCACTAGCCTTTTTTATATAGTCCTAGCAAAGTTGTAGCTTGTTACATCCTCCAAGACCAATTCTGCCTACAACATCTGCACAAATAAGTTAGTAGAAAAAATATCTTACTTATCATATCTTCACACAACTCTATTCTCTCTGTCATATGCAAGTTTGACCAGCTTTAATGTATCGTGTAGCTAGTTTGAAGGTTGTAGAAGGTTTAGAGAAAGAGGTTGAATCTACGACCTTCTTTTAACTTAAATATATAACCTTTTTTAAAATAAACTTTCAGTCTGAATCTGTTTGAAGTCAGCAGCGAAAAATTTATGAAACAATTTTATTTTGTCTCATGAATATCAGAAAATATGACTGAGAATGGAAGAGAGAAGCTGACACCATCATTATCCTAGTTCAGTTGCCTTGTACGATGCAACCTACATCCAGTCTCTATCACAACAGTGGTGGAATTTTCACCATAATTAAAGTATTACATACATCAATTCCATAGGATTGATACAATCCTTTCACACTCAAATTCTAACCTAACTTGATTTGGTTATGCTAATACCTAACTATTCACTCTTAGTGCTCACCCAACTAAGAAAGGGATACCTCACAGGTGCAAGATACAAGACACAAAATCAACCTAAAAAAATCTGAAATCACTCTAGACTTTTTACTCATGTGTATTTCTCTGCCTTTTTCCACTTTTAGGCTCTTTCAATTACTCTCTCATTCAGCCTTCTACCTCAAGAAATTACAGAAAGATAAACATTGAAAAGAAATTACAATTTGTAAACCATGAAGGAGATTGATACTTCAACAGCCTCTTTGCATGTGATAAACCAGATTTACTTGACTCTGATTTAATTCTTCATTCTTGCGGAATGCTCCTTTGACTAGGAAACACTGTCTAAGTTGATGAACTTCTTCAGAGAACTCTTCTCAGAACATAAAACTCAAAACACTTGTTATCTCTCCTTACCTGAGCAGGAACAACAAATTTTATTTTTGTATCTCCATGCATGTTGTTGAGATGCATTACTCATAGTCAACTCCTCAAACTATGTGCTACCAACTTAGCCTTTCACTATCTTCCATTAATCTCTAAATTAAGAATTTTGAAACAGACCCTTTTTGCTTGACCGAAGACATTTGAGTAGCAAAGAGAAAGTTGTTCAATGGTAAACCCAAATTCAAACCATTAATAATGTGCTTTGACTCCAAAAAACTTTGTGAACCATTGATTTACAGCAGCAGAGATCAAAGATTTATTTCTTCATTTAACCAAAAATGGTATTATAGAAAGTTGGAGAAGGAGTGAAGAAATTAACATGCATGCAAATAGAAATAAATCACTTTTATCTTCTAACTTAGCTTACTATGGTTTGATTTAGGTGATTAGACCTTTGCTTTTTGGATTAAGCTTTCTCTTTCTTTCTTCTACGGTGAAAAGAGAAATTGAACGAAGCTCTATCTCTTTTGTTCTGATACTGACCAAAGTAAGTGGAGAGAGGTAAGTCTTCAATCTTGGATGAGAAGTTTGATGTAGTTAATTTGGATTTGGGTTGAATATGTTTTCATTCAACTCAGCTGATTTTTGCAATATTTCTTTGGGCTTTGAGTGCTTGAAAGCCCACTGAAAGACTTGTTTATTTTTCTATCTTTTTAGGCTACTGCAACTATTTTATTTTTTTGGCCTGCAACACTAATTAAACACATTTAAAGAACTGATTGGATTATTTGTCCAATAAAATAATGTTTGTCACCATCAATTGAAATTAGTTAGTTTCTCAACTCAAATATGGTTCACTAGATCCAACTCTCATTGGAGCAGATCTCACCTCCATTGGAAGTTTCATATCCACTCAAACCCATTCTAAAATACACAATCTCGTATCACTGATCCTCTTTAGTTTGAAACCGAGAAAAATCTTGAAAAATTATCTTTCAAAGAACCTCCAATAAGCCAAATATCCTCCTAGGATCTAGTTCCTCTCCCATTACCGCTTTTATAAACAATCCAGTAATCAACTTCTATCTAACTTGTTGATTCGTGAATTGTAATAGACAAATATCCTTTCACGGATTCCCTAACAGGTAGTTTTTTGGTGGATAGAAGTTCACTTGGATTCAGGTTATTACATGAGTACAACACTTTATTCCACAACAAACACTCTTCCTTAAAGAAGCGCCACCACCACTTAAATAGAAGAGTCCACCACTTAAATAGAAGAGTTGTGTTGCGAATCATAGTATCATTGACTCCCAATCCACCTAACCTTTTAGGAGTCTACACCACTTTTCATTTAACTAAAGTCATACCATTCCTTCAATTCTCCTTACTCCATAGAAATCTTTTCTATAAAAAAATCAATTTTTTTATAACACCTTTTGACATCTTATATAAGTTCAAATAATAAACCAAAAAGTTATTCTAACACATATTTTATTTTTATGTATTATTGTGTATTTGTGTTTCTATTTTTGTGTCTAAAAGACACCGTCTAAACACGGCTTTAGTGACTATACCAATAGAGACAATCTTTCCTTCATTATTGTTGTCTCCATGAACCACTTTTCCTCTAATTGTAGGTTTAGTTATGATTATTTGATGCACAATCGGTCATGTTTTTGGAGCATCCCATCGCGAAATTCTTGCTTCCAAGCATACCACTTTTTCTTCAAATCGAGAACTTGCTAGATGAGCAAATGCTATTTTTCCAAAATTGAGAATTTGATATTAAGAAGCTAACGATAATCGCAAGAAATACCAACCAAGCTACAAGTCTATTTGGTTCACATTTTTATTCTCTCATGCAATCATTATTTTTCCATCAACAACAGTACATGAAAACTTTCTAAAGCACAAATTTGGAAGCTGTATGGTACAATTTGCAAGCACCAAATCAATTAGACTTGACGACAATTGGACTTTTCACAAAATGGTTGCCATCTGACCAAATCAGTCTTCCAAATTTGAAATGATTATTTCTTGCTTCTCCTTGCCTCCCCTTCAGGGTTACTTCAAACATCTTTTCTTCACCAACCTCTTTGAACTCGAGTATGTTAGGCTTGACAGAAACAGTGATCCCTCTTGGGTTTTGAACTTGAGCAATGTATGTAGCCGGAGCACCAACATTTTTGAGGGTTCTTGTGAGTGTGAGTGAGCCAGGGAATTCTGGAACTGTGATTGAAGGATAGTTGAGGTTGAGGATACTGAAATTTGTTGCACATTTATAATGATGACCTTCTGTAAACATGGAAAGTTGTTTTTCGTGGTAGCCTAAACCACATAAGAAGTTGAGGTAATCATCGATTGTTGTGTCATAAACAAGGCCAGGATCCATTGCGCTGTTGGGGTCAACATGCCCTGCCCCATAACTAAATGGTGTTGCCTTGCGATTAGCAGCATTTAGCAGTGGCTCTGCCTCATTATCCAGTGTTGTGGCTGAAAAGTAGCACAGCAAAATCAGTACTTGCGAACACAAATGCAAATGGTTTAAGCAAAAGGGTTTAGTTAACATAAGTTTATTATTAGTAGAACGATTTTGAAAGAAAATCTCGTATTCTAAACTATTCAAGTTGTGATGTTAATGGTTTCACGAATCAGAAAAGAGAGAGAAAGAATGAAAGTTGAGAGAGAGAAATTGATTCTTATCATTTTGATAATTTTCAATGAATGAAAAATAAAAAAGTAAAAAATCTTATGTATTCTTATGTGCTCTTACTATAATTAATTATTATCAATATTAAACTAATAAAAATAATTTAGGTAATAGATTTAAATATTTTTATTTAATAAATACAAAATAAATCTATTGAAACTTGAATTTTAGTGGAAATTCAAATACAGTTAACTTCATAAGTCAAGTTGATAGCTGAAAATCGTTAAATGATTTAATAAGTTTGACTAAATTATCATCTAACGACTCTCAACTATCAACTTCTTATTAAATTAATTGCACCTGAATTTCTACTTTATATTTTCAATTACGGAAATGTTTGGTAATAAAAAAAATCAGTCAAAAACAGCTATAACTTGCCTTATTTAGCATTCGTTATTTGTTACGACAATTAATGAATGTTAAAAAGACAAGTTCTAACGATTTTTGTTGTCTACCTAGCATTACTCAATAAAGATTTTTTCTATTTGTAATCTTAACATGTACTCTTAAGCGAGACAAAATTGAGATTTTCTCACCAGTGGTCATGATTGCAGACTTAATAGCCGCCGGACTCCAAGAAGGATACATGGTTTTCAACAATCCGACGATGCCTGAAATGTGAGGACAAGACATTGATGTGCCTGAGAGTGAGTTATATGGAATCCTACGCTTGTCAAACTTCTCATTGGTTGGCCCTTGGGCTTCTGTGTATGCTGCTATAACTGACACACCTGGTGCAGTGATATCAGGCTGAAAAATTGAAACCAAAAAGTGTTTAGATATTTGGCAACAAATTTGGAAGAAACATTCATCAATTAAGCAAAATATTACACCTTTAGGATCTCTGGTACAAGGATATTAGGCCCTTTTGATGAGAATGAAGCCATGAAAGGAGCTGGCTTAGTATGTAACAAAGTCTTTGGATATGTAATATAAGCCATTGGGAACCTAGCAATAAACTTCAAGCAGTTAAATTTGATCCATGATTCTACTAAATACATGGGATATATAGTTGTAGAAATAGACACAGATGCATAGATAAAAAAGTTCTTATATATTTGAGAAAATGACAGAAATTTTAGACTTTTTAATTCGAAATATATGAATTTTTAATTAATCGAAGTAAAAAAAAAAGTTTATCACTTTTTATAATACGAGATATTTAAGTTATTTTGTTTAAAATATATAAAAATAAATAAGTCATTCGAAATGATTTAGGTAGCGTTTGATTGATGTCTTTGTCTCAATGAGACATGCACACAGTAACACATGTCTGCTATTTGGTTTGATGAGACACAGATTTTTGAAAAATACGGGAGAACACGGATGGACACTAAATTTGTGTATTTCTAATTTGGTAAAACATTGAGACACAATTTATGAAACATTAATTTTTTACCCTTTTATTCTTATTTAATTTTTAAATTTTTAAAATTTGTCCTCTTATCTTTTCAAACTTTTTTTGAACGAAGGATAATTTAGTCTTTTTCAAATATTTGTGTATTTTGTTTATTATTTTTACCAGACATAATACATAGACACAAATATTTTATATTTATATCTTTAATGTCTATGTCTTTATATCTATGTCCATTTTATATATCAACCAAAAAGAAATCTAAATGTCTCGTATTATAAAAAGTAAATGATGCTTTTGTATTATTTATTTGTCTTTAAGATAAAAGATTAAATTTTTTTTTTTTTTTGTATACTTTAAGATGAAAATGCTAGATAACTTACTTGGTGGAGTTGATGTAATCAAATATAGTGAGACCATCAGTGAAATTGACATGAGAGGCAGGAAGGAGGTGAGGATCGGCTAATATTTCATTCCCATCGATCTTATCATTTGCAAGAACCATTCCCACGGCACCTGCTAGAAGAGCTTCCTCTCCCTTCTCGGCTCTTGAACTTGATCCCCGGAGGCACAACACAATCTTTCCCTTCACCTTCTTCGGGTCTAGTGTTCCATTCAGACACAACACACTGCATAATTCAATTGGATCATTGTTGTAAATTGAGTCCAAGTCTTTATAAAACTCTTTTTGTTAGTTGGGTACACCTAAAAATTATATTATTTGAAAAAGTTTGGTTAATTTATTATTCTTTATAATTTTATTAAATTTGTAATTAATTTTTATATTTTTATATTATTTTTAATTTTGTAATTAGGTTTATTTTAATGTAAAAAAAATATTAAAATTAACTAAATATTTTTTTATAAATTAAATATATCTATAACTAAAAATCTAACGTTAAAAAAATTCTATTAATTTAATATTTTTAATATAAAAATAATCTAATAATAAAATAAAAAAATAATATAAAAATTAAATTAAAAAATATAAAATTTAATTATAAATTTAATAAAAATATAAAGACGAAGAGAATAATTAAATCTATTATTTTCCAAGTCTAGTTTTATGCTTAAGTAAAATTCTAATGCTGATTTGACTCAGAAAAACAACAATAATCACATTGATCACTCTTTGATACTTACGCATTTATAACTTTTGCGCTAGCCAATTTAGCATCTACAGCTTTAATGATTGGGTAGAACTTGTGCGCCATTTTTGAAGCAGATAAACTTTCACCCTACAAATGAAACCATACAAGTTTATTTTGACATTGTATTTACTCACACAACATAAACTATGTGAACATCCCATGAGATGCTACCCTTCTCAGTTCAAATTTAGAGTAAACCACAAATACGAAAGGATCATGACGCTAATAAAATGGATGAGAAATGTTACAGTTAATTAGTCATTAATTCAATTCATTTAATCTAATTTTTTTAGTATAATAATTTAATAATATATTTTATTTTATATTTTTAAATATTAATAATTAATTGATAATAAAAAAGTAATTTTTAATATTTTTTAAATATTTTATAACAAAAAAAAGATATTATCCATTCTAAAATATCTTGATTTCACTTAAATTGGATCATTTTGTTAAATGTCCATAATTTTATATTACTATTTTCATAAGCTAAAGGTGAAAATTCAGGTGCATTCGACTTTACCAGAAGTTGATACCTGAGAATCATTAGATAATTTGACTGATTTGATTAAATTTTCATCTAATGACTCTCAAATATCAACATCAAGTGAAGTTGACTTCACTTGAGTTTTCACTTAAAGAAAAAATAAAGAGTACAGTTGACTTCACGTAAAATTAATGCCTAAAAACCTTAGATAATTTGAAATTTTTCAAACGGACTCTAAATAAATTGATAATGAGGAATAATTAAATTTAAAGAGAAACCTTAATGGTGATATTGTTGCCGAGAACAACATAACTAGCGAACGCCCTATCCATGGTGCTGGCAGCAACGGTGATATGCCAAGGCGCAAGGTTCACAACAGAAGCATCAAAAGGGCCACTATTGCCAGCGGAGCAAACAACCACAATGCCATTCATGGCGGCATGGAAGGACCCAATGGAAATACTGTCATTGAAATATGCAGAAGGAGGGCCACCAATGGACACCGACAACACGTCCACGCCGTCGTGGATGGCCATGTCGAAGGCCGCCATCATATCCGCATCGGAGCAGCCGCCGCCGGCGAAGCAAACCTTGTATGTCGCCACACGTGCCTTGGGCGAGCCGCCCTTGGCGGTGCCATAGCCATGGCCAAAGACACTGACTCCGGCAACCATGTTGCCCGCAGCTGTTGAGAGGGTGTGGGACCCATGCCCTTCGATGTCTCTTGGTGACTCAAAGTCCTCTTCCGTTGACCCATTCACTTTTCCTGCAAGTGAAAGAAATCCTTTGCTGAAGTACCTTGCCCCGATCAACTTCCTGAATTCATGTGCCAAATTACATATTTGTGAGTTTAATAGTGAATTATCACAACTAGATATGAAGCAACGAGATTTGGATTCTTTAAAGTTTGAATTTTACTTTAAAGAGAGTAAAGTGTGATCTCTTACTATTAATTTTATAGGTGGGACCAAAAATAAATATAAAAGAAAAACTATTCAAGGGTAGAAGATCACACTTTACTCTCTAAAATGAAATTCAAACTTTAGAGAATCTAAATTCGAAGTAATGAGTAATAGCTAGCTCTCAGTAATTTAAAGAGTAATGATAGGGGGTTAGCAACTTTAGTATTTTGTAACCATCAATTGATCATTAACAGTGTTTTGAATGGTGTGAGATTATATCCAATTATGAGAAATCACTCACTTTTCTTTTGATGGTTAAATACTGATCAGAAAATACAAAAGTTGCTGGTCCTTAGACTTTTTCATAATTAAATGTGAGGGAGTTGTGATAAAATTTGTTGAGTTAATAATCTTAGTACTATCAACTTTTCATTAGTAGATGAATGGTTATTTTATTGAATGAATTTAGTTAAATATAATTAATATATGTTGGATATTTAATTTATTAAAAATGTTATTTATATATTAAAATTAGTCACTAATATATTTATGTATAAATATATGTATGATTTAATTTATTTTTAATGTGTATTTGTATTTTAATATATATTTTATACTGGTGACTGATTTGGTGGTTAATTTTGGTGTATACATAGTATAATCCTTTATTTATTAAGTATGCGAACAATTAAATTTTTAAATTATTGAATGGGGTTTTTTGGTTGAATAATTTGAGTGGAGTATTTTCTTTAATTTTATTGGGCCAAATTTCTAGCCAGTTGTTTATATTTTTTATGATCTACCTAATAAAGACGTTTAGAAAATGGATATTGTCGCTGCTATTATAATTAGAGTAATATTAGAAGACTATTAAAATTTATTATTTTTTGTCATCAATTAGAATAAAATATGTTGTTAGATTACTAAACTAAAAAAATTGAGTTAATAGTTAAACAATACACAAAAATAATAACTTTTGATGACCTCTATTCTAGTATTTCTCTTTTAACAATGTTATTATTATTTTTTAATAAATTCATGTATATATATAATATAAATTAGACTGACATTATAAAAAAAGTAAAATTATTATTTTTTATTTAATGGTAATTATTAATTTTACATTAAATCTTTTTTAATTATTCAAATAAAATTCTTGTTTCTTGAGTCAATAATTGACTATTTTTTTAAATATAATTTAGATAAATCACCGTAAATATATTTATAAATTATCATTTTATTAGAGATATAATTATTAATATTGTCTTCTCTCATTTAATTTTATAACATAACTCTTATAAAGTGTGGTAAATTTTTAGCATCAATTATTTAATTTATCACACTATTTGTAAAATACATAGAATTAAAATATTCTGCCTAACTGCATCAAGATTTTAGCTATCCAAACCTTTTTAGTTTCTCGTTTCCCTTCATTGTTAAATAATAATAAAAAAATTAACTTATTTAAGCCTTGCATCATCGCTTGAAAGCTTTATGATGTTTCGTTTTCTTTATTCCCCGAGAATAAAGCGTCGCACACTACCTGTTTGGAAAATTAGCTATTAAGAATTGGTGATAATAACTGATAAAATACTTAGAATATACTGTTACCTATAAGCTTTCCCTTTTAGTGGAGTGGATGCTACACCTTTTTTTATAGGCAGCACAAAGTCTACGATGTCAAAAAACTATCGCCTTTTCATAATGGTGAATTCTATGGTGTAGAAATAAAATTATTTCTACATGTGTAGAAGGATATGTGTCAATGTATTAGTAGTTCATATTAATGGCTCTTAGATGGAGAAAAATTAATTAGAGTAGACAATTGTTGATTCATTGGACCCACAAAAAAAAAAAAGAGTGTGTGACATTATATTTGTGCCATAGAGATAATTTATTAGGTTTTTTTTTATTTTAATAAATTGAATAAATATTTTATTTATTAAAATAAATAATTTAAAAAATTATTACCATGTAGACGAGATATATGTATTTATAAATATAAAAATATATTTTATAAAAATAATAAAATATTAATAATTTAAATTAGACCAAACTCTTAAAAATATTAATTTCAATTAATGTGGAAAGTGGACGATCTTAACCGTACTACTTTCATCCACTGGCGTTTTTTATTAGAATTTATACTAAATCAATTCAAATAATAACAAGGCGGATCAATTCAAATAATAACAAGGCGGGATTCGAACTTCCAACACTTGCTTAAGCAAACTAGTGAGCTAACCACTAGACTAAGTTCATTAATTAGTTAGTTAAAACTGCTTATTTCTTCTGTTATTTTAAAATTACTCATCTTTTCTATTATTTGAAACTGCGTATCTCTCTTATTATTTGAAATATTCTATTTTAAGAGTTTGATTTAATTTAAATTATTAATATTTTTTATTATTTTCAAAAATTATATTTTTAAATTTACAAATACACATATCTCGTTTACAGTAAGGAGATATATGAAAATTAAAAAAATACACATATCTCGATACGAGTAAAATTATCTCGTTTACAGTATAAACAAGATAAGAGATGCTGATGTATTTTTCTAATAATTTTTAAAATTATTTATTTCAGAAAATAAAACATTTATTTAATTTATTAAAATAAAATATTTCCACATATTAGTTGATTTATTATTAATAAATATGTGTATCACTAATTAAATTAGAATTAAGTCCATGAGATGAAAAAAATTTTGAAAAAAAATATTTTTTTAATATTAACCAAAATATTTTTCATAGAATTTAAAAAAGAAAAAGATTTGGAGACTAACTTACTTTCACTCTTAAAATTATTACAATTAAAAACGAAAGAATGTATAATTTAAGTAATAGGTAATTACTATTCATTTACCGTGGTTAACAAATTTAATTTGTTTTTATAATTATATGTCCTAAATGTATTACTAATTATTTTTATATTTTTAATATTTTACATGTTTTAATTTATAAATTGAATTGATAATTTACTATTATTAAAGGTATCCATTTTTTAGAAGAAAATATTTAACTTTGAACAAAAGACTAAATTAAAACGATATAAAATGTTTTAGACAAAAATAAAATATTTTTTCAATTGTAAATGAATCGAAAACATTAAAGACATTAAGGACAAAAGTATATTTTTACCCTATTATTAAATATTTGAAGATAAATAACAATTTACAATTGAAAAAATATTATTTTGGTCCATAATATTTAAACTAAGTTCTAATTTTATCCTTAATGTGTGAAATATTTTATTTTTGTCTAAAATATTTTATATCATTATAATTTAGTCTTTTGTTTAAAGTTAAATATTTTCTTCTGAAAAATGGGATACCTTTAATAATAGTAAATTATCAATTCAATTTATAAATTAAAACATGTAAAATATCAAAAATATAAAAATAATTAGTAATATATTTAGGACCTATAAATATAAAAATAAATAAAATTCGTTAACCACAGTAAAAAATAGTAATTACCTATTACTTAAATTATACATTCTTTCGTTTTAAATAGTAATAATTTTAAAAGTGAAAGTAAGTTAGTCTCCAGATCTTTTTTTTTTTAAATTCTATGAAAAATATTTTGGTTAATATTAAAAAAATATTATTTTTTTTTCAAAATTTTTTTCATCTAATGGACTTAATTCTAATTTAATTAGTGATACACATATTTATTAACAATAAATCAACTAATATGTGGAAATTTTTTATTTTAATAAATTAAATAAATGTTTTATTTTTTGAAATAAATAATTTTAAAAATTATTAGAAAAATACATCAGCATCTCTTATATTGTTTATACTGTAAACGAGATAATTTTACTCGTATCGAGATATGTGTATTTTTTTAATTTTCATATATCTCCTTACTATAAACGAGATATGTGTATTTGTAAATATAAAAATATAATTTTTGAAAATAATAAAAAATATTAATAATTTAAATTAAATCAAACTCTTAAAATAGAATATTTCAAATAATAAGAAAGATAAGTAGTTTCAAATAATAGAAAAGATGAGCAATTTCAAAATAACAGAAGAAATAGGTTGTTTTAACTAACTAATTAATGAACTTAGTCTAGTGGTTAGCTCACTAGTTTGCTTAAGCAAGTGTTGGGGGTTCGAATCCCGCTTTGTTATTATTTGAATTGATATGCCTTGTTATTTGAATTGATTTAGTATAAATTCTAATAAAAAAACGCCAGTGGAAGTAGTACAGTTAAGATCGTCCACCTTCCACATTAATTGAAATGTTCTATATTTAAAAGTTTGGTCTAATTTAAATTATTAATATTTTAATTATTTTTATAAAATATATTTTTATATTTATAAATACGTATATCTCGTCATGGTAATAATTTTTTAAATTATTTATTTTAATAAATAAAATATTTATTCAATTTATTAAAATAAAAAAATCTAATAAATTATCTCTATGGCACAATACAATGTCACACACTCTTTTTTTTTTTGTAGATCCAATGAACCAACAATTATGTACTCTAATTAATTTTTCTCCATCCAAGAGTCATCAATATGAACTACTAATACATTGACACCTATCCTTCTACACATGTAGAAACAATTTCATTTCTACACCATAGAATCCACCTTTCATAATATCTCATGCCCATTAAAAAAAATTATAAAATAATTATTTAAATTAGTCTTTAAAAATTTTAAAAACGAATATTATAATTAAAAATAAAATTAATACACATCAATTTTTAGTATTTGTTTTTGTCAGTCAAATTAATTCTTAGTTTAATTTTTTGCATAATTCACTAATAAAAATTATGGATTGATACGTTAATTCGCATATGTATCAGTTAAGTTTTCACGTATGTGAGAATGACAAAATAATTCTTGAACAATAATAAAACACATCGGTTTGGTATCTTATTTCAAACGTTGCATTGCAATTATGATTCAAATTCTTCATTCCTAAAATTAAGTTTGTAAATCCTAGTTCATTATACGCTTTATTGTAAACCCTAGTTCAGCCGCAATGACGACAAACAAAAAAAGTTCTTTTTTATTGAGGTGCTAGTTGCAGCGATCTTAGAATAAATACTTATAATTAAGACAAACACGGTCATATAAATCTAAACTACTCTATTGTGACAATTTCCCTAAAAGAAACAAACCAAAAAATATTCATTCGATACTTTTAGTGACTACCAAAAAACAAACATACAAAACTAAATTTATCATTCATTTTTTCTTAAATATTTTATGAGGATCTTAATACAAAACTAAATTTAGGATCTTATTTATTGTCTACTTTTATTATCCGAAATATTATCATTGTTTTATACTCAAATTATATTAATCTCTCTTAAGTATTTTATACTTGTTTAGATATTATTAAGTTGATAAAAAAATTTATTTTTAATAATTTTTTTAATATATTTGATAAATTTTTAATAGTAAAAATAAAAATATTACTAGAAAAAATAAAAAAATATTTTTTTTTGAAAAACTATAATTACATCTTTTAAATTTTTTTTAAAAAAGATATTTTTCACATAATAAATAAACACAAAAATATTTTTATATACTTATATCCAAACATAATTGATAAATAAAAGATCTTTTTGTATGATATATTCGAACATAAAATTATTTTTATTTTTTTATAAATTAAAAAAAAAGCTTAAAAATAATATTTTTTAAAAATTTACCCAAACAAATTCTTTATACTTATTTGATTAATAATATAAAGATTTTTTTATTTTTTTAATTATTTTTAAATTAGTATATATATATATATATATATATATATATATATATATTAAAAACTCATATAAAATTATTTTATGTAAAGTTATTAATTAAAAATTATTAAATAATTTAATATTTTTAACTAAAGTTTTATTTATCGATCTCAATTAATAACTCTTCATATGAAGATAATTTTATGTGAATTTTCAATATATATATATATATATATATATATATATATATATATAACTTTCTGGCGATAAAATATCTCATGCAAATCGTATCATTGATGTGAAAACCATCTTTTAAAGTTGGTATTTCTTTGAGGTGGATACTACAATAAAGATTTTATAATTGTCTTCATGTGAATATATTTCTTTTAAACCCTTGGATGGTGGATTGTATGGTTAGATTTTGATATTTATAAAAGTGTTGTTTTTGTTTAAAGTGTGGCTAAATAAATAAACCACACTTTTAACCAAAGCATCTTTATAAAAAGATATTTTTGCCATCTTCATTGTAGTATCCACCTTTCTTTGAAAGAAACGAAAGTATAGTATTTTTTAGCGCCCTGCTGTTTATCTTTGTGTTTGTTACCACTCCATCATTAATAGATTTTTCTATTAAATATTTCTTGTAGCATTTAAACTTATTTCCTCGTCTAAGACTACTCTTTCATAATGAAAGTTTAATTATTGTAACTACTATTTAATTATATTGAAGTAATGTATAATTGTATATATAGTAAAGCTTAGAAATTGTTCAATAGTAATTGGTTTTTTAATTAAAAAAAAATTATTGCTTGCTGCTCATTGAATGATTCTTAATGAGAATTTTTTAAAAATACATGCAGGCAAATATTTAATTAGATTTTTAATTATAAATATTTTTAATTTACAAAAAAAATATTTAATTAATTTTAACACTTTTACACTAATTAAAAATGACTTAATTATAAAATTAAAAATAATGTTGGAACTCAAATACAAAAATATATAAGATCCTAATTATAAATTAATTAATATTATAAATAGATAATTATAAATTTAGTAAAATTATAAATAACCTAATTATAAAATTAAAAATAATATTAGAACTCAAATGAAAAAAAAATAAAAAATCTTAATTACAATTTAATAAAATTATAAATATTTAATTATAAATTTAATAAAATTATAAATACTAACAAAATAATTAAATTAGCAGTACTAAAGGACCAACATTTTTTTAGATTTTGAATCAATAAACAACTAGTATTTAAAAAGAATTGAACAACAAAAAATAAAGTTTGTGAAACATTTAAAAAAAAAATACTTGATGATTGAATAGTGGCCAAATTTATTTAAACTTCAAAAATAAACAAAGGAACAAGAAAAGCATAATAAAGAGAAAAAGAAATATCAATATAAATAAAAAATAAAAAAATACAGTGAAAATTCAAGTACAATCAATTTCACGTGAAATTGATAACTGAAAGTTGCTAAATAATTTGACTAAATTTTTATTTAACGACTGTCAGCTATTAATTTCATGTTAAGTCGACTACTTTCGTGAAGAAATATTATTATACCTGTTGCAGTGAAAGGTAGGATCAGATCCATGATCACATATTCCTCTCCACTTTGATGGAATCGGTCCAAACCCTTTCTCATTAAAGCTCTCAGATTCAGGCCAAACGCCTACAAGACACAGTGAGAGGAAAAAGTGAATAGCGTGTGGACCAATAAAGATAAAGATATATAAATAATTAAATACTAGAGAATGTGAATAGAAGATTCTATTCATTAGGGTCTCATCCAATTTTGGTGTAAAAGCTTAGTAACATGGTCCAATTTTTTGTTCTCGTTTCATGGCTATCATTAGGTAGCAATTGTTTAGATGGATATTCCGACAAAGACGTTTAAATAAAACGTTTTTATTACGTTTTTAAATAAAGATGTTTAATTTTTGTTCATTAAATAAATTATTACGTATTAAAATTTTGACAGGTGATATAAATTAAAAGTGTTATTTTTATTGAAAAGTATTGTTATATTTTTTAAATTATCAATTTGATTTTGATACTAATTTTTTTATTTGCTTAAAATTTAAATTTTTAACAAAAAATTTATTAGAAGATTATTTTATTTTTTATAAATTTAAAATATTATTTTTTTATATTCAATTTTATATGCTAGTTACCTCTCACTAGTTGCTATTATCGTAAAAAGATTATGAATGTAAAGTATATGTCATTAGATAGTGTTTGTTTTGAAATATTAGAGTAGAGATTGAAGGACTGACACTCAATATCGTATTTGAAAATTTAGATTCTGATATTAAAATTTTAAGTGTCTGTCTCCAAAATATTAGTATTTTAATATCTCTAAAAAATGGAAAAACAAAAAATTTTGAAAATAGAAACTGAAATTTTAATAATATTTTATATCTAAAATACTTCTATTTCAATTAATTCATTTTAATTTTATTTTTTGTGCAAATTAAATTAGAGTTTCATTCTTATTTTAATCTTAATCTCTCATTTTACATCAAACACAATACTAAAATTTATTTAAATTTCTATTTTTCAATCTTTGTCTCTTTTTCAAACCCTAATTATTTTTTGGACAACAACATTATTTACATATTCATTAGAAAGTCACAAAAATAAATTAAGATGGTATATATCAACCAATCTATCATAAAGATTAAAGAACACAACATACTACGTACATGCCCAAACAACAAAAGATTTGTGATTAGTTAGATATCTCAATAATTTTCACAAACAGCTGCAACCAAATTCACATGCAGCCTGTAAAATGTCACAAGTGAACTACGCATACAAATGATCACAATCTCATTTCCTTATATAGCTATCTACTCATATTTATTGCAGCTACTAAAAAGAAAATATTAACAAAATTTGCTCAATTTCTCCCTCTGAAACTATGGTGTTATTCAAGGTATAGCCTGTGCAGAAATAGTGCCTGAGATAGATATGTATCCAAATTAATCTAATATAATAAAAATTAATTATGACTAATATTATTCTAAGTTTTATTATTTATTTTAATTAAATTTAATTTATAAAAAAATTTAAATATATAACATTATTTATTTTATTTATATTAATTCTACGTTGACTATAAAACTATTAGTCATGTAACATGAATGATTCATATTAATCCAACGAATAAACTCCTAAAAATATCTTCAACTTATCACATGTTGGACAAAAATACCTTCTAAATTTATTAACGATAAAATATTTTTAAAATCTTTTAAGATACCATAAAAAGAACAAAAAATACAGTCTTTTATATGTGAAAAATAAATTTTATTTTTGATCAATCGTTTAAGTATTTGATTCAAAATTTTGTGAAAATATTTAAATAATTATTTAGAAAATGATAAAAGGTAGATTTTTAGGTTTTCTTTTCATTTTTTTATATTATTGGCCATTTATCAAAAAATAAAAAATATCTATTTAGCATAAAATCACAAATTTTAAAGATAAAAACATCTTATTTAATTTTTTTAAATCATGTTATAAAAACTCAACATCCGATTTTTAAAGTTTTTTGTTTGAAAACAAATATATTTAATAGTTAAATACTTTTGTTATATTTTAAAATGTTGTTAATACTTACAAAATATTATATCAAAATATAATTATTAAAATTTTTTTTAATAATATATATTTAATATTTAATTATTTTTATCATATTTTTTAATATTTTGAGAGCTTATTTATCGTTTTTGAGTTTTAGGATTATTTTTATTAACAATATAAATTTTTAAATATTATCTTTATAGTTTACCCTATTTAGGCAAAAATTATATCTAAATAATTAAATAAAAAATCATAAAAAGTTACAAACAAAAGTTTAGAGCTACTGGAGAGAATAATAATGTCATTAAGTAAAAAAATTTCTGAATCAACCTTTTCGAAGTAACAAATAAAACTCCAAAAAAATATCGTTACAACTTATAAGTTGGTAGAAAATAATACATCAGAAAAACAGAGACAATGAAAAAAAATTTTAACCATAGTTATCAAAATCAGATTAAATCGACCAGTTCGACCAAAAAATCGATAAATCAGATCTAATATCAGTCCGATCCAACCTTAAAAATATCATTACAATTTATAAACTGATAGAAAATAATACATTAAAGAGATAGAGACAATAAAAAAAATATACTTTTAACATCTACTATTTTTATTAAAATTTAATTAATATTTAATTATAAAAATATATATCATTTTATATTATTAAAAATATTAATAATAATTAATTAATAACTACAAATCATCACGGAATATACTAATTTTGTAACACTTCTGAATGAAAAAACATGTTACGTGTATGTCGTGCTTGTGTGTAAGAGTCAACCATCTAGATCAAGAGGTTATTACTTATCTATTATAATTAATAATTAATTATAGTAATAATCAAAGCCATTAATTCATAGACGCTGACTGCACTACTGACCTGTATCCAAGTTTCCAATGATAACACCTTCACCATATCTTGCTTTCTTCCATATTGAGTTCCATGTTACTTCTCCATTTTGCTCCAGCCCCATGAATTCCCATGACCGAGTCGTGTGTAGTTTCCTCTCTCTATTCTCGAACACTGATATCACTTTCGGATGCTCTACAACCACCACGCAAAAAAATCGTTAATACTAAAGAGACAAAAAAAAAAACGAAAAAAAAAGTCAAAACAGAAGAGAATGTATAAAATAGTGTTCTCATCAATTACTTGCGATCTCAGCTGCTACTTCTTCTTCCAAGATTGCAGCAAAACCATTTATGTGCCTTGTGTAAGAGTAAAAGATGGATTCTTTGGCTGCATCATAACTACATAGAAGGAAGAAAACAAAAACATTATTAAACCATTTTTCTACTTTAGCCTATGACAATAATAAAGAACTCTCACGATCCATAAATTCAGTCCAAAAGAATATATAAAAAAAAAGAATAGTTCATTGATGGTTCATATTTTATATATATTATATTATAAGTTTAAATTTTATTTTAAAAAATAAAATGTGATATTTCACCATTTATTTTATAGATAAACTAAAAAAAAATATTCAATAATAAAAAATCACATTTTATCCTATAAAATAAAAATTTAAAATTTAAAAGATTCAAATTCGTATTATAATACCTTTCCAAGAAAGATTGAAGAAACTGATGGTGGGAGTGAGAGACGCGATTGAAATGAAGAGGAGACAATTGTGTTGGGTCATGTGAGTGGGCTCCCATGTACACTACATAAGACTAGAACCACAATAAAACAGTAGAGATCAGAGAACGTTCAATAAAATAAATAAATAAAAAATGTGAAGAGTGTGTGAATTGCAATGACTCAGATCACCTTTTTTGCGGCACAGCAGGCAAGAAGAAGTGGAAGGAAATAACAGAGGACAGAGCTTGGTACTCTCATTTTCTTTGGGAAATTAAATCAAATATCCTTGGCGTTTGATTATTGCAAACTTCGCAACTGAAACAACATTTATATGAATGCGGAATCAAATTAGACAAAAGTTGGAGGCTAGGAAGGACCGGTAGGGACCGATCACACAATAAGGATATAATCACATGGAATAAGTCTGCATTTGTTTAAGAACGTGATAAGATAAGACACTAATAATAAGATATAAAACGTTTGTTTTGTGATATTGAGACAGAAACTGAGAGATTATGACTCAATATCATATTTATTGATTTAGAGACTGATACTAAAATTTTTGTCTTTGTCTCCAAAATTTCAATACTTCTAAAAAGTGGGAATACGGAAGACTAAAATTTTTAGAGAATGAAACTAAAACTTTAATAACATTTTATATTTAAAATACCCTCATTTCAATTACTTAATTCCAATTTTACTTTTTGTGCAAATTAAACTAGAGTTTCATTCTTATTTCAATTTCTATTTCTCATTTTGTATCAAATAGAATACTGAGATTTATTTCAATCTCTGTCTCTTAGTCTCTGTCTCTCAGTCGCAGTCTTTCCATCTCTGTCTCTCCATCAAACGCTACCTAAAAGACAGAGACATATACTTTAGTGTTCTTATATTCTATTTGGTAATAAAGTATAACAAATTATGAAAATTTAATTTATTCTCATTTTTTTATTCAAAATTTTTTTAAAAAATATAATAATAAAAAGTATAATTATGAAAAATTAACACAAATAATAAAAGAAAAAATAAGAAATAAATTGTGTCTCTTGATAGTGTCTCTGTGTCTTTTATGTCAGAATAAACACAGAATACACTAATTCAATATCTCTAAACATAATATATTTATTCATGTCTCATCTATCAAACACGATTTTATATTTCTATGTTCTTGTCTCATTGTTACATTTCTATAAATAAACACAGCTTAATAAATCATTTTAATTTTTTTTATGTCAATTGATATTTTAAAGTGTAATGTTATATTCATATAAGATTTTTTTCACATTTTTTTATCTCAGAAAAATATGTTTTTTTTTAATGTGTAAAAAATTTTAAAAGTATTCATAAAGTTTAATTTACTTACTTCAATTTTATCCTTAAAAATTTTAATTTATTTTAAATATATGCTTGACAATTAACACTGATTAAATCAGTGACGTAACAAACAGAATGTGTGATTTGGTAAGTAAGCCTCCGACTCAGTTAAGAAAAGTTTTTTTAATTAGTTTTTAATATTTTCATTAAAAGAATTTAAAAAACAAAAATTAAAAGCTCTAATTTAAATCCTAAATTCTCATTTGGTGTCATCTGAAATTATAAGATTGAAGAGAAAATTTTTACTTTAAAAATAAGATTAGCTTATGCTGAATGGAAATATCTTTAAAATTTCGAAATAATATATGGCTATTTTTATGTTTTATTTGTGGGTAAAAAATAAAACCCACATAAAATTGGGATATTAATGTAGAGAGAGTGGGAAGTTTTTTATTAAGTTTGGAACTGATGTTTGGTGATAACATGAGTAAATTTGGTGCTTCAAGTTTTAAAATTATACTCAATCGAAAACATTGTAATGTAATTGTCCTTGAAATTTTATTTTTGTTTCAAAAATATTCATGAGTATCTGTAAAAAAATTCACCCTAAAAATTGTAATTATCTCCCTATTATAAATTGTAATTTTACTATAATATATTGGCATATGCAATACAAAAGTTACAATTTTATAAGTTGGCATCATTTAGTGTTTGCATAATAATGCAAAAATTGCCGACGAATTATATTTCAAATGATATAGCCCTTCTCATAATCGTTTAGATTGCGTTACAGAGACACAAAATCGTATTTGACAGAGAAGACATGGACAAAAACAATGTGTCCAGAGACACTGAATTAGTGTATTTTGTGTCTATCCTGACAAAAAGAACACAGAGACACTAACAAGGGACACAACTTATTTTTCATTTTTTCTTTCATTATTCTTGTTAATTTTTCATAATTATATTTTTTATTATTATATTTTTCATCTCAAATTTTTTGAATGAAAAAAAATGAGAATAAATTGAATTTTCATAATTTGTTATAGTTTATCACCAAAGAGAATATAAGAACACAAAATATTATGTCTCTGTCCATCAATGTTTTGTCCTATCCTATTTTCGGTGTCTTGTCCTGTCCTATTCTCAGAAACAAACGCAGCCCTAAAGATTGCGAATTTGAATCTCACTTCTAACTTAAACAAAAAATACATAAATTTTTTCCATTACATTAATATAACCGACAATCTAAAACATGACATTTTTTTTGTGTCACAAATTACACATCATAAAAGTTGATCTAAATCAATGTTGCCTAATAATGCATAAATCCAATAGCAAAACAAGAGCGAGGGTTAATTCAATTCAAAGACAAAAGTATAAAAGTAGTTGATTTTGACAGCTCAATACAAAATGGCAACATCTTCCAAGCCAAAAAACACACAGAGGCCAAATTGCAATTTACGGAAATTACAGCTGCAAAGTGCAATTTGTTTTTTTGATAATTAAAAAGATAATAGTTGTACTAATATCTGTAAATGTAATTCAATTATATAAGACTAGACAATTTCTAATTACATCAAGTTATTCTATTTTCATCAGTCTTGTACTAAATTTCTCCATCTAGTATCTATCAATAAAGAGAAAATTATTTGATCTTTGTCGATTGAAACTCCAAAGTCCAAATGATTTACTTCTTACATCAGGTTTCTTCATTTATTCATTTTAAAATTGTTTTTTCAGTTTTCTTTAGTCTTTTCTTGATGTCACTTTATAAGTTTTTGTGCATCTGAACTAATCATTCATATTTTCTCAAGTTTATATTTTTTTTCATTTCTTTCTTTCAATGACTTAATATTTCTTCTTACGTTTTCTCACACCAAATTTCTTTATTCTTAAAGATTATCTATAATTTTTTTTTTTTTTTTGTGTAATCCATATAATAGCAAAATAAAGATTTATTCATCTTCTTGTACCTATACTAACTCCTTGTTGATTACACCAAGCATCAAACATCTCTCTAATTCTTATTGGATTAACCCACATTAACCCTTAGTCTCAACCCATTTTCCCACAAAATATTTACATCACTACAATGTATAAATAAATAACTCTTTTCTTCCGCTTCACCACAAAATTTTTAAATGCATGAATTCTAATACATTTTTTAATCTATATTTTTTGTTATTATTTGGAATATTAGATTAGAAAGAAATAACAGAATATTTAAGAATAAAAAAATAGTTGTAGCAGAAATAATCAACAAATTGCTTAAGAGCTACAAAAAATAAAGTGGTATTTGATCTTTATAGTTATTAATGACAATGTCAGAGATGATTACAAATTGATATTTTTTTATTATTATCTTGTATGCAGTAACAGATCCAGAAAATTTTGTTAGTGAAGACAATGCATATATAATATAATAATAATTTTTATAATTATATTTTATTATGATAAAATATAATTAATTTTTAAATTATCTAACAAATAAATTTAAACACTAAAATAATAAGTTAAATAGGTTTTATATTTTCTTTTAATTGTCAATACAATCAAATTTTTTTATATATATGTTATTAAATAATCATTTAAAAATTTATCTCTCATATGAATACAAAATCGGCTTTTTATAATATTTATAGCCAAAGAGGTTTTTTCAACTAATGTTGTTACTGACAAACCTAAAACTAATTTAAAAAAAATAATAATAAAAAATAATATTCTTTTAGGTCTATGTAATTTTTTTTTTATTTTAGAAACTAAGCCATTTAATTTCAGACAACATTTTTTTTGTTTTATTTTCAATCTTTTTTCTAGTCTTTCATTGATTAGATTTTAAAATTTTGCTACAAATCTTGGTATAGGCAAATTTATAAAAAAATTCTTTAGTAATATTTATTTACATAAAGATACCAAAATCTAAAATTATTTTTAAATATTTAAATAATTTAGATATTAATTTTTTATTAATATTAAGAAAGCTAAATATATTTTTTATGGATAAATTTTCAATCTTTTATAATAAAAAATATTTAATAGAGTCAAATTTTGGCTCTTCATTATATTTATTTAATTTTTTTAATTTGTTAAGAACTAAATTAACAAATAAAAACTAATTTTATTTTAACATTGTCTGTAGTGTATCAACTTTTAATGATAACAAATTTATTTACTAAAATTGAATTGATGTGCTTCATATTGGTGTTTTTATATATTTATTATTGATTAATGTTTATGTTTTGTGTCTTTTATTTTCCATTTTTATACACTGAGAAGTGTGTGAACCAACAAAAAAATTTTAATGGGGTCAAATTTATTTTTTGAGTGGGGGCAAATATATTTCTTTTATGTATTCTACATAAAGTTTTATGAAAATTCAATGGGGGCATTTGCCCCCACATGATTGAAGGTAGATCCGTCCCTACTTGTATGTATATTTTTCTCTTTAGTTACTTCACCTTATTGTATTAAACTTTTTGTTTAAAAAAAATTAAAATTAAAATTAAAATCTCTAAATATTCAGAACAATAAAAATTTCGAATGATGTTGAGATTTAATATTTAGATATATTTTTTTACTATTTAACTTTTGAATTTGTATTTTGATAAAATCATATAGATTTGGTTGATGATATTTTATAGTGTTTTAAATTTCGAAGATATTTTAAAATTTATATTAGACTATAATTATATTTTAAGATATTTATTTATAATTTATTTATTATTTTATTCTAAAACAGTTTTTTCGTTAAATCACCGGTTGGACTAGTTAGACCAATAAACTAATAAATGAGTAACTAAAACGATTCAATGACTAGTCCCATTTTCAAAACATTGCTTTTAATAGCTAAACAACTCAGAAGAATGTATACAAAAAATTTCTATTCTTCACACCACTACTGGCCACTTCGAATTTGAAGTATTCCCCTGCCAACCCCATGTCCATAAAGACAAATTTGGTGCTGATAAGAGAGGAGAATCCAACTTCTTTACCATATCAATAAATACAACAATAATGGGCAATAGCAAATACAACCCCAAAAATGTGAGGGGGGTATATATGTCTATTCCATGCATTCTATCTATGGTTAATAGAAAGCATGATTGCAATATTAGCCTGCATTATTTAAAAATCACAAAGTAACATATTACATGAACCTTGTGATCTTATCCAAGTTTAATCACACAAGACGTGCGGAATCACAATTTCTATCAAGTAAATGATTCTATTGTAATTTCACCCTAAAATGAAGTTGTTTCAATTCCAAAGGATTAAGACAGAATCATGATGACAATAAACTTGAATTTATCAAAATCAAATAGGATAAGAATTGGCACTTTTTTGTTATACTATATTAAAAAATTAATTTAAATAAATACTTCAATATATGTATACATATTATAGATTGAGAGAATTATAATCTTTTATATTATAGAATTTTTATGATACAATTCTTTATTTTAAGAGTAAAATTTTTTTTACTTAAGCAAATTAAATACTTCAATATATATAAAGTATAGATTAACCGAATTAGTTTTTGTTATATTATTACATTATATTGTATTATAGTATAAAATTTATTATAAAATATTTTTTTGTTTTAGAATTATATAAATTGTTCAATAAAACAAAAAGTATTGGGAGGCAACACTTTTCAACCAACAAATTAACTAACAATTAAACATTAAAAAGAAACGCCTAAAATTATAATAAAAATTTTCCAAAACTTAATAAAAAGAATATTCAAAAGTGAAATAAAGTAAAATATATTTAAAATTTTAAATTTAGAATTTAGAGTTTAAAAAATAAAATTTTGGATTTAAGATTAATAATTTAAAATTTATGGTATAAAAACTAAGGTGACCAGAGATAGATCCAAGGTGGGACAATTGCCCTTATTGAATTTTAAGGAAACAAATAATAAATATATATGTGTATTTGTAATGTCTCCATTACAATGATATATTTGCCTCCACATTTAAAATGTTTTTTATTTATGTGTGAAAAAAAATTATACTATTAAATATTAATACAATAATAAAAATTATTGGATTATATAAATTTAGAAAAAAGTATAAAAAATAATTTTTAATTAGTTAATATTAATCTATTATAATATTTAGGTTTATAATTTAGAATTTAAAATTAAAAATTAACCATTTTAGATTTTGATTTTAAGATAAACAGAATAATTTTCAAATATTACGGTATAATTTTTTATTATATAAAAAATAATTTTTATGAGTATAAAATGTTTAACAAGAGGCTAGTATTATAATAAAATATTATGCGACATATTATAAAATTTATTAATATACTTTAAATTTTAGATATGTAAATATATTGTTATTTTTACTCTTATTATTAAAATTTTTTGGATCTATCACTGAAAGTGACCAACGGTTGGCAGTCGACCTACAATGAGGGTCGGTAGTCGGAAGTTGTAGTTGAAATTGTAGTATTGAGAAGAGAAAAATGAACGAAAAATGGATAAAAAGATCATTTAAAATTTTTTTGTAAATGTGTGATTTTTTTTTATGTTGGTTGAAATTAGCTTATTAATTATTGGTTTCTAACATAGTTTTTTCATAAATAATTATGACTCGCCAAAATGTACGACTTTATATTTTTATTTTCTTCTTCCGTCACGCTTCTACTATTTGTGTTCGTGAAGATGTTTCTGTGTAGAAATGCTGGAAAAAGTTGTAGAGTTGTCAGAATGGCAGTTTTGTCGCTGACCCACATTTTGGGAAGGAAGTTAGCTAGTGCTTAGTTCTGTTGTCCAATTAAAAACCCGACTCCAAATATGAGGCACGATATATATACACTAAGAAGAAGGTGCTCGAATCTTAGCCTTTCTTCCATTTTTACTTTTCCTAATCTCTTTGTCTCTAAAATCTAAAGCCCACCATCCGTCTTTAAAAGAATAAAAAGACGTGTTTGAAATAAAGTTTATTATTTTTTTAAATAAATAAGGGGGACAACATAGTTGATTAGACAATATTGATTATTATGGAAAAGAAGATTTTGGAAAAAAATAAAGTTAGAACATAGAAGAAGACGTTGGAGAAGAGATCGAGTGGTGATGAAATTGAAATGATTAAATAAAAATGATTTGTAGAGTCGTCAGAATAGTAGTTCTGCCGCTGACCTACGTCTCGGGAAGGAAGTTGGCCTAGTGCTTAGTTTTGCTGTCCAATCCAGAATCCGACTCCAAATATGAGGCACAATATACTAAGAAGATGACGCTAGAATCTTAGGCTTTCTTCCATTTTCACTTTTTCTATTCTTTTTGTCTCTAAAATCTAAAGTCCGTCATGTGTCTTTAAAAGAGTAAAAAGACGTGTCTGAAATTAAGTTTATTTAAAAAAAAATAAAGGGGGCAATAGAGTTGAATAGACAATACTGGTTATTAAGAAAAAAGAAAATTTTGAAAAAAAAATAAAGATAGAACACAGAAGAAGAAGATGTTGGAGACGAGATCGAGTGGTGATGGAATTGAAATGATTAAATAAAAGGTTAAGTACTTTTTTGTTTCTAAGGTTTTGGGTCAAAATCAAAATTGTCTTTGATATTTTTTTCATTAATATCATCCTCAACGTTATAAAACGTTATAAAATCATCATTTTCATCCTAAAAAGACAATTTATCCTTACAAAAAATAAATTATAAAATAAAAAATTAAACTCCATTCCAGATCCCACCATCATCTTCAGCCCTAATCCTCCCTCGTCAACATCCACTCATCTTTCTCAGCTATCCCTAACAAGACACCCATGCAACTGCACCGTCGCCTCCCACCGGTGCTGACGAGCTTCCATTCGCAGCAAGCTGCCGCTTGTCAACTCGCCGGCGACGACGACCACAGCCACCACGAAGGGAGCTCCCAAGCACTGTCGACCAAGTGCCACACGTTCTCCAGACCTCTTCGCTGGCGACGACAACCACAGCCACACGAACGGAGTTTCAAGCGCCATTGTTACCCACGCAACCAAAGCTCCCGACCCCCGACGAAGCAACTGTCTGTGTCTCCTCACCGTAGAAGACGATGTTAACAACCATACGAAGGTAGCCAATCTCTGCGTCGCGCCCAACCACACCTTCCATTAGGCCTAAGCCCCCTATTTGTGTTTTGTTTATTGTTTTCTATTTTTAAACCATTAATTAAAAGGAACGAACATGAATAAATTAATTATTGTTAGTGTTGTTGTTATTGTTAGCAGAAGAGATACGGTAATGAGTAAGCAAGAAAAATTATTGTTATTCCTTTTTGTCTTTTCTTCTATTATTGTTGTTGGTAGTATTGGTAGATTATGAGGAGGAGTCTGGGAGTTGCGTCTGGTGGGGAGAGAGTGACAGTGGAATGATGGTAGAGGTGTGGGTGATTGTGTGCGTATGGTGGTGGATGGGTGAGATTCAGTGGTTTGTTGGTGAGTAGATGAGGTTGAACGGTAGTAAATTAGGGGTGTTCATGGATCGGATCTGATTTGCATATCCGTGGTATTTATCCGAATCTGATCCGAGAATTACAGATATAGATCCGATCCGCAAGGCTATTGGATCGGATCCGCATACCTATAGGATCGAATTGCAAATTTTATGTAGGTATCCGCATATTCGATCCGCATATCCGCGGATCCGCAAAAATAAATAAATAATTAATACTCTTCTTATATTTTATTTCAGCTAATAATTATCGTATATGTTGTATTATTTTAATTTTATTATTTAAGAAAAGTATGTTTAATATTATTTTAAGAGTAAATATACTTAAAAGAGTAGAAGAAAGGAATTTTATTAATATTTTTTAATAAAAATAAGCTTTTAAAAATTTTTGTTGTGTTTTGCGGATATATTCGATACCCAATTCGGTCTACAAATGTGCGGATATTGGATTCAATCCGATAATTTTTGTGCGGATCGGATCAAAATTTTGGCAATATTTGATTCGATCCGATCTGCGTTCATCCATATAGTAGATGATAATGAAGATGAAGTGGAAGAGAAGGACAATGATGATGGGAATTGGGAACTTAAAAAAAAGGGCAATTTATCCAAATAAATAAATTTGGTGAAAGCTTTACTCAAATACACAAAATATATTTCACTTACGTTTTTGTGCAATTTCCACTTTATGTAAACCGTGGTAAGCTACCACGGTTTCTGATTATAACGTAAACCGTGGCAAGCTACCACGGATTATGCTTTTTTGTTTTGTGTGTAAACTGTGGCAAGCTCCGACAGTTTACAAAGAGGGAAATATAACCAGAAACCGTGGCAAGCTCCCACGGTTTATGTAGGGGGAATTTTAATCCTAAACCATTTATTTTAAAGTGTTTTATTGCATCAATGTGGTATCATTTAGACTGCGCATGATAATTGTGACCGAATACATGTATATAATAGAAGTCTGAAATACATAGAAGATAACATATTAGACAATTCTCAAACCTTTTTAACTATCAAATACATGGCAGATAATAAATTACAGAAGTCTGAAATACATAAGGCTAAATAGCATGCGAAGAACATAAACTAATATAGGGACCGGACATGACAATATGACATAACTAATCAGAATCCTCAATGGTGTCGCTGTCATCATCGTCGAACTGACCGAGCAGGTGACCTTCGGTGCCACACAATGGAGGACGCCTCACCCTCCTAGGTCTCTGCTCTGCCGCTGGTCCTGAGGGCTGTGCGGGAACGCCGCTGAATGCTGAGGCTGGGTCCCTCCTAATGGGATCCATGGGTCAGTCGGAGATGCTGCAGGCTCGTTGAGGTCAACGGCCAACTGAGGAAGAACATCGTAAGTCTGTGGCTGCGGATCAACAAACTGGGGCTGGTCGTCAGGCATCTATGGCCTATAATGGGTCCCATCATCATCCATGAGCATGTCTGCTATATCCCTATAGAACTTTGACTCAGTAACAGGATCATCGATATCCATCCCAACAGCCGCGGTGGTATACCCAGCAAACGCATCTGGGGCGACATGCCCAAAGAGCTGAGAGCTGCTACCCACATCGTAGGTCGGCTGATCCATAGCTGAGGCTAAACCAACTACATCCTCACCAACACCATGCTGAGTGCCCTGATCATCAACGGAAGGTACTCTACCTCGAGCCCCTCCACGGCGTCCCGCCCTGCCTGTCGTCTGCCTCTACGTCGAGGAACACAAAAATCCGCCGCATCTCCATCATCAGCTCTAGGGATGTCCTCATCTAAACGGTCAGCCAGCTCTTGCCACTCTCGATCCGTGGTAAGGGTGCCTATACGCCGACGCCGATCGGCTCGCCTGTTATCTGGTCTGTCGTAAACGTGCACTCTAGGAGGTGCCTGCGACGACCCTCTGTGACGAGCCTCCTCAGTCAACACAATCGGCCTAGGATCCTGAAATGCAACATCTTGGGATAGGAATCTGTGCGCCACACGACACCACCACTCCAGGTAGTCTGATGATGGACCGAGATCAAGGACTCGATCGACCCAGATGACTGAATGAAGTCGGTTCTCCCAATGCTGATGCCACTCCCGATAATAGGTGGGGAACCACCTGTCCCCACCCCTGCCATCCTTCGCATGTAGCCAATCTATGTTCAGAGCTGGCTCAAGGAGATGCTGAAGACCGCCAAACTGCGGCAGAACCCGGTCGACCTGATGCCACTCAATCGCAGCAAAATATATCAGGCTAGTGACGACCGTCCATAGCCTACGGTGCTCGTCGGCTAGTATCTCCGGGTGAATAACAGCACCAACCTCGGCAGAAGAATAAGGCTCCCACACAAACTGTATCGAAATAGTAAGGATTTCGTTAGAGCACGACACTAAACATAAACCACTGAAACTAAGAGCAATAACTAAATGACTTACATCGTGGACACGCAATCGATCCAACGAAAGGCGTGCAGACACTAATTTCTGATCCCCTGGATCGTTCCTCGGCATAAACGTAGCCCACCTACAATTTTAATTGAAATCATGTCATTTCTAGAAATAACACATCATGTTGAATAACTTGTGAACCGAAAATAATAAACTGTACCTGGAGGCAAGAGAAAACCCGAATACATCAAACCCACTAGGCCTCAACGTGGGAAACCTCCAGAAAATCCAAGACTGTAGAAGCTGTAGCGGCCCGGCCAAGTTAACAACGTTTTTGAAGTCGTCCAACGATGCCAAATAAGGCAACCAACGAAGGTGGACCCGGTTTGCATTTTTGTCCGCAAACAGCTGAGACGACAATAGCATCAGAATATAAGCACGTGCGTATATACGCACGGTCTCATCAGTAGCATCTGCTGGGAGAACCCGGAACCTCTCATGGAACCATGTGTAGCACACTGTCATCTGCTTGACTTTATTCTATGGAGGTAACTCCCCAAACAACTTGTGGAACCATATCCATGCTGGTCTACTCTGCTCCATCAGATTCTCAAACTCATTCAGGCACCCGCTGACGGGCTCACCATCGATCGGCAAACCCAGTTGATATGCCACATCTTGCAAAGTAATACTGCACTCACCAAAGGGCATATGGAAGGTATGCGTCTCAAGACGCCACCGCTCAATAAATGCGCTAAGGAGAGGCTCATCAACCCAGAACCACTGGCTGTTCAGCCTAGCCAAATGATACAAGCCCGCCGTCTCCAGGTAGGGTATAATCCGGTCGTGCAAGGGCATATTCTGTTGTCTCCTAACGCCGCTAATCACCCTAGCAGGCTGCAAAATGTGGGCAACAAAATCCCTCAACATACGACCATTACTAATAACATCAGACGTAATTTATAAAAAATTATTACAAGCCTCACATTGTTTTTCTTAATTCCCTAATTATAGCAATAACAGTTATTATAATAATAAGCGGTCCAATTCTAACAAAATCTAAAAGTAACAATAATAACTACCATTATCATAAACGAGGATAACAATAATGATAATAACAATAACACTACTAATACTATGCACTCACAATAACAACAAAAATTAAATGTAAAAAAATAATTTTACTAACAATAACCATAATAATATCAATATTTATATAAATAGTAATAATAAGAATATTAATAATAATAATAATAATAATAATAACTAACCTCGGTGTCGATGTATCCAGCCACGTGAGCGACGCCATTTAATTGGTACAAGCGATCCTCATCCTCCATGCTCCACCAACTAAACCTCTTTCCAACCTTCTTTACTTTCCACAGATTCTCTCAAACCGACAACCCCCAAATTTTGCTTTGTGTCACAAATGATCCGTGAGAAGCTTCAGCAGATTATGTATTTATAGGCACTCACACGTAAACCGTGGTAACCCATAGCGGTTTACGTTCAGCTCGCATTCTTCATAAACCGTGGGAGTTTGCCACGGTTTATGGTTATATTTTCCTCTTTGTAAACCGTGGGAACTTGCCACGGTTTACACACAAAACAAAAAAAGCATAATCCGTGGTAGCTTGCCACGGTTTACGTTATAATCAGAAACCGTGGTAGCTTACCACGGTTTACATAAAGTAGAAATTGCACATAAACGTAAGTGAAATCTATTTTGTGTATTTTAGTAAAACTTTAACCAAATTTATTTATTTGGGTAAATTGCCCTAAAAAAAAATAGTAATTATTATTTTTTAATTTCAAAAATTTATTTTTTGTAAGAATAAATTTGTCTCTTTAGGATAAAAATGATAATTTTATAACGTTTTGTAACGTTACAGATGATATTAATAAAAGAAAAATATAAAAAATAATTTTAATTTTGACCAAAGATTTTAAAGACGAAAAAAATACCTAACTCTTAAATAAAAATGATTTATTTGATTTTATTTCTCCATTTGAAATGTTTATTTCTTTTGGTCAAGCTTTTTGAAATGTTAAACTCTCCTTGTTTTATTTTATTTTATTTTTATTGAATCTCTCTTATTCATTATTTGTTTTATTATTTTTGGTTAAACGAGTCTAATCCATTTTTTTACCCAATTTTTTTCTGGGCTTATAACATTTACACACGATATATTATAAACTAATAAATTACTTTTTATTAATTTAAGAATTAATTATAAAAATTATTTTATTTTATTAAACTTTTTAATAATTTACGAATTATGTTAAAAAAAAAACTCCTAATGAATTTATTACCTTGACCGAGCCCCTTGCCACTAGCTTTAATCTTTGACTCTAAAAAAAATAACCCACGATAAATAAAAATGGGGCCGTGCACTCACGCGCTAGTCGGTAGCTGACTAGTAACTAGTTATCCCCCTCCCCGGTGTTGGACGAATGCTTCGCGTCAATTGACATCACAAACCCTAAATTCTATCTTCTCAAACCCTGACGGAATCATCACAAAATCGCTGCTTGCTGCTTACTCCTTACTTCTCTTCCAAATTGGAGCAATTCTCTGCCTCTTCACTCCACCATGGTCAGTTTCATCTAACACTCACTCAACCCTTTTCTTTTAAACCGTTTTGCCTGTGTCACGTTCTGATACAATTGTTTCGGTTTTCAAAAGTACTATTCCAACACCAAAATCAGTATCTAAAATCAGCTAATAATATATTTGTGTATAAATATATGTGATTTAATTTATTTTTAATCCGTATTATATTTCAACATGTATTTTGTTCTAGTAGTTGACTTTGGTGGCTGATTTTTGGTGTACACGTAGTAAAATCGGTCAGTTTTAGGAAGTTACTGAAATTTCTATACTGTTTCTGTTTCTGTTTATGTCTGTTTTGTACAGTCGAGTCGGAGCGGGAGGGAGCGGATTAGGAGGGATTACCCTCCAAGAAATGAGGATAGGGACAGTGGTGCTATGGGGCGAGGCAACAGCAGTAGTGGCAAGAATCCCCCATCCAGGCACCTCTGGGTTGGGAACCTGTCCCACAACATTGTGGAGGACGACCTTGCTCATCATTTCTCACAGTTCGGGCCGCTGGAGACTGTCGCCTTCCAGCCCGGCCGCTGCTACGCCTTTGTTAACTTCAAGAGGGACCAGGATGCTATTGATGCCATCAGAGCACTGCAAAGTTTTCCTCTTGCTGGCAACACGCTTAGGATCGAGTTTGCGAAGGCGGTCAGTCTTGCCCACCTTTTACTGCTTGTTACTTTTCCAGATGATTGTTATTTTTGTGTATATGTATATGTGCCGGAAATTCAGTTCAGTTCATTTAATGGCGGCCATACTAGTGGCTTTAGATATGGGAATAAAACACTCTAGTCACCGCTGTCCTTGTAAGATAAGGTTCAACGTTCAATCCATTACATCAAAGTGCTCCAAAATATGCACATTTACAGCCGAGACAAAACCATGGTGGGGAGGTTACTTCTTTCCATGTTTAGTCAATAAGTCACTCCAACTTTTCTGATAATGAGGAATACTACATCTAGATGGACCAATGCATCCAGCAATCAGCTACTACCCTTTCCACAAGTCCTGCATTGATTTTCCATATTACTAAGCTGTGTCTCGGGGAATGGGTTAAGAAATGTTTAAGCTGCCCTCTTGTTTACTGAAGTCTAAATATCTTTAGTTCCAAATTCATTGTGATTTTGCACTCTTAACAAATTCATTTCCCAAGGTGGAAGTCTGAAAAAATGGGTGGAGTATATTGTACCTAATACATTGGATCATTTTGTTTTGGGTAAAACCATAGGGCTTCAACTATTGGAGTCAATCCTATTCAAATATTTGAGATCTATAAGGGGTGTGGCTCCTCCAGCACCTGTTTTTCCATATCTAAGACTCGAACCCAAGACTATAGGTTAACTGGTTAAGGGGAACAAGTTGCTGTTACTCAAACCAACATCAAATCAATTAAATAGCATAAATACTTGAGAGTTAAGATGAAATTTAATTCTAACTTTCTAAGTAAATATTGCACAAATGAAAAATTTGAGTTGCCCATATGGTTGAATTAACAAGTCTATACGAAATAAGGATTTTATTGATGATATTTCTTATGTCTAGTTGCTAAATTCAAAGTGATGTTTTTACCTCACTTTGAGTTTCATATGCCACAAAATGTCAACCTGCTATGCTTTATAATTGTTGTAAATAACATGGAACAAAATTACCTGGAAAAGAGGAATGCAACTTCACAAAGGTTGGCTTAAAAGGAGATTATATTGTAGGGAAATTTAAGAAACTAAAACTACAAGAAGGTTCATCATATGTGGAGTATGAGTAGAGTAACCTAGTTAGCACATTATTCAATTTTGAATAAGATTTGGTATTTCCATCAATGGAATAAGGGAAATGAAAAGCAACATAACATCGTATTTGAAAATTGAAACTGGTTGTAGCTTTTCATTTCATTGGTTATTTATCTTAAGTATTTTACTATTATCTAGCTCCATTTATGTATACTGTACTCTAATAAAATATTAAAGAATCAGACAGTTTTTAAGAACAATTGAATTCTCATTTCATTATAATCCTATGCTAACAATCCTAATCTTTTCCAATGGGGGGTTGGAATGGATTATATGCTAGTGCATAGTGGTTTAGTGCCATGGAAGACATTGAAAGAGAGTCATTTAGAAGAAGTCATATATATCTCAAATGAAGTTGCAAGACATCCATTTCGATAATAATGTCTCCATTTTCAGTTTAAAGGATATAGTGCAGCAAAATCTGCAGGGGAAATCTGAGTTAAAAAATTTAAACCAGTTCACTTATCCAAAAATGAAGCAACAAGTGATGATATCTGTTCATGTGTTTTACTGTTAGCAAACTTCCTCTTCACACAAGAAATGCACTTGTGTGGGCAAAAGTTGACATGCATGAACTACAATTGTGAAGTTGTAACTGCTATCTTTGGGTTTCCTTTGCAAAGCCATCCTGGCTTTACACTCCTACAGACCTGTCAATTTGTTTGCAAGGTTTTACCCTTCTATTATAATTGCCATATACATATTCCATATTTAACTTATCATCCGGACCTTTCATTTTCCATTTACTTTGATAATGGTTGTTGCCAATTAAGACCTGATTTAATGCTGGCCAGACTTAAGATACAAACAATATATTGAAGAAGTGATGAAATGTGATAAAGGAAAGTGCAAATCTGAATATGCTCCCAACACTGTACTTCAATATAGGGAAAGGCATGAAAAATCCCAGTTCTCTTGATAAAATACATGTTCTGATTAATCATTTGGTTATAGATTTTAGTGTATGATTAGTTATAGTTATTCGTCTAGCATCCAATAGCTTTTGCAAATATTATGGGGAAATTCATTTGAGTTATATTATGGTGCAGTTGGAATATGATGTTCATTGCTAAATCCAGTAACTGATTATGCTTTCCATGCCCAGTCATAGAGCTGAATTAAAACTATTGATATTGGGGATTAAACTGTAAATTAAACCACAGCTACTTGCTGTTAGTGCCTTCTGTTGTAATCCCTGTTAAGTGGGGAGTGAGAAACCTGAATCACCATAAAATTATTTTTGCTAAAGATTGCTGATGAACCATCAATCCAAACATGTCATCTGCCTAGTCTTAATATAGCTGGCCTTAGCTATTTTACGGCTTACGGCATCCCCCACTACTAGCCTCACACTACTGCTCAATGGCTGAAATCACTTGCTTCAGTCAACGCCTTAATACTTGAAGCAAGAGAACACAATCACAGGTCATACATGTTGAGATTGGTGGCTGGTGATTCCATGATGATGGAAACTAACAAATATTTTATCTGACACAGCCCCCATTCATTTTCACCACTGTCCCCGTATCAGCAATGACAACTTAGGCATCAAAGAGTTAAGCTGATAATGTGGACACCTTGGGAATGATAATAATTGCATGTTGCTTGTACAGTGGTACTATAACAAGGAGGTTATTATGTTTGGTGTTAGAGACAAGGAGTGATTGGTGTTGGCGAGGATCTGATAAAGTGTTTCTAGAAGGGGTTTCATCATTTGTGTGAGGATTTTCCCCCATTCTGGGTGCTGATGGCTTGTGGCTTAATAGATGGAAGATGGTGTGTGTGGACAACTATTTTCCACAAACACAGGAAGAGAAAGGGAGAGATGCTACACCTTTTGAACCAATGACTTTTGGTGTATAGATATTCCACACTAGATAAATGAGTGAGATTAAATGATGTGTGAGACAGCTTAGTTCACAAATAGTACAGCAGAAATACCACCCTTGCTGCGAATAACTAAGTAATACTAATAAGAGATCACTGCATAAGATGGTATTGATGTAAAGAAATCACTGTATAACACTTGTAAAGCACAGCAAAGCTGAACAAAAGGTTGCACTAAATAAGTAAATATCCATGGATACCCATCTCTAAGAATAACAATGTTTTGCACCAAATCAAACAAGTTTTCCATAGATGTCCGGTCAAACTTAAAACTTTGATTAACAATGCTCTTCTTCTATCAAAAACAAGAAATTACTGTGTTCCCTATCCATTTCTTCTTACGGCTTTGCTCAAAATATTAAAAATGCTGTTTAATTTATTAACCATCTAAAAAAAAAGAAAACAGAAAAGCGAAAAAGAAGAGTAATCCCCTCCAAATGGATGTTGTCTGTGTTCAGCACAAATAAACAACGAGTGTGCATGTTCTGCCTGAGCTGAAAAATCGTCGTCACAATTAAGAACTAATAAACATTGAGACATTCTGCAAAGGATTCTTTTGCAACGTGCATCCAAGCCTGTAATCTGCTGGGAGAAACAGCTTCAGTTTCCAATTAATCTGCTCGATTGATTCAAATCTTACAAGAGCATCAGTGTTCATAATACAAGTTCAGTATTTAGCAACCTCATATTTAGCGATTATGGTGATCTAATCCGTCCAAATTGAATGAACCTTTTATTTTGTCAGTGATCAGTTGTCAACTATATGGTTTCATTTGATAAATATGCACCATATTCATTAAAATGTGATATTATCTGCTGCTATCTTGCTACTTCAGTCCCTGAGAATATTTAGCTTCTCAGCCTCAGGGTCCTGATATGGATGTGATAATCTGAATAATCCTAACTCGTTGCAATTATATGGAAAGAAGAGATATCTTAAACTTGTGGAAATGCTACAGAAGCCAAGTCAATCAAAGAACTGTATTGCCTGCATATTGTCATTCCATGTTAGCCTATTTGCTTCAAAACCTGCAGAGCAAACAATCAAATACTTAGAAAGCATGAATTTTTCTGTTCTTGTCCAAATAAAGTCCTTGACTAAGGGACCGAGTCAAAATTGGATAGAATGATTTGTTGGAAAGCACACCTCATCGATCCGAATACGGCAGTGTGAAACTGTCATGCATGGGATACGGATGATTTGAGTACACTCAAGTTATAGCAATTCTTTATAGCATTTTGTACTTTGATTCTCTATCATTGAATTTAAATTCGTACAAAAGTTTAAAGTCCCAAGTTTATCATTTAATTCAACATTCTATACAGATTTAATTTGCCTTAATTGGAGATTTATTCTTTTTCCTGGAAGGAAGAGAAAGGGGAAGGGATGTTAAAGAGTTTCCCATTCGTTATTAATAATTCTTGACTTCATGATGTTATATTGAATATTGATATATGACCTTTATAATTTTCATCTTCTGATGTGAGCTTGGTTATGGAATTCTTAATTTCCCTTTTTAAGGATCAAAACCAAAATGCTAGGAATGATAGTTTATATGCTTAATACAGGATAAGCCAGTGACAACAGCAAGAAATGAACATTACTCACGGGATGAACGAAGCTCCTCATTTAGGGGATCACCTCCCTCCCAAAGGGACTTTAGAGGACGCCATGGTAGCCCCCCTCAACCGGTTTATTCGGAGAAATCCAAACTGAGTGATAAAAGTCCAGAACCCAGTGAGATATTGTGGATTGGATTCCCTTCTTCTCTGAAGGTGGATGAATCCATTTTAAGAAAGTCATTTTCTCCATTTGGTGAGATAGTGAAGATTACTGCATTTCCAGGTCGTACTTATGCCTTTGTTCGCTTTCGGAGTATTGCGTCAGCACGCAGAGCAAAAGATACTCTGAACGGAAAATTATTTGGAAATCCCCGTGTACATATTTGTTTTGCCAAGAATGAAGCAGGTCCATCAAGTAGTGGGAGGAGCTCATATAATGCTCCACATTCTCCACTTTACAGATCCAGTGGCCGTGAAGGATCAGCTGAGGACCTCAGGCTGGAGAGGAGCTTCAGGGAAGACCATAACATTAGTTCACCAAACTTCCTCACAAATTGGGATCCCGGAGATTCTGATGCTTATGATTTTAATAGGGGCTCATCATGGGTTAGTGGAAGAAACACATATGAGAAAAGAAAAGTTGGCGAGAAAGGAACTCCACCAGGATTTGGATCATCACATGAAATTCATGAATATATGAGTGTTCCTTCTAGAGAAAGACATGGATACCTGGGGGATTTGCCACAGAGGTTTCCTGAAAAGGGTGCATTCTTTGAAGATTTCCGGACGTTGCCAGAAGATGTTTACTATCTACGCGAGGCGAAAAAGCGGAAGACCAGTTCTCCTCCTCCGGACAGAGAGCTTCCGGAGTATCCTTTCTCTGAGTTAGAAAGACAGAAAGGTGTTTTCCCACGGTTATCTGGTTTCTGCCAACACGAATCTTTTAATAACGACGATGGAAATGTTGCTTACAGACAGACCCTTGATTACCCACCAAATTCACCTATGGCTTCTTTAGATAGACATGAAGGCTGGAAAACTTATGATAGTTTTCAAATGGGTCATGGTGCTCTGCAATCGGATTTTGTATATAAGAAAAGATTTTCATCTGAACCTGATAATTCGTCTTTAACTGAGTGGAACTGGGAAGGAACTATTGCTAAAGGTGGAACCCCTGTTTGTCGCGCACGCTGCTTCCCAGTGGGGAAAGCCCTGGATATGATGTTGTAAGTACAGACTATTCTGTGTAAAATATATTTTTGTAGTTCAGAATGTCTTTCTATTGATTAACTGGTCAAATTGTACTTAGAATTTTATGAGACAACCACTTTTGACGAAAATAAAGCATAGATATGTTATGGTTGAGAAAAAAGAAAATGCCTCTATTACATAAGATAGATTCTTGTTAATCCATTTGCCGTCCCTATGCTTATGGCATCTGTCTTCTTTAGGATTGTGCAACTTCCCCTCTCCTTGAGCATTTGATTACCTGACAACTTGCTGATAACTATTGTATTTAATATTTTATTATGCATATTTCATAGGGAAAATTGAATTTGACTTTTAACCAATTGATCATGATCATGCGCTGTATTCATCAGTTTATTTTTACCATTGAAGGCTTGTTTTATGCCGGAGTTCTGTTGGATTCTTATACTCTGGGTTTCCCTTGTTTTTCAATTTACTCTGTTTTCTAAGCCATTCATGCCACACGGCATAAGTCGTTTGGTGGTGACTGGTTCAGGTTTTAAAATCCAGCGGGTTAGACTTCAGTTGTTGCTTGCTGTGGTTGTATCCTTTATGAATAACTTTCAGCTTTCAGCTAAAAGCTAATTCCTACTAAGATTAGTATTATTACTGTCGATAATGATGGGTTTAGTATACAAAAATTATTAAATTTATGAATTTAAGACTGAAGAAAAGAGGCAATAAACAGCTGGATGAATACAACCATACAACCAGAGCACAACACTGAACATTTTATTTTCTTTTTCTCCTCACAATTATTTTAAGTTAGATATTAATATCAATACATTTATTTCAGACCGGAATTCTTGGATTGCACTGCCAGAACTGGTTTAGACATGCTCTCAAAGCATTATTACCAAGCAGTTGGTGTTTGGGTTGTTTTCTTTGTGCCTGGAAGTGATGCTGATATTGAATTCTACAATGAATTTATGCATTATCTGGAGGAAAAGCAGCGTGCTGCAGTTGCTAAGTTGGATGATAAGACCACCTTATTTCTTGTACCTCCATCAGATTTCTCGGAGAAAGTGTTGAAGGTACCTGGGAAATTGAGCATATCAGGAGTTATTCTTAGACTGGAGATTCCTGGTTTAAATGATGGTCCTTTACATGTGCAAAGAGAAACAAACAATGAAAAACTGTTGCATTATAACGGGAATTCATTGTATCCAAAGCCATCATTCCCTTCAGTGCGTATTCATTCCCCATCTGTTTCAGAATTCGGTAGTTTTGGAATGAGCAATACTTCTTTCCTTGGAAATAAAATTGCTCCATCAGTTCCTGCGGTTGGCTTGTCTGAACCACATGGTGAAAGAAGCCTCGACTATCCACCTGTCCAGCAGCAGAACCCAAACTGGTTTTCTCACAATATGCAGAATTCAATCTCAACCCGAATACCACCGCAACTACCAAGTGGTTTTATCAAACCTACTTCTGAGGATGGCCGTGCCATGATTCCAAGGGCAGAGGCAGATGCAAACTCAAATCAACACAGCAGTGGAATATCTGGTATTCCTAACTGTAAGTCATCTCAGCTGGATTTGAGACCTGTGACTCCTTTGTCTGTGCCTGTGGGATCCCTGCAACCGGAACAGCTTGCACAACTAGCTGCATCTCTTCTTGAACAGCAGAGGCAATCAGGAAACTCTGCGAATGCATCTGCATCGAACGATCCTAGGCAGACCAACAGAGCTAGCATGCCCGACAGCTCATCCAGGTCATCCCAAAATTATGCAGTAGAAAACTTGGTGAATCCTGAAGACTCCACATCTCAATTTGGTCAAGCTCTACCGTTGCAAAAGCAGCAACAGGGGTCAAATGTGCCTCCATCGTCACATACGATTCAAAGAGAACCTCAAAGAGGGGTCAATGGGAATCAACAGGTGATAGATAGTAGCTTGCAGGAAGAAGCTGAAGCAGATCCGCAGAAACGTCTACAAGCAACATTACAGCTGGCTGCTGTTCTTCTTCAGCAAATCCAGCAGGGAAAAGGAAGCTAATCAAATAGGACGGATTGGATTTCAGTTTATGCTGTTACTTATGACAGTGTGATTCTAGTTGCGATAATGCAGTTCTTTCGCTATATCGTCAGCATTTACTGGGTTGTACCCTTTTTCGCTAGATTCTCTAAAGTAAGAAAGTTGGTAAAAGTGATAAAGTGATAAAGTGAAGAGTGAATTACCATTAATTTTGTAACGTTTATAGAATTTGTGCCCCACTATCTTAATTTAAGAGTGATTAGCTTCTCCCTTTATTACTTTACTAATTTCTATTTTAGAATATCTTGATCCTTTTGAAAATTATGCTTAGTCACCTTTTTTTTTTCTTTTGGATATTGTATGGATCGGGTCATAACCAGGACTGACCCGAAATCCAGACCCACTCACACAGACCACCCTACTCAAACTACCTCACCCTCTCACCACATTCCATCACCTAACGTGCTAAGAATCATTATAATTGGGTTTGGTCCAAATGATAGAAATAGACTAAGATACTATTATAAATAGGAGGGAAAAAAAATACTATTAGGAGATCGGAGTATATTGAAAAATGTAGACTTTTTTATCGTCTATTAGAATTTTTTTTCTCTCTTATTTATAATAATATCCAAAGTCTATTTCTATCATTTGGGCCAAACCCAATTGTATTCTTGTACTTATTATACTCTCATAAGCAGCCCTTCTTGTGAACTGGTTGAGAAGTAGGCCTTGTTGGTTGGTCCCGCAAACTACAAATTCTCACTGCGAAATCTTGTATCAGAATTCAGAAGATTTTTCTTGGTAAAGTTACTAAGATGATTTTGGATGGGAGAAAACTAGAGAACGGAAACTAGAGCTTGTTTTTTTTTTTTTTTGGTAAATGGATACTAGAGCTTTTAATTTTAGATAATACATCGAAAGGGGCCAACCGTATAAACATGGTACATTTAGAGTTTTTTTTTTCTTGGTCTGGGTCTCTTAGATGTGACCAACTACACACACAAACATTACAGGTACAGCAAAGTAAAATATATATATATATTAGGTACATTGGAGTAAATAACTATTTTGGCCCGAAAAATTTTGATTTTGACAAAATAATCTGTATAAAATGATAACGATAAAATAACCCTCCAACAAATATGTTCTAATGGACAAAATATCCAAATATTCGATCAATGGTTATTTTACTTAGTTAATCATTAAAATTTTTGCGAAATTATCAATTTACCATTACGTTCTCTCATAAAACTACTACCCTATCCTTTTTCTCTTCCCACCCCTCCCCTTTTTATCATCACCCATCATCAATTCTCTCTCTTCTAATCTTCGTCCTTTTTTTTTATCACCATTATCCACCACTACCAATTTTCTCACCCCAACCCATTCCATTCCACTGCCACCATCCAACTGTCGTTGCTTTGCACTCAATACTACCATCTTACAATTCCGTCACCATCAAATTTTTTCAATCGCTGCCATCATCATCATTGACTACCACTTCCACCTCCACTTATTTAAAATTTTTTCTTGCTATCTTTCTCTATATTTTCTGTCATTCTTTCTCTCCTTTTCAATTTTCAATTTATTTCTTTCTCTCAACTTCTGTTTTCCAATTTATTATTATTGATGGTGATGATGATAATTTTGGGTGTATGATGGTGATAAAAGAGTTAGAGTTAAGTGTTTGATACTAGCAAAGGATGTCGGGGTGGGGTGTGATGAAGACAGATAATATTGCCAATGGGTAAATGTGCGACAAATGAGGTGGATTGGTGGTAATGGGATGGGATATGATGGTATTGGTAGTAATTAATGATAGGAGGTAAATACTAAATTTGTATTGTTATTGACAAAATTTCATGAAAGATTTTAAAATTTGACGAAATCACTCATCCGTAAAAAGATGGCATCACAGTGAACAAAAATCGCTGATGTGGCCATCGTAAGAGAACTCCGATAATGGCAGAGAACTTCAGCGACGTTTTCGATTTTCTTCTTCTTCTTTGCCATGGCAGAAGGGGACGTAGCGACAAAGTGCTGCCATGGCCTTCTTCTTCTTCTTTTGCCATGACGGAAGGAGATGCAGCCGCAAGGTGCTGCCATAGCGGAAGGGATGCTTTTTCTTCTTCTTTGACATGGCAGAAGGGGATGCAACGACGAGGTGCTGCCATGGCAGAAGGGATGCGGAAAGGATGCAACGGCATGTTAAAGAAGAAGAAGCGGTGAACACGAAGAATTCGACGAGGTGCAGCGGCATGCCATGGCAGTCCTTTTCTTCAGCTGCCATGGCGAAAAGGCACGCGGCGGTGTGTTGAAGAAGTAGAAGCAGCGAACACGAAGAAGAAGGGAAACGTCGCCGGAGCTCTCTGCCCTCATCGGAGCTCTTTTCTGACGGCCACATAAGCGTTTTTCGTTCACTGTGACATCATTCTTTCACGGTTGGATGATTTTGTCAAATTTTAAATTTTTAGGGACTATTTTGTCAATAATAAAAGTCAGGTACCATTTTGTCATCGTCAAAATCTTTCGAATACCAATTTAGTATTTATGTCTAATGATAATGATAATAATGATGATTCCAACCATGACTGGGCAGTGACGGATGGAGTAATTCTTAGTGGCAGTGAGATTGGATAGGATAGAAGTTGATGATGATAAAAGTGGGTGAGGGCAGCAATATAAGGTGATGATAGTAGGATAGGAGAAGGTAAGAGTGATGTTGATGATATTTGAGAGAGAAAAAGATGAGGGTAAATTAGAAATATCATAAAATTTAACAGGTGACTAAAAAAATTAACTATTGACTAATATTTGGATCATTTTGTCAAACAGAACATATTTTTTGAGGATCATTTTATCATTATTATTTTATGGGATCCTTTTAACAAAATTGAAATCTTTCAGAAGGTAAAATAGATATTTACTCATTGCACGGCTTTAGTGTTCTACTGGTTTTTTTTTTCCAATTCATCAATATAGATGATCGACTGTCAAACAATGTAGGTTGTCAAATTAAACATAATATAATAGTTAAATATATTAATTTTATAGAATTCTGAAGTTAAAGATTACAATAAAAGATGAAGATTGAAAAGACATTAAAAAAAACAAAAGTACAAAATGTAAATGAAACTAAAAGAAAAGTTGAAAGAAACATTTAGTTTTTAATCTATTTGTGTGTTAAGATGTTTAGAGTATTTATTTGTTAAATAATTTTTAATATTTTATTTTAATCTTAAAATTTTTATTTATAGAGAATTTTAACAATTAAAAATTATAATTATATCTTATAACTATGAAGAATCGTTTTTTACAATCTTCTTTCTAGTTTTTTCTTTATTAAAAACTTATTCTTTTAAATACGAATGACTTTTAGAATTGTTCTAATCTACACTTGGAATGACAAAATAATATTTTTTTGCATTTGAAACTTGCTCGAAATCCAAACAACTTTACTTTGTTAGTTGTTATTTATCGAACACATTTGTCAAAAAATTGAATAATAATTTGTCGAAAATATTATTTTTGATATAACACTTAAATACCACAATATTGTTGGATCACAAGCCTTTAAAATTACTTTATCACCATTGTCATTGGAAAGATACTGTTGGAAAATTATAAAAGTTTCATTACGATAACGCATATGCTTAAAAATTTTGTTTGCGAGTCAAAAATAGCATGAAGTCTATTAAATATATCTCAACATTTGAAGTCAAGCAAAAGTTTGAAGTCAAGCAAAAGAAGTGAAAGTCATTCAGCTATTTGAAAGTTGTTGTAACCAGAAGTTCATACACATAAATCCAAAGAATTAAGGTTTGATGAATATAACCATAGGATTTGAGAATGTGCGACAACGAAAAAATCAATACAATATTACTTTTTATTTGATTTTTTTTGTTTTTATTTTTTTACGTAGACTACAAAAGTATTAGTTATATACTAGCTATATAGTGTATGACACACCCAGAAAAATGTTTTATATACCATAGTTATAATTTTAAAATCAGGACACTTTTTTCTTTTGCGTTAGAGACCTTTTTGCAAGTATTTCATCTATGGTGCTTGAAAGATTAGCCGACCTATAACTTTCTCCAGAAATAGCAATTCAACGTTACTCGGCATCTCAATAAGCGCGGACAGCTTATAGTTCGGCTACATCATCTCGGACGAAACACAACCAGCTTTTGCGTTTTTTTTTTCTTTCTTAATTTTGTTAGTTTCATCTTTTGATTTTTCTTTCGGCCAGAACTTATTGATAAATTAGATCATTTGAAAAAAAATTGTAAAGTAATTTTTTTTTTGGAAATTTTTATAATTTGTGAAAAAGGTTTTTTCATAATTAATTATTATTAGTGGTTATACTTAAATCCATTCCATATAAGTCCAGCTAACATTCTACTAATAGGTAAAAAGGGATTTGAAATTGAGCCACACGAGCTCGGTCTAATAATGCCAAAATCAAACCATACGACTTTATTCACATGGGTCGAAGTGACTTAGATACGGGTCTTTGTAACCCGTATCTGATCCGACTTGGGGAGCAAGCTAGATTCTTCTCCCACTACTTTAGTTATCACCTTTAAGTGATAATCAACCTGAAGTCCTGAACAAGGGAGATAAAATTCCATTCTATAAGGAAATAACCACTCATAATCTTCAGAAGTCATCTCCAAAAAACGACTAAGTCTTGTGCTGCTACTCTATAAATACCACAGCACTCAAGTATTTTTTCCAATCTAATCTCACCAAAATCCTGCTTAAACTCCTGCTGACTTAGGCATCGAAATTTCTTACAGGTACCCTAGACTACCATCCGGGAGAGGACGTCGGATAAACCACCATCCTGATAAACAAGTCGGAACTCTTATCCAAAGGAGTTTGGACCTCATGTTTAGGCCCAAATTCACCTTGGTTTCAGGTAACACCTCGGAATATTGGTACTGTTGTCGAAAAACCTGAAGAGTTACATTCTAAATGGCAGACAACGACAGAAAGAGATGACGAAATGGCCTTGGATTCTGGTTCTTACACCAGAAGTCATGATCAGAATCACCATTCCTCATCCATACCACCTCTTCTTCCTCCACATTCTCATAACCAGCATCGACAACCTTCTCTCCAACCTCGCCAACCCTCTCTGGCCTTAACTTCACCAACCCAAAAGTTGAAATCCACCATCCATATACCCTACACTGAAAGAGAGGGACGCAACACTACCAAAATTCTGGGGCTGGTGCACAACCATTTAGACTGGCTCCAGCGATTGGAGTACGAGCTAGCCTGACAGAAGGACATTGAGCACTAGCTCAGGAAGAAGATGCACTGTGAATGGAGGCTGACGAGAAAATAAAAAAGCTAGAAATGGAGTTAAAATAGAAGAGAGCTTGGGAAGCGGACGACCTTGACTACTACTATGGTGGAGAGGACCCATTCTTAGAGGCTATCATGTGGGCAGAAGTTCCAAAGAATTTTAAGAGCCCAAAAATGACCTTTTATGATGGAATTACCGACTCGAGGAACCACCTTAGCAATTTTAAAAGTCGGATGTATCTCGCAGGAGCATCTAATGTAACTCGATGTAAGACCTTCCCAACTACCTTTACCAAAACAGCGCTCAAATAGTTTAATGGGTTGCCACCCAGGCCAGTAACTTTCTTCGACGATCTAGCTTGTGTTTTTCTAATCCATTTCTTCAACCAAAAATAGAAAATGAAGCATGCTTCAAGTTTATTGGGAGTAAAACATGAAGTCGGGAAATTACTCTGAGCCGACATGGAAAAATACAACAAGGCCTGTATGGAGATACAACACCTGCCCACTGAAGCGGCTATCATGGGACTAATAAATGGTCTAAGAGATAGATAGTTCTCTTAATCCATCTCTAAGAGTCTCATTATTGGAAGTCTACAGGGACCTTTGCAACAAGAAAAAGCTCCTACCACCCCAACCTATCAAAAGCAAGAAAGGATGGAACAAGATGGAACATTGTGAATATCACCGTATTTATGTCTATCACACCAGTGACTTATGACCTCAAAAATGAAATAGAAAAATTGGCCTGTGATGACCAATTAGATAAGTATGTCGCTCCTACTTGGTTGGACCAACAAAAAATATAAGATTTAGGAGATAAAAGGAGTTTCCATGAGAAGGATAAGAACGAGGATCGAGAAAGGACCCTCTAAAGGTACATCCATGTGATAGCCAGAGAGTTCATAGCAGAAGGAACCTCCAAGTCATTTTGAAAGAGACATCTCAAGAAAGTTTATGAAGTTAGAGAAGAGATCGGGAGACTGAGAGTCTGACATTTCCAAAATTTTTTTTTACCAAAGAAGATGCTAAAGGAGTCATCCCGGGCCATGACGACTCGGTCGTGACCACTATGATATTGGCAAATGTAAACTTGCATCGGACCTTGGTAGATCAAGAAAGTTCAGCCAACATCCTGTTCAAGCCGGCTATCGAGAAACTCGATCTCGAGATCAAAGACTTGAAGGCCTATCCGAACACCCTATTCGGGTTAGGAAAGACCCCGATCCAACTGATGAGCTATATCAGCCTCTACACTACCTTCAGAAAAGGTCAGAGGAGCATTATTTTAAAGGTGGATTATGTGGTCGTAAATACACCAACAGCCTACAATGCCTTGATAGGTCGGAGTACCTTAAACTAACTCTCCACTATGGTCTAAAACCCCATCTATGCATGAAGTTTCCAATCAAGAATGGGATGTCACAGTAAAAGGAGATCAAACGTTATGAAAAAGCTGTTACAACAAAAGCTTGATCTTTAAAGGACAAAAAGCCAGAGGACTAATCTCCGTCCTTGAACTCAGAAGGCCAAGGAAAAAGGAACAGCTCCCACCACAATCTGAGGGCAAACTCAAAGAAGTTCAAATCAGAAAACACCTATAAAAGATCACCAGCATTAGGGAAAACTTACAAGATAATCTCAACAAAGCTTGTTTAGCTAGTACAAGATAGCGTATATCTCTTCGCATAGAAAGTCTCTGACATGCCAGGTGTCAAACTCAAACTCATGACTCATAAACTGGTAGTGTTTTTAGGATTTATGCTCGTTTAACAAAGAAGGAAAAAGCTAAGCGAAGAACGAGCTAAAACTCAGGTAGAGGTACTATTCATACCTGATCCACTAGATATAATCCCAATTCACATTCTACTAACAGGTAAGAAGAGATTTGAAATCGGGTTGCATGAATTCGGTTCAATAATATCAAACCCAAACCATGTGACTTTATCCACATGGGTTGAACCAACCTAGATATGAATCTATGAAACTCGTATTCGATCTAACTTGAAGGACAAGTTAGATGCTCTCCCACTACTTCGATTATCACCCTTCAAGTGATAACCAACCTGGACCTATGTGATGCTTACTCTGTAAGAGAATAACAACCTATAATTTTCATAAGCCATCTCTTAGAAATAACTAAATTTTCTATTGCCATCCTATAAATACCCTAGCATTTACGTATTTTTTTCCAATTCAATCTCACTAAAAATCTGCTTAAATTTTTGCTAACCACCACCGTTTAGGTGAGAACGTCGGATAAACCAACGTCCTGGCAAAAAAGTTGGAATTCTGATCTAAAAAAATTTAGACCTCATGTCCAAATCAAAATTCACCTTAATTTTAGATAACAATTCAAAATAATTAAATTTTTAGAACTAGTTAAATAAATAGTTTGTTGGCCCCGAAATTGATATTAAAATTTCAGTCTCTATTTTCAAAATTTTAATATTTTAGTACCTCAAAAAAGTAGATATACAAGAGATTGAAATATTTAGAAACGGTGACTGAAAATTTAATAACATTTTATATCTAAAATACTCTCATTTCAATTAATTAATTCTAACTTTATCTTTTGTGTAAATTAAATTAAAAACTTATTCTTATTTTAATATTTATCTTTCACTTTACACCAAACACAATACTAAAACTTATTTTAATTTCAATCTCGGTCTCTTTTCCAAGACATGTCACCGAAAATAATCAACCCTTATAATTACGAGAGAATTGGCGTAAAATCAAGTTGGATGTTACGAATGCACAAGGACTCTAACCCATAGCATATCATCTTTGGGGATGGAGTTCCTTTCCGTAACTCTTGCTAACTCCTTCCTATCTTCGTTACCATTTGTTCAATTAATGATTGTCTCTAATTATGTGCGAAACCCTCTCTTTTCTTTATTTTCTTGTCCTAATGGACCCGAATGTATTTCTTCTCTCAAGGAATAAATACATATCTACCTCTGGTAAAAGAACATTATTGTCTTACCAACCTCAATTAATTTGGAACTTATAAACTGTCTAACAAAATATAAATGAAAGAAAAAGAAAATAAAAGAGAACTTACAGAGCACTACGGCAGTATTGGGCCAAACCGTAAAATACATAGTATACATTATCAATAATTACCAAAAAATAAATAAATAAATAAATAATAAATAAATATAAATATATAAATTCAAAAGGAAACTAGTTTAAGGTCAACAATAAAGTAAATTTGACAGTTCTCGATATCAGTTTCATGTGAAATCGGCTTCGAACCTAATTTAATCTCTTGTTAAAGAGGGTACACTGGGCCACCGGCCTCGACAATTGCTCCCCAGCACTGGCCGGACACGTCATCAGGCTAGCCGGCGGCACCATGCAATTGTAAGACAAGCACAACGACGCCGTATCGGGCAATACAGTCCCCTCCTGAAACGGTATCCCCGTTAGGTAGTTATGCTGAAGGTACAATGTTCTGGTGCTACCGCGGCACATGCTCTTAACATACACCTCAGGGACCGTCCCAATAAATCGGTTGTTATTTAAGAACAAGCTTTCCACGCCATCGAAAACCGTTGATAGTTTCCCGCTGAGTGAGTTATGGCTGAGATCAACGGTCGATCCTTCACCGTACGATGGGGACCAGATCAACGGACCGTTATCACCGGGACTTTGCGGAAGGTGACCGGAGAGATTGTTCCGTTGTAGGAAGAGAGAGGAGAGCGTTGGCAAGTAGAAGAGTTGGGCCGGGATGGGCCCACTGAAATGATTCATGCTCAGGTCTAGAAACTCCAACTCTGAGAGTGAGTCCAAGCCGTTGCTGAGTGGACCCCACATTTGGTTTTGCGAAACGGATAAGTAACGGAGTGATGACGGCATCCACGGCGGTAACGTCCCGGTGAGCTTGTTGTTCTTCAGATCCAAATGGAGTAATGGCGAGGAAACGGTTTGCGGGAAGTCTCCGGTTAGTGAGTTGGAGGCTAGGATGAGGACTCTGAGTTGCGGCAACTCGGTGAGACTCGGTGGGATAGACCCGGCGAGTTGGTTATTACTCAGGTCGAGGGTGTGGAGGGTTTTGAGAGAGGAGAAGATTGAGGGTATGGCCCCTGTGAAGCGGTTGTTGGATAAGGAGATGACTCGGAGTTTGTTGAGTTGACCGAGTTCCTGGGGAATAGAACCGGTGACGATTCCAGGTGAGAGGATGAGCTGGGTCAACTCGGTGAGAACGGAGATGGATGGTGGGAGTGAGCCGGCGAGGCTGAGTGAGTTGGCGCCAAGTGAAAGTATGGTAACTCGGTTGAAGGAGCAGGTAACGCCGGAGAAGGAGGAGCAGGGATCTGGTGCGGTGAGGTTCCAGGTGGAGAAGAAAGGCGTGGTGGGAGAGACGTCGGTGAGAGTATTCTTGATTGAGAGAAGGGCTTTGAAATCAGTGGGATCCAGAGATTGGGCTGAAAGGAGAAAAAGGTGGGACACCAGAAGGAAACTGTAACAATAATGTGGTGTGGCCATTCAAAGAATTCAGAAAGAAGAAGAATTGGAGAGAGGGATGGGGTGGCAATGCTACAAACTTGAAGGTAAGTGTGTGATTTAGTGAGAGTGGCACAGTCTCAGTGAATGAAAGGAGCTCATGCATTTTGACTGCATTTGCGAATGGCTCTGGGTCCCACCTATAAAGACATTATTGCCAAGGAATTAAACTTGCTGCATTAATGAATGAACAAACAGGTGCTCAAGATCGAGCTTGGTGCAACTCCATTTGGTGGAGAATATGTATTCCAAGTTTAGAACATATTAGGGAGACTATAAAGAAGAATACACTATAGGATTATATAACATAAAGAAGAATTTTAAATGTTCTTCAAGAATCGGTATTTTAATAATTTTAATCGTTAATTTTAATTATATATATATATAATATTAATTAAAGTAAATGATTAAAATTATTTGAATATTGATGTTTTAAGAATATTTAAATTTTTTTATAATATATATTCTATATCAGTAATCTTAAATAATTAAATTTTTTAAGATTATTTTATTTATTTTAAATTTTATATTTTAAATCATAAATTCTTAATTATATATTTTAAATTATAAACAATAAACTTTAAAATTAGTTAGAATTGGCTAATTAAAAGTTAGTTTTTGTTAAAAAAATTATATATTTAAAAAGAAATGATAGATTTTTTATTCTTAAAATTTGACAAAAAATTAAAAAAATATTTTTTAATTTTATTTTATTTTAATTTTATCTTACAAATTTTCTATTTATATTAATTATACCATGGTAGCTAAATTTTTAAGAAGCTTAAGACGATTCAATTATAATACTTAGTAACTAGAAGCTAGTGACGAAACTTTGTATCTGGTTTGTTTATATAAAGGTTATTTTTGTGAATATATTATTGAATTTGGCTCAAGTTTCTTAAAAAATTAGTCGATAAGAATATATTTGATACAAACTAAAAATTTTTTAGACAAAATTAAAATAAAATAAAAATTTTAATATTTTTAAAATTTTTGATAAATTTTAAAGAAAAAAGATATATTTTATTCTTTAAAAAAGAATAAATATAAAAAGCTAATTTTTAATTAGCTAATATTAAAAAAATTTTAATTGTAATTTAATTTTTAATATTTCTTTCGAAAGATTTAAAGTTTAGGATGAAGATTTAAGATTTAAAACTTAGAGTTTATGGTTTAAAATTTAATATTAAAAAATTAATAGATATTGACTAAAAAAATTGATTTATAGTTGAAAACTTAAAAAAATTAATTTTCATGCATTCAATTTGTTATTAACAAGACTATATCATGATTTTGATGATCTCAAAAGAAAATTAATGAAAGAGTTTAATCCGGGAATCAATTTTTTTAGCTAATATTAGTCATCTTTTTTAAAATAATCTTTTTTATCTTAAATTTTAAGAGTTCAATTTTAATGTATTGATAGTGAAAATATTTTTTTACAGTCGTTAAATTATATTCGTTTTTTTGAATAATCATTCACGCGATTAATATAAAAGATTGTTATCTTTGTTGATGTGACATTACGTAATTAGATACAAATATAAAATTTTTATATTTATAATATATCAAAATTAAATTATAATTCTAAATTCTAAATTTTAAATCTTTAGCACTAAATTATTAATTTTAAATTATAAGCCCCAAGTCTTCTAAAAAAATAAAAAGTTTTGCAATTAAAAAAAAGAATAATATCGACTAATTAAAAGCTATTTTCTTTGTTTATTCTTGAAATTATATCGGAATAAAGTAAGAAAGCACACACCACGGACACACCTTAGTTTTTTTTTCTTATTTTTATTTAATTTTCTCATTTTTTTATTCTTTGTTTGTTTTTCTTTATTTTTCTTTGTAATTGTTTCATTTTATTTTCTTTTATTCCTATATTTTCATGTTTGAATTTATTTCTTATTATTTTTATTCATACATACATATTCATAAACATTAAAAATTAACTACTATATATTTAAATTTATTGTTTCAAATATTTAATCAATAAAATAGTCAACTGTTAAAATAAAAAAATCTCTTTATAAGTGATGTGTGAGTATCTTCTCTATCTTTTTCTAATGAATTTGTATTCAAATTGTTGAGTTTAATTAAGATTTAAATATCTTTTAGCCACTATGGATGCTACTTTGAGTTGTGTGCAATTCTATTTATTTCATGTAGCATTCAGATGGATTTGACAGAATTTTGTAGCAGAAAAGGAAGAAAGCGAATGATGTTATCAACCCCGACTTCCTTGCACTCAAATAGGAATAACTTGAGTTATAGAGGTCCAATTGACGTGATTCTAGTGGCATTGAAAAGCTAACTTCTAGGACTTTCCAACGATGTATAATAGGGCACACTTCTTCTCCAACAATCTCTTTCTCCTCCACGCTGAACTTTGCTCCTTCCAAGTTCAGTGTGAACTTGAAAACTCCAAGGGAAATCACACGCATCTCTCCACGTTGAACTTGGGATTTCCCAAGTTCATCGTGGATTCAAAAAAAAGCACAAGTAACACACTGTATCATCCACGCTGAACTTGATATTTGCCAAGTTCAGCGTGGACATTAATGTATCAAGTGGTCTCCATGTACGTCCAAGGGCTTGCACGAGTATTTAATTAATTTTGATTAAATTTTTATTTTATTTATAATTAAAAAAGATATTATTTAATTTTTAGAAAATATATTTTATATTAATTAGGATTAGATATAAAAGGAAAAAGAATCAGCCCTTCGGACTCTTCTCTTCTCTTCAACCTGATTCTGCAATTAACAGTTTTACGAATCCTAGTTTTTCTCTCGGAACCATGAGCAACTAAACCTCAACTATTAAGGTTAGGAGCTCTGTCTATTGTATGGATTGATACTATTAATTTTCTATTTTAATTCATATACTGATTTATAATTCAAGAATTATTTTCGTTCTTTATTTTATGAATCTGGGTGGAACGGAAGTATGACCTTGGTTCTAATTGAGTTCTTGTATAACTTGGAAAAGCTTATTACTTGAACAACAGTTTGAAAATATATTCTCCTAAATTTCTAATTATCTGGACTTAACGGGATACGTGACATATAATCCTCTTATATTTAGGTAATTAGGATTTCTATGGCATATAAACTAGAATTGAACTTCACCCTCTAAGTGGAATTAAGTGACTAAGGAATTGGCTGTTGATGAATTTTAGAGGAGAGTAAAAAGGTATAAGGAATTAGGGTTTAGTCACATATAGTTTGCCATGAATTGAATCTTGCATGATTAAAATAGTTAGTAAGAAAAGTCAATCCAAAAAATAGATAACTCTGAAACCTTAACTATCTCTCCATATATTATTCACAACTTGTTTACTGCTTGCTTTTTGATATTCTGAATCACTATTAATGCTTTTGAACCATCAACACCATTTTCTGTTTGTCTAACTAAGCCAATCACTTAACAATTGTTGCTTAGTCCTTCAATTCTCGTGGGATCGACCCTTATTCACTTGAGGTACTACTTGGTACGACTCGGTGCATTTGCCGGTTAGTTTGTGATTATAAATTTCGCATCAATAAGTACCGAAATACCATCTCAAAAAATAGAAAAAAGATATTCAAAAGAAGAGGACCTAGTAACAATAAGTACAAAAAAAAAGTAAAATGAATGTTACAGAGCAATCCTCCAACATATGGAGGATGATGCTCCTAAAACTAAAGTAGCAAAGTTTGTTAAAGACCCCATAGATGAGGCCGAAGTTGAGTCGGAGGTCGAGGTTATACCAGAAATGCTACCTACCCAATCCCCTAAAATCTCTTTTAGGGACAAATTAGTGGATGGTGGGTTGGAAAAACTGAACCCAAAAGAGATAGTGGAGATACTGACTGAAGAGTATATCTCTTATAATGAGACCTTTGATCTGGGGTGGTGACCAAACTCCCTTTAATCTAATGCTGAATATCAAGGTTACTCTTGAGGAATAGTAGGATTGGTGTAAATCTTGGAAGCAAACTCTTATCATCAAACTCCAGAGGAAGAAGATAAATTTGTAGACTATAAAAAGGTGGATTGTTAGGCGATGGACTATTAAGGAGACTCTTAGAGTAATGGATTTGGAATGCGGATTCTTCTTAGTTAGATTCTCTATTAAGGATGATTATTTCGACGCTCTCTATGAGGGGTTTTGGATGATTGCAGACCATTACCTGCTGGTAGTCAACTCCTTTACGAATTGTATAGTCTTTAATGCTCACAATCACAATCTCTCTAGAACTGAATTCCATCCCAATAACAAATTTGCAGTCTACAACAATAGGTGGGTCTGCAACAATACCACAAAATAATTACACATTACAATTAGCAACCACAGTAGAATCATCATCTTATAGTACATAAAATATATAATCTATTAATATCATATTCACATTCTAACATTTGCATACTTAGAAAACTTCGGTGCATTCAAAGCCGCAAGGTTCAAAACGCGCATAAAAGACGGCTCCCCAAATGGGTGTTGGTTTGCTAGTATATTTGTCATTTCTTCTACAGTTGCTTCATTATTGCAATCAACATCGTCTCCATCTACATTTGGATCATCTATTTCAAATTTGTCTTCGCTTTCACTATTGTAGCCTTTTCAATTTATGTTTCAATTGGCTTCTTCAACCCCATAAGGCAAATGTTTGAACTCAACATATAATTTGATGACGAAGTTTTGTGATTGACTTTCATGACATATTGAAAATATTTTTTGCATTGTTGCTTTATTAGTGACATACTTTATCTCAAATTGTACGAATCCTCTAAATACTATTACAGGATATCTGTACACAACACTAGTAACTCTTGTCAATATCTGATGATCTATCTTTTCACAAATTACACCTTTTAGTTCTCTAAATAATATGGTGAAAGGAACAACAATATCACATGGATTCTCAATAGAAATCTTACACCTTTAAATGTCTAAAATAACATTTGACCATTGTAATATACTCTTAAACTAACTCTATCACCCACTTTTTCATTACTTTTTTTTAAATTACATACAAGAACAATAAATATACCAAAAAAAACAAAAACAAAAAACAAAAGAGTAGATAGAGGAACAACAAAATAAACGCGAGTCCTCCATTGGGTCCTTATTTATAGTCACTACGATTCAAATTTTTTTATTTTTTTTGGCAAGTTGCCCCACCATACATCAAGTCGCCCCACTATCCGTCAAGTTGCCCCGCTATTTTTTTTTTATTTTTTTTTTACATCACCACAATAATCATCTCCCATTTTTTGGCCCCTTTTTTGTTCTCTTCCTGCTCCCTACAAATGGTGGGCAACGATTTATGCTTCTTTCTAATATGTGAATAAACACACATCTCTAATACGTGAATAAATACACATCTGCATCATAATAGCGCATAACATCAATTGCAGTCTAATATTAAATAAAATTAGTCAACGATCTTTTTTTATATTGGTTGACATTTGGTGTAATGTATCATTATGATACAACTGTATTTTACTGGTATATTGGAGGTATGAAGAAAACGTTTCCGACGATTTGTAAAAAGTAACAAGAAGATAAAAAAATGTAAAAAATGGAAGGGGGAGGGAATGAATTGCCGTATGATAGGAGCGTTTTCATGTGTGGTGAATGCGATTTGTAAGAAAAAATAAAAAATTTAAATATGAGCAGATTATAATTAACAAGTTAAAAAATACGAATTTGCATTCATTTTATAATTTCTCCTTTTATTCTTTTAGTTAGTTTAAAACAAATTTTATCATTCATTCTTTTTTCTCATTAATTTTTTTCCAAAATAAAATTAAAGAATAAAAAGAACCATAAAAACGGAAACGAATTTAAAAGAGAGGTTATTATCTATTTTTTTTAAATAAAATAGAAAAAGAAAAAACACCATAAAAATAGAAATAAGAAAGAGAATAGGAAAAGAAACGACAGAATGAACACAAATTGGTAGACTAATTTTTTCTTATGAAAATGAGAAAAGAGTGATATACTTAAACATTGTAATTGTTGGTATTTTTTAAAATTGTAGAAGATATACAAATTGGAAGCCAAAAGATCCGATTTTTATATCTTAAAATTTTTAAATTTTTCGAAATAAAAATAAGACAATCCAATTTCTATACCTCTTAAAATTAAATGGTATTATATTTAAGAAGAGTCCTTAATCAAACTAAACATCATTGTCAATCCAATATAAAATATAAAAAATATCTCTTAACTTGTTATTTATATATGCTCACATTTAAATTTTTTATTTTTTTCTTACAAGCCCCCACCGTACATGAACCCCCACCATACATCAACTTGCCCCTCCATTTTCTGTTTTTTGAAAAAAACATATTTTTTGCTTTTTGCAGTAATCACTCCCTTTATTTTCTGTTTTTTTTTTAAGTTTTTTCTTGCTTTCTACAAATTGCGGCAATATTTTTTTCATACCTCCAATATACTAATAAAAACACACAATTGTATCGCAACAACTCATTACACCAAATATAAACCAATATTTAAAAAAAATAGCCTATTTTTTATAAATGTTAAATGACTTGTAAATTTAATCTACCTTTTTGAAAATTTTTAAAAAATGAATATTATTTTAATGATTTTAGTCAAAATTATATCCAAATAAATAAATATTAAAAAAGACAAAAAAGAATATTCATTTTAAATATTCTTTTTTTAGAATTTTAAATAAAATTAATATTATAAAAGAATTATATAAATATTTGTAAGTCAAATTTTTTAGTAAAAATAAATGAAAAACAAAATCAGAAATTTATAAAAGAAAAACAAAATTTAACGACTATGATGTCTAGATGATATTGTCTAATTTGTTAAAAAAAATTTTTGTTTAAAGGACAATTTTGACAAATTTGGTACTAAATTAAAAGGCATAAAAAAATTTGCCAAACAAAAAACATATCAAAAGTTACTGTAGCCAAAATAATTAATTATTACGTTTAACTAATTTCTTTTTTTAAAAAAGGACCATATACAGACTGGAAGAAATGACTGACAAATTGTAACTTGTAAGCATAGGAGTATGTAAGACCTGAAGCGTTGCTATCAAGTTTAGATGGAAAAAATTGGACGAAGAAGCAACATCTTGGTTGCTTTGGAGAACGTGCATTGGAAGAAAATTTTAGTTTAGTAGTTTTTTAATTTTATGAAATCAATTACTTATTATAAAATTATAATAAATAATTGATTTCATAATAAGTAATTTAGGGAAATTTGGACATTGATGAGTTAGGGCTACTAATTACTTATTATTATAAAAAGAATTTAACAGACATTATTGAGATTATTCCGTTTTTGTCAAATGAGGATATCAAGCTTTTAATGAATATGTTTTGATCCAGGATATTCTCATATTGAAGATTTTTCCTTGGAGGATTATCCAAAAATTTATGAAGACTAATTGTTTTGAATGATGTGTCGCTTGGTCGGATAAATCTACTTGCCTAGATCTCATATTTAGATATTGTCATAAAGAAGTCTTTTTTCGGAATTTTTTTAAATAAATATTTTATTTTTTTATTTATCAATATATATAATTTATAGACAAATTATTAATTTAAGTATTATTATTTATTTCGTTTACAGTATAAATAAATTGATAATACATATATTTTATTTATATTGTAAACAAAATAAGACATATATATATATCGTTGAATATGTTGCAGATACACACATATTATGTAACAACACGTATCTCGTTTATACTGTAAACAAAATACATGTATTATCAACTCATTTATACTGTAAATGAGATAAGCGCAAACGATGCTTATATATAGAACTCGTTCACAGCATCTTTTGGATGTCACTTTCATTCATTTGTGTCATCTTGAACAAAATTCGAGTGTTCAAAACCACTACTACATGCATCGCTAACTTTCGCAGAAAGCTCCATCACTTATTATGTCATGATTCTTCCATAGACATCAAATATCAGTCACACATGCTCATCATCATCAAACCTAAAAACACGAAATCAAAAAACTCTATTTTTCATAGATTCTAACAATTTATACCCAACTCTTCGACCTTCTTTGTCTCATTAGCATCCAAACTTGTCAATATTAGGCTCATGAATATTAAGTTCTTCAACTCAGAAAAAGAACATAGTCGATGAGTGCGCGATAAGATAAGACTTTCATACTTGAAGACAACCCCATCATAATCCATTCTTATGTAACAATTAGAATATACACTTATGAAAATATATTCAAACATTCTTATTAAACCTATTGAGAGGACAAAGAAAAAAATAGGTAAGAAGAAGTGATTTGCTTGTGACCAAAACTACTACTTGCAAATCCTTTTATATTTGAATTAAATTTGTCGTTCTATATCCCGTTTATAGGGTAAATGATTTTAGTATGATTTTATCTCGTTTACAATGTAAACGAGTTGATAATATACACTGTAAATAAAATATGTTGAGACCTTATTTCACCATGTTTTTGGTATTCACCCGATTTCTTCTTTGTTTACCAAACATGCTTTATCTTGTTTATAATATAAACGAGATACGAAAGACGTGTATTATCAACTCGTTTACACGATAAATAAAATAAATAGAGAAAAAGACAAATAAGTCCCTAATCTTTTGCCCCAAAGACATTTTCGTCTTTGACCATTGAAAAATACTTTTAAGTCCCTCGCCTTCTTAAAAGTTGGACGGATTAGTCCCTTCGTACAAATGCCTCCGTCAGATCCAACGAAAAAGTCTGACGTGACTCCCGTTCTACTTACCTGACATTACGGCTGCCCACGTGGTACATTAATGGAAGATCAGTTTTAAAAAATAGACAAAAAGTCCGTCTATCTCAAAGTAGCATATATTAACTAAGCAAACTTTTCACTCCTCTTATTTTGAAGCCCTAATCTTATATGCTCTATCCCTCAATATATTTTCCACCGCTACAAATAGCTTTAATAAAGATTTAGCAACATGTCCTACACTAACAATGTTATAGATGATAGAACATACAAGCATGTAGCTATGTATTATACTGAATACAACAATTATAGAACACTTTAAATACACGGCATACTATTCTAGTCACTCTAAATCAAGTACGATGCGATAACCAGATAGGTAATTGATCTAAACAGAGTGCCTTCATACTTAAAGAGTATTACAGTAAAGGAAACAACATGTATAGAATTTATAAAATATCATTTTAGTCTAAAATACGTTAGTAACAAAAACGAGAGAAAGTGAGTTAGTGGATGAATGTCAGTTCAATTCCCTTCGACAATTAACCATTCAAATTCCAAAATCAAGCTAGAAAACACAACTTTCCATAAGGCGAAGCATTTTTTAGCCGGAATTTTGAGAAGAGGAGAAGTGCATTTATCCAGAAGTTACTTTTGCAATCGTCAAGGAGAGCCACGAAGTAGTCCATAAGGTGGTTGACTATCTCGGAGTGGTTTAGAATGATCGAAACAAGCAAGAACTGCGCGTAGAACCTCAACTCCTTGGACCAGACTCCCAGATCTCTCGGCGAGCTTTCAGATCCTTCGAAGTACCTTCTGCTGAGTATGGCCTCGTAGAATATGTAAGCCTTGACGAAGAACCTGATGTCGCTGGTCCTCATGTACTGGCTGAAGTAAAGCTAGCCAATTTGGCTCGCGATGTTGCCGATTTTCCAACGCTTGAGACTGCACTAAACCAGCTTCGACCGGTTCTCTTGCTGGTACTTCGAGAGCCGCATGTACGTCTTGAACACCTTGTGGAAGAAGTGGCTTTGAGACAGAGGGACTCTTTTGTCTTTTTTCTAAAACTGACATTCCACTAATGTGCCACGTGGACAGCCGTAATGTCAAGTAAGAATTACATATATTAATAAATAAAAAAATAAAATATTTATTTAAAAAAAATTATTATTTCCGGCACTATTACCTAAATTTTAATAGACATCAATTATAATTATATTGATTGATGTGCCAACTAGTCTCACAAATTAAATCAGCTTATTTTCTAGAGATCCCCAAAAGGCGGTTATGAATGAAGTCATGCATACCCAAAAGTTGAACAATGTTTTTAGCTTTTTGTTTTTTTTTTTTTTTGGGACATACACACTCACACACACATCTCCTCATGTTTTTAGCTTATACTTTCCCTAATATGAAATGGGCTTGGTCTTTAGGTTGAACTTTTTTCTTCCATCCACAATTGCTTTTCTCTAATAAGTAACAAATTTCTTCCTAGTCCATCACTAATTGCTTAATCATTTTTGACATAGTCTAGTGTAGCCCATTGCTAACAAGCATTGACCCTTCATATGTGCATAACAAGCTATGAATTTCAAGACACAAAAAAAAAAGCTATGAATTTTTTTCTACGGTATTCTTCAATCCGACAAATCAAAAACTAATTTATCGTGGATCTGAGAGTTTATCGTTGGTCAATGAATTGCTATATGTATAAGGCAAAATCCAAACCCCTTATACTTATTTAAGCAGACGAGTGAGCTAACTACTCATCCAATTTAAATTGGTTTAAAAAACTATGAATTTTTCAATACGCTAAGTAAAGAATTTCTTAGTTAATTTAAATACCTCACACTAAACACGTGATGAATTAGGAGAAGCCTAGCATCAGGCTTTGTCTCCTTGTAATTACAGTAATTATATTTTTTTTTGGTGACATTTTTTGTGTGTAGAAGAATGCTTGGGTCACAATTAATGGAACTAGATGAAGATTTGTTGGACCCTTCTTTTAAGTCTTGGGCCAAGTTAGAATGCCTAGTATGCGGACATGAGTCATGACTCACGAGCCTAAGAAAATTTACATAATTCTTATAATTTTCATTAGCAATGGTTAATGAATATTATTGAAATTATGATAGTAATTTTTTGAACAAATAAAATTAATATTTTATTTATCAATAAATATAATTTTAAAAGAAATAATATTCTTACACTTTATTACATATCTTGTTTATCATGCAAAGTAAATAGGTATACACATATTTTATTAATGTGTAAACGAAATATGATGTTTGTAATATAATTTTTATCAATTTAAAAGTAAAATAAATATAATTTATTATGATTTAAACTATTTAAACTATTTATTATGTTTCAATTGAATTAGATCAAAAAATAATTTTAAATTAATATAATACACATAACGTGAAAAATAAAATTAAACCCATATGATTTAAATTAATTTATATGTATTTTATTTTTCAGTTTGATCCAAACTTATTGCAAACATCATATCTCCTTTACACTAGCAACAAGTATTCAGTTTACTCCATGTATCTCGTTTGTAGACATGAGTAATTAATTCCTTATTATGTGTATATTTATTTTATTGTTAGTGTAATTAAAATATATAATAATAAAATGTAAAAATATTATTTTTTGCAGAATTATGTATATTGATAATAAAATATATTTTTTATTTATATAAAATTAAAATCATAATTTTTACAGATAAAAAATATAATGGACAAGTTACTATATTATGATATTTTATATATGTTTTATTGATTTTTTTTATTTTTCAAAATGTTTTTAATTACTTAATTTTTGCTATAACAAGAACATGAAAAATAAGATACTATTTACCAATCAATGATAATTCCATTAAAATTACAAAAAATGAAAAAGATGTGTCATATACTTGTAAGGCGTGTATATATCATATATGTATATGTGGTTTTAGTTTATTTACTAGAAAAATAATTAAAAAAATTTGTTTAATTAGATTTTTTGTGTGTGTGTTCTGTTAGAATTTCGATAGAATAATCTTTATTTCTCAAAATTCAAACCTCTAAGTCTCCAAATTGGATACACCATGTCCACACTAGTGGTAGGAGTGAATGGAGGCAATAAAAAAAAAAAACAGAAGAAGAACAATTGATTAGTTTTATTGACTCTGATGTAAAGGAGGGATTAGACATTTGTTTATGTAGTTTGGTCGGAAGGTTCTTAACAGATAGAAGAAATAAAAAACAGAACTAAAATAAAGCTGAAAAGATTAAGGGAGGACTGAAAAAATTAATTGGGACATGCTAAAAGATAAGATGAATAGGTGCAAAACAAAGCTGAAAAGATGGAGAAAAAAAACTTTTTAATAGAGTAAAAAAAATTACAAAGCCTAGAATTTTTTAAAGGCAGATTATGGAACTTAAAAATGAAATCAAGGACTAAGACTTGTCCTCCAACTTTGTTGCCCCTCAAGTTCAAGCTTTTGTTGTAACATCTTCTCCCTGGACTGTCGGTACACCATTTTTGATGGAGAACTTCATATATAGGTGAGGTGTTGATTGGTGACATTACAGTCACAAGTCAGTTTAGAATGCTCCAACCTATCAAGCCGAGGATATTGGGATATCCATGACAACGTAGTCGACCTTCAAGGCCATATTTAGCTTCTTGGGTTCTTGCTAAAAGTTTTGTAAAGACTGATGTATCCCATGAACTAAATAAAGATTTTGCGGCCTTCAAATCTTTAAGCTCCAGCTTGAACTTTTCGAAAGATTGTTTGAATAATATGGTAGCTGAACTTGCTTGATCAATGAGGGTCCGATTTAAGTTAGCATTGGTCATTACCATGGTGATCTCAATCTTTCCTCAATGAGGGTTCGAGATTTCTCCTGCCACAAAGTTTCCTACGATCATATCGATGTGTCTTTTTGGAATTCTTCTTCGGCCATCCAACCTTTGCTTTTCTCAGGAGCTCCTCTCCCTGCTAAAATCTCTTCTCATCTTGTTGTCGACCTAGAGGGACCGGAGCGATGCACATGTCTAAGCAACTTTCATAGACTAACTTTTTTATTATGTTTTTAAGATTGTAAACAGTCATTGGTGTATGGTTGTCGTAGATACAGTGGTACTCACAGTACTCTGTTTTGTAGCCACTTTTCTTGTTCTTAATTGGACATGGTGCAAGTACTTTCTCCACCATTGCAAATATTCGTGTAGACTTCATCTAAAGACACTCTGAGGGGTGTAAGAGTGATACTTTTTAGTTCGGGATGAGTCATCGTCCCTTTTTCTTTGATCCTTCTCTTTGTTGGGTTATTTTGGTCTCGACCTTCCTTTTCATCCCGAGTTTGGTGGTACTTCTTGGGTTGTGCAGCTTCCTCCATGTTAATGTATTTTTCTGTGCGAACTTGCACGTTCGCCATTGAAGTCGGATGACACTTAGAGATGGATTGTGAGAATGGTCCATTCTTAACCCATTTATGAGCCTCATGATAGTCGTTTTAGTGGAAAGATATTGTATCTTCAAACACGTTTTGTTGTACCTTTTTATGTAGTTTCGAAGTGTTTTGCCTGCTTCTTGCTCGTTTGACTCCCAGCAAACTTAGGGTAGGAGTGTGCATGGGTCGGATGAAAACTGGGTTTGATGTGACCCAGATTCGACCTGAAATATATATTGGACTTATTTATTAAACCCGAACCCGGCTCTAGACCCGATGAAATCTATACACTTTCAGGTCACACGATTATACCGGATAAAAATCGGGTAAAAACGGGACTGTTAATATTACATTATCTTGATACCTTCTTATAAGTTAATATGTAAAAATATCCAAATTTTAAAGAATCCAACTATTATTTGACATAATAAAATTCATTTAAAAAAATATAATAAGAACCAACTCTTCTCTAAAATTTCAGCATCATGGTCATCTAGAACAGGTCATCTCCTCCGTAGTAATAGTCGGAGTTGTCATGGTGCTACTAAGCTCCTTTGTCAAATAGATTTTGGGCTGGACTATATGTATCTGGACCCAATCATGGTCGGGTGGCTGATCCATGAGATTCGTTAAAAGAAATAAAACCTTTTGTACCTGTTATATGCATGCAGGGCAAATGATAGACATAGATATAGATACAGCGCATCTAAAATTGGGAGGCATGGTGGCCCACACGTATTGGGGCACGGCAGTCAACATAACTTTCTTACTATCATACAAAAGTACAAATTAAGATCGGTCCGTGAATGAAATTCCAATTCCCACTCTGATAAATTAGAAGAAAAGTCTAAAATTGAACTAACTTTAACAATTCCCAAAGCAGTCACGGGTCTGCGTACGTAACCGTGAACCACATACGCAATCATACAAACAAGCAGACAAAACTCAACGAAAAGCTTTTTGCATGCCAGCCCATCGCAAGCACTACTTAGGTTAACACACGACTTCAAGAACAACGATTAAAAAAAAAAACACTTCGTAAAATTTCTTCACAGCATCTTGTTATGAGCAATAATCTCTCATTCTTGTTGTTAATACCTTATTCAATGCCAAAGTGACGCCACTACTCCTGCAAAAATAGCCATAATTAAATTCATATTGTAATCCACCATGAGATAATGACTTGGGAGGGAATATTATATATATTTCTAAAGTTAGAAGTGGCACTCAAATTTGCGATCTCTAAGTGAGTATATAAAGATTATATCATTTGAATTATAATTCATGCGAAATATTATGGTGGAAACTCAGATGCAGTCGACTTCACGTAAAATTGATACTTGAGAGCCGTTAAATGATTGGACTGATTTGACTAAATTTTTATCTAACGGCTCTTAGATATCAATTTCTCATGAAGTCAACTTCACCTGAATTTTCACCGAATATTATATATATTTGGTAAGTAATTCACAGGCTTTTACATAAATTTGATATTTTGGTGGTGATTTTAGAATTAATTTCAAGATTATTCATATGAAAATAATAATTAGATTAATTTTTATGTGAATATAATAATTTTTAATTATTAGATATATATAATTTGGTATATTTAACAAATCTGGTTTTGAACTATTTTCTTCTCATAAAAATGATTATAATGAGATGTAAATAATTACTTATTTAAAAGTAGATTGATTTGGAAAATTCAAGGGAAGGTTGTTTCATATTGGTAAATTATTTCAGTAAAGAAGGCATGCTTATTTATCTTTCAATTTTTTTTTTTCCTGATAATGAACTCTCAAACACAGTTACCTTTCATGCGAATATGTAAACATTTCCTCTCAAAGCTGAATGCCATATAATTACTTGTCCAAACTAGTCACATAATAATGAGCATAATCATATAATCACATGGAATATCCATTTTTCGTAAATAGCATATGATGATTTTATTTTGAGAAAATGATAAATAGGTCGTTGACGATTTTTGATTCACACATATTTAAGTTTTTGAAAATTTGAAAATATATTTAAATTTTTGATTTTTCAAAACCTAGATACATCAATTCTTTTGTTCAATTGAATTTATCAGACTCAACAGAAAAATTAAACATGATTTCCGTTATACTGACCTAATTAATATACGAATGTACATGTAACAGAGTTTGTAAAATAGACAAATTATACCTAGTAATCAATATGTCCAAATTTTAAAAAAGTCAAGGAGTTAAATGTATTTTTAAATCTTGGAGACATAAATATCTGCGGGCCAAAAGATCAATGACTTATTTATTCTTTTCTCTTTTATTTTGAATAAACACTATTATTGGTATTCAATAAATTTTAAAGAATTTTAGATTGAACATATTTAATCTAATTTTCTTTAAACCAATTTAATTTTTACTCTTTTTATTTTAGAATTTAATTTTGATACAATAACAATGTAAAATATTTTAATTTATATAGTCGTCCAATCATATTTGTTTTGTAATTGAATATACGTATATAACTGTTTTATATTGATAGTATATCAAAATTAATTTTTTTATTTTATAGATATTAAAAATATTTCTTTTTGTATAAACAAGTAGACTACTAGTAGAATGAGAATTTTCCTTCAAAAAATATATTTATATATTGAATATAAAAATCCACTAGGAGATTTATACAAACAATTAATAAAAGCAAAAATATAATTTTTTTATACATTTTAAATAAATTTTTAAAATATTTTTTTATACCATGTGTGTTTGTTTGGTTTGTCGTTTTTGTTAGAAACAGAAAGATACGATAAAAAGACGTAGAAATATATTAAATTGAGAGACACATGCAGTACCTTTGAATATAATAATGGATTAATTTGGTGAGCACTTGAATCCATCTGGTGGAGTCTTTCCACAATCAATGAGGAGCTGAAGGGCAATGGGGATGATGATGTTGATGTTGAGAAGCTTCGCCCTGATTGTAGTGCAGAGACACACAGCAGCATCAAGGTCCAGAAGCCCTTCAAGCACCGGACAGCATGTTTGTTTAGCACTTCCTCCGATTCCGATGTGTATGAGTCCGCCAAGAACGTCCACACAGGCACCAAGCTTCAACGAGTCTATGGGGCATGTTGGTTGCGCCGGCGGTGGCGGTGGCGGTGGCGGACACGGTGTTTCACTTGGTGGCGTTGGTGGAGTAACCACCGGTGGCGTCGGTACATATGGAGGAGGTGAGATGATGGGCGGTGTGGGTACAACTGGTGGCAACGGGACGTACGGAGGATGTACAATAATGGGCGGCCTTGGTGTGTATGGTGGTGTCACAACTGGTGGAGATGGTTTTGGTACATATGGTGGTGATGGTGTAGGAACATAAGGTGGTGTAACCACTGGTGGCTTTGGTACATATGGCGGTGTCACAACCGGCGGTTTCGGCACATATGGTGGTGTAACCACCGGTGGCTTTGGTACATATGGTGGTGTCACAATCGGTGGCTTTGGTACATATGGTGGTGTCACAATCGGTGGCTTTGGTACATATGGTGGAGTTACAACTGGTGGCTTTGGTACATATGGTGGAGTTACAACCGGTGGCTTTGGTACATATGGTGGTGTAACAACATATGGTGGAGTTACAACTGGTGGCTTTGGTACATATGGTGGAGTTACAACCGGTGGCTTTGGTACATATGGTGGTGTAACAACCGGTGGCTTTGGTACATATGGTGGTCTAACAACCGGTGGCTTAGGTACATATGGTGGTTTTGGGACGTAGGGTGGGTGCACTATTACTGGAGGCTTGGGGACATAGGGAGGTCTTGGTTTTGGTGACTTTGGAGGTGGACATGGAGTGGTAGGAGTAGGGTTATTGTGCTTTGGTGGTTTGTGAATTGGGGGCTTCACTCTTGGAGGATGTTTGGGTGGGAGTTTTGGATGGTCGTGGTGCTTTGGAGGCTTTGGAGTTGGGTATGGACAGTACGGACAAGAGAAGACAACGTTGATTAGAGTGCTGAAATGGAAGAGAAGAATGAGTATGGTAGTTACAACATAGTTCCCCATTTCCAAGTTGATGAAAGGAGGAGGTGTGTCCTGGGTGAGTGTAATTTTCTCACTTCGCTCACTGAAAAACCCAGTGTGAGAATCAACACCTTATATCGTCAATAGATATGTCACCATGTCACCCTAGTATTTATTTTTTTATTCGTAGATATGTTAAGTCCATATAAAAACTAAGTAATTAAAATATTTATTTGGGTAAAATATATATTAAAATAAAAAAAGAAGTATAGGGAGTTAATGAAGTATATGTGCAATGTGTACAATGGAGGTATAAGGATGTTCGATTCAATAGTATATCAGATGTTTATTATTCTTGGTACTCAGATGGTTATTTTGGATAGTATGTGTGTATTGTGTTTGGAAAATTAGTAGTATTTTATCCTGAATGTTTATTTTTTAACTCATATTGAACCAAATAAATAGCTCATTATACACATTGTACATATACTCCATTTAAATAAAAAAATACATTAAAAATTATATATATTTATTAAAAATATTATTTATACATTAAAATTAGACATTATATATTTATGTAAATATATGTATTGTTAATTATTTTTAATGTATATTTTGTATTTTAATATTATTTTATACTAACAGTTAGTTTTGATATACACTTAGTATGATTGTATATTCATATAAATGGTCAAGTATGATTTTGGTTTTTAATTTATAGGTCAAAAAAATTTTTCGGTCCGAACTTTTTTTAGCATACAAAATCATCTTTAAGGTTCAATTCGGTTTTAAAATCGTCCTTATCTTAGAGACTAAAATTGTACGGAAATGACAACAAAAGTGAAAGCAGAGGCGAATTGTGGACTCTTTTTTTCTCTTTCTTCTTCTTCCCTTCTTTTTTTCGCAAGAGTAGAAACACTCTCTTACTCTTTTTTTTATTATTTTATAATTTTTTGTTATAATAATTTTATCTAAATTTTAATATTTAAGTAAAAAAGACGATTTTAAAACGATTTTAAATCTTAGGGATAATTTTGTATGCAAAAAAAGGTTAGAAACAAAAAAAATTGAACTTATGCCTTAAGGACCAAAATCGTACTTAATCCTTAACCCTTATATAAATATATAGTAATTAATTCAATAACTGATTTATAATGTACATATAATATTTATTTTTTATTAATATTAACTAATATTTGATTTTATACTAAATTTAAAATGTGAGATTTAAAAGTTAAAATTTAATATTTAAATTAATTAATACGTATTTTTAAATATTACATATAAAATTATATTTATTGGCCAAATATTAGCATAAAATAATATTTTTTTCCTTCAAATAATGATACTTTATTGTAAATAATTATATTATATGTATTAAAATAAATTTAAAAAATAATATATATTTATAAATAAATATATTATAATTAATTTAATAATTAATTTTTTATACACATCACATTTTTATTCCGAATTCACCGTAATCCCCACATGCTCTTTAAAAAAAATTATATGTAAATAAAATGATAGCTAGGCACTTTTAAAAAATAATGATTGTGTTAGATACATTTTCTTGTCACCTCGCATTTAACGCCCCACGTTATTAATCGAATAAATCAACAATAACAATTACAATATACAATTATAAAATTTTATCATAGATTGGAATGTACCCCCGATTCTCCCCTGTATCTCTTGCAGGGGGATATGTGCAAGGTTTAGTTTAATTTCAATTAGTTTTATTTGCTTTTAATCGCTTCAAATTGCATTTTCGATTCCATTGCCAAGGTTTTTTCTTTTTAATTAACTTTCTTGTTTTCAATTTTTTTTTTATTCTTTCATGATTAATCTAATGCTTCTTTTTTAAAATAGGACTCGAACCTAAAGTCTCACTTCAACTATTTAGAAAGTTTAAAACTTTTTTACCTTTTTTTCTAAATTTAATTAATTAGATATTAAAGAATTTTACTTCGAGTGTTAATTTTTGTTCTTAGAGTTTTTTACTCAGGTTCTTTTACTATTCTTTTTAGTTTCTGACCTTTAGACTTAATAATAGCTTATTGAACCTCATATATTCTCTTTTGCTCTTGGTCTAAGCTAAACTTCTTTCTCAATTAAGATAATCACTTCTCCATACTTGTCCATTAAGTCCTTTGGGCAGTCAAAAACCATTTTGGTGTTTCTCATTGATGGTGGTAGCCTTCCAATAATCTAAAGATTGATTCTTCCTTTAAATTTAAAGAAAATTATTGGACGAATACTCACTTAATAAACTTTACTTTTACACGAGAGGTTGTCATGTTAGTTAATAAGAGAAAGTATAAGTAAATAATGTTTCTGAACAATGTGAACAACAATTTAAAAAAGGAAGGTAAATTTGAATTTAAAATTCAGATTCTTAATTAATTAAATAATTATTAACAGATTTTAAAATTTAAAAAATTAAGATTAGCACCTAAATACATTTACACTACGTACGGTTACTCCCAATTCTACCATAACTTTATTTCTGACGTCCGCGGCATAGTTCACATAGTTCCTCTCCAGTACCCCACCACAACTTGTCGTCGTCGCTAGAGATAGCTGTTCAGACATAGCAGAACACTGTCATTCACTCATTCCTCATCACCCCGTTCAGATGCAATAGAAGCACGCAGCCCGTGCCGACGTCGCCCTGCTGTCCCATAGCAGCCCGTGCTGACACTGCCACAGCCTCACGCCAATGCCGTCATTTGTCTCACGCCGAAGCCGCCGTTTGTCCTGAGATGGAAAATTTCTATTGAAATGCTAATTAGTGATAGGATAATTGATGGACTGAATAAAAATTTGAGTTAGCAAACAATTCATTTTTTAGAGTCTATGATGGCCATGGTGGTTCTCAGGTAAAGTTATATTTTTTTTCTTATGTCAAAAAATTTAGGATTCTCTGGAGAACTCCACATTGAGAGCTTGTCTTTCTCATTCAGGTGACAAACTATTGTCGTGAGCATATGCATTTGGCATTGGCAGAGGAAATAAACTCTTTCTTTCTTTCTTATAGAGAAACGAGAATGGTGGGTGATGCTGATGGTGATAGATGATTGTTGTTCACATCCTCTTCATTCTTTGAATTGTTATTCATCTTATTAGGTATGGAGATGATTATTTTCATTCTAAAGTGAATGTTTATTTAATTTAGATTGGATTTAATTAGATATAATGAAATTTGATGGATGTTTATTTTACTAGGTATGTGGATGGTTATTTTCATTCTAAACCGACGGCTCGATGGAGAAAAAGCTCGGCGGCATTGAGGTTGGCTAGTGAGGGAGGGACCGACGGCGCAATGAGGATTTGCAGAGAGGTATCACTACAAGAGAAATGGAGCTTTGCGGCGGTTTTTTTTCAATTTGCGGCGGTTTCATACCGTCGCAAAATAGAACGCCAGCGGATTAAGGACCGCCTTCGATACAGGTGCGGGGATTGCATTTTGCGCGGTTTCCAGCAACCGCCGGCATAAGCACCACTAAATGGAATAAGTTATTTGCGTCGGTCTTAAAACCGCCGCTATTTGGAAAAAAGGTATTTAAAAAAATTTTTGCAGCAGTTAGAAAACCGCCGCAATTGTGATGTGTTTTTTTTAAATGCAACGGTCTGAAACTGCCGCAATTTTATGGGTGAATTTAAAAAAAAATATGACCACCAGTGGTTTGTTCCATTTTAGTTACTATAAAAATCCATACCAAACTTGTAATACAACTTGCATTAAAAATTATATCCGCGTTTGGATTGTATATCTTCTCAATTTACTCATTTATTTCTGACATACAAACATTGGTGTATCATTAAAAATAGAGTTGATATTATATTACTTTCTTGGCACTAGTCTACAGAATAATAAAATAAAGCCAAACTATAAATATTTCAAGCTAGCAAAGTGAAATACAAAGGTAAGTGAAAATATTAACCTTCAAATGTGATGAAACATTCTCTACTTTTATGAAAACTCCTGAAGAATCAATAACAAAATTAGCCCAAAATCACCCAAGTGATTTCCACAGGATCTCTAAATAGAAAAATACATAATTACTCAATTAAATTAAATAATCATATAAAAGGAGTAACAAAGCAAAAACAGAAGATAACAAATTCCTATGAAACTCAGTAATTTAATAATTTATCATATGTAACTCAGCAACTTATAAAAATAGTTACTTGATATAATGACCAATAAAATCATCACGGGTCATGACTCATCTCTTCACATAATTTCTGGAACCACCGCCAAACCTAAAAAGAAATAAAAAATAATTTGTTAAACGAATAAGTGAAATAAGGAACTCCCAAAAACACAGAAGATAGAGAATCTTGTAGCACATTACCATCTTGAGAATCAGTATATACGAAGACATGACATGAGTCTCAGCCCAAAAGATTCCCAAAGACAACTAACAAACAATTTCATCTTAGAAAAAGACATAGTTTCTCAAAATCTCTCAACACTTGTTTATTTTCTTTTTCTTATTATACAAAACAATTTAAAGCATCAAAATATAATCGAATATGGTTAATGGACACGTTGAAAATGGACATAAACAACTAAAATGGACATAGCTTGCTAGTTTTATGACACATTAGAATTTGGATTATTTTTCAAAAAGTGTTCAACAAAATAAGAACCAGTTGATTGGCTCAATGGGTCATGATGACAAAATCTCTTCTCATAAAATCAAATGTATGGTCAGAGTGCTCTTCAACATTCAATAGTTGAACAATTATAGAGTCCTGATGGAATTTGAAACTGGTAGATTTGTTATAGAAGGTTTATCTTCAAATTTAACTAAAAAACCACCCTAATCCATGTTAGGAGTTCGGTAAACCTGCTTAAGAGTCATCTTACACTTACTAATGTTGAGATAGTAGAATTCCATATTATATCTCTCTCTACAAAGAGAATAGCATCATAAAATAGTATGTCCAACTAATTATAAACTGTGCTTAATTTTGGAATTAGCTGATGTATTACATTATCCTCTTAGCTCATTTATATGCTAAACTTCGAGGTTTTTGAAACTCATTACTATAGAAGCATACATAGTACTTGAATATTTTAAGTACCATCAAGTACCTGAAAGTTGTCAAATAAGCACTCCGTGATGTTATCGTCAAACTGCTGCATCTCATCCCACGGTAGATCTCCAACACCAACCAAAATTATTCAGAGAGAATAGTGATTGACCAACCAAAATAGGTTTACGTAAGAGACATCTACCGTAGAAATCAGCAAAAGACTACAAACGATATCGATTTACCTTGCAGAAACTATAGAATAATTAATAGTTTCTTGTTCTTGTGGACCAAGCCTTTTGCGTCCTCCTATATCTGGATTTCTGGAAACCTAAAGAGAAAGAAGAAATACTATCAATAAAAGGAAGACAAGTAGAAACACACAGCTACTCATGCCATGAAAAGAAATTATTGAGAGAAAAATAAGTAGATAGAACCTGTCCATCAGCAATAATAACAAGAACATGATATTGACCGTTGCTTTTCTCCACAACATCAATTGCTGCATCAATTACCGGCACAAATGATGTTGGACCTAATAAAAAGGAAAAACCTTATATAATCAAATCTTCATATCATTGCTACTATACGTAAGATCTCTTAGATAAAGTTTTTCCCTCTTGGAAAACAATGAAGAATTAACAACAGAAATGAACAAAATATAGGAGGATTACTAAAGATGTACTATGATAGAAAGCACACTAGTCCCTTTGCTTATCATACAAGGAAATTCAATCAATTCAACCCAAGAGATGAACCCTCCTAGAAGGCTAAAGAAAATATCCTATTTGACAAAAGGTCAAGTAGGAAGAGATCTTCGGCAAGATTTTTGGAATCACTCTATAGCCAAATGCAACAATTTTAAATCACATTCTCATCTCAATGCTACTGCTCAAACCTCCATACCATATAAAAATGAGTAATACTAAATAAAGTGCACCAATCCATCTCTAAGTTCCACAACCCCAAAATATGTACTGCAACACTAAATACTAGAAGATAAGCTCTTATGCACTACAACAGATGAATAATGTTAATCCTTCTATGCACTACTGTCAAATCTCTTGGCTACACCAACAGCTACAAATATATCCTATGTTGTACAGTCATTTTGATTCAACTAATAAAATTTATAATCTCTCTTTTAGTCTTCACTTTTGTCAATGCTTACACTCAATCAAATGATTTAATCAGCATCATCATTGTCGTCAAAATATTCATCTTCACTATCATGAATACTATTTTGAGCAAATTTGAGAAGAAAAAAGTCGAAAAAACAAATGAAAACAAATAAAAATCCCACTTTGTTTCTAATTCTTATGCAGTCAAAATAAGCACAAAAATGCCGCATGTTTGGAAACTATTTTCTCAACTGTTAGCATACTATGGCGTCAAATTCTGCGACTATTGCGAGTTGTCAGAATGCACATGGCCTTGTCCATTAGACATGTATGCAGAACATACGCAATTGAGAAAACCATATTCGGGTTGTGGGTAGTCAACCGATGCGTGAGCTCATGGCCTGCTTAGGATAGACACACATCATATTATTTATACATTGTGCATATTCCTTGTGTTTGTACTCTGTGCATATTCCCTATAATTATGTTCTATGATTTATCTCTACTTTTTGTCTTTTGTGTTTAATATGTATTTGTTTACTATTCTGCTACTTGATTACTGTGATGGTTTAGGGAAAGACTGGGACTAGGATAGATTAATGAAAACTAAAAGCCTTAGGGTTAACACGACAAAACACACGATGATCTTAATGCTAGAGTTGTGCTCTTGGATTGATAAACGATTTGTCACTTCGTTAGTACCTTACTGAGAACCATAGGTTCTCACCCATTCCCTTCACTTTTCTTATAGATAGAGATGGTGTAAATGTTCGTTAGACACGGAGGCTACCTTTTGCTATTATCCAGACTACGAGGTACATGAAGCATTCTGGAAGATATTTTGAGTACTTATGAATATTAGGGTATTTTTCCTCTAATTGCTAGTATCTTTAAGGAGTAGAATTTTACTGTTTTCTGTTAACACCAAATTCCAGACTAGAGACTTCTTAAATGAACCAGATATATACACACATACATACCTATATACATATAAGTTATAGTCAAGTCTATATCTGGATTAACATGTTTATGGATTGTATGACCGATGCTACTCTTTATATGTCTGTATGAAGTCTTAGCAGCATTAGGTGTTATAATTTGTTTATCTCCATGTATATGATTATTGTATATTTATCTGTTTACTAATTCACGTTCACCCATAATGATAACAAGATTTATGTGTAGAATATTACTCACCCTCATTAAGATATCACTTTTTATGCTTTGACAGAAACTATACTGTAGCTCTATAAACATCATTGTGCATGGAATATCAACAGAAAATGGATTCTCACACGCAAAGCTCACATTCTCGTGTGTATTTCGTAATCTCACCGTTGTAATACATCAGTATATTTTTCCTACTTTGTAACTCACTAAAATAACTCTCCTCACAATGAAATAAAATGATACCGAGCTTAGTATTTTAGAGGCAGAATTTTCGGATTAAAAAAAGAGCATTTAATACGCAGCTCACGTATTGCATTGGCATACGTTCTCCATGCGACACACGACAATGCGTGTTGAAGCATGCTTCCTACGTGCTGTGTCAATACGTCACCTGTGTATTGGGTTTGCATGTTTAGGGGTGTTCATGGATCGGATCCGATCCGCATATCCGCAGTATTTATCCGAATCCAATTCGAAAATTGCGAATATGGATCCGATCAGCAAGGTTATTGGATCCGATCCGATCCGCACACTAATATCGGATAGCGAATTTTATGTAAGTATCTGCATATCTGCATATTTACAAAAATAAAGAAATAAATAAGTAAATATTCTTTTTATATTTTATTTCAACTAATAATTATCATATATGTTGTATTATTTTAATTTATTATTTAAAAAATATATATTTAATATTATTTTAAGAGTAAACATATTTAAAAGAATTAAAAAATAAATTTTATTAATATTTTTTAATAAAAATAAATTTTTAAAAATATTTTTGTGTTTTGTAGATGTATCCAATATCCGATATCTGATCCGCAAATGTGCGGATCGAATTGGATCCAAAGTAAATAACTGCGGATATTGGATCCGATTTGATCTGATAATTTTAGTACAGATCGGATCGAAATTTTGATCATATCTGATCCAATTCGATCCGTGTTCATCCTTATGCATGTTTGCCATCTCTATACACCTATTATACCTGATTAACCTATTTTGACAAAAAACACATGCTACTTTTCCATATTAAAAAGAATAAGCCACTAAGTTAATGTTTCTTTTGTTAATTTTTCTTTTGTCCTTTTAGTACATATTTATCATGGGAAACCAATACTAGTGAATAAAACAATTTATCATATCTTATTTTTCGTCTTGTGTGTGCTACGGATGCCAATTAACATTACATCAACATGAGTTTACTATAATAACATGATACAGAGCAATTTAAATTTGTTGATTTCTTTTCAATAATGCCAATTGAGATGTTCATTTGTGGTATTTGGAGCACTAAATGTTATATATTATATACAAAAAAAATAACACATCTTTTTTCTGTGCCATACTCACGGACAATGATATATCTCAATCAACGTAATTAAATCCACTATTCCCAGCTGGAATGAAATTACTCAATTCATGTTATAATTCATTGACCTGATGGATAAAAAAAAATAGATTTTATAAGTGGGAACAGAGGGGGAGTATCTTGTTTGGATTTGCGGACAAAATTGAACATGAAAAAATCAGGCAAATAAATCAGACAAGTGGGGTAACATATTAATTCCAAGATTTTCAATTTTATAATGAAGAAGAAGAAAATCTAGAAAAAGTTGAGTTGTGTCACAGGACATTTTTAACGTGTAACGGCAAGAAGGCTATTGAGCCCGTGATGGGCTCTGTGCTACTTACATGTGATACTCCTACTTGCACTCTACCACCATGATTTTCGCATTCAAAATTATAATAATAATCTTCAAGAAATAAAATCGAAAATCTAGTAGTTTTGTTATCTGATTTATTTATTGTCGTGCAAATGAAACTATCATATAAAATTATCATAAAAAATTTCGTAAAGACGCGTAAAACATTTTTTTAAAACGTTTACGTGTCGCATTATTATTAAACGTATTAATAAATTGGTTATTTTTAAATTTCTTAACAAATTATAATAAATCAATTTTTTATAACAATAACAATAAACCTAATTTTTTTAGGAATTTAATTGTATTTTTAAATTTTTCAAAATTTAAATTTTCGCAAAATAAAAAATTAAGGATATATTTATCTTTTTATCAAAAAATTTAAAAATATTCGATTTAAATTGTATAATTCGATCAGATCAAATTGGGTCTAGCTAATAATTATAATGTCGACAATTAGATTTATTATTGTTACTATAATAAATCGATTTTGTTCTTATTTATTAAAAAATAAATTATTAATCGATTTAATAAAGATATCTAATAATAATATGACACATGTAAATGTCTTTAAAAAAAAGACATTTTTAGTCTCTTTATTGAAATAGTTTCTCACTAATTTTACTTATATCTATCTTAAGTTAATACATTGTAAACGATAACTTATCAAAATTAGTATGGAACTAAATTACAGATAAAAAGGTAGTCCTCAACAAAACACCCACTTAATGCAATGATTTAGAACGGGTCAAACACAAATGATATATATGATGTTGCAATATATCCTAATGCATCTACTAATAATAGATTGATTCCACTAATAGTAAATTAAACAAAACTTAAGATGAACTTTACCTTCTAAGTATTTTAGTTAAAAATTGTTAATAATTAATAATAGTTTAAGGTGATATTAAATATGTAAATACTAAATATAAGTATTTTAATAAGATACAACTACTTAATTTAAGATAATATTTTATGGTGTGTTTAATAATAAAAATTGTATTTATTTTTCCTTAAATTGTAAGGATATAATTAGAAAAACATTGGCTATAAATATTAATGATAAAACATGTTTACATTTTCTCTTCACTTGTTTCTACTTTTGGTCTTCTCCGAAAATGTAAAAATATATATATTTTCTACTTTTATTTTTAAAAATACGAACAAATGAAACAAAAAATAAAATAAATAATTAGATTTTTGCAAAATCTTAAACAAATAATGAACGTTTTACTTTAATAAGATTTTTAGCAATCCATATGATGTTAGTATTTTTAAAAGAATCTCGCTAGAGAGCCAATAAAATATTTATACAATGTGTATAATAAATTATTTATTTGGTTCAACATAAATTAAAAAATAAATATCCAGAATAAAATATTACTAATTTCTCAAACACAATACATTTATACTATCCAAAATAACCATTCGAATACCAAAAATAATAAACATATGATATCCTACTGAATCGAACATCCCTATATCCCATTATATAAATACTCTATTGGTTCCTATACTTCCCTTTTTTAAAAACATTCGGTTCCACTTGATGATAATAAGAGGCTGTGTCTTTATCGACATTTTTTTTCTTTTCAATATTATCATTAAATGTTTGGTTATTACATTCGGAAGCTCGTTCATGCATAATGGCACTTGAACAGAATGTCTCAGCCGACATCAAAACACGAAAGATATTATTAATAAGACATTTGATGTGATTATTTGATCGTGGGCTCTGCTTTAATTTGTCGTTAAACAATTTGTCAAAAATCGATTTTGTTTGATCCAGAATAATAAATAAGTGCAATAATATACTAATGAAAAGGACTTCTCTTTCATACGAATGTATATATGTCTATAACTTTGATGTCAATATTGGTAAATAATGAAAGTTAATTTTATAGTGTTTATGAATTGTTATCTAAATTTTATTTAATTTATTTTTTTAGTAAATTTGATATTTTAAAAATTATTTATTTTTATATTTTTTAAATTAAATATTAATTTTTTTACCGTTTTTAGTAAGTAATCATCACTTTTTTTTAGATACTATATGTAACGGCCTGGCCCAACCTGCCCCGGGTTGGGCCAATTCGGTGAGTACCCGATCCGAGCGGTCGGGCACATGCGCCTTACCGCGTGACCCAGACACGCGTCCCTGCCAACTCCTCGCTACAGCTATGAGGAAGCTTCGCGGAAGATGGGCCTGTCCTTGCGGGGCCCACTTCTGACACCGTATAAGTAGGGAAGGACCTGCCCTTCCCCCCATGGTATGTCACTCTCACACCTGTCACATCTCCCACCTGCACACCAACTGACTTGAGCGTCTGAGTGTCTTTGCAGGTGGCACCCCCCCTTTTTTCCAACTCCTCCTGTGACGAGAGCTCGGCTACTCGGAAGATCCTAGCCCAACGCTTCCCAGGTTGACGCATTGCCACCCCTATCATTGATCACCCGGCTTGTCTGGCACCCGACCACCGAACATTGGCGCTGTCTGTGGGGACAACGCTCGAATGGAAGTCGCGCTGGGTCTCGGAGACCAGCCTTGAGGAGCTGGAGCGGAGGGGGCAGACTCCGTCGCCTCGTTGAGGGGGCGGCGGAGGTCCCCCCGACAGCACACAGAACAGCACACGAGGACACGACCTTTCGGGGGAACGGGCGGCGACAGCGCCATAATAATGCAGGAGCTGCGCCACAGAGTCCAGAACCTAGAACGCCAGTTGGCCGATCGGGAGCAGGACGGACGAACCACTGATCCCAGCTACACCCCATCCCCCGAAGGTGAAGAAGACTCCCACCGAAGCCGCTCGCGGCGTACCCCCGCATCCCGAACGGAAGCGGAGAGCACGCGCGAGGAATCCCCCATCCCGAGAAGACGAAATGACACGGTCATCTATTCCAGGGGAAGATCAACCCGCCGAGCCGCGCGTGATCGCGAAGACGGGGAAGGGAGAACACGACAACCCGTGATAATGGGCGCCACCCCATTCCACCGATCCATCCTCGAAGTCCGGTTGCCGAAACACTTCGACAAACCAACGGACATGAGGTACGACGGAACCCAAGACCCTGTAGAACACCTCACGGCCTTCGAGGCCAGGATGAATCTGGAGGGGGTAGGGGACGAGGTAAGATGTCGCGCCTTCCCAGTAACTTTAGCGGGACCCGCGATCAGGTGGTTTAACGGCCTCCCACAGGGGTCCATCCACAGCTTCTCGGATATCAGCCGCGCGTTCCTGGCCCAGTTTACAACACGAATAACAAAGGCCAAACACCCGATCAACCTTCTGGGGGTTACCCAGAGACAGGGAGAGCCGACAAGGAGGTACCTAGATCGTTTCAACGACGAATGCCTTGAAATCAACGGCTTGACCGATTCGGTGGCCAGCCTTTGCTTAACGAACGGCCTCCTCAACGAGAACTTCCGAAAACACCTTACCACGAAGCCGGTTTGGACAATGCACGAGATCCAGGCGGTAGCCAAAGAGTACATAAACGATGAGGAAGTCAGCCGAGTTGTGGCTGCCAACAAACGGCAGTCCGGCTACAATCAACCACGGCAACACGGGAACGGGGACAGGCCAAAGGAGCGAACCAGGGAAGAGGCACCAAACAAGACGCCAAGGACGTTTCCCCGAGTCGGGAAATTCACCAACTACACCCCCCTCACGCTCCCCATCGTGGAAGTCTACCAACAAATAGCAGAGAAAGGGATCCTGCCGAAGGCCCGACCGCTCAAGGACCGCACCGTAGGAAACAAAAACCTCTATTGCGACTACCACAAAGGTTACGGTCACCTGACGCAGGACTGTTTTGACCTAAAGGATGCACTCGAACAAGCGATAAGAGAAGGCAAACTAGCAGCCTTCTCCCACCTTATCAGGGAGCCAAGGAGACGTTATCGCGACGAAGATGAGGAAGGCAAAACCCGTTCGGCCAAGCGACGGCCAGAGCCAGAAGGCGGAGATCACGGCCTCACTGTAATAAACGTAGTGACGGCCAAAAACGCTGCACCCAGGTCCAGATCCGCACACAAGAAAGATACAAAGATACTGTCGATTTCCTCCTCATTGATGCAAAGCTCTAAGAAGCCCCCGCTCATCTCCTTCGGCCCGGAAGACCAATGGTTCGACGACGCCCCGGAAAACCTACCCATGGTCATCACGGCCCGAGTGGGAACCGGCCTCGTCAAACGCATCCTCGTCGATACAGGGGCGGACTCGAACATCATGTTCTGCAATGTATTCGACGCGCTAGGACTCAAAGACGCCGATCTGACGACTCACCAACACGGGGTCATAGGGCTAGGGGATCACTTCATTAAGCCGGACGGAGTGATATCCTTGCCAATCTCATTGGGACAACCCCAGGGTCGAAGGTCGGCGATGGCTGAGTTCGTAATCCTCCGAGACTCGACTGCCTATAACATCATCTTGGGAAGGAAGACGATCAACGACTTCGAGGCCGTAATCAATACAAAGCTGCTAGTTATAAAGTTTGTTACCGATAACGGATCCATAGGGTTCGTAAGAGGGGACCTCGAGACGGCGGTCGCTTGCGACAACGCCAGCCTCTCCTTACGAAAGAAGTCCAAAGAAGCGTCCGGCGTGTTCCTGGCCGACCTAGATGCCAGGGTAGACGACAGGCCCAGGCCGGAACCAGAAGGAGATCTAGAGAAGTTCAGGTTCGGCGACGAAGAGGATAGATTCACATTCGTCAACAAGAACCTCCCGTGCGAGCTAAAGGAGCCCTTGGTCGAAATGATAAGAGCCAACAGAGACTTGTTCGCCTGGACACCGGCCGACATGCCAGGAATAGACCCAAGAGTCATGTCGCATCATTTGGCCGTCAAGGCGGAAGCGCGTCCGGTAGCCCAACGTAGGAGGAAAATGTCGGCAGAAAGGGCAGAGGAGGTGGCCAAGCAAACGGCCAGCCTCCTCGAGGCAGGCTTTATACGAGAAGTAGACTACTCGAGATGGCTCTCGAACGTAGTCCTGGTGAAAAAGCACAACGGCAAGTGGAGAATGTGCGTAGACTACTCCGACCTCAACAAAGCTTGTCCGAAGGATTGCTTCCCCCTCCCTAACATAGACGCACTCGTCGATACCGCGGCGGGATATCGGTATCTGAGCTTTATGGACGCCTATTCCGATTACAACCAGATACCGATGCACCGTCCTGACGAAGACAAGACGGCTTTCATAACGCCAGGGGGAATATACTGCTATAAGGTGATGCCATTCGGCCTAAAAAACGCGGGGGCAACGTACCAGAGGCTGATGAATAGGATATTCCATGACCTCATAGGGAAGACAGTTGAAGTCTACGTGGACGACATCCTTGCGAAGACGACACGACCTGACGATCTCTTAAACGATGTGGCAAGTGTCTTTGCGTCCCTCCGGCGACATGGCATGAGGCTGAACCCCCTCAAATGTGCTTTCGCCATGGAAGCAGGGAAATTCCTTGGATTCATGATAACCCAGAGAGGGGTGGAAGCCAACCCGGAGAAGTGCCAAGCCATACTCCAGATGAAGAGCCCGGGCGATATAAAGGACGTCCAAAGGTTGGCGGGACGGCTGGCCTCACTGTCACGGTTCCTCGGAGCATCGGCAACAAAGGCCCTACCGTTTTTCAACCTCATGAAGAAAGGAATAGCGTTCGAGTGGACACCCGCATGCGAGGAAGCCTTTCAGCACTTTAAGGAAATTCTGGCGGCACCCCCGGTCCTCGGGAAACCAAAAGACGGGGAGCCGTTATACCTTTATCTCGCTATAACAGGAGAAGCTTTGGCCGCGGTTTTGGTGTTGGAAGAAGGAAGGAGGCAGCAACCGGTCTACTTTGTCAGTAGGGCCCTACAAGGGGCGGAATTAAGGTACAACAAACTGGAAAAGCTAGCTCTAGCGCTCCTGACCTCCTCACGAAGGTTAAAGCAATACTTCCAAAGTCACCAGATTTTCGTAAGAACGGACCAAGGGATCCGACAAGTACTACAAAAACCCGACCTGGCGGGAAGAATGATGACTTGGTCCATCGAACTCTCCCAATACGACATACGATACGAACCCCGGCAAGCCATCAAGGCGCAGGCGATGGCGGACTTTTTGGTAGAAGTAGCGGGGGATCCGGCCGAAGACACGAACGCACGGTGGAAGCTCCATGTTGACGGAGCCTCCAACCAAGCGTTCGGGGGCGCCGGGATCATCTTGGAGAGCCCAGCCGAGGTCGTGTACGAACAGTCAATTAAGTTCGAGTTCCCCATCTCAAATAACCAAGCAGAATATGAAGCCCTTATAGGAGGATTGGCCTTAGCAACTGAAGTTGGAGCAACAAAACTAGAGATATGCAATGACTCACAGATCGTCACCTCCCAAGTAAACGGGAGCTACCAGGCCAGGGACCCCCTGCTGCAGAAATACTTGGAAAAAGTCAGGGACTTGAGCCGGGAGTTTGAGGAAGTCACGATCCAACACGTTCCAAGAGAAAGGAACACTCGGGCAGATCTCTTGTCGAAATTGGCCAGCACTAAATCGGGAGAGGGCAACCGATCTCTCATCCAAGGGAAGATGAAAGAGCCGGCGGTCACATTACACCTCTCAAAGCTAAACCCCTCCTGGCTGGACCCCATCACCGATTTCTTAGAAGACGGCAAGCTCCCCGACAACGAAAACGACGCCAAGAAGCTAAGAAGGGAGGCCGCCAGATATGCCATCATCCAGGGTCAGCTGTTCAGAAAAGGGTTCAACCACCCTCTGCTGAAGTGTTTGCACCCCGACCAGACAGATTACGTTCTCAGGGAAGTCCATGAGGGGTGTTGCGGCCACCACATAGGAGGCAAAGCACTAGCAAGAAAGCTAATCCGAGCCGGATACTACTGGCCGTCAATGATGGCCGACTCCGTGGAATTTGTCAGGAAGTGCGTCAAGTGTCAAGAAAACGCCAACTTCCATCGTGCGCCGGCCTCTGAACTCAGTTTGCTAACGTCCTCCCGACCGTTCTCCCAATGGGGAGTCGACCTCTTAGGACCCTTTCCCGTAGGCCCGGGGCAAGTCAAATACCTAATAGTTGCTATTGACTACTACACGAAATGGATAGAAGCCGAACCGCTGGCCAGTATATCCTCGTCCAATTGCAGGAAATTCATGTGGAGGCAAGTCATAACACGGTTTGGGATTCCGGAAGTCATCATCTCGGATAATGGGACACAGTTCACCGACAAAAAATTCACAGAATTCCTCGCCGGCCTGGGCATAAAGCAGAGATTCTCCTCGGTGGAGCATCCACAGACAAACGGCCAGGTCGAATCCGCAAATAAAATCATCCTGTTAGGGCTCAAGAAACGGTTGGATAGCAAAAAGGGCGCTTGGGCCGACGAGCTCGCCTCAGTCCTATGGTCCTACCGAACAACAGAGCAGTCCTCCACTAAAGAAACACCCTTCCGGCTAACGTACGGGACAGATGCAGTGATACCAGTAGAGATCGGGGAACCGAGCCCACGACTACTCCTAAAGGGAGTAGAGGAAATGTCGAGAAGGATCTGATAGAGTAGACCAGGGAAATGGCCCACCTGGCCGAAGCGGCACTAAAACAAAGAATGGCCTTACGTTACAATGCCAAAGCGCTCAAAAGGAAGTTCGAAGAGAACGACCTCGTCTTGAGGCGTAACGACATCGGCCCGCCCACCCCCGGGGAAGGCAAGCTGGCGGCAAACTGGGAAGGACCATACCGAATCAAAGAGGTAATCGGAAGAGGAGCATACAAGCTAGAAAAACTCAGCGGCAAAGAGGTCCGGAGGACATGGAATGCAAATAACTTGAGAAGGTTTTATTCCTAAGCCATTTCTGTAATGGTGCTCCGATGTCCTTGATTATAATGATTAAACTTACTCGATTCTCACATACCATTTTTGCCTGTGTTATTGCTAACCTTTTGAGCGAATTTTTGCCTATGTTATTACTAACTTTTCAAGCGACCACTATGAAAACAAGTGTACACGGCCCCGGGACTGATCACCCCGGGAGCCCCCCAGGTCAAAAACGCGATAAACAACCTTAACAAAAAGAACGCCACAAACGGCGAACACGAGTAAACAGAAACGAAACGACAGCAAGTAAAACAAGAAATTAAACAAACGGGTAAACGACCCCATAAACCCATAACGGGCGCCAAAAGTCATAAGTACAAAGTTCAACAAAAGAAGAGTTCAATAGTACAAACATCATTTCTTCGGCATATCAACGACCTTCCCATCCTTGATAGTCTTGAAAACACCAATTGCCGACACATCGAAGTCCGGAGAAATAATTTTCACTTGAGCTTTGAGGGCATCCTCGGTCGTGAAAATCGCGTTCTTCCCCTGCTCCCGGACCTCCTTGTGCTTCCGCTTGAACAACTCGGCCTCCTCCCGAGCAGCCTTAGCGGTCGCCATTGCGTCGTCCCGCTCTTTCTCCAGAGCGGACACCCGACCTTGCGCGGCACTCAATTGGTTTTTCAAAGTCATTTCTTGCTCCATCAAACGAGACACGGAAGCGTCGGCAGCCTTCAATTTCTCCTCTGCCGAAGTAGCCTTTTTCTGGGCGACGTCGAGCTTATTCCCCGCTTCAACTAACCGATCCTGAAGTGTTTTAACTTGGGTTTTGTACTTGTTGTTAGCATCAACAGCAGATTCAAGCTTCCGACGAAGCGAGGCCATACCAGAGAGCTCAGATTCAGCCTTTCGGGCTATGGCTGCGCCGCGAAGAAAAGTACGGTACATCCACCGAGCCTGCCCCGAGAGGTCGGTGCCGTGGAAGTGATCCTCCGTACCCAGAAGCAGCTGAGTATCTATGAACGTCCCAACATCGAAGTTCCTCTCCATGACAGTCAAAGCCCCCTCGGGACTAGACTGTGACCTCTGCCTCTTGGGAGTTGGGATGATGGACAACTCCTCCTCCTCCTCACGACGAGATGAAGACGAGTGCCCGGGAACGGAAACCTCTGGAGGAATGGGGGTTGCAGAAGTCGGAGTGGCGACCTTCGCAGACGTCTCAACCTCGGGAGGATGCACTTCCGGAGGAGCTTCTGGAGGAGCCGTCGCCTCCTGTCCTCCGGTCTCCTCAGCCGCGTCGTCCTTAAGGAAAGTTTCGAACAGGTTATCCATGCCGGTCACCTCGGCAGAAAGTCCCACTGCAAACAACAAGAAGCGAATTAGTAAAAGCAACAACGGAACATTCAAACAGACGATGACACGACAAAGGAAAACTCACGAATATAATCTCGAGCGGCCTCCCGATTACCCATAAGGAGGTGTGGATTCACATTGTTCCTCCCAAGAACCGCCCACAAGATGTCGCCCACCCGCCGGTCCACGGCCGACATCTTGCTATAAGAGACTTTGATAAAAGGATTAGACCCCGCCCCGAAACTCCAATACGTCGGGATGAGGCACTGCTTTTCCAGAGACAGCCAAAAGGGGTGACGACCCTTGACCGGGCGGACCTTAAAATACTTGTCCTTGAATCCGTGGTAGGAATCCTCGAACAAACTAAATATCCTCCGGCCTTGGGCGGACCGAAAGGACATGAAACCTTTCTTGTGTTTCCCCTCCTTCGAAGGGTTTGTTAGACTAAAGAAAAAGAGGAAGACGTCAACGGAGGTCGGCAACTCCAAGTACTCGCACACCATCTCGAAACAGCGAACGGAAGCCCAGCTGTTCGGATGCAATTGAGACGGAGCCACCGAAATTCGGTTCAGGAGGTCCATCTGGAAGGAGGAAAGGGGAATGCGAACCCCCACCTGAGTGAACATGGCTTTGTAGAACCAGATCCAATCGGGAACCCGGGGGGCATGAAAGTTAATCTCATAAAGCCGCTCGTGGGGGGCAGGGACATATACGTCGTAGTTCGCCTCCTCATCGGTACCCCCACAGAGGTACTCGGCCTGGCGGAATTCCGTGAGCTCGTCCTCACCCATCTGATTGGGAGAGTTCTTGAGGTCGGAAACCACCCACGCATACGGGTCGTAACCCGCGGCGGAGCTAGACGCTCGGCTAACAACACGAGGCATACCTACAGTGGGAGCACCGTGCGGTTAGTCCGTGAGGTCGGAAGCCAGAGAAAACCTAAAGAAACCCCACGTGCCATGACCGCAAGGGGACTAAACAAAACCAAGGCCAGAACAATGGCGCAAAACCCCCATGACACACCACAGTTGGCAAAAGTAAAACGCGGAAAGAAAATGCATCCATGGACAAACAAAGAAAAACAAGCACAGAAAAGGTGCCCACAACAAGCATAAACAGACATGCAATCTACCATTAAAGCAAAAAGATGGTTACCTGGGTGATTGAGGAAGTTCGGATAAGGGCAAGGCACACCGGAGCGATGAAAATAGCTTCTGATGATGGAAATGCAGGAAGAAGGAACGGGCAATATGATCAGGAAAAGCAAGAAGGAGGAAAACAAAACGCAAACTGTTTAAAACCGCTTTAGTGGAAGCGCGAAAGGCTGGGGGCAGTACAGTCTTTGCACACGAGGGTTTTTTCAACCCTTTATGAGCATTTAATGCCCTTCGCGAGAAACGAGGCGACAAAAGAACGCCCCGAATCGCGAACGAATACGAGCAGCGCGTCCCCCACACGGACGAACGAATTCACGACGACAAAGGAGAAATAACTCGCCTCCAACAACCTGAACGGTCGATTAGCGGCGCGTGGGGGCACTGTAACGGCCTGGCCCAACCTGCCCCGGGTTGGGCCAACTCGGTGAGTACCCGACCCGAGCGGTCGGGCACATGCGCCTTACCGCGTGACCCGGACACGCGTCCCTGCCAACTCCTCGCTACAGCTATGAGGAAGCTTCGCGGAAGATGGGCCTGTCCTTGCGGGGCCCACTTCTGACACCGTATAAGTAGGGAAGGACCTGCCCTTCCCCCCATGGTATGTCACTCTCACACCTGTCACATCTCCCACCTGCACACCAACTGACTTGAGCGTCTGAGTGTCTTTGCAGGTGGCACCCCCCCTTTTTTCCAACTCCTCCTGTGACGAGAGCTCGGCTACTCGGAAGATCCTAGCCCAATGCTTCCCAGGTCGACGCATTGTCACCCCTATCATTGATCACCCGGCTTGTCTGGCACCCGACCACCGAACACTATAATATTTATCAATAGTTAATTTTTTTTGTGCTTTTCTAAGATTTTTTAAAAAAATTTCTTTTTGACCGTTTTTACATTGAAATTGAGTCACTCTTTCGAATTGTGTAATATGAATTCAAGAGGGTATTTTTTTTATTGTATAACTAACGAGCAAAATAATAATTCTATGATGTTTAAGGATTTAATTACTAGAAAAATTGTGTTGTGCTAATATTAGAGATCAAAGAGGTCAAGAGTTCGTTTCAAGAGCAATAGTCTTGACTTAGCAGCACTACTCATATATTAACAAATGCATCAATCGTTAAACCAACTTGGGTTGGTCGAGTGGTCAGCTCACTCGTCCGTTTAAGGGCAGACTCTTAAATGGAGCTCAGATCCGCGACGGATTAGTTCTTGACCTATCGGGTTGGGGGATACCGTGGATAACAAAAAAAAAATGCATCAATTGTTAGCCAAGAAAAAGAAAATAACACCCAAGGAACTAAGTAAGGACAACAAGAAGTCCAAAAGTCATTAAAATTAAAAGTTATTTAGTTATATTTAAATTTGATTTGTTGTTACAATTTGTCAAAAGATTTAATTTGATTTTGATTTATTTAATAGTATTTTTAGAAATTTAAAATTTAAATTAAGTCTAATCTTATCTAATAATAAGATCAAATCTAATTTAAATTTAAATTAAATTTGATTTGATCTAATATGAACAAACATGATTTAAATTAGTTAAAGTTAATTTTAGAATAATATATTTTATTTAATTTTAGATTTCATAGTTTTATTCTAAAAAAATTTGGCTCATTTTTTGGTTGATCAGCTAAGGTCTATTTAAGCAAATTTATAAGACATTTTATGAAGTTTTTGATGAAATAAATTTTATAGTATTTTTATGTTTCTTTTTTTGTGAATTTAAGTGAGGTGAGTAATTTGTTTTGTTAGATATATGAAAAAATTCAAAAATTGAATACTGCACTCTAAGATAATTTTTAATGTTAGTTCTTTTAATTTTGAGTACAGTTTAGGAGATGGTACAACACTATAAAACAAGAGTTTGGTAACTGTAACTCCTTAGGATTAATATTTGTCATGACATGCTAAAATTTATAATATTACAAATAAAATGTTCTTTTCTTTAGAGTTACACTGCTCAAGTTGAAGTAAATCTTCTCTTTCCCATAACAAGCCACCCTCTTTTTGCTGCTGTCAGTTTGAATTTTCTCAAATATTACAAGTTTATTTAATCATTCTTATAAGTTCAAGAGAGATTGGAATTTCTTTTATTGCTGGATAGAAATTCGTAAATATTTCATTATCTCAAGGGGTATTGTTGCAAAAGCTCGAGAGACCTTGATGTAGATAGGGGTGGCAATGGGTAGGGTAGGGTAGGGTAGGGTTTGAAGCCAACCCTAACCCTAACCCTACTCCCGGGTTGAGATTTTTACATAAACTCAACCATATTCTACCCGTGGGTTGAAAATATCTCAATCTTAACCCCTATCTGTTCTCAACCTGCGGGTACCCGATTCTACCTGTGGGTTACAAAAAAGATGCAAAATTATTATATAACTTCATAATAATTTAAAATAGAATTGACTTTTATGTAAAAAAAATATTAGATTATCAATTAATGATCTTCTTTTAAAGGCTAAGGATCTTTTACATTTAGTGAGAGGTCTTTGGTTTAACATCCACTTGAAACATATTTTTATATAAATATATAACATATACATATATAGGGTGCGGGTTGGTCGGGTAGGGTTGAAGCTCAACCCGCACCCTACCCGACCCGCACGAAAATCCAACCTGCACCCTACCCTACCGCTGTGGATCGGGTTGACAACCCTACCCGATTGGGTGGGGTCGGATTGGGTACCCGCGGATAGAGTACATGTTGTCACCTCTAGATGTAGGCTCAACATTAAGAGTAGATCACCAAGTTTGCCCCTACACTGACAAAAATAATCCTAACTTTCGTTAACATCAAAAATGCCCCCTAACGTTTTAAAAATACTACATAAAGAAAAACACATTCCATTAACAGAATCAGTTGAGGTGACAAAAGAAAATATTTTTTCCCGTTACCAATCTTCTCCACTCCTTAAAATCACCCCACCACCCTAAACCTAATTCAGAACTACCCCATCCAAATTAAAATTGCAAAATTTGGATCCGTAAATTCTGTCATTACAAATAAAATTCAAGAAATCAAATCAAAATTCCCTTATTACAAAATAAATAAATAAATAAATAACTGTAACTTCATATTCAATTTCAATTTCATCACTAAAATTTGAAACCCAGAACAAATGGAATCAAGGAAAATGAAAGACAGTTTACTTTGCAAGCAATTGCAATTCTCGACCTCCTTCCTGACAACATCAAGAACAGAATCACGAGTGCACATGTATTACATTATAGAGCATATTTTGTTTACAGTATAAACAAAATATGTTAATTGTTAAATCATTCATAGCATCCCTTATTTGTCATTTTCCTTCTATTTTGGATTCTCTTCTCCCTCTCAGAGCTTTTTCTTGACATATTTGAGTTTGTTGGATACTATGGTGTGCAAATGTATGGTCGGACGAATATCATCAAGTTGAACGCAACATGGCATATTGCTAAAGCGATCAACTTTGATGTTAGTATTGTTATTTTCTTCTTTTAATAAAGAAGAATATAATTAGGATAGTTTGATTGGTTTTATTATAACATGTATGACTAGATAGCTGTTGTGTTAGGAACATAATTTAGGTTAGGTCCTAGTTTAGTTTTTTGTAGTTGTTGATATCTATTTTTAGAAACTTATTTTATTGAACATTAGGATTCTTTTTAAAGAACTATTTCAAAAGTTTTATTTAGAAAAAAAAATCCACGACAATATGTAAAACATTTGAAATAAATCTCTAATAAATTAACCAACTTGGATTGGTCAAGTGGTCAGCTCAGTTGTTCGCTTAAGTGTTGGGAGTTCGAATTCCGCCTTGTGCATGCAGCAGCCCATTGGCCAGCGGCAGACCCTTAAATAGAGCTCAGATCTGCAACGGATTAGTCCTTGATCTGTCGGGTTGAGGGATACCGTGGCAACAAAAAAAATCTCTAATAAATTTTATTTTAATATATATGCTAGGGGAACATAATGTATCTTATTTCATAGTTTAATTTTGAAATTCTTTTTTACCTACTTTTAAGAATTAAATTTACTATTAATGAACTTTAGAACTTTTTTAAAGATATAATGTAAATGTTATTGTAAATGTCCTTTTAATATAGATGTTATTGTAAATGTTATTATAATGTAAATTTATTATATTATTTCTTTTAACTAAATCAGTTAAAAAGACTTTATATAAAAAAATTAAAATATTATAGCCTTGTTAATATAAATGTCATTGATTAATTTATTTTTTATTTTAATAGAGGGCTTGCCTTCTGTTTTCTAAACGAGTTAGCCACACCTTTTTACCATTATACGCCATTTTCCCTTACTTGATGGAGGTTAGATTTGGCTCTTCTAACCTCTTTTGTCCCATTAGCACCATGCTTGTCAAGATTAGGCTCTTTAACTCAGACAAAAAAACCCAAATTACAAGTGTGCAAAAGGATGAAACTATCACACACTGTTTCTTACATGACAATTAGAATATACACTCAAAGATATATTCTAACACTAGACATTTTTACTAAACTTATTGAAAGAATGAAAAAGAAGGATTGATATGTTTTTGAAGAAAGCTAATACTTGCAACTACTTATATAACTTATTGAAATTTGTCATACTATATCTCCTTTACAATGTAAACAATTTAATTATAGACATATATTATTTATATTATGTCCGACTTCCTTTTACACATATCTCATTTACCGTATAAATAAGATATGTTTACCATGTAACTCCTTACATATTCCATTTATACTCGTTTTATGTGTTTAAATTGTGACTTACAATAAACAAGATTTGTTCATAAATAAATTATTTACACTGTAAACGAAATAAGTAATAAGATACAAAACGGTAAATTGTATCCAAGTTACCTATACCCGTAAATAAAATATTTATTTTTAAAAAAATCCTAAGATCTCAACAAGAGGCAGACATCCAAAACCTATGTAATAATGGATACAACACTAAAATCTACAATAAACTATTTTACATTTTTAAATGTAAAAAGATTTATAATAGATACATGTTATTCACGACAGGTAGGGCAAGTTTGCTGGTTATGGTCCAACTTTGTAATGGATCTCCTTTTATATCATCAAAGAATCAAGTTTTCATAAATGGGAGACAAAAAACTAAAGAAAGCCTCACGTTGTTAAGGTTAGAACATGTAAATATTTACATAAGTTAGGTATATGGATACAACTTATCACAAATAATGACAAGACGAAAACACGACCCTCGTGTTTGCAATGTAGCAATTGCTCAGTATTGGTACACCCACTCGCCTTTCATAAGCAATCTTGGGGAAGATCATTCGCCAATATCTTGCTTGCTCTGAGGCACTACATTTTCACACCCCAAAATAGATGGTATTCCCAAAACTGTCATTCCAGAAAACATCACAAGCTGCCCTCCAATTCCTCAAACCTTTGGGCGATTGCATCCTGCTGTTTCCCTTTGTAGACTTGTGTCAATGATTGTATTGCATTGCATATCATCACTTTCTTTCTGTCTGTAATGATTTTATCTTGAACATCAAGCTCACCCTCAACCGATGAGCACAGTCCCTTGAACCAATCTTCAAGGATCAATGCTTTCTAAAATAATATAAAATTAACTCATGGTAAATTTTCATCAGACATCAATGATTATTTGAAAGCGTAATAATACTATTATCTGCATCTATTTCAGACAACCAGATGAATGATAGAACTCATACATCTATACCTCAAGTTGGACCATATAACTGAATCCATCAAGATTGTTACACATGTAGATAACCAATAACTGACGTAAAACTTCCTAAACGTGGCAGTTTGTCATTTGAGTTAAAAACTATAGTAGAAGAGATTAACTATTTTTTACAGTCCACTTCAATGATTATTACCACTTTCATGACTATGTCTCCCATAGTTTTGGTCAGCAAAGAAATCGGGGGTTTATGCTCTATTTCTTTAAACGAATCTAAAGCAATCCCTTGAGATGGGAGGTTATAGGCTTCTGCCAAACTGCAGTTGTCCTGCAAGAACAGCAATTTCAGACTAAATAGATATTATGCCTTCCCTGTTTAAACATTGTTGGGATCACCTATACAATGATTGTACCCCGGTGTTTGTTTGTGTTTGGCTGGGTGTTCTCTTTCTCCTGACATAAATCAGAGGCAATGGTGGTTTGCGAACTGATTAGTAAAATGTCAGCCAAGATGTGTTTCAACACTGACAATACTTTTGGATGGTTTTTCTTGGATTGGTTTCTGTGCCTCTGATTCCGGCCAGTTTTAGTTCTATCTTGGTTTTTATTATTATTCTTCTGGTTGTGTGTAATTTGATTGTTGCTCTGCCCCTCCTTTTGGGATTTCTTTCATTCACAACTAAAGTACCTGGGCAGTGATATTGAACTGGACAGGATGACTGATGCAGTGTGACCTACCTATAGTTAAGTGAGAGTGGATTGGATTGGCTATGAATGTAAACTGGTATCCACATCAATCCTCATAACTCATCTGCACTGCAACAGAAATTGCAAAATATGAGTTGCTGCCATTGTGACAAACACAACCCTCCACAACAACCATGCTGAGCTTATAAGGTCTCTCCTTGAAATTAATACATGCTTCCTCATAACTCCTACTTTGAGGTTCACTTTTGGGTGGGACTTAGAATGGGATGTGATGTTGCATCCCATTGCATCAAATCAAGTTTTCCAACAGAAGAACAGGTGAGAAGGTAAATCCCATCTGCAGGCCCCATCATTATTTTCATCAATACAGATAAATAGCTAACCAGCAGAAGCCTTAATGATGCTCTCTCCTTTTCAATAAATCTGAGAAACTGTCCTCGTAATGCATGACATTATATATGACTTGTGGGGCAAGTAAGACCCATGAAATATCAGTTACTACCTAGGTTCATTCCAACATCTTCAACTGCAACATAGTAATTAGGGTTTTTATCTTTTTCTTAAGAACATGGTTTCAGACATATGCTTCTCTTTTTACTCTTTCAACAAGACATTGGTTTCCTAGAATAGCAATCACAGGTGTAACAACTTTTTTTTCATGTTAGTTGATGGAGAACCATGTGTCAAAAATAGCAAATAACCTTGCTGTTTCAACATTAAAACACATTCCTAGGAAAAATTTCAGCAGGAAAACACAAATTAAACACCTACAATATAGAACCACAACACACAGCAAAAAGCTGTCTCACTAGAATTAGAAGACATCATTGTGTCCTATAAATAGAAGTTTCCAACAAAGCTGTCTCACTGAACTCAGCTACATGAATCAGAAGAGGTCTGCCTCCTATAATAAATCATGTCCAGCTTCAAATAATTGCAAACTAAACCTCTTGCAAAAAGACAGCAAACAAAATTTTATTTGTGTTTTCAAGTCTATTGTAGTTAATGTGCTTGATGTATCATGTATCAAGTACCATATTCTTGTAGTAATTTTAGTTTTCAAGCGTTATTCTTAATTTCAATTTAGTGTATATGCAACTAACTTTCACTTTCATACAATTTTGTCTCTACATTGCATTTTAAAAAATCAAAAAGAAAAAAGAAAGTACACCGTAACAATTAACATATTATCAATATATATTTTTTGTAAATGATATCAACTAATAGAAACATTAATCACAATAAAATACTTACCTGAACTAAAAAATCTTTCAACTGATCATCATCCGTGCTTGATGTAAAGCTTAGAACATGTAACATTGTCAAGGTAAGCTGCAAGAGCAAATTGAGGAATTCAATTCCAACAACATGGAAAAAACATAACAGAACAATGTTGTCATTCCATTAATAAACCACTGAAAAAAAGGGTAAGAATACCTAGTCGGCAGTTTTAACCAAGGTTCTGAAAATCGAACCAAATATTGAACCGTTCAAGTTATTGGTTTAGGGGTTTAGAGGTTTGACCAATTTAACCAGGGTACAACCGTATTATCCGGACTATAATAAAACAATATATTTGTATATTCAATTATATATATTAGGTTATAAATAAGGATAAAAATTTAAGATAATAAGTTACTAAAATAATGAGAACCTTTTAAATGTAATTCAAACTATTGATTTGACAATTTGTTAGAACTCAAATAGCACTGTTGATATATTTTTAAGTACATCTAATATATATTTTGGTAGAGGTCTCATGTATATTTAAGTAAATAGTTTTTGATCCATCAAAAATAAAACAAACAAAAATATAGCTTTTGATTGGTTTTGGTCGGTGTTCATGATTGTTTTTTCTTTTCTCGAGTTGATTTTTAATAGTTGTTTTAAAAGAGAAAGGAAAGTAATATTGATAAAAGGGCATATGTCCAAGAAGACATGAACCACAAGACATTAGAAAACCCTAACTCTTTTTAGCAACATCTACTTGGTTACTTGCTTTATTCTACTTCCTCTGCTATGCCAGGATTCTCTATGATTCATCAATCCTTCCCTTGAACATTGTTTTTGGACACAAACTGCCAAACCAGACAGTTTCTGGGTAAGCGGTTCCCAATTTTTGGCCCCTTTTTTTTTTAGCTCTAGTTCTGGTTTATGATTTGGACAGTTTGATTACTGTCCAAACCAGACTGGTCACAGGTTCCCCACAAAAACTGGTTTGACCTGCCGGTTCAGTATGGTTTTCAAAACATTGGTTCTAACTGCCTTGCTAGATGGGATAGGACAGCAGCGACAACTGTGATAACCAAATATAGAATGGCTATTTTGCTATCTCAATCATAATTTAGAATTCTATTAATACCATGAGTTTAAATTTGTATATAAAGCACAACTCTGTGGTTGCTATCTCATAATCATAATTCTGAATATTCAGAACTCTACTAATACCATGAATTTTTTTAAATTTTAACCATTAGATAGTACTTTTCTGTTTTAAACTCAAGATATATGCCAAAATTAATTCCATTTTCCTCCCAAAAGTAAATGCCAAGAAAAATGTCAAAAACAAAGATTGAACTCAAATTATCTCATTCCAGAGTTATAGCAGAAGCCCTGTATAAATGTGAAAAACAAACTAGTGAAGAAACAGCTACACCTAGACATTTGATGCACAACCACCATAGTGTAAATTAAACCATTAAAAATATTTAAATCCACATGGAATTGATGGATATGAAGTAGGACCTGTTTTTGTAATGAAACCCTATACTTGAAATTTGATGGCCCCGAAATTTGGTCCTGACCTATATTCTCCATTACATCCTCCACACATTGCACAATATCCGAGAAGGATGGGCCATAATCTGGTAAACATGAAAGAAAGAGTTATTTTCAACTGATGACTTCAAGTTGAAAATTGTCTGAATAAAGGGCCTGATTAAAAACAGGTTGAAATTAGGCTTTGTGTATGTATATTCACCGTCAAAATTGACAAGACTTAAAAAAAAAAAAATTGCAGATATTGTATGTATTTTTTCTTTCATCAAAATTTTAGAATTTCATACACAGCACATTAAATATATAATTCAGGGTCATCCATTTTAGAATTTTAATGGAACAATTTTGATTCAACCATCAATACATTATCTTAGGAAAATTAGCGTAAGATAATAATTACATTTTATTACTTAATATTTAAGAAGTGTCTAACAGTTTATGATGTAACCTTTCTTACTTTCGGTCAAAAACATTAGTGTAGACGATTAATGGAAATTGATGATAAGAAAACATTATACCATGCACTGACGCAGGCACAGCCAATGCAGCTGCAGCTTGTATTCTGATCTTATAATTTGATGATTCGCGTAATAATTGCAGAAGAACACCATAGACATCGGAAGCCCTACACACAAACAAAAAAATATAATTTTCCACTACATTTCTGTAACAGATATATCACAGACGAATTATATATTCACAAGGAGGGCATACAGAAAACAATACTTTTGTTGTATTTCACAAGGTTGCATAATTCTATAGCTACATACATGAAATCAACTGTTATAGTTACATATCTGAAACCAGGGTTTGCAGAATAACTTGGTCAAATTTACTCAATCCACACACCCACATTCTTTAGTAAATAGTAGCGAATAAAATATATTCATATAAAAAAATTATTGTAGTAATTTATTTGTAGTAAAGACTTCATCATCCATGCAATGGTGTTATTGACTTTGGAAAGCTTGGTTAAACCTTCAGAGTATATTACATCAGGAAAGTTAAACATTGTGATGGAAAGGTGAGAATACACCTGTGTCTTTGTTTTGATCTATCAAAACTTTAAAGTGTGCATTCAAATTGACCATCACATGTAATATCATATGCATGTCAACAAAATTTTAAGAGGCAAATATGATGCCGCGTCTTTACCAGTCCATATCTTGCAAACTTAAGGTCTCGTTCAGGAATAGATTGCCTAGAGCATGGCAAACGTTCCACTGAACCTGTCACACAGATACTCGAAGTTAGGAAAAAGATAACACACATTGCTGACAACAAATAAAACTTGCAATCAAATTGTGACAATGTAATTATTGTACCTTAACATTCCCTGTAATAACACAAGAAATGAGTGCCTTAACTATCCTTTCCAATCTGCAATAATTTTCATGATAATCCAATTGGTAATGGTTCGAATTAGACCTTTGACACTTGATGAGATTCTGACTGCAAGAATATCCTTCAGTCCTTGGGCCAAGATGGTCCATTGACATGTCTTGAAATCTTGATGTTGAACATTTAAAGATTCTTGAAATATATCCAAGAGCCCTAACTGCGTTAGATTTTACCTAGTATTGAGAAAAAGAAGGAATTGATCAAAAACAAAGAATGATTGGACAACTGCATCTGATGGTGTCCATTATGAACATAGAATTAAAGAAGTATTTAACAATATCTATATTATAGCTTAGAATATCTCACATCATATCTAATTTAACATAGATTAAGATTCTAGTATTATTAAATAGGGTTTGGTATATTTCTTTTTCTATCAAACCCTATCGCATTTCATTGGACAACTGTATATAATTGCGTCTGTTAGAATAGAAGTATTCAATAATATAATATATCTTAGAATATCACACATCATGTCTTTATTTAACTGGGATCAAGATTCAAGTATTATCAAATAGGTTTTGGTGCCTTTCTCCCTATCGCATTTGATTATATCAACGTATTTGTAGCCTTTCACTCATCTCTTTCTCTCCTATATAAAACCCAGTCTCAGCCGTATCATATAATCCACTGTGCAAAATGGTTAAAAAAACCACACTTTATCACAAATTCATCACCGAAGAAGAATGGAAATCGACTTACAGAAAATAAATCAACCCACCTTGTCTCCATCCTCAGTAAGATGCAAAGCACATTCACTTAAAGATACAATCAATTTGAGGTTAGAATTTGAACCTGCATCAAAGATTAAAATAAAAGAAAGCAAGGAGCAATGTAAATAGATTACCAAAAAGAAGACAGCAAATGGTTGAATATTCAATCACACAAGCAAAATTAAACTCACCCATATGTTCCAAGCTAACTGTGTGACGAATAGCATCACAAATATTTGCCAAAGCCCACGAAGCTGTAATCCTCACCTAATTTAAAAAAATAGAAAATAAAAAATAAGGGAAAAAAAAAACTGAGTTCCTGCTTAGATAACTAAACTTGGTACAACAATGTAAGTAGTTAGGCCAATCTTACTGAGATTAGGGTATGACAAGTGTTAATCTCAACAGCATGGATAAACCTGTCAAGTACCTCTGCACTACAGAGAACATACAAACTTTTTAGCTAATCTAAGGAATTGAATATGAAATATTAAGAACTAAGATACCATAAGATTAGTACTACTTCTACGAGTTTCAGTACAACCTCTGACAAACTTGAGGAAAACATGAAACAACACCAATAGCTCGACAGGCAGAAGACCTCACCGATGGAACATCATCATTTATAGCAGCATTGATCTACAAAATGTTTATAAGAGAGACGTTAATTCATAACAAAAAAAGGAATTAAATATGGCATTGAGTGTGATAACTTACTAAAGAAGACAAAATGAAGCCTTGCTTCTCCATAGTGAATGAGATGAACACCGAAGAAGTCATCCCCGCAAAACATGTAATGGATGCAGCTCTCACCTTTCAAGTGGAAGAAACAAAAGACAATAAATATGGAGAATGCTAGCAATAGCACAAGCTCTTGCTACTGAGATCGACACTGAGCTTACCCATGGTGTATGCTTTGTAATCCTAGCTTTAGTTATGAATTATAATGCCTCATAACTTGGGGATAGTGTCAAAAATCATGTGATGCATTTACTGAACATTAAGTACCAATCTTATTTCCAAACTTTATCACATCCTTGCATGACATGACATCAATCTTACCTACAAATTAGTAAATACTATTATGCCTAGCCCATTTTTTAGATGTTTGCCTTGCTGTTACAACCCAAAGTATCTAATTCGGTACTTCCTTTACCTTTTCTCTCTACACCTTCAGTTTCTTGTTCGCGTATAAAGTTGGATATCCTAGTCATAGCATTTAGTATTCCTGTTCATTTAAGCAAGCCTATATTCCAAAATCTTAAATGAATCATACTCCTATGTACTAACTTTCAAATCTAAACCCTAAACAGTATATCTATCTGAAAAATGATTTTTAAAATAAATATTATTACCAGTGAAGAAGAATGACATAAGATACAAGGCATATGTTTCTCGATAGCCTCACACCATTCATGAATCCCACATTCAGATGCCTCAGAATTTACTACATCATCATCTTTGCCTTCTGATTCATACAATGGAGCAGATGACACTTTCTTCCCCCTTATGAAATCAGACGCAAATGGAATATCCGCCAACTTATCATCCGAAAGATCTTCTGTTCCTTGAAATCCAGATAACGCACGAAGACACTCATCCAAAACCTTAAAAGTTATAAAAGATTTATGGATACCCAGTATTGATGGTAGTTATCATAGCATTAAAGCAAAATCAGCTATAGTATACCATGGCCAGTAAGAAACATATTTGTAATAAAGTATCCTATTCTATCAAGGAATTTTAAAAGCATTTATATCATGTAAAGAACTCATGCCACACCAAACAAAGAGGTGCTTTTAACAACAACTAAGACATGTTCTAGTAGGAAGGGTCTCACTGCATGAATCAATGTTATTGTTACTATAAAAAATTATCATAACATGTAAATCTTTTCAGTTTCACCTATAGTGTTCCTAGGTTTCCCTCTACCATTGAACTACCCTTCATCTAATACACTCTCCTTGTTTAGGACAAGGAGATTTTCTTCTTAGAAACAAGAATATCACATAATATTACTATTGTAGAGTAATAAATACACTCTCAATTTGCCCCACTCATAACACACACATCAGGGAAGATAGCCTTGTGTGGCCTCCTACAACTAGTCATTGGTATTAATCATGTTAAGCATAGTTGTCCATATAAAAGATTTGACTTTAGAGGGAGCTTTGGACTTCCAAATGGGTTTATCAAGATGGAAATAACTTATGTTGGAGGAATGAGTAAGAAATTGGAAGAAGGATTTACAACTAAAATTACTGAAGGAGTCGAGATCATATCCTTTTGTCAGGATTAGAAGTCAAAGGAAAACCATCAAAGGGACCTAATACAATCAAAAGCTCAAAAGATTCTCTATCATTAAGGTTATGAAAAGTGGAAGTTCCAATAGAAAGTGGAGTCATGTGAAACGTAAAAGGACTGAATAGGAGAATCATGTTCGGAAGAATAGATGATAATGACATGGAAAGGCTAGTTTTGAAGAGGTATCTCCTATCCAACGGTTTGAAAGTAAGGTAACCTTGAGAAATGAATTTCCAAGGGCTAGAAGGAGTAGCGCAAGTAACGGCGTTAGCATCCCACCCATTCCTGTCCATACTATATTTACTTATGATAACTTGATGCAAAGACATTGAGATTCTAATGGAAATACCAGAGCCATTATGCCACCCAAAAAAAAATGTTCTTACTTCTTAGACACAATAAGCCAAGACCTAAGCCTCCATTTTTAGGACAACAACAAACTTCCCGATTCGCCAAGTGGACCCTCTACAAATCCAAAGTGCCATACCAAAGTAAGTCCCTCAATCTTTACAGCCATGTTCGCCACTCCCACTGGAATACGGAACAACAATAAGTAAAGAGCAATACTTGAGAGGCAAGACTGATAGAGAGTGATGTGACCACCTAGAGAGAAGTAGGGCAGTAGGCTCTTTCCGAATTGCCAACCGTTAGAAACCTTCTCTAAAACAGGACCCCAAAAAGAGATATATTTACGATTTCAACCCATCAAAACACCTAGATAAACAAGAGGACACTCCAAAACAGGGAATCCAACCAAAGACGCTAAATCAGAAGGTCCTGAGGAGTTCTATTAATCCCAGCTATAACATTTTTGAGCATATTGATCTTTAAACCATAAGCACACTCAATTGAAAAATAGAGAGAACATTTAAAACGCTCGCCCTATCAATTTCCAGGAACAAGATGGTGCCATCAGCAAATTGTAAATGGATCTCTACTTGGACTGAGTTCCACCCATACCTGGTGAATTGCCAAGTTATGAATGGACTCATAGCATGCAGTCATGCAGTCATGCAGTCATGCACTTTACTTATTTATCCTAAAATCTCATAATTATTATATCAATAGATTAGTGACTCCAAGCTTTCTACCATACCATAAACATTTGTGTGGAATTGAAATAGTCTTCTATTAAAGAAATCACTTCTCTCAAATGGAAAACAAAGTAGATGCTCAATTCATACAGAACGTATTTGAAATTAAATTTTTCCCAACTAGGGGAACCTGGTTACTTGGATCAGACAATGCAATAGTATCCTAAAAACAATACCGTAATGAACAAAAGAACTACATAATTTGGTAAACATGAACACAAATAAACAACAGAATTCCTTGTCTACAGCACATAAACATTTTGATTTATATTTTTGGTTACTGAACTATAAGACAAACAGAAAGGAACTAAAGGATGAGTCACTGAAGGATTTAAGAAGAATAAAGGCAAAATGAGTAATAGAAAACTTGCCACCTTAATAGCAGCTGCAAGAACTTTTTCACTAACAAATGCAGTAGGAGAACCACCATGTTCACTTGACTTCCTTGAAGATATTTCAGGGTATCCAAAACTAAGGAACCCAGACACAATTGCAGAAACTCGTTCCCAACAAGCAGTGACTATGCTGGGGTAATTGTGGCAAACAGCCTTCAGTGCCTGCAGAAGATCATACTGAATCAGCTACCATGATATGTCAACTTATTCTTGAAATATCAATAATGAAACACATCAACTAATTAACTATTGGTTTGAACTTTCCACTCAGCTTAGTGTAACTGTGTAACTAATCATGACAAATAGCAAGTGACCAAATTAGATTGAAGAATAAAGCACATTACAGTTTGCATTTACAAGCTTAATCATCAAATTTGCAGTACTGTGTACACCATCTAATTTCAGCAGCCACTCCCAGAATAAACCATCATTAAAGATAACAGTTACATTATTTTTTAAACAACATAAATTTGTCCAAAGTATGTAAGAGTACAAGAATGGAGGAGAATAGGCACACAGGTCAGACAAACTTTGACAACTACGTGCACCATCACATCACCTTACAACCAAATCAGCAATATATGTCGAAAATGTATATTAGCTAACAAGATTACCTGAAGTGCCTCAAGGCAAATGGTTGGGCAGCTCCATTGCAATGAATACTCAAATAACATAAAGAGAACACCTGACTTCTTTTCATTTTTAATATAACCTGAACAATGGCCAACAATTATTTACTTTAAGTCAAACCAATAAATATCAACAGCCTGACAACAATTATCAGTCAACACAACCAATAATATTTTGTAGCTAAACATGTGCTCCAAAGAAAAAGTTTATCGAATTAGAATGCTACTAGTATAGCACTAAGAAGTGGTACTGCAGATATTGTCACTAGTGAACATGAAGAAAAACAAATCATATGAGGAAAACTTAAGGGACATGCTTATATCTTGTCATGAGAGCATGTACTTGAAAGTGTAGACACAATAGTAGTTGATTAATACTCTGCCATAGGTATGCAAACAAATCAAGACTACAATTCTAAGTTCTAACACTCTCCTCAAGCTGAAGCACAAAGATAATAAGCATTAAGCTTGTTTGATGTAATGGGAATTTATAAAAATAATGTTCTGAAATAATGCCACATATAATCATTGAGTAGGAAGTTTACAAGTACCACCCCCACTGGTACCACCCCAGTGGGGTGGTTGAATCTGCACTATCCAGTCTGTCACACACATCAAGCAAAAGAATGTATGTCTGCATCTATTTCTTCTTTTTTCTGTCCATTCTCCAATTATCTATTGACCAATAAATGGTTCATTTCTTCTGTGTCTCTGACTGTCTCTGTTTCCCCTTTATTTCCCATTTTTGTTTTTTAATTTCAGTAATGCTCTGTACCTTTCTTATCTAATTCTATTTCTGTTCGCTTCACTTATAGTTTTCAGCTCTGCTCTCTGTGAGGAGATTCAGTTCCAATTCACTCGCCATTCAATTTAGTTCTTCATTAATCATTTCTATTTTACTTCTCCATTTTGTGTTTGTTTCTCTTTAATTTTTTCATTTCTATTATTCTATTCTTGAATCTTTTGAACTTGGCTTTCAGTTCTCCATCAAGATCATAATGTCAAACCTATACCTCCAGCTAGAAAACAATCTGTTGAGGCTCCACCAGCAGGTGATCACACAAAGGGAAGAGGCATGTTAACCATCATGATTGCTACCTTTTCCCTTTAGAAAGTAAGAGACGGATGCATTCCAAATTTGAAAAACTTAAAGTAAGTTGTTTCTAGTCATTTAGCTAGGAGATGGATTAAGGCAACAAGCAACAACAAAGCCTTATCCCATTAAGTAGGGTCGTTGTTAGGGATATGGTTTTTATGAGGTGCTCAGTGTCTTATTTCAAGAAGTATCGGATACTTGATGTTGTATTTAAGAGTGGTTCTTTCATTTCCTTAAGTAACAATGGTAAAGAGTCAGGTTGTCGGAGGCATGGAAAGGACTAGCTATAGGCTGGATAAAGGTAAATGCCAAATTCTAATAGCCAATAACCAGGTGGCTACCCTAGGTCAGTATCGATAGAATGAAGCCAAATTCTAATGATGGTATAATAAAACTTACTCTTAAGTTTTAAAGGTATTTTTTTCATTACATATAAATCTTGAAGCACTACATCTGACCTCGCTTGAATCCTATAGTTTACATCATCTTCTATCTCTCCATGGTCTTGTATAACACAACCAAGATACTAAAATCTCTTGATCTGTGATATGATATTTTCTCCGATTTCCTCTTCTATTTTAAAGTTCCCTCTTACTGGGCTGAACTTACATTTCATATACTCCGTCTTAATAGGACTTGTGCATAAACCATATATTTACCAAAGCTTGTCTCCACAGTTCTAACTTCCCATTGAATATTCCTCGATTCTCCCATAAAAACAATGTCATCAAAGCATGACCATGGTATAGGTTCCTAGATATGTTCAATAAGCACCTCCAAGTATGGACTTAGAGATGACCTTTTGTGTAATCCTACACCAATGGAAAATTCCTCTACTACACCACCTAAGGTTCTCATACAAGTTGTATCCTTATCTTACATGTCCTTAATTGTACAAATATATGTAATTTTTACTCCCTTCTCCAAAATTTTCTATAAGACTTCTCTTGGTTCCCTATCATATAACTTTTTCCAACTCAATGAAGACCATAAATAATTCCTTCTTGTTGCCCTTATTCCTTTGTAATTTCCATAATTTTGTATGTCCTCCAATATCTTCCTTCATTCAATTAACATCTTAGGCTTTAAAATCTCATTAAAAAGCTTGGTTGACCAACAAATGTCTTTCCCTCCTAACTCTTTCCAAACATCAATCGGTATATTGTCCGAACCCATTGATCTACAATTCTACATCTGGTTTTAAGAGATTCTGAAATCGCAAACTTATTTCTATAAATTACAAAGGCATTTGGGATCTTGAAGAAGCTCCTCATGGAATCAAGAGTGAACCCTACATTTTAAGAGAATGCGAATTGACTTCTTGCACTTTCCAGAATATGCAAATTAACCATTCTTTTAATTTTTCTACAATTTGTTAATGAAAATAGCACACATTCGAGAAAAAATAACCAGTTGTGCATTTAGGAACATTCAGGGTAATTGATTTGGAAATGACCTGGAGTGTAAGAGAGCATACACTTATTTGATTAACATGCACATTAACAAAAATGCACAATGTTGATTTGCGCTGTTGTAAAATGCAGAAGAACAAATGTGCATAACTTATAATTCAAGGTGAAGCGCCTTTCTCCTTTCATTTTATATAACATTAAGCATTAAAGCAAATTACTTTTGATATCAAAGAACTATCTAGATCTACCTGAAGAAACCTCCTCATAAAGCATCTTCCGCACTTCAGTTGATGATGAGGAACATAGAGCTAGAGTCAAGCAACCAACAGCAGCAGCCTACTATTACATTTGAGTGTTATATATAGATGTTACTGCACCAGAGGGGAGAAGAGAAGTATGAACAATCACTCAAAGGAAAAACTAACCAATAGACTACTCTGGTCACTTTTAAATTGAAATCCCTCTCTTATCCTTGTTCTAACAGATGTCACAACAGTAGCCAACAAATTTGGTGGCATTCTTGAATATCTGAAAAAGCAACAAACTTTGTTCAATACCAATTTTTCATGAAGAGCAATAGATAAGAAATAGAAAATCTTGGCTCAACAGCAAAAGAAGCCTTCAGACCAGATCCACAGTCTATCATGAGTAGGCACCACATGTTTTTCATACACCATATGGATGTTCAGAATCTCATCTATGTATATAAACATGAAATATTGGCAAAAAAAAAAAAAATTTCTTCAAAGAATCTCATCTAATATCAAATGCTATATCTATGGCATAATTAACACCCATGACATTTTCCAAGTATGCAGGTTACACAAGGCTATGTTCCCTAATATGTGTGTTACTTTTGCAATGTCTTGGGGCTGATATTTTATAGAATATTTTGTTTGGTATCTTTGGTGAGTGTTGGGTGTTCCTTACAACCGTAGATTAGTTTTTCTGGAAGACAACCTCTGTGGCAATGTGCACTATACACCATTGTTCAAATATTTGGTTGGACTGCAATTAATGCACCTACGATGATGGATTTTCAGACAAGCAAGTTTTATGGGATACAATTTGTAGTTTAACCTCTATTTGGTGTAAGGCCCAAGGTCTTCTTTAGAAGAATGTCCTTTAAGACATGAGAGATTGAAAAGGTATGCTTTAATAATATCCTTTTTCTTTCCTGGTTTCTCTTAACTACACATATGTTACGTAGTCGGTCCCATGCCTGGATAAAAAAGAGGGTTGTGTTAGACCCTTGACAATCAACATAAAAGTTTGTCGAATCTTCATGACATGGACCAAAGACAATAGTGCACTAAGGCTAGTCATTGCCTAGAAGCAACGCGTTGTATGGTTCGAGTATAATGTCAAATGAATAATGGCCGCTGCATCAATGCCTCGGTGTAGTGCAAAATGTACAAGGATTACCATGTTTTTGTCAACAGATGAGAACAAACAAACTAGTTCACAAAGGTAAAGGAAAGGTAAAAGATAATAAATGTAAAGATAAAGGCAACAGAATGTTGCAGTTTGGGAAATGGAATGTATGCACGCTTATAGGAAAATATATGACAAGGAGAATGATCAACATAATGTGCCTACAAGAAACAAAGTCGGTGAGGACAAAGGCAGAGGAGGTGGATACTTCCTAGTTTAAACTTTGGTATACAGGAAAGATGAACAATAAAAATGGAGTAAGTATTATCGTGGATAAACAGTGCAAGAAGAATGTGGTAGATGTTAAGAGAAAGAGCGGTCGAATCATTGCAATAAAACTTGTGGTCGAAGGAGAGACCTTTTATGTGATTTGCACCTATGCACCACAAGTGGGTTTGGGAGAAACACCATAAGACAAGTTTTTTGGAGGACCTAGAAAGTTGAATTCAAGATATACTGTCGAGAGATAAGATTTTCTTGGATAGAGACTTAAATAAACACGTTGAAAAAGATGTGATTGGATACAAAGAAATCCATGGGGGGGTCATGGTTTTAGTGTTGTCGAAGATATCTCGAAGTCCATATCTTTCCGCATTAGCTTTAGAAGTGCTTACTAAACATATTGAAGTACGTGTACCAGGTGCATGCTTTTCACCAATAGCATCGTCCCTATGGGAGAATCAAGATAAGATTTAAATCATAAACTAGATTTTTGGAGGGAAGCCTTAGAGGTGAATGGTTTGCCCACAAGCCATAGTAAAATAAAATATATGAAATGTAAATTCGACACAAGGAGGGAAACACTAACAAAGAAGTGAAAATTGGAAAAAGCACCGTATCATAAGTAGAGAGATTTATGTGAACCATAGAATTCAAGTGGAGTTATGTGACAAAACATTACCTTTAATACTTCAAAGTAAATTTTATCTCACTACCATTATACCAGCTATGTTATATAGAACAAAACGGGAAAGAATGAGCATAAGCATAAGCAAAAGCTTAGTGCTCAGAGATGAGAAAGCTTATATGGATTTGTGGCCAAACATGTATGGACAGAATAAAGGACAAATATAGAAGAGAAAGTTGAAAAGCATCTATTCTTAAAAAGATCGTAGAATCTCATCATAGATAGTTTGGATATGTGGAGAAAATATAGGCAGTACATCCAGTTAGAAGGGTGGATTCAGATGAAAGATAGACAAGTAGCAAAAAGTAGAAGATTTAAAAAGACCATACACAACAGTTAGAGAGCACAGTTGAAATATTATTCATCTCTTCTTTTATATAAAACCATTGCACGCATCCCCCCCCCCCCCCCAACAAAAAAAAAATCTTTTTCATGTCCAACTATTTCTACAGTACTCCTCTGATTTTAACAAGGTAACTATGCAAATATAGATTAAAACAACTGACTTGACAAAATTCTTATTTGGCCTCCCACTTTCATCATCCTATTTCAGTTTTTCAACCCCAATGCATTTTAAATGAGACCAAAGAAAATGACTAACTCCAAAATAACAGTATCAAACACCACGAAAAGCAAGAAACAAAATTGAAAGATTATCCCACTACAAATAAAACCAAAAACAGAAGGGAAACTTAAGATTGCAACTTCAACTGAAAAGTCCAAATAAATTGTATTGGAACAGAGGAACATACGGTGTAGATAATATCACAAGCCGAAGAATCTTGAACAACAAAGCCAGCAGTTTACCATGGGCCTCTTGCTGTATTGAGAACAAAATACCTACAAAATATAAATAAGGACACAAGTATAAATAGATAAGAAAAAGTTATTCATGGAAAAGTAAAGAGCAAAAAAATCAGCACAACACAAAAAAAAAAAATTTAAAACACAGCCTAAGTCAGTTAAATTTCTCAATTTCTGTCGGTACCTCTATGAAGTTCCAGTAAAATCTGCCCAAGGGAACTTGAAAGAGCTGTAAAAGATCCAAATTTGCTAGAATCCTTATATTCTGCTACTTGCAAGAAGATGGAAGAAAGACCATCCAGCATGGCCACTAGTGTGGATGCAGATGCCATTCGCACCTACATAACATTGACAACCTTCTCTAAGCTGGTAATAACTATAACAAGAACAACAATATCATAGAAGAAGTCTAAAACCTAAATGTATTATAGCAGAAAAATGCCAGAAAACTACGATATTGAAAATTGTGTTGGGCTAAAACTAACAGATGAGATGAATGCATATCAAAAGTATATGCAGCTACACTCAAATATAATTATATAAAATAGAGCTATTACCTTCAAACATGGATCAAATAACAAGCATGTCATTAAAGTTGCATCACGCTTCCTATGAATATGAAAAACTAAAAATTTAGTATTTTGAATATTGAAAGAAAATAGCAAAGTCAAATAGAGAGAAAAATATAATGGAAGTTCAATTTAAGAAAGGAAGGAGAATCCTTTGGTCATACCTTGGTTGTAGCACATCACTAGTTGGTAAAAGCAGGGACCATTGCATAGAGAAAGATTTAGAATCCGCTTGACAAAGGTCCTTCCAAACAATACCAAATTGTAATCCATAATTTAGCACACCAAAATAGTAATAAGGCTTAAATTATTCTCTCGGTCCTTATAGTTTAAAAGTTTGTAATTAAATCCCTATATTAGATAAAAATTTTCAATTAGATCCTCTCAAATTATCTTTTGTTAGAAAATACAAAATATTTTTGGAATAGACGTTTTTGCGTTTGACGTAGGATGAATTATGGAATATTCTAAAAGCAAATATTATAAGACTATTGCATTTTTCTAAAAAATAACTAGTAAAGATCAAATTACAAATTTTTATCTAATATAGGGACCTAATTACAAACTTTTAAACTATAAGGACCTACTTAAAAATTTAGTAAAGCTATAGATACTAATAGAATAATTGAACCCAATAATAATAGTAATAGTAATAATATAATAAATGTGACTCGTTACAAAAAATAAATTGAAAAAGAGGGGGGGGGGGGAATAGAAAGTCAATAATTGCCCATCATTGGTTCTAGAGGAAATATGTTCAAGATCTATCCCACTTATGTGTTCTTGAGCAAGAAAGGGGCAAAGTGAATAAAAAAAAGAAACATATAGGTTTGATATGACAAATCTTATTCCCCCTCTCTCTCTTGTGCATATTAAAACATTAATTGTATTACAAGTCCTAAGTTGATCAAAGATACGGCCTCTATGATCCTTCTCTATGGAGAAATGCTCACATCTTTAATTAACTCTTGGGTCAAGTTAGACACACTCGTTCTAATATGATATCAAAGTCTATCCAAACCAATGTTAGTTGGGTCACCCCGAAATGTCCAATCCTGCAACCTTCACACTCTAGAAGTCTGGTCCTAGGTGTGAGAGTTTATTACAAGCTCCATGTCAATCAAAGATATAGCCTTTTTTGTTTCTGTAAGTGTAAGCCAACTCTCTCCTCTTAAGCTAGATTTTGAGGTTGAGTTCAGACCATTCAATTCTAATATAGTATCAAAGTTGATGAATCCAATGTAGTTGGGTCACCCGCAAATGTCTAGTCCTGCAAACTTCACACTCTAAATATCCAATCCTAGGCGTAAGGGGTTTTACTACAAGTCTCATGTCGAACAAAGATATGGCTTCTGGTCTTTATAAGTGTGACCCAACCCTCACCTCTTGGGCTAGTTTTTTATGGTTGAATTAAACCCAATCAATTCTAATGAAATTAATCAGAAGCAATTACTTTTCATGCCCCATCTTGTATTATTCTTTCTTCATTTTAATGATATTTTTCTTTTATCTTTTCCACACACCTGCACTCCTCGTGCAGTTTGGTTCCATTTAAACAAAAGCAAGATTTTACCACCTCTACAATAAGATGAGTTCATAATATAAAATAATTATAACATTAACATGATTTGACAAACATTCAAACTTTTTACTTCAAATAACAATCTCTAGCAACACAAACTTATCAGTTCATTAAGGAAAGAAGAAATATATAGTACTTTTCATTTTTACGACAACAAATAAATAGAATTTCACCCAAAACAATCCGGATATAAAATTTCTACATCTTATGCTACTAAAAAAGATTGCTTTCTGAAACTAATGCTGCAGAAAGCAAGTTTAAAGAAAAATTCAAAAGAATCCAAATTTGAGGAATTGGCTTCATAGTGAGTTTGGACTAGTTTGTTTTGGGATAATAATAGGTTATTTATCTATCACTCAAGTTTCGAATATAATGAAAGTTCCAACAAAGATTATCCCAAAATTCAATGATATATCTCCCCTTTGTTTCCTAGCCATTATGGATAATGGGCCCAAAATACTTACAATAGTACGAAAATAGGTCAAACATTGGTTCTATATTCAACAAAGCTATTGTATTATGAATTCTGTTAAATCAAGTACTTACCACTAGACCAAAAAAATATTTTTAGTTAGGGTGCAACTCATTTTACTTAAACTCACTTGGCCATTACCAAGTGTCATGGTCTGATTTGACATCAACCATATATGGGCCTTGTAAGGTAGGATCCTAGCCTATTGCCAACAATCCCTCCACTCTGAAACATGTCAAAGTCATGCTATCCAAGAATCAAGCCTCCAACCCAATCTAAATCCAACCTAATCCGGGTCTTGCCAAAGGTAGAATGTTAGCCTCCAACTTACATCCCTCTCCCCCAGTACCTGCATCCGATACTTGGGCATTACCTGATAACCAAACTCATGGCGTTGATTCTAATACCACTTATAGGAGCCAAAAAGCTATTAGTTAGGGCACAACTTTTTCTACTTAAATTAGTTGGCTATTACCAAGTGCCAAGCTATAATTCAACTCTAACCTTGCGGCCTTGTCATGGCAGGGTGCTAGCCCATTGCCAACGAAATCTTTGCATTCTCTTTTACCAATTCTACGGTTTGTCGGATAGGAATAGGCATGTGGCCATTTTTCAGTGTAAAGCAACGTTAGAAGAATTACCAAATATTTCAAGTGATTTGAAAGTTGAATTTCATTCATAGTTTCTTATCTGGCTAGCTTTTTCTTCCCTTTTGTGGTCCATTTGTACCCCTACTTGCAAATTTCTATCTTCTCAATAGAACTCCTCTTTTATCCAACACAACTTTTCTAGCAAAGCTTTGAATTTGAAAATTGGGCAAAATAAACTTCAGATCTTCACTCTTAATTATTGAAGTTCTAATAAATTTACCTTAGAAAGTTGAGTAGGAAAAAAAGATGGAATTTACAAGCATCACCCTTCAAGATTTAGGTTTTCATATATAACTTTTTATTCTTATTGTTTGGGGGGGGGGGGGGGGGGGACCTTTCCAATCTCATATATTCACAATACAAAGGTTGCATCACAATAGTTTTGAAATTTACCTGTATACAAATGAGGGCAGCCACTCTAACCCTTGAGTTCAGTGTTCCACCGCTCTCTTTTGCTGATCCATCGCCATCACTAAAATCTGAATCTGAAGATGTAAAATTAACAGCAAAAGATTCACTATCTGACATATTTTGAGAATCCCAAGCTCTACTCAGCTTCATTTTTGAACACTCTCGCTTGCGCAAGTGTGGAGGCCTATAGGCAGTACGATTCGACCTGTTCACTTGTTCCCAGCTTGCCCGTGGACTCTCTGCATTACATTCCTTCTCCCCACGACCAATAAGAACCGGTGTACTTGGTGTTAGACCACAAAGTCCATATGTTAAGAACATTTGCAGAACGGCAACAAAAACCGACACCTAGAAAAAGAATCCATATGTCAAATTTAATAGGAATAAAAACACATTAATTTGTACTTCATAGTTCATATCAAAATAAAATGTCTTGACTTACATGATCAGAAACAGAGCATTTAGAATCAGTGAGGATCAAATGAAGACAGCTTAGAAAAGATTCATAAAACCTGCAAATAAGATACATCAACTTGTAAGAAATAACAAGCTGCCTAAGCATTATTATCTGCCAGTTTCATCACTGCCTCTGTCAATCACACCCACATGCACACACATGCAAAGGCTGACTTTTTTTAAAAACTGAAAGCAACTCTACCAACGGAAAAAAAAAATGAAAAACACAAAAACAAAGCTATGAAGCTTCTACATATCATACTTCGTAAAAGTCTTCTCAGCAAATGGGTTACCTGGACATCACATTATCTTCCACAAATGAACTTTTTTGTGCCAAGAAATCCATTGTTTTCCTCACCACCTATGTCAAAATAGATCATTCATAATATTTTGCTTGAATTAATAACTTAAAACAAAAATAGAAAGAAAGACTAAAGTAATATTGCATACCTTAATCATAGATCTCCACATATCAACTGAGAAGGATGAACCAGCTCGTGAGATTGCTTTGCTGAGCATCCCAAAAGCAACAGTCTGTAATTCACAGGAACTGCTTTCTATGGATAATCTCATATCAATCTTGTCTTTGCTCATTGAATGAGGCATCAACCAAAATGCAGCTTGATAGCTAGCAATAATGTTAAGTAGAAATTTAACCAGTAATGTATCTTCAGACTGCAACCATCTTCGTTGCGATGAAGTAATAATACATCTGGCAAGGAGCAGATAAAAGCATTACTGCAGTGATAAACCTTAAACTCTCTAGGCAATATCGCATTAAGAATATGCTGGTTAGTAGTAAAAATTGAGGTAGAAATTTTCATAGATGAGCTCAATGTGTCAATTCTGTTTTGACAGCATGAAAGAACCTGAAAGCTTGCAAACATTCAATAGCAGAGATTATTCCCGCGCTACTGCGAATTCTGTTTGACTCATCGTCTATGGCAACTTTTCCAGGGAAGAGATCCAGCATCTTACTGAAAGCATTAACAACACCGGTGAAAGATGAGGGATTCACATCGAAGGAGACACCACGACATATATCATGGATCTGTAAAATCAAAATATACGAGCAAGATCACTTTCGCTTCAAGAAACATTCGCCTGTAAAATTAAATCAATCAAGAATAAAGAAGAAAAAGTGATACCAAACGTGATGTCTGAGTATAAATATGAGTACATTCTTCTTGATTTAAGCAGCTGGCGGAAACTAAAACTAGTTCCATCAGAAACAAAATGTCCGACAAAACCTAGAGAGAGAGAAATTCGAAAGAAAATATCAGGATCAGATGTAGAGCGAAGAAGAAGAGAAGGAAGGAGTGAATGAGCGAGAAGAATAGGACCTCGTGAGAGGGAAGTTCAGGGAGCGCGGATAGCAAAGTGTAGGATTGGGAGAAGATGAGGTTACGGAGCAAATCGGGTGTGGAAGAGGAAGAAGGAGGGGCCGTTAGGGTTTCATCCCTCAGCGTCAAGAACGCAGTCCTCCACAACCTGACCGGCGGCGTTGGAGCTTCCGCTGCATTTGACGCCGTTTCCGCCATCAAAAGCAGTGAGTGTAGACTGTAGAGCGAGAGATCACTCAACAGTGACAACTGCACGGTGCTTTCCAGTTTGGATAGATTTTGGAGTGGTTTTGCAAAGTTTTTATTTTTTAAAAATAGGATATGAAAATTAGTTTTTAAAAAATATTTTTAATAAGTTATATTATTTATGTTTAATAAATTATATTAAAAATAGTTTTTAATAAATATAAACAATAAGGGTAACGCTAGGGAGACAATGAAATATGTCTACAATGGCTACAATGGACCGTTTTATAAGGCCCAATTTAGTTTAATAGGATAAATTAACCCATTAATAACCCTAATCTTTTATAAATGTTTGGTTAACTATACCACAAAATTATAATTAATTACATTTTTTCCCCAAAATCCTAATAAAGGAGATTGAGGCCATTTCACTCCCAATCAATTAACCTTGCATTTGTTGAACAGAACCAAGAAGACCTCTCAGCACCGTTTTGTAAGGAAGACTCCGCAGCGCCGCAAACGCCAACCAACCGTGGCCGTCGAGAAGACCCCACCGTCACCGCCCGAGGCCGTCGAGAGAACCATGCCGTGACCGCCCGAGGACGTGGAGAACAGCCCGCCTTCATCGCCCGAGGAAGTCCGTGCCCCGCCTCTGATCAGCGCCGAAGGGAGAGCGGCGGCTGAACACCCCGCCGTCACCGACCCGGAAACCGTCCGCGCTGTGCCTTCGGTCAGAGTTGAAGGCAGAGGAGCGCTCACGACCGAAAGGAGCATTCTAGCAGTTTTACTCGCGTGGGCAACGCCATCGCCGACCAGCTGAACATCCGATCCGAGGTAATATGTCGCGTTCTCGAAGTATCTGTTAGTATCTGTAGTTATTCATTTTTTGAATGCTTATTGCTGTTGCATGTTGTGTTAGAGATAGATTTTGTTGATTATATGAGCGTTTAACCATGGTGAGAAAGCTTTGGGTGCCATTGTAGCATCCCGGAGATTGTGGGATAGGTAGTTCATTTACGTTGTTGCAATTCATGTTGATTTAACTTTAGCGCGGGAAAAGTATGAAAAAGTTTGTTCCTTTTGGTTTCATATCATTTTAAATTAATTTTTTTTCCTTTTTTGGTGTGTATCTGTGTGGACTATGTGCATCTAATTTGACGTTTTCTTGGTTGACCATTATTGAATCTTCGTTGACATTATCACGGATGGTTACTTTAGTATGATAATGGATGTTTAGTCTTGAAATTTTGATAAAGATTGGTCAATTTTCAGTACCAAATATGTTTCTCTTGTCACTGTAACCAAATAATTAACCTCTCTTTATGATATTGATATGTAATAACACTAAAAGAATTTTGTTCTCAAGCCTGGACCCCCTGATTTTTAGACCTGAGCGAAGAAATTAAAGTTAGTATGCTCTAACAAGGTAATGTTTGCTACATGGACAAAGGAATGTGTTGGTGGCTTTGCGAGGCATCTTTGTATCATGCTGTTTTGTGCAAAACAAGCTTGACTTTATATGCATTAATATACTTAAATCCTGCTTCCAGCTACATGAGCCAGATAAATACACAGTATTAATTTTTTTGTACCGCAGGAAGCCGTAAAACAACCATTCTATCTCAAGTTCAGGCTCTCAACAAATCAAGCGTGTTAACCTACTATTAGGTGAATCCCCTTTGTTTAGTTTTTCTTATATAATAATTCTCACAACATGCATGTTGGTTTATACAACTTGATATCACGGTGTCCGCTTTCTATATGTTTGTATTTGTTGCGTTGTTGGATGGCTTCTAAGATTCTGCCTGAAACATGTATCTATAATCTTTGTTCCAACCTACTGATGAACAGCTAAGTGCCTTCGCTGAATCTTGTGCTAGAAAGAGGACTGAAATCATAATTGTATCTTTGGTGCATCTTATAATTTCTAAACGGTCTTGTTTATTATGTCATTCAACAGTTTATAATGAACACGCTTATTTTATCTTTTGGTTTTTGTATGATTATTGATTGTTAAATAAAAATTTCAATTCTATATGCTCATGTCAGACTTGCCTAAAGTGAATAGCTTTTTTGTGAATCATTTATTGGCATGTCCTCTAGTGAAGGAAGAAAACAATATCTGGAGCTCTCTACTTGATGAATTGTGTGAAACTAATTTTCCTTGATGTTTGGTATGCTTGTAGTTGAAAGATGTGCTCCTGGTATTCGATTGTTAGTGATATTTGACATGACCCATAGTTATTTTGATTGTTAGTTAAGTGTGTGGATGGTCAGTTGTATTGTGTATCTGCTGATATATGTATTGATGAATTAGTTTTTCATCCTAATTATAGATGGTTTACTGTTTCTGTTCCTTCTAATTTTAGATGCAATGAATCTTGCTTAGATGCTTGGTTGTTCCTAGTGAAGAACTCCATTGTTTCAATTTCAGTATATTGGAACGTGTAGAATAAATTATGGATGTAGATGGTTGCAATTGATTTAGTGTTAGATAAATAATACCTACTGAAGAGATTCATAGTTGAGCTATTGTTGTTGGTGGTGAGATTCTAGCACTTATAGTCTTTAAGATTGGATGAAGGTTGTCTAATTCTATTAGACCTTCTTGGTACAGGGCATGTGAGTGCATGGATTGGTTTTTGTGTGTTTGAGTTAAGGGTGCAGGAGTTGTCACTATTTGTGTATGTGTGCTATTTATATCATTATGTGCAGTATCATCACGTATATTGTTTTGTGCAGTGTCATCATTTATTTGAACATCATTATTAATGTGAGACTTATTATGACTACTTGTGTAATTTCAATTTGAAAGTTCAACGGCTGATTATTTTCTCCATGATATTCATGATAGGCATAATCATATGAAAAAGGATCCTGGCTTATGGTTTTATTGTAATACTGTTCATAACCTTCAGGTATTGCATGTTGCTTTAGAAAATGAAAATAAAACTCATAATTCTACATTTCTTGATATAAAAATTTGTCTGCTTATAAATCTAAGAGTACAAGGTTGAAATGGTTACAAGGTTTATTTGCTATGTTATTAAATTTTTTTTTACTTGTGTATAAACTGAAAAGATGTTTGCATTGAATTGCAGAGGACATATTGCATGATTTTATATGTGGCTTACCCATGAAGAGGACCATTACACAATAGATTGAAGAATTATCCAAGAAAAAGACGGACAAAAGAAGAAAAAAATAAGTCGAATAAAAGTGAAAATAGTACAATCCTCTTTGATATTGTTTATTTGTTGAATAGTTAGAGTTTAGTTATAAGACAGAATGATGTTTTTTAGTCACAAATGTATAGATATTCCTTTTTTTATTTTGCTTGTCTCAATCGAATAAACATCCAGTTAAGAATAAAAATAACTATCCGCATACCTAGTGAATTGAACATCCGTCGTATCGTAATTAAAAATTATGATTTGGAATTGGCCATTTTACTAGTGATCAATGATCATGTACTGCAGTTAGCCAGCAATAGTAAGGTAACTATTTTGTGACAAAACTGACTCACTTTTTTTGTTTCATGCATTTTATTATTCTATTATTTTTTTGGGTTCTAAAGGGTAAAAATTAATTACTTAACCTTTCTTTTTTTTATTATTGTTACTTTTCATGCATTGATGACACGAATATATCATACTTTAAAAAGAATTGCAATCATCTGAATGATGCAAATGCATAAACCACATACATAGATGTAGGTTAATTTTGAAAAACATTAAAATCAAGGGAGAATTCACTCTTATCTAATCTTGGTCACAATTTAATTTATACCACTATCAATAAAATTTATATATATTGAGAATGATAAAATTTTCTAGTAACTCTTTCTAACGACTAAAAACTTAATTTAATTTTAATACATTGTCAGTGTAAATTAGTTTTATGCAATTTTTGTTAGTACTATTTTACTTTGATTACGTGAATAATCATCTAAAAAGATAGGTGTGATTAGTCAATTAGGTAAAATGTTTTACACAATCAATACATGAAAATTAAATTCCTTAAAGTTATAAAAAAATTTGCTTTTTTATGTATTACAACCAAACATCTACTTGAAAATGAAAATAACAATTCGCATACCTATTAAACTAAACATCTAGCATAATTTAATTGTATCTACTTGAATCTAATACTAACAACCAAACATCCACGTAACAGTGAAAATAACCATCTGTACACTTAGTATAATGAACATCCAACATAATTTAATTGTATTTATTTGAATCTAATACTAACAACCAAACATCTACTGAACAATGAAAATAACCATTCGTATATCTAGTAAAATGAACATCTAACATAATTTAAATGTATTTACTTGAATCCAATCCGAACAACTAAACACTTAATAATGAAATTGACCATCTACAGACCTAGTAAAATGAACATACAACATAACTTAATTTTAAATCTACTTATTGTTAAATCAACAATAAGTTAAAATTTGAACCTCATGCCTCAGTTTCATCACATCCAACATAATTTATTTGTATTTACTTGAATCCAATCCAAACAACTAAATAATTAATAATGAAATTAACCATCCATTAAAACTTCAAAGGAAAGGATAACTTCAAACAACTAAACACATAATTTATTTGCACAACATAGGCATATAGAAGAAATAGAATTGGCAAAAATAAATAGTGAAGATAAGTTTGAGTATACTATTATCCTAGTAAGTATTTAGGATTAAAAAAATTACACAAAAACACAATAACATACATTAAAACCTCAAAGGAAAGGATAACTTTAACAACTTATATTGTCAAGCTAATTTTCAGTCACACTAAATTAGAATTGTTCCTACTAATTACCTGTGACCAATAATGAATCTAATAACAATTTCCTTCTCGCGCTCTAACTGAAGAAGTTGTTTTCCTATTCAAACAGGTATTAGATATATATTAAAGTTGGTCATGCCATTCTAATTCAATGTCCTCTCAATGTTAGGATCCATATAAACATCTATCAGCATAAAACTTTTCCTCTAATATTTTATCCCATTTTTTAAAGGTAGATACCAACATTGACTCTTAGCAGAAACAGTTTCTAGGGGAAATATAATATACCCTGAGGCATCCAAGTCTCTCGGACCGAATCACGCCTCTTCCTACTGTTTAAAGCTGTGTTTATTCCAATCACTACAAAGGCCTTCTTCTTAGGAGCACCTTCCCCCGGATATCCCCATGATAGTGGCCGTGCTATTCGAGTCTGAGAACCTGGCTTCATGAGAACTCCTAGTAGCTGCTAGTTCCATTTGAAGCATGAAAAACTGCTTATCTAAAGCCCTGGCATGCCTCAATATAAATACAGAGAGGGAAAAAAAGCAATTATTCATTTATTATTCAACCCCAAAATACAATAAAAATACAAATAAGAAAGCTCCAATTGCAACCAAATCTAAGCCAAAAAGGGAAAGAGACTCAGGTTAATTAGTTAAATGCTCACATGCTCAAATTATGTTTCCCTTTCAACAGACGCGGCGCAGGGGAGTAGAGGGCAGCCTTCTTCGTTGGGAACGCGTGGCGCATCGGAGCAGAGGGCAATCTTCTTCATCGTCGGGAAGGCGACGCAGAGTATCAGAGGCGTTGCGGCTTGCGGCGCAGTGGCACGACTTTCGAGTGCCGTTTTAGGGTTGGGTTTCTTCATCGTGAGTGGGGGAATCGCGGTGGTGTTGGGGGTGGCTTTGTGCATGGAAGAAGCCGCGGATGTCTCGCCTCACGGTTGGGGGAGTCGCGGCAAAGAAAGAAGTCGCGGTGGGCTGCACGTTGCGCCGATCAATTTCATGTGGGAAAAAGATTTTCAGGGGACGGCAGGTGCTCGAAGATTGCCGTAGAGGGGGGCGGCGTTGGCTGTGGATGCACGGCAATTGCTGGCGTCCAGTAGGTGAGAGGGTCCAACGAGAGTAAGATAAGCTGAGAGGCTAGTTGCAGAGCCTCAATTCACCAATATGAAAACCCTAATTTGTTTCAAATTTTAAATTAGAAAGAATTTAAAATTAATTAATAACCCATAATTTAATTTTAATTTCAATTAAACCCCATTGTATGCATTGTACAATAAAGCTATTGTTTCCTCATACTTTCCCATAATAATATTTATATTTAGTAAAATAATTTTAAAATTTACATATTATAATAGGTATAAATATAAGAGTAATATTTGAAAATTAATTAATGAATAAAGTTTTATTAAATTTTTTAATTTTGATAAGTAAAGCTTAATTTTAAAAAATTTTACTTTAAGTATTTTTAAAAGTACTGTTTTTTTTTTTAATTATAAGATTTTTTTACTTACCAAATATAAAATGAGTGTACAAAGCACTTATTTTAAAAATTTTACTAAATTAAGCCTACATGAAACTGATCTAGTTCTTTAAAATTGTTTAGTCATTTTAAAGAAAAAATAAGTTAATCTATACTATTTAATTACTGAGTAATTATGATTTTATCCAATGAAAATATTTTTATAAAATAATTAAAAAAAGATAAAAGAGGTTTTTTAATAGAAATTGATTTTATAAAACTTTCACTAAATTCAATACTTCGAATTCTAAAGAGTATATACCTTCTTTATATAGCAATGAGTCCATTTTTCTTATACTTTATAAATGCTCTTTAACTAAGCATAATACGCTAAACACGTAATTCAAATTTATTTACTTTTAGACATTTTCCAAAATAGCAATTTGCATAATTTTATAGGAATTTTGTACAAATTTTGAATTCATTTAAATAGCAAGCTATTTCAATCAATTCAAAATTATTTACTTTTAAGCTTGTTAAAATTTACAAGCTAAACTCACAATTTGGTCATAGTATCTTTGGTTACTATATGAACGAACTCTGCTAGGATTTTGGATCAAGAAGAAAATTTGGTTCAACGTAGCACTAAAAAAAGTCAAAACTTGAGAAGAAGTTGATTTGAATCAACCAGGTGAAGCAACAGACCTAGGTAATCCTCATACCGATGCTAATATGGATACTAGTGATCGACATCTAGAAACCAATGTTCAAGGACCGAAAGTTTTCTATAAGGATCATTTGCTCACTCTTACAGGTCCTGGCCTCGAAGGAGATAATATGGGTATTGAAAATATTGAGGAGTATGCCTCTGATCCAGAGAATCGCTGGTAAAAAGATATGGAGGAGGAAGAATCAGAAGAGAAGCCTTTTGATCCCTGCTCAACTATTCCTGTCTCGCAAACGAAGTTTGAAGAGTGGTGCAAATCTTGGAAGAATACCCTTGTGGTCAAGGTGCTAGGCAAAAAGTGTAGGTTTGGGATTCATAGAGCAGCGTCTAAACAGATACTGGGTCAGAAAAAGGTAAGATACATGTCATCGATATAGATCGTGACTACTTTTTTGTTCATTTTTCATAGGAGGAAGACTACACTCATGCCCTTATGGAAAGACCTTGGATAGTGATAGGACATTATCTTATTATTCAAAGGTGGCGACCGTTCTTCCTCACAACTGAGAAGGCAGTTAAAAAGATTGCTGCTTGGATTCGTATACCTAACCTCCCTATTGAGCTTTATAACCATCGTTTTTTATGTAGAGTGAGTTTAGTGTTGGGGCATATGCTCAAGATTGACTGCACTACTTCTATACACTCGAGAGCAAGTTTGGTATGAAACATATTTTGACATATAATCAGGATCCTCCAAACTTTGGTCCGTGGATGATGGTGAGAAGGCAATATCGACGTAAAAAAAAAGAGTCCTGCTGGAAGAGGTGCTTATTGCCATAAAGATCATTCCAAATATGGATATGAGAAAAATCAGGATGATGAGGATATGGGCAACGGCTTGAGATTTTCTATTTTGCATTAGGACAGTGAAGCAGATAGATAGCGAAGTGCATGAAGAAATTTAAAACAAAAGGCCCCTCTACGTGCTGAAAAGAAACAGCCCATTTTAAAGAAGGTTTTGAGGCAAGGAGCTGGAAAAAAACCAAATAATAAAAAGAACCTCCTATGGGAACTAAAACTGGGCCCAAAGATAAGCCCAACAAGTCTAAACCTAGAACCTTGAAGGGGTTGTCCCCATCCAGAACAAGAAAGCAACCGAGACAATAGAAGTTTGCTCAAGCAAGAAAACGAAAGACTCGAAATTAGCGACTATAAAAGTGGTTGTCTTGAAAATATGAGGCACATGCAGCAAGATCAATAAGAAGCTTTTTAAGCCTCAAGTAGGACCGAAAGTGAGTCAAGCCAGCTCATGAGCTAGCTCGAGCTCGACTCGTTAATAGTTCGATAAGCTAAGCTCATGAGCTAGTGAGTCGAGCCGAGTCTGAGCTTGGATAAGCTCAGCTCATTAGCTCGTGAGCTGACTCGATTAATTATTTAAAATTTTATATTTATTTTTTACATATAATTTTGATGTAGGACATAAATAAAAAAAATTATAATTTATTGATAGATAACAATATATAAAATTGATCTTTTTAAATATTTTTAAAATATATAAGTTATAATTTATTGATATAGAATTATAGATTATGTATTTATGTTTCTATTATTTGAGTCAACTCGTGAGCTTGAGCCAGCTCATGAGCTTTCAGTGAGTCGAGCTTGAGCTTAAGAAATTGGCTCAATTGTTAATGAGTCGAGCCGTGAGCCAAGCTCAATTTTTGTGAGCCGAGCTTGAGTTTGGTCTAGCTCGACTCAGCTCGGCTCACTTCCAGCCCTAGCCTCAAGGGAAGCCAATAAAATCCTGGAAAGCTTTGTTATGGAAAACAATTTCATCACCTAAATGGGAAATCAAGCTTCCTCTTCCAAGGACAAAAAACTTGATGACAAGTCGAAAAACATCGTGGGGAAACCACAGGATGGAGATACTGATATAGTGGTGGAGAACAGCACAAATGGTGGGGTTAATTCCACCACGGCACCGGGTTCGGGTAGCGGGGCTCAAATATAAGTCTGATCTTTATCTTTGATGACCTTTCTCTCTTTTATGTTAATAATGATGAACATTATTAGTTAGAATTGTCATGGTACTGGGGGCAAATCTTTCCACTTTCTTAAAGAATAGAACACAAACGTTTTTGGTAACATTCTCCAAAGGAAGAGGAAGATTCTCATAAGGCTTCAAGAAATCACAAATACCCTTGATCAGGGGAATAATTATTTCTTGGAAGAGCTTAGAGGGCAACTTTGGAAGGAATACTAGGAAATTCTAACTTAAAAAGAAATTATGTGGTATAAAAAATCAAAGAGTAAATGAATTAACTTCGGAGATCATAACACTAAATTCTTCCATGGTTTCACTATGATTATAAGAAGGAAGAACAAAATTAATTTCCTCCGAGATAATACGGGTAACACCATTTATGATCCTATTGTTCTGGAAAATATGGCTTTTAATTATTTTATTGATTTGTACAAAGATGATAACTTTGATTTTATTTTTGTGTTGCGGGGTGAATTTCCCACTCTCTATGATGGTGATATTTTGAGCATTGTTCAGAATATCATGCATCAGGAGATTAAAAAGGTTGCTTTTGGTATGGGAGGGTTTAAATTATCAGGCAGAGCTGGGCTTCAAGCCATTTTCTTCTAAAGCCAATGGGAGAAGGTGGGTAATGACTTATGCCTTCTCATTAGTGATATTTTTCGGGTCCTAGAAAAGGTAAAAGAGATAAACGAAATGCTCATCATATTCATCCGTAAAGTGGAGCATGTTACTAGCCTTAAGCAACTTCGCTTTATTAGTCTCTGCATTGTTTCTTACAAAGTGTCACCAAAGTCTTAGCTAATAATTTGAGGAATCTTACGAGTGATGGCCACTTAGTGCATTTTCATTCCCAGGCATCATATTTCTGACAATATTATTATCACTCATGAAATTATTCATTTTATGAGATATAAGAAGGACAAGAAAGGATGGATGGCTATCAATATTGATTTGGAAAAGGCATATGATAGATTAAATTGGAGGTTTATTCATGATACCCTTCTAGATGTTAGTTTACCGCTTCATATGATCAATCTCATCATGTCATGTATTTCAACAGCTAAAATGAGAGTTCTTTGAAATTGCGAAGAGCTAAAAGAGTTCACTCTATCTAGGGATATCCGACAAGAAGACCCAATTTCTCCTTACATCTATGTTCTATGCATTGAGCGTCTTTCTCAGCTTATAAATGCGGCAGTGAATCATGGTTTTCGGAAACCAATTTGCTTCAACAAAGATGGCCCCCTTCTCCCACTTGTGCTTTGCAGATGATTTGATCTTGTTTGCGAAAGCTAGTATTGACCAAGCAAATATCAAAAGATGTCTTAAAGCCTTTTATATTAGCTCTAAGCAGAAGGTCAGCCACTCAGCCTTGACAAAATAAGAGTCTTCTTCTCCAAGAGTGTGGAAATATTACGAGAACATAAGTCAGTGAAGTTCTCTAAGTTGCTATGACAGATAACATTGGAAAATATTTTGGAGTTTCTTTGCTGCATTCCAAGGTGTCTAAGCATACCTTTGATGATATCATCAACAAGTTGGTTTCGAGGCTAAATTCATGGAAAGCATCTTCTCTTTCTCAAGTCGAAAAATCAACTTTGGTGAAATATGTTATCTCTTCTATTCCTTTATATACAATGCAAACTACTTTACTCCCTTTTGCTACTTGTAATGTTGTTAACTGTAAATGCAGGAGCTTCTTTTAGGGAGACACTAACTAAACTAGGAAAATTCACTTGTTGAGTTGGGATAGAGTTGGAAATCCGAAGAAGTCGGGAGGCCTTGGGATTCGCTATGTGAGGGAAATGAACTAGGCTCTTATGATGAAGAATGGGTGGGGTCTAGTAAAAAAGAAAGATGCCTTGTGGTCTAAAGTGCTCAGGGAAAAATATAGTGCGGGTAATTATATTTTGCCCGTTGTTGAGCGCAGAAAACAAAATTCAAATCTTTGGAAGGGTATCTGCAATGCTTGGCCAAAAGTCCAAAAGCATCATATATGGAGGATTGGAAATGGATCTAAAATTCAGTTTTGGAACCATAATTGGATCCCCACCTTGGGAACTCTCAAGCCTCTAGCTCTGCAGGTAATTGATAATATTAGTTATGATAGCATGTTGATGGATTTCCTAACTGTTTCAGGATGCTGGGATATAAATAAACTGAAGGAGTGTCTTCCCGATGAAATAGTGCAAAGAATTGTAGCCATGTCACCTCCTTCTCCATGGAAAAAAAATGACCATATAGCATGGAGTCTCTCCATAGATGGAACTTTTCAACTGAAGCAAGCCTACCAGGCCCTTATAGAGAACAACACCACATCAAATTGTCCTTTAAATTACATCTGGCATTGGCGTGGCACAGAACTATCCGATACTTCATGTGGTTATGTGCTCATAGGGTGTGTGTGGTTGGGAGAATTATAAATAATTCTTAGGAATCTTAAGATGGGAATATCATATTTCTATGTTTGGTTCAAAATTTGAAAAGATATTCACAAGCAAGTTTGAATCCAGGAAATCAAAATACCATCATTTCAATTCCCACCTTTTCCGTGGGTATTTTTTAATCCCATGGAAATGGAATCCGAGTAACAAAGTAATACTTAAACCACACACACCCATAGTGCTATCCTTACAAATACTGAGAGAAGACGGCGTCATCTTACAAGCTCGGCCACCTGCCCACGATATACTTTCTTTAATGAAGATATCACCCATGTCCTCCGGGGTTGTGCTTTTGTGAAATGCGTCTGGTCTTCTTTTCTTCCCCTTAACTAATTTGGGAATTTTTTTCAATATGGATATTCAAGATTGGTTGATGTTTAACCTCTCCCAGAGGACAAGCAAGCAAACCATATTTGAAATAGCTATTTCATCACTTTGGTATTATTGTAACAAGGTGATCTTTGAAGGAGTTCGAACACCACCAAGCGTTATGGTGGAACATATCAAAGTTAGCTTGGAGGAGATTAATCGCTTCACCAATTTTGATATTCATCGGAATATGCAGTGCCCCCCATTAGTCGTTACGTTTGTTGGAAGCCTCCACAAGAGAACATTATCAAACTCAATGTGGATGGGTCTTTCTTGAGCTCTTCTAACAATGCTGCTTACGATGGTATCTTTCGAAATCATCTAGGAAGTTTCTTGAAGGCTTTTTCATGTAACCTTGGTAGTTGTACCATCACTCATGCTGAGCTTTGAGGATTTAATTATGGACTCCAATTATCAGTTACAAATGGTTATACTAGTCTCATTGTGGAATCGGATTCCTTGGCAGCTATAAAGCTCGCCAACAATGGCTGTCTTGCGACTCATCTGTGTGTATCTTTGGTGGAGGATATTAAAATCCTTTCAAACCATATCCCTAACATCATTTGGAATCACACTCCTCGCAAAGGAAATGCTACAACTGACCAATTTGCGAAAAAGGGTCAGACTTTTCCGCTTGGCCTTCATATCTTTGATCTGCCCCTTGATTTAAATCATGTTTTAGCTTTTGATTGCTCTGGCTCTCTAGTTTTCAGAGACCTTGATTAATTTGCATTTTTTGTTGTTTGTTCTAGACCTTTTGGCCTCTAATTCACCAAAAAAAGCTCAATTCACAATTTTAGAAGGTAAAATTAATCGTTCCATGAGTTATGATGATTTTAGGTTGTTTTTCAAATTTAATAATTAATCACAAACATATTTTAAAAAGTCGGTCAAATATTATTAAAACTTTTTAATTTGAATGAACTACCAACTCGACCCCTGACCATTTCGCATAATGACAAAGCAACTCTTGACGAATATTGTAATCCATTTCGGTCCCTGTTCCATACTTCTGTGACACAAGGCATACCCTGTGTGTGAATCTCTGGTAACTACGAACGAAAAATGTTGAGCTGTCACGATGAGCGTGTATTACCTTGCTAATGTGGATGAATGCTGCAGACGTAAACACCTCAAATGGTCAGGGAGTTAATTGTCTCTATCCACATCAACCAAAAACGTTGTCGTTTTGAGGGGAGGAGACTTCTTATACAAGTTAGAGCACTTGTCGTACAACTCACTGTATATGATCACCACCTCTGTTAAGCACTTCATTTAAAAATTCCTTCTCTAAGAACTTGAAACAATACCAACTCTAAGTATTTTTTCTCGAGTATTTAATGTACTCTTGATATCCTCCCCGACTATAGTGTATAGCAAATATCACCACTTAAAGAATCATAACCAAAGTCTCTTGATAAATAAGAAAAGCTACAAAAAAGTTTCTCTTACAAAATGATATAGTGAATCACAGAATAAATAAACCCTCTTCAAAGAGAATATCATTACAAATGAAGCACTATGAATAAGCTCAAAGTTATTTATCAAATTTTGATGAAAATTCATTTGAAAACTTATAAATTTTTATTAATATAATAGCATATAGATATAAAAGAAATAGTATAATGAAAGACAACTTAAAGACCTCTATTTATAGGCCTCCATGCACTCATATACGCTAAAAATGAGTGGGAGAAAACTAAGTATCAAGAACACACGCTCTTAGTAGGATCTTGTATCCCAAGAACGTATAGGATTGATCCTCCAAAACAGGGATCGATTCTCTAGTTTAAAATTACCCAAATTTAGCAAACAGACTTCATGAAAATTTATCCTCTGAAAATACATAAGGATCAATCATCTAATTTATTTTTTAACAAAATTTGAATTTCGAACTATGTCGCTTTGTGCACGATTAGGTTGAGTCTTACTCCCCATAATTCATCAAGACATGATTAGGATCATCATAGCACGTTCTATACCTTTCATAAATCATGGATTTTGAAAATCATATTTTGAAAATTATTTTAACTTTGATAAAATTTTATTTTAACTTGAGAGATAAGATTGATTTATTTTTAACAAGTAAAAACTAATATCTTAGAACTAAATCTTATTTGTTGGACTTCTTTTTGTTATATCATCTTCATTTCATGTATTATTGATTTCTTAATGAACTTGTGTTTAAATATAATATATGAATATTTTCGTAAAATCTTATTTTTACACGTTGTAAAAAAGTAAAATTTCTTTTTCGTTTTATATCAAATATTTGTCAAAACTTTATATTTAACAAAATCACTCATTAAACTAGATATTACATAATAAAACATATGTCATGCAACGAATTTTTCATTTACCATATAATCAATCAATTGTTTAGGTTATGTACAAGATATAAATATGTTGCTTTTTAAAATACTAGTTAACTCATAAATACACTTGTCATTCATCAAAATATATAAGCATGCATCTCATACAAAGATAAAAAAACATCCATTCAACTAGTATTTCTAACACTATATATTTTCTATTATTATATTTATTATTTTTCTTTTTTACATTTTTTGTAAAAAAATAAAAGAAGAAAGTGAGAGAAGAATAAAGATAAGAACAAAATAAATAATTTTAAAAATAGTTATAGATAAAAAAGTCAAATTTTATATTTTATGCATTATATTTTAGTATTTTAACTTTAATAAAAAGACACTAAAAATATATATTTTATGTATATTATTATATTTATAAAAAAATTATGTCTTAATAAATAAATGATAGACATATATTACCATATTTATATTTTAATGTTCATGTTTCTAGGACTATTGGGGTATCTAATCCCATTTGCTCCCCTAACTTTCGTCTCTCAGTCAGTGTCAGCTTAGTAGAATATTTTCGCCGTTGGTGTTCTTTCTAATCTCTACGCATTTTATCGCTCCATCGAAAATTTCTTCTGCCCCTACCGTACTCTAGCTTAGTAATTTCCACCGTCTGTCCAGAATTGAGCCCTGGAATTTGACGGCGAACTTAAAAAGTCACCTACAGATGCTTTACACCTAATCATTTCGAATAACATTTGCATCCTCTGTCTTACTGCGACTGCTGGCACAGAATTAACCGATGCTTATTCCCCGTTTCTCTAATCAAATCCTACCTATAAACTCACCTAATTGTCAATTATTTATAACAAAAAATGACATCATTTTCTATGGGTTCGAATCTCGCCTTTAACTTAAAAAAAAAAACACCTAATCTATTTTTACCGGGAGGGCCGCATCAATTCAAACTTTAGCTACATCTTCTAGAAATATGTATACTAGGAAGTTTCCATGTATACTAAATCAAACAAAAGGAAATACTCAACGCCATACCCAACTAATCCCTGCCCCCTGTAGTCCCTGTCCACTTCCCCCCACCCCACACACTCTTTCTATTTGTCTTTCACCTTTGTACGCGGTTTGGTTCCGTCACCAGTTGAATTATTAACTTATGAAATAAAATAATCAAAATAAAAAGGGAAATAGACCCACTCAATGAAAAAGTCAGTTCTTCATATTTCAAATTTAGATTATACTCCATCTTCTTTGACAATTACACATGCCCTGCCCCTGTCCCACTCAACTTCACTTTCGTGGGAATTTCATACCCCCCCCCCCCCCCCCCTCTTTATTAGTTAACACTTGTTCATTTCTTTATCATTTCTATCATTCCTATCCCAATTCTAATCTCAAGGGTTTCTTCTATCTTTAATTTTTTGGTGGCCATGGAGAACAACAATCAGCAATCTTTTTGGCAATTTAGTGACCAGCTTAGGCTTCAAACATCTAGTTTGGCCAATCTGTCTCTTAATAATTCAATTTGGAGCAACAATTATGTCACAAAAAGTACCACCGATCAGAGGAGGAACTTAGATGTGAAGGGCACTGAATTCAACCCATCAAAATCCTATGATCTCAATTCCGATTCCAATGGATCCCTTTTCTCTATGCCACATATTCAGAACCCTTCTTTTGGGGGTCTTAATGGAGGCTTCAACAAGGGAAGTTATTCCGACAATACTCCTTCTTATGTTAGCCTCAACAACAATAGTGGCCTCAACTTGAAGGGTCACAAGACAGGTTTTGTTGACTTTCAAGCAGGCAAAAAGGGCAGGAACAACACCAACACCAACACCAACGGCAAGAAGCATGGAGACAATAGCAATGATGTCGCAAAGAAACTCAAAACACTGCCACCATCGGAGTCTTTGCCGAGATATGAAACCGTGGGTGGATATATCTTTGTTTGCAACAATGATACCATGGCAGAGAACCTCAAAAGACAGCTATTTGGTGCGTCTTACTATCTCTAACCCTCAAATTACTATTACTATTATTATTAGAGAAAAAATCCTAAACTCAGAATTATCTGGAAACACAACGAAATTCTTGATAAAAAAAAAAATTATAGTTTCGCAAAATTTTTACTTATATTTTTTTTTATTAAGTCCTTACACAGATTTTTTTTAATTAGATTTTTATATTTTTTTTCTTTTATTTAAATTTCTATACCAATTTTTTTTAGTTTGGTCCTTTAGTGTAGGAATCTAATTGAAAATTTCACGAAACTATAAAGACCAATAGAGTAATTAAATCCAAAAAAAAAATTAATTCAACTTCTGAGCTTTATTTTTATGGGATAGATTAGTCCTTTGCAAAAAAAAAACCAATATTATTTTTTTTGACACAGAGGTTAATCAGTAAAAAAAAATCGAGAGTCAAGTTGGGTATATTTTTTTTGTCAAAAATCTCGTAATCCTTTCGAAATAATTATCAAGGATCGGGTGGGTATTCACTCTTATTATTATTATTATTGTTATTATTATTATTATTATTATTAGCCATTTTACACTAATAAAGATTTTAATTTTTGAGAAAATGATATTAAAAAATACAAATCATAAAATGATCTACAAAATATATAATGTTTAACAAAATAAAGCAAATGTATATAAATGTATAAATAAATTGACTATATTTTTAGTTTATTATATGAAATGAGATATATTTTTTAAATTTATTTTATTAAAATCGTAATTTGCATAAAGTAATGTGAACTTTGCAACTAGATTTGTGTCCCCCGAGATTTTAATTGTTATCTAAATGAGTTTTGATGGAAAATATTTGGGCTTTCTTTTGTAGGTCTCCCTCCACGATACCGTGATTCTGTTCGAGCAATTACTCCCGGGTTGCCCCTTTTTCTCTACAACTATTCTACCCATCAACTTCATGGAATTTTTGAGGTACATCTACTTTTTTATATCTTAGATTTTTCATTTTATTTTATTGTCTTCGTTTTTCTATATTTATTAGGGGTATCATGAAATTTTTGGATTGAATTGAATGATTTTTTTTAGAAAATCTAATCAAATATGATCTCATTTCAAACGATTTGGATTGGATTGAATTTACAGTTTTGTAAGTTAAAAAATTTAAATATATATAATAAATCTTAAGATTAAATTTTTAAATACCAAAAAATATTATAATAAGTCTCAATAATATATTAAAAAATTAATAATAACATAATAATAAAAATAAAATTATAAACTACTTAAAATAAATAAATAAATTTTGAATTCATAAAATATTTACTAAATAATAATACATAAATAACATAAAAATTTATAACAAATTAAATATACTATAAATAAAATTTTAAATATAATAATAAAATAATAATATTATAGCACAATCTCGATTTGGAAATTCTGAACAGCAGCAAGGTAAGGTAAGGTGTGGAAATTCTGTTCTGGTGCAGAGTTTGTGAGATGAGAGCGACAGAGAAGTGAGGGCCAGAAAATGAGAAATGAAATTAAGGGACAACTAGAAGCTTGCAATTTGCATACACCTAAGTTAATTTCCTAACTGAATAAGTTATAATCTTAACTCACTTGTGCTGAATGAATAATAATCTAACTAATTACTAATTACTAATTACTAATTAGATTCTAAATTAGCTAAATTGCTGAGTCATCTTTATTACACACTAGTTACAAGAGAGATGATAGGTGATTATGAGTTAATACTTTGGTGATTAGAAAAGAACACTTTATTTTGACCGAGATTGCATGTTTTGAAACATTTTCCAATCAAGTCATGTATATATTAATCAGTTAATCCATGTCTTTTACTAATCAAAATTTTCCTCTTCTTTTTCTTTTTCAAATTTAGGCTGCAAGTTTTGGTGGAAATAATATTGATCCAACAGCTTGGGAGGACAAAAAGTGCCTTGGTGAATCTCGTTTCCCTGCTCAGGTATGTTAGCCAATCAAATTTTCGGGTTGGTTTGAATTGGTTTTTGAAAGAATTGCCTATTTTGTTTATCCTTTAAAAAAGATTTTTATTTTAAACAAACAATTTTTTTCATATTTAAATAGATTTTTTAAAAATAGTTTTTAAGTATTAAAAATATTTTTTGTTTTTTTTTTAAAACAAAATTTTTGTTAGCTTTTAAAAAATTCAAATAATTTATTTTTTTTAAAAAAATATTCAAATAGGTTTTAAATTAAATAAAAATACTTAATTTTTTTTAAAAATTATTTTTTTATTAAAAAAAATCAATCCAAACTAACAATTCATCTTTAAAAATATAAGTATATTTATTATTACGATAGTCCTTTTTCTTTACTGTTCAAATTATTTCTCGCTTTCGCATAATAACAGGAAAGTAAAATCAAGAGTTTGCTGTTAAAAAATACCAAATTACCTTTGTTTAATAACTAATTTATTATATAAATATTAATCCATTGTTTGATTTACTCAAAATTTTTGTATGTAGAAAGTGTGAACAGATGTTTCATTAAGTGAAAAGAGAAAATAGATAAAAATATTTACTGACATATAACCGGTTCTGTTAGTTTGTGAAAACTCATGAATTGCCTTTGTTAAAAACAAGAGATTAAATTGAAGAAAGAATTTGTATATTATTAAGTGTATTTAAATTGTTTAGAATGATACAATATAAAAGGATATTTATAAGTATTAAGATAATCATAATAATAAAGACGTAATCTCCTATAATAAATATTCAGATATATTAAATAATACTAATTGATCATAGTTATATTCTAACACTTTTCATGATATAGGTTCAAGTAGTCACTAGAAAAATCTGTGAGCCACTTGAGGAGGATTCCTTCAGGCCAATTCTTCACCATTATGATGGTCCCAAGTTTCGTCTTGAGCTTAGTGTCTCCGAGGTATTTTCATGTTTTTACTTGCTTATTATTTCTATCCTCATTGATTTTTGGTTTTATTTTCATTATTTTCCGGGTTTAGGATTTTTTCTTTAAAAAATATTTAATTGGAAATACTAAAATGTGAAAATTCAAGTACAGTTAATTTCATGTAAAGTTGATAGTCGTTAGATGACAATTTAGTCAAACTTGTTAACTGTCCAGTTTAGGAAAATATTTTAATTAAGCTACTTTTAAAAAAATAACTTAAACAATAAATGATTATATTAAAAATAGTTTATAAATAAATTATTTTGTGTTTGAATTTTTAATTTTAAAAGTGCTTATTTTATAGAAATGTGATAAAAAGTAGTAGTATTATAAGAAAAATAATTTTTTTACTTCTTTATAAGCTCCTAAATAACTTCTTAAAAAGTTGCAATTTGGTTTTGAAAATTGTACCGGACATTAATACTACTACTTTTTATAAGTCAAAAACTCAAAAAACTTACTTTTGAAGCTTTCCAAACGAGTTAATGACTCTTATCTATCAACTTCACATGAAGTTAATTGCACCTGAATTTATTAGAGAAAGTCTAGAGGCCAACATTTTTATTAAATTCTGGCCAACACTTAACTATCAAAAGAAAATTAAATAATCTTACACCATTAGATATAATCTTACACTATTAAAAACATTATTAATAACTAATTGATGACTATAAATCACATAACTTGCTAAATTCCTAACACTCCTCTTTCAATCATACTAAAAATAAAAATAGAATCCAATCAATTTTTGCTCTGAAGTTACTGACATATATTTTTTCTTTTGGTATGCAGGCATTGTCTCTGCTAGACATTTTTGCTGATCAGAATAGCTTCGATGATATTTTCAAGGCTATACCGGCATAAAAGAGTAGTAATTCTAGAGAATAATAATATAAGGTGAAGAAGATAAGAACAAGGAATATAGTGGGCGATGATTGGATATTCAGCATATATATTTGGTGTTGTGCTATTTGTACAGAAGGCTGTTATGCCTGATTATATAACATTATTCTTGTACTATAAAATTCTATTGAAACATAAAGTGCAGTAAGGATGAGTAATCCTGCTTATGATTTATGTTATAAAAGGAGCTATAAATTGAGGTAGTGAAAAGATCTACCAGAAGGAAATGGGAGACTATAATGTAAACTTAGCGTCAGTTCAAATTTCAAATGGATGTTTGGTACACTTCACTTTTATCATGCGGTGAGACAGGTATGGTAAACATAAAACAAAAATATTATTTGTATAATAAAATTAGTTATTAATATATTTGTCTATAAATATATATGTGGTTTAATTTATTTTTAATATGTATTTATATTTTAACATATATTTTGTATTGATAGCTAATTTTAATGGCTAATTTTAATATACACGTAATATTACCCAACATAAAAATAGAGAAAAAAAGTTATAACCACATGTATGTTCATATGCCACATATATGCGACACATGAGCATGCCCATATTGGCTTGGCCCTTGGGCTCATTCCATTTCCACCGCATCTAATGATAATAACATAATTAAGGTCCATCAAATTCTGGATCTCTCCAATAAAAAAAAAAAATAGACAATATTAATTGTTTAATCTTATTTTTTGTTACGATGGGTAACCGGAGATTAATGGGCTGGATGGCGTTGGTTGGCCCAAACGTATGAAGGAGGAGGCTTCAAGTGGATCTGCAACTAGGGAACCTCCGTCCGACTTGCGTGTGTGATAGAATGGGGGGTGGTACTTGCAAAGACACTCCAATGTCTAAGTTAGCAAGGGTGTGAGCAGGTCTAGAGAGTATTGGGACTTAGAGATACCTGAGGGGTATCAGCGTATTTATAGTGGTGAACCAATAACCACCGTTGGAGTAGTGCCACCTTTTAAGGGTGTTAACCGTCCCTTTATCTTAGGGAGGTTAAGATATGACTCTGTGAAGTGGTTAGAGAGATTCTTGTGGCAGTTACTCATTTGAATGAGTGTTTATCTGCCAGCTAACTCTCGTACCCGACTTCTTTAGAGCAAGTCGTGGTGAGTACCAACTTCATAAGATGAAGATTGGTACTGGGTGAGGTCCAATCCTTTGGATTAGGCCTTTTGCTTGGTCCTGGACCTTTATTATTGGGCCAGGGTATTAACAGTGCCCTTACTCGAGCCCAATTTTCTTTTCGAGATTTGGGTTCGAGTATTCTACTCGGGGTCGTAGTCGACTTGTAGGAGGACCGACGTGATGGTCTGAAACCGACGTGACTTTTCGTAGCCTTTTGGTTCTGACAGTTACGTCTAATCAAGCGTCGTGTCCGTTAGGGATGTGCGTAGGGATTGATGGCCTTGGTAACGGTGCATTCTCATTAATGACTACCCCGCTTTTACCATTATGCCCCTAACGTGCTTATAAATACTTTCTCTCTTTTTCGTTGTTTCGTTTCTTCGATTTTTCAAATTTTCCCTTTCATCCGTTCGTGAAGCATTTTCATATCAGTTTGTGGGACTTCTTTTGTTGAAGGCTTTCGTCTTCTCCTACCTTTTTCCGGCAAAGGTTGGTTCTTTTTTCTCTCCCTTTGTTAATCGCTTTTGCTTGCATGCTTTTTATTTTATTTGGAGAGGGAGAAGTGACGTTGTAGGCTTCTGTTAAGTTTCGTATCCCCTTAGGGACTCTCGTTTTTTATTCTTTTTCTTTTTCCTTTGTAGGCTTTCATCGTATTTTTAGAAAAAATGTCTTCTGTAGAAGTTCTTGCTCAATGGGTTGATGTTACGGTCCTGGGGGAGGAACCCTTGGTTGATGCCGAGTTCATCACCCATCTTCGCACTCATCACCGCATTTGTACTTTTGAGGAGGATGAGCCCAAGTATGAGTTGGTGGCCCCGGGTCTGGAAGACCGGGTTTGTTTTGGGAGGGGTTCCGAGGAGGTCCCTCATTTTTTCTATATGTATGAGAACATGATTACCCGTTTGGGTGTTTTTCTTCCGTTTTCTGAATTTGAAATGGCTGTTTTATGCCACTGTCGAGTTGCCCCTACCAAACTTCACCCCAATTCTTGGGGTTTTCTGAAAATTTACCAATTTATTAGTCACACTTTGGACTTTCCGACCTCTTTGAGGATTTTCTTCTATCTTTTCCACATGACTAAGCCCTTCGGTGGGCTAAATAACAAGCAGCAATGGGTGTCTTTCTGAGCCATACAAGGTCGGAGAATTTTCACCCTTTTTGACGAATCCTTCCACGACTTCAAAAATTCTTTTTTCAAAGTTCAAGCTGTAGAGGGTCACCACCCCTTTTTCTTGGATGAGAATTCTTCCCCTCGTTTTCCCCTGTATTGGTTGGAGGCCTCCCCCTGTGAAAAATACAGTCTTGACGACCTAGACGAGGTGGAGGCGGCCATTGTGGGGTTTCTCCGAGAAGTGTGGGGGAGGGCCCCATACTTGGATACTAGAAAATTTCTCCAGGGATCGCCGACTTTTGTTCGGTCGCAACTAGGTAGCTTATATATATGTATATATATTTCTTTTTTTCCGACTTGTATCTGCCGACTTTGAGGTTTGACGACTTGTTGTTTTTGCTAATTGTTTCTTTTGCAGATATGGCGAGGAAGAATGCTCAGGAGTCTTACCAAAGAGTTCGGGAGGCTAAGGCAAGGTCTCGGGCTAGGACTAGTGGCACCAAGGCGATCATCTCTCCTCCTCCTCCTCCTCCCCAGAACACGGGGACTCCTTCCCAGCCCATTGTGATTTCTTCTTCAGCTTTGTCTCGGCCGCTCCCCTCCGCCCGACTTCTTCCTGAGTCGGAGAAGAAGAAGCGCAAGATTTTAGAGTCTATCTCTTCTTTTGATGGTGGGGTTAAGGCGGATGCTATTGAATTCGTCCGAAAGAACATCTATCCTCATATAAGTATGGATGATGTCTCTGTTCGGAACCACCTTACCACTCTGGCTGAGGAGAGTTTTAGGGCGGCAGGTATTTGTGGCAAGCTCTTGGATATTTTTGAGAAGACTCCTATCAGCTCTTTGGGGTTAACCTCGAAGGTTGAGGAGCTGGAAGGAAGGCTTCTTACTTATCAAAAACATGAGAGGGAGTTGAAGGAGGAGGTCGCTAAGCTGAGGGAGGAGAGAGATAGCCTTCGGGAGAAGGAGAGTAAGTTGCAGGCCCAATGCAACATGGAGGCGGGTTTGAGGAAAGCAGCACAGGAGAGTTACCAGAGTTTATTTCAAGATCTTGTGTCTGTGAGGAAGGATTTGCAGAATTCTCGGAATGCATATGCTGAGTTGGAGGACTCTATTGCTGATGGCGCCGAGGAGGCTTGGAGGATTTTCAAGGAGCAGGTCGGAGTCATTGCCCCTGACTTGGACCTTTCTCCTTTAGATCCGGACAAAGTCGTCATTGATGGTGCCATTGTGGATCCTCCTGCCCCCATAATCGTTTCCGAGTCAGAATTGAAGACTCGGGGGCAGAGGATTATTGAGTCCCCTCCTCGTTCTAAGGACGCTCCGAGCTCTTCTATCGTTCCTCCGACTTTTTCTTCATCTCCTGTGGATGCCTCCCTTCCCGGTCCTGGTGGCGCTCTTCCTGACTCTGGTGGTGGTGATCCGTCTACTCCTCTGCAGAAATAACTTTATATGGCTATATGGGGGCTCGGTCTGTGGGTCCTCCTTTTTTAAACTCTTTATATCTGTTTGTTGGTGGTGACGTTTGTTGAACAATTTCTTTTGACTTTTTAAGGCCGTAAACAAAACATTTAAAAATACCCTTTCTTAATAAGGGTTTAAGTTACCAAAATAAATACCCTTTTTGGATAAGGGTTTAAGTTACCTTATGCGTGCATGCTTTTCTGGTTTCGGAAGTTTCCTTAATCTTTTCTGAAAACTCTTGGCTTGTCTGTCTTTTTTTAAACCTTTTTGTTTTCAAAGATTTTTAGGACAGTTTTTAAGCTTTTTTTGGGTTTTTCGATCTCTTTTGTTATTCCTAGTACTCAATTTTGATTGAGTTTTCATAATTTAGGTTACTTTCGTGATTCATTTTTATTTTACTTGGTTGTTCATTTCGACTTATGAGTCAGAATGTTTCCGAGTTCCTCATGATCAACTTCTATAACCTCTTTACACCGACTTGTACCTCGTCGTTTTATCCTGACGACCATCTAGGTCGGTTCATGGGATTTTTATGTTTTGTCGAGCTTAAGTCGGTGCGTTTCGTCGAAAGAAAGAGAAAACAACAAAAAAAGGAATTTAAGAGATATTTGTAAGATGAAAAAGATCTTTATTAGTTGGGGAGATACTTTATTGCTACTAAGGGTTTTTGACAGTCTGTTTCCCTTAGCCCCTACTATGATGCCTCGTTAAAAACCCTTCTCCAAAAAAAACCCTTTGATTTTGGGAAAAAATCATGAAGTTGGGAAAAGAGTACATCAGGGAGTAGAGTTCGCTTTTAACTGTAGTACCTTTTCATATTACAAGCATGCCACGACCTTGGTAACTCGGTGCCGTTCAGGTCGGTCACTTTATAATAACCTTTTCCTAAGACCTCGTTGACTTTGTATGGTCCCTTCCAATTAGTAGCGAGTTTTCCTTCCCCTGACTTGTTGACTCCAATGTCGTTTCTGATCAAGATCAAGTCATTCGGCGCAAATTTTCTTCGAATGACTTTTTTGTTGTACCTTGTAGTCATCCTTTGCTTCAACGCTGCTTCTCTTATATGGGCATCTTCTCGGACTTCGGGGAGCAAGTCGAGCTCCTCTTTGTGCCCCTGTATGTTCCCGATCTCGTCATGGAGAATTACCCTTGGGCTTTGTTCATTGATTTCTATTGGTATCAATGCTTCTATGCCATAGACTAGTCGGAAGGGCGTTTCTCCAGTGGCGGATTGGGGCGTTGTCCTGTAAGCCCATAGCACTTGTGGGAGCTCTTCAGCCCAGGCTCCTTTTGCCTCTTGTAATCTTTTCTTTAGCCCTGTCAGTATGACTTTGTTGGCTACCTCGGCTTGCCCATTGGCTTGCGGGTGCTCCACCGAGGTGAACTGGTGTTTTATTTTCATACTGGCTACTAGGCTTCTGAAGGTAGAATCGGTGAATTGGGTTGCATTGTCTGTAGTAATGGAATAAGGTATCCCATATCTTGTGATGATATTTTTGTAGAGGAACCTCCGACTTTTTTGAGCAGTGATGGTGGCCAATGATTCTGCTTCTATCCACTTTGTGAAGTAATCTATTCCCACGATCAGGTATTTGACTTGTCCTGGTGCTTGGGGAAAAGGACCTAACAAATCCATTCCTCATTTTACAAAGGGCCATGGAGAAGTGATACTGATGAGCTCCTCTGGGGGAGCCACGTGGAAATTTGCATGCATCTGACATGGTTGGCACTTTTTCACAAATTCTGTGGCATTTTTCTGCAAGGTCAGCCAGTAGAATCCAGCTCGGATTACTTTCCTGGCTAGTGACCTTGCTCCGAGATGATTTTCACAGATTCCACTGTGGATTTCCTCTAACACCTCGGTGGTTCTTGAGGTCGGTACGCACTTTAACAATGGTGTTGATATCCCCCTTCTATAGAGAATATTTCTCACCAAAGTGTAATGTTGTGCTTCCCTCCGGATTTTCCTGGCCTCTTTTTCCTCTTTTGGAAGGATGTCAAATTTTATGTATTCGACCAAGGGGTTCATCCATCCGAGGTTTAAACCGACTACCTCAAGGACTTCTTGTTTGTCTTCTATTTTTACCACTGAGGGTTCCTGGAGGGTTTCTTGGATCAGGCTTCTGTTGTTCCCTCCTGGCTTGGTACTTGCTAACTTGGATAGAGCGTCCGCTCTGCTGTTTAGATCCCGAGTTATGTGTTTAACCTCGGTTTCTGTAAAGCGCACAAGGTGCTCCAGAATTTTCTCCAAGTACCTCTTCATTTTTGGGTCCTTTGCCTGATACTCTCCGCTTATCTGGGAGGTCACCACTTGAGAGTCGCTGTATATCGTCACCTTTGTAGCACCGACTTCTTCTGCCAGCTTCAATCCAGCAATCAAGGCTTCATACTCTGCCTGATTATTTGAAGCTGGGAATTCAAATTTTAGGGAAACCTCTATCTGGGTTCCTCTTTCATCTACCAATATTATGCCTGCACCGCTTCCTGTTTTGTTGGAGGATCCATCTACATAGAGTTTCCATGTGGTTGGTTTTTCCTCCTGATCCCCTGCGTATTCTGCAACGAAGTCGGCGAGGCATTGGGCTTTAATCGCCGTCCGAGTTTCATATCTTAAGTCGAACTTGGAGAGCTCTATTGCCCATTGAACCATTCTCCCTGCAACATCCATCTTTTGGAGGATTTGCTTCATGGGTTGGTTCGTACGGACTCTTATTGTCTGAGCTTGAAAGTAAGGCCGTAGCCTTCGTGAGGCTACTACTAAGGAGTAGGCAAACTTCTCTAGTTTGTGGTACCTTAGCTCAGGGCCTTGTAGAACTTTGCTGATGAAATATACTGGATGTTGTCCGACCTTGTCTTCTCTTATCAGGGCTGATGAGACAGCCTTGTCTGCTACAGATAAGTATAGGACGAGCTCTTTTCCGGCTACGGGTCGGGTCAGAATAGGAGGTTGGCTTAAGAATTTTTTGAACTCCTGGAACGCCTCCTCGCATTCAGGGGTCCATTCAAACTGACATCCATTTCTCAATAAGGAGAATAGTGGAAGGGATTTTAATGCTGATCCTGCCAAAAATCTGGAGAGGGCTGCAAGTCGGCCGTTCAGCTGCTGGATCTCTCTCAAACAAGTCGGGCTTTTCATCTCCAGGATGGCTCTACACTTATCGGGATTGGCTTCGATCCCTCTTTGTATTAGCATAAATCCTAGAAATTTCCCTGTCTCCACCGCGAAGGCGCATTTTGCAGGATTTAGTCTCATCCCGTGCAGCCTTATGGTGTCAAAGACTTGTGAGAGGTCTGACAAGAGGTCGACTTTTTCTTGGTCTTTACCAGCATGTCGTCGACGTATACTTCCATTAGGCTCCCAAGGTGAGAGGCAAACACCTTCTTCATCAACCTCTGGTACGTGGCCCCTGCATTTTTCAATCCAAATGGCATGACCACGTAGCAGAAATTAGCTCTGAGTGTGATGAATGATGTCTTCTCCTGGTCTGGCTCGTACATCGGGATTTGGTTATACCCCGAGTAGGCATCCATGAACGACAAGTATTGATACCCCGAGCTGGAGTTTACTAGGGTATCGATGCTTGGCAGTGGATAAGGGTCCTTGGGACATGCCTTATTTAGGTCGGTATAGTCCACACACATTCTCCATTTGCCATTTTGTTTTTTGACTAGCACTACATTGGCTAGCCATGTTGGGTACTTGACTTCTCTGATGAAGCCGGCTTCCAGGAGCGCCTGTACTTGCTCCGCTATTACTAGGGCTCGTTCTGGGCCGAGCTTACGTCTTCTTTGTTGTACAGGTCGGGACCCCGGGTAGACCGAGAGTTTGTGGGACATGAGCTCGGGGTCTATCCCAGGCATGTCGGAGGCCTTCCAGGCGAAGAGATCGGAGTTATCTCTTAGGAGCTTAGTCAACCCTTGTTTTAGGATTTTCCCTAGGTTGGCTCCTATGTGAGTATTTTTTCCTTCCTCTTCGCCGACCTGTATCTCTTCGGTTTTTCCTCCCGGTTGTGGTCGCAGTTCCTCTCTAGCCCTTGTACCACCGAGCTCTATTGCGTGGACTTCTCTGCCTTTTCCTCTCAGGTTTAGGCTTTCATTGTAGCATTTCCTTGCCAACTTCTGATCTCCCCTCACCGTCGCTATCCCCGCTGAGGTCGGGAATTTCATACAAAGGTGAGAAGTGGATACCACCGCTCCGAGTCGATTGAGGGTAGCTCTGCCGATTAAAGCATTATATGTTGACCCCACGTCGATGACTATGAAGTCTATACTCAGAGTCTTTGATTTCTCCCCCTTTCCAAAGGTGGTGTGGAGGGGCAAAAATCCTAGTGGCTTTATTGGCGTGTCGCCTAATCCGTACAAGGTGTCGGGGTAGGCTCTTAACTCTTTCTCATCCAACCCTAGTTTGTCAAAAGCGGGCTTAAAAAGGATGTCCGCTGAGCTTCCTTGGTCTACTAGGGTTCTGTGGAGGTGGGCATTTGCCAGGATCATAGTTATTACCATTGGATCATCGTGTCCAGGGATTATTCCTTGCCCATCTTCTTTTGTAAATGAAATGGTGGGGAGGTCGGATGACTCCTCTGCGACCTGGTAGACTCTCTTGAGGTGCCTTTTGCAAGAGGATTTGGTGAGTCCCCTTCCCACGAATCCCCCTGAGATCATATGGATATGTCTCTCGAGAGTCTGCGGTGGTGGGTCTCTTCTATCCGTGTCATCTCGCTTTCTCTTCCCGCGACCGTCCGACCTTTCTATGAGATATCTGTCAAGCCGACCTTCTCTAGCCAGCTTTTCTATCACATTTTTAAGGTTGTAGCAGTCGTTTGTGGAGTGACCATATATTTTATGGTACTCACAGTAGTCGCTGCGGCTCCCCCCTTTTTCTTAGTCTCCCTCTCCCTTTCTTTTGTTGAGGGAGGGTGCCCAGGTCGCCAACTCAGGTCTCTTAGCTTTGCATTTTCCTCCATGTTGATGTACTTTTCAGCTCTTTCCTATACATCACTTAGAGAGATGGGATGTCTTTTAGATATGGACTGTGAGAAGGGACCTTCTCTAAGCCCATTGACTAACCCCATTATGACTGCCACGGTGGGCAGGTCTTGAATCTCCAAACATGCTTTGTTGAACCTTTCCATATAGGCTCGTAGGGATTCTCCGACCTCCTGCTTTATTCCTAGGAGGCTTGGCGCATGTTTCACCTTGTCTTTCTGGATAGAGAACCTCATCAAAAACTTTCTTGAGAGGTCTTCAAAACTGGTGACCGACCTCGGGGGGAGGCTGTCGAACCACTTCATCGCTGCTTTCGTTAGAGTGGTCGGGAAAGCTTTGCATCGCGTAGCGTCGGAAGCATCAGCTAGGTATATCCGACTTTTGAAATTGCTTAAGTGATGCTTCGGATCCGTGGTTCCGTCATAGAGGTCCATATCGGGGCTTTTGAAGCTCCTTGAAACTTTTGCCCTCATTATGTCCTCGCTAAAGGGATCCTTTACTCCTATGGGCGGTTCTTCTCGTTCGTCGTGGGAGTTCCGGCTTTTGAGGGAGGATTCCAACTTCGAGAGTTTTTTTTCTAACTCTTTTCGTCGTTCCATCTCCTCATTTAGGCTCTTTTCTGTTTCCTTTTGTCGCTCCCGTTCTTGTTCTAACTGTTCCAGGCGACTGTGGACTAATCCCATGAGTTTAGTTGCATAGGATGGTCCTTCTTTCTCTGATTCGCGCCCTTCTGAAGAGTTCATCTTCGGATTTTTTACTCCGGAGGTGCCTTCCCTGTGTTGATCATTGGTTCCCTGGTGGAGGGTCAAGTCTGCATCATTATTACCTGTGTCCAGATTCTCTTGTTCAGAATCTGACTCCACATGACCCTCTTCGGGGGATCTGTCCGTCATCACTGGTTGATCTCTTGGGTCCCCGGCAACGGTGCCAATGTTACGATGGGTAACCAGAGATTAATGGGTTGGATGGCGTTGGTTGGCCCAAACGTATGAAGGAGGAGGCTTCAAGTGGATCTGCAACTCAGGAACCTCCGTCCGACTTGCGTGTGTGATAGAATGGGGGGTGGTACCTGCAAAGACACTCCAATGCCTAAGTTAGCAAGGGTGTGAGCAGGTCTAGAGAGTATTGGGACTTAGAGATACCTGAGGGGTGTCAGCGTATTTATAGTGGTGAACCAATAACCACCGTTGGAGTAGTGTCACCTTTTAAGGGTGTTAACCGTCCCTTTATCTTAGGGAGGTTCTTGGGGCAGTTACTCATTTGAATGAGTGTTTATCTGCCAGCTAACCCTCGTACCCGACTTCTTTAGAACAAGTCGTGGTGAGTACCGACTTCATAAGATAAAGATTGGTACTGGGTGAGATCCAACCCTTTGGATTAGGCCTTTTGCTTGGTCATGAACCTTTATTATTGGGCCAGAGTATTAACACTTTTTATTATTATTTTTTATATTTATTTTTAGTTACACTTTATTTTTTCAAATATAAAAAAAAATTAAGAAGATCTATTTCCATCAAACTCCACTGCAACTCTTCACACATGCTATTGCGTCGTAGCCACTCCTTCCATTAAAGACATGCCAAATCAAAAAGGCATTAGCTTCACTAGGATAGGGTAGTATCGGTCTAAGCATGGTACACAAATAACTCCTATGGTGTTAAAAAAGTAATAATTTATTAAAAAAATTTTATTAAAAATTTTATTTAAAAAAATTAATAATTTAAAAATTAAAAAATATATATTTTATTTTTTACATTAAAAAAAATAACAAAATTCACTCATATAGAATAAAACTCAAAATCATAAAACAATACTAATTTGTCAAACAACTCAAGTAACGAAAATTAAGATTATCATAAATTATCAGAATCAAAAATAAAATAATAAAACTATATACAAATAACACATAAATACTGAGCATAGAACAATAACACAAATAATCAAAACTAACACTCTGGTAGCTCACAATAATTTGTCAGAATCATTAAAAAAGTCATTCGTATTTGCTTAATTACGTTTAATAAAAAAAACTCTCAATTCACACTGATTTAGCTAATATAAACTACAATTTTTTATTGTCATTAAAGATTTGCTAATTTAACAAAAACTCAAATCCAATTTCATAAGTACTGTGTTGTAAATTAAAAAAATCTAAAACAACATGTAATTAACATAAAATTCTAAAACAAAATGCAGTAAATATCTAGTATAATGTAGCAAACAATCGTAAGAAAGAAGGTGCCGTAAATGAAGAAAGAGAATGAACGTAATGAAAAAAGAGAGTAATGTATAAACATATTTTTATTTTTAACAATTTGGTTATATTTTTTTTGTTTCCTACAATATCTTTTAACTTGTCTGGTCGAAAACTAATCCGTTGCAAATTTAAGTTTTATTTAAGAGTTTGTCGCTTATTAATAAATTATTATATATAAAAAACAGAATTTAAATCTCGATATTTGTTTAGCTCGACAAACCCAAATTAGTTGTATTTTTGATAATTTAATACATGCGTCTTTTTCACTTTTAACGTGCTTTTAAATACATACTAGTTACAATACGGTTTGAAAAGTAGCACCAAACCAAACTATCCCACACATTCCACAAAATTTCGATGAACAACACTAGGTGGCTTCTCGTTTTGTGCCACGTGTACATATTGCCACGTGTGATCTCCGCACTGGCTAAACCCTCTCTCACTTGGTCACTTCCCACGTCATAAAACATCACACAAAGCAAAGCTCTGCTCTAATTTCTTTATTTTAGTAGAGAAAGAAAATATAACTAAAAAAAAATAAAAGAAACGCAGAAAAACCCTTTGATTATTGTCAAACCCGTCACGCCTCGCCTTTGCTGGTCTGAGTATTATACCATCACTCGCCACATTCCCTGCAATTCATCGCCTAACTTCCTCGGCAACGAAACGCTTCCCGCAATGTCACGCTGAAGGGAATGCGATCTGCGTATTCAACCGTAGCTTTTCTCCTTCTTCCCCCCATCTCCGAAACGCATTCCCCTTCCTCAACCACCTTCTTTCTTAAGCCTTGAAACCGAACTCGTTGCTAAATCCTCAACTTTTCCAGCTGCGATAGACGATCCGAGAAGGATAAAAAGAAATGGCGTCGTTCTTCTCGAAGCTGGCGTTGATTCTCTCGTTTTTTCTGCTTTTCTTCCTCTTTCCTGCTCAATCCGCGGTGTTCAGCGTAGATCTGGGGTCCGAATCGCTCAAAGTTGCTGTCGTGAACTTGAAACCTGGTCAGACACCGATCTCTATCGCCATCAACGAGATGTCGAAGCGCAAATCACCGGCGCTGGTTTCCTTCAACTCCGGCAACCGTCTCCTTGCCGAAGAAGCCGCTGGCCTCACCGCTCGCTATCCGCAGGACGTGTACTCTCAAATCAGGGACCTCATAGGGAAACCCTACGGCTTCGCCAAGAAGTTTCTGGATTCAATGTACCTCCCTTTCGAGGTGAAGGAGGATTCCAGAGGCACAGTGAGCTTCGTGGTGGAAGGCGATGGTGGCGCCACTCAGTATTCCGCGGAGGAATTGGTGGCTATGGTGCTGGGCTATGCGGTGCATTTGGCGGAGTTCCACTCCAAGGTTCCGATCAAAGACGCCGTGATATCGGTGCCGCCTTATTTCGGGCAGGCTGAGAGGAAAGGGGTGCTTCAGGCGGCTCAGTTGGCGGGGATTAATGTTCTCTCGCTGATAAATGAGCATTCTGGCGCTGCGTTGCAGTATGGGATTGACAAAGACTTTTCCAATGAGTCCAGGCATGTTGTTTTTTATGACATGGGTTCTGGCAGTACCTATGCTGCACTTGTTTCTTTCTCAGCGTACAAGAGCAAAGAGTATGGGAAGACTGTGTCTGTGAACCAGTTTCAGGTATGTGTGAATGTATTAGCCAGTTTTAGGTACAAATTGACTTGCAGATAATCAACAGGGGACTCCAGTGACTTGTATTAGTCTAAAGCAATTAACCATTATGTGTTTAAATATGAAATCTGATGGAAACACAACTGTATTTTCAATATTTCGTATCTGATGCGTGTGATCCAGAAGTAAATGAAGTGATCAGTCATTCATTACGTAAATGCTTCCATGATTTCTTCCTGAAAAATTTAATCCTCTTAACTTGCTCACTCACTTTGTAATCTGTGTAGGTTAAGGACGTACGTTGGAACGCAGAGCTGGGTGGCCAGAATATGGAACTACGGTTGGTGGAGCATTTTGCAGATGAGTTCAATAAACAAGTTGGTGGTGGAATAGATGTGAGGAAATTTCCCAAGGCTATGGCAAAATTGAAGAAGCAGGTTAAGCGAACAAAAGAAATTCTTAGTGCAAACACAGCAGCTCCTATTTCAGTGGAATCACTTCATAATGATATAGACTTCAGGTACCAAATTATAAATCTTCTCAGCGCTTCTTCTCTAGTTTTGATTTAAATGAATTTGTATATTCTTATTGTATACTAACATTTTGAAATGCTAATCAAAATTTTGTGTCGTACTTAATAAACAATTATATTAAGCCACTAAAAAATGTAACCCTTGCAAACATACATGGTATTCAATAAAGTTATGCTGCTTTAAACAAGCATGCGGTGATCTTGCCTTGTATAATGATGCAGCTTGATATGTTCTGTGAATATTACACATTTTCCATGTTTGGTTTGTCTTTGGGTTTTGTGATCTGTATGCTTTGGTGATATATTAAGTTTAAAAGCATGACCTTCACTTTTCTTTATTGTTATTTTTCTTTATCCTAAAGTGTTAAGAATCCTAGCAGAGAATAATTTTGAAAGAGAAGGATTGAAAAGAGAGAAAGCGAGTGAAATTGACAGGGAGAATTTAGAGAAATTTAAGAGGGAATCTGTGTGAAACTTTCATTGACTTATCAATTGATGGGTGAGGGGAGGAAAAGGCTTTGGAGGGAAACCTCATTCATGAGTTTTATTATTCAGAGGGCTAGGATTTTGGAGCTTTTTGTTAATCCTCCAAAATCCCCATTGTCAAGTTCCTCCAAATTGGAGGTTTCATGAGATTTAGATTGTTACACTTTTATTCCAATAAACTATTGTATTACTATTTATTCCCTTTTACTTTTTTGTACTTAATATTCTAATAAAAGATAAAATTGTAAAAATATACAGTCTGTCTTCCAATCCTCACATTCCTAATTATTTTAAACTCGTGAATGAGAGGGGGTTTGAAAATCTCAAACCCTTCCTTCACTTCCCCTTCCTTGTCGTCTAAAACCTTTCTTTCCCTTTCCCTTGCAACTTGTAGACACACCCTTAAAGGTACAAGAAAATGAAGTAGAGAGCAGTATCATTACTACTGGATCTAATAACTCTGGAGTAACATATCAGAAATATTCTAATAAGAACACAAACCAATGTCTGAGCAATGCCATAGCTCAATTTTGATCTAATTCCAATTGTTATCTTTATCTTTTCATCTCTCACTCATTTATGGCATTATAGTCTCTTTCCTTTATCTGCCAGCTCATTGTTCTATTATACATTTTAGGACACCACACCCACCTTCATATTTCCCTCGTTAAGATTATAGAAATATCATCTAATCCCTCTTCTACCCATGGAAACAGCCACTAATGTAATTATCAGGTTAGGCTGCAGATATTACACCCTTTGGGTGCGGCCATTCCCCGGGCCCTACATTAACGCGGGATGCTTGTGCAACAGGCTGCCCTTTTCAAGTTGTCTCTGTCTTTTATGTGTGAGCTGTTAATGTTAGCTGGCCTAACTGATACTAATAGGAATCTAAGGGAAAAACTGAATACATATAATTTAATGGGCTGATTGTAGTCTCAGATCAATGAAATATAATCTGTTTATTCATTTTATACTTCAATTTTTATTATTCTTCTCTGCAAACAAAATTCAACACAAACGAAGTGCAACAAAATGGGAGATTAACCTATGTAGCATTAAAACTCGCAACGCATCATTTATGCAAGCACTGCTGTTCATATAAGAGATTTAACTTTGCGGGAAGCTTTGGACTTACAGATAGCCAATAGGTTTACCAAGGTGGATGGAGGTTATATCCAAGGGATGAGTTAGAAATTGAAAGTATTATTACAAGAAAACATTTCAGATGAATCTAGAGACCTGGCCTCTGACTGGATATTGCTATCTCCACTGGATTTACAAGCTAAAAATTTCCAAGAACCAAGAAGGAACTTGAGAAAGAAATGCATTTTGATGGATGAAATTCTTTTATATGATCAAACTTCTCTAAGGAAGTGCTTGCTTCAACCAAAATGATGAGAAAGAATATACATACCTATTTGTCAAGAAATGTCTTCAAAATAAATTCTTTTTTTGTCAACAAAAAAAAAAAAAATCTATTTGGTGTTTATTATCAAATTACAATACATTAGACTTTATTTAATACTTAAGGCTTCTAAAGAGATTTAAATATAAATGGTTTGAACACATGATTTATATTGCTACTTTGGTATTGTTTAAATCATGTAGCTGACCCACCTAGTGAGACAAGACTTAGTTGTTGCTAATGTTGTAATTCTTAAGGTCTTTTTCGATCATGCCTTCTATTCTTCCAGGAGCTCAATAACCCGTGAGAAGTTTGAAGAGCTTTGTGATGATATTTGGGAACAATCTCTTCTGCCAGTGAAAGAGGTGATTGAGCATTCTGGCTTGTCAATGGACCAGATATATGCGGTGGAGTTGATTGGAGGTGCTACCAGAGTGCCAAAGCTACAGGTTTGAATAATATTTTCAATTTTTGTTGTCATTCTTTGGGCAGTATGCTGTTAGGGAAGGTTGAGAGTTTATCTGCAAAGTTTGAGATCCATCCTTTTATTCCTTTGCATATAATATATGTTATATACAGCATTGATATTTTGACAAAATGTTTATTCTTGTTGTCAATCTTTGTAATCCTTCTCAAAATTGAACCCATTTTACTTGAAGATTTGCTTGGAGTTGGTATTGCTATCCTTTATTGATATAAATAGTGAAGGAAAGTGAAGAGAAGCTCATATGGTCATGTTCCGGTATAGACATTATAACTGAAATATGCAAATTAACTATCTTGAATGAAGTTTAAATATGACGAAATTGGGATTCAATAATCTCCCTACCAAGTTGTCAACTTATGTGTGGTACCTATTTATTTTGGAAATGGTACGCATCGCATTGTGTTTTTAGTGTTGTCTGAAACACCCATATTGTCTGTGTTTTTTGTTTAAGCAGAGTATTTCACTTAACACTACAGCATCATGCCCAGAGATTTACTTCTTATATATATACATATATATGTTATTACAGGCTAAGCTTCAAGAGTTCCTTGGGAGAAAACAACTTGATAGGCATCTTGATGCTGATGAAGCTATTGTTCTTGGTGCAGCGTTGCACGCTGCAAATTTAAGTGATGGAATTAAATTGAACCGCAAGCTAGGAATGATTGATGGTTCTTTGTATGGATTTGTGGTTGAGTTGGATGGTCCTGATCTTCTGAAGGATGAAAGCTCGAGGCAGTTACTAGTACCACGAATGAAGAAACTACCGAGCAAGGTAAACCAGTTCATGTTCTTGCTTCAAGTCACAGCATACTATAAGAAGAATTTCCTGATACTTCATATTGTAAGAAGAGCAAACAAATTGATTATACTAATGGTTTATTGTATTGCATACTTGCCAGATGTTCAGATCCGTTAGTCACAACAAGGATTTTGAAGTGTTGCTAGCTTATGAAAGTGAAAATCATTTACCACCGGGTGTCACTTCTCCTGAAATTGCAAAATACCAGATTTCTGGTTTGACAGATGCAAGTGAGAAGTAAGGATAAAAAACTTTGGAACTAGTTATGATTTGAGACCCTTAAGGAATTGTTTGCATACAAAATACTTAGAAACTCTAGTGCCCCCTCTCTGTGTTTCTCTAATATTTTCCAGATACTCATCTCGAAACCTGTCGTCCCCTATCAAGGCAATTATACATTTCTCTCTAAGCAGAAGTGGAATTCTCTCTCTTGATCGGGCTGATGCTGTTATCGAAATAACAGAATGGGTGGAAGTTCCCAAAAAGACCCTGACCGTAGAGAACTCGACTATTTCATCGAACCTATCAACTGAAGCTGGTGCTAACAACAATTCCACAGAAAGCAGTGAAAAAATGGAAACTGATAGTGGGGGTAATACAACCGACAGTATTGCGGAGGAGAAAGTAGCTGCTGAACCTGTCATGGAGAAAAAGCTTAAAAAGAAGACCTTTAGGGTACCATTAAAGGTGAAGATAATTACTTGCACCTAGTTTATGCTCTTGAAATTGTCTCGAGGGGAAAATTTGAAATGTGAGCTAATATACAGTATTTACTTTAACTTGTGGCAGATTGTTGAGAAAGAGCCTGGAATGTCTCTGTCTAAAGATTTTCTTGCCGAAGCCAAAGGAAAATTGGAAGCACTAGACAAAAAAGATGCCGAAAGAAAAAGAACGGCTGAGTTAAAAAATAATTTAGAAGGTTATATATATACCACTAAGGAAAAGGTTGGTAGAGAGAAATATGCTTATTGTTTCCTTTAGTATAGAAGGCCTTCATCATTTATATAACTTGTAAAGCTTTATCCTTTCAGTTTTCCATTTTCTTTGGGGTATTTGAACTCCTCCATGGCTCCATCCCACATCTTGGCCCAAAAAAGGAAAAAAAAAAAAGAAAAAAGAAAAGGGAGTGACATTATCAATTTGAGAGAGGCAAAAATATATTCTCCATCAAAATTCAACTAAAGAATGAAAGTTTTAATAAGCATTTCTACATTTCTTTTATTCTGTCAAAAACTGTCTATAGCCAAAGTAACTAACAAGCTTCAGTCCTTCAGTCTTTGTCTGTCCTCAAATATCAAAATAAACCAATTGAACTATTTATTATCCACTTGATAGTGCTGTATGCTATTTTTCAACTTTTCTTATTGCTGCGTTCTTTTTATTACCAGATTGAAACTGTTGAAGAGTTTGAAAAAGTTTCTACAAGTGAGGAACGCCAGTCCTTTGTTGAGAAGCTTGATGAGGTTAACCTTTTCCTTTGGTGACATGGAAAAAATGTTATCTTGTGAGAATTCTGACCCAATCTTCTTTCATTTTGTTAGGTGCAAGATTGGTTGTACACAGATGGTGAAGATGCCAATGCTACTGAGTTTCAAGAACGTCTAGATATGTTGAAAGCTGTTGGTGATCCAGTTTTCTTTAGGTTTGTATTTTGAGTTGTAGAGTAGCACCAGTAACTTTATTGTGCCTTTTTAGCATGGTGTTTTATGAATTGGTTAACATCTGTTTCAGGTTAAAAGAGCTTACAGCTCGACCAGCTGCTATTGAACATGCCCAGAAATATCTCGAGGAGCTGAAGCAGGTACCAAATTAAAAGCTTAAGATGTAATGTGTCTTGTAGATTTGTCTTCCCTTCATTTTCCATTGTTTAAAAACAGAAAATTTGTGACCCTTGTCCTCATAGAGAAGACCTTTAGCGGGAACACCTTTGACGTACTTTAGAATGTTGATCAGAGCATTCAAATGACCTTCATACGATGAGTTCAAAAATTGACTAGCCACACTTATTGCAAAGAAGATTTTTGAACACGTGGTAGTGAGATAAATAGATAACTTAGTTTCTCAACTAATTTTCTATACCTTCCTAGCTTAGATAAGGATTTCCCTTTTATGTAGTAGAAGTTTGATAATGGGATCAATAGGAGAATCAATAGGTTTGGCTCCAAGCAAGCCAGCTTCATCTAAGACGTCCATAAGCTGTGCATGTTCAATGCCTAAGAAGTAACAATTCTATCAAGGTGTTTGATATGAAAGTGCTGACATGGATGTTGTTTAATGCGAGTTATGCCATCATCACCACTGCTAGTAATGACAGTATCATCAACATATACAATCAAATATGTGCATCCTTGAGGAGTGTGGTGGTATAACACAGAGTGGTTTCTCCTTTTCATGCCAAATTGTTGAACAACAGAGGATTATCTACCAAACCAGACTCAAGGGGATTGCTTAAGACTATTAAAGGGATTTGTGGAGTCTTTCGACAAGCAGAAAGACATATGGTACCTGGAAAGATTTTGATAGAACTAGGAGCTAGCAGAAGGTTAGGATTTTATTGATGCACTGGGACTGCAAATTGCACTCCCTAGAAGGTTCTTACACAGTTCGAACTACCAACTTAGAGAGAGAGAGTTTCTCTCCAACTCTAAAGAATTAACAAACAGCAAAAGTATGAAAAACATAACTAACTACAACACAGCTATTTATAGGTAGTTAGGAGTACAGCTAACTAACCAACAGCCAGCTAGACCAAGCTAAAACTGCTCACTATCAGCTACTAGAGTAGAGCTACTTACCTCTTCTCTTGTAGAATAGCCCAAACCTGTTACTAGGTGCCATTCTATCAGATTTTTTTTTCTCGCTAGGCTTTGGTACCATGTTAACTGTGACCGAATATGTACACGATTAGCTACCGTTTCACAATAGATCCTATAATTCCTAATCCATTTAATAATAGATATTCTAACATCATCCACCCACCCCTCTCCTTCCCGCATATTTCTTGTCTTCTCTTTCTCTCTCTATGTGCCACGTGATCCTTTTAAAGCTCAAGTAGTTAATGAACTTTTAAAGAGATTATGGTAACCATGTGCTTGTTTTATTTGATAGGATAGATTTAGAGGATTGTGCTTGTTTTATTTCTATTATTTTAAATTGACTTTTGAAATTGAGCAATATCTCAAATCAATCAAAAATTTTCGTCGGACACTTCATTTTTCAACAAATTTTAATCACCAAAGCATTCGCTAAATTTTTTATTTTGTTAGACAAATCAGCCCCCACGTTAGATTGTTCGTCTATATGTAGGGATGAGAATTTAAAAAATTCTTGGGGATTGTTTTTGCTTAACTTTTTACCAAAAGTTGGCATGACGATTGATGTGTCTAATAAAATAAAAAATTAGGGACTAATTTGGTGATTAAAATTTTTTGAGGATTACAGTGTTTTAACTAAATTTCTTTTGGGGATTGATTTGGGATGTTACTCTTCCCAATTTGAAGGAATTTTGCAATATAGAAAATTTTGAAAGGTTCAAAATAACAAATGGAGAAGTGCATCTGGTGTAATTTTCAATCGAAAAGTATCACACTTAAGAACAAAAGTTACCACAAATGAGACTTCTGAGTGTGAGAATAAGAATAATATGTTGTGGAGATGTGAATGCTATGTTGAATGAGCTGACACTACTACACTAGATGAGATTTTGTTGAAAAGTTAATGCATGATTAAGTTAGGACTTAGTGGTACTATTGTGGAACTTTTGAATCATGCAGTAGGTGGTTTGTCTATGTGGAAGTTGGATGGGTGGACTTTGGAGGGTAGTTCAACTATTAGATGTAGAAGGTGGACCAAGAAAGGTTATAGGTGAAACCATCAAGAAACATTTAGCTTGAAATAGTCCATCTATAAACGGTCATGATGGCATCATTTGATCCATCTAGTCAACCAAGTGGAAAATGACCTAGTAGTTATATTGTATAAATGGAAATATTGATAAAGATGCTTATCTGTTCTTTATCTATTTTTTTATTATGTCAGCCCTTGTGATGCCATTATTATTAGATTTTGTTTGAGCAATGTTCAACTGTCTGTTGCATTTGGGATTCTAGATGTGTATAACTTTTTGTTATGAAACTATCAAACTCCATGAATATCTTAAAATGACTGCAGTTGCCTTTATTGAGCTTTAGTAGATTATAAAATGCTGTAATTTTCTTTAGAAAACCAGTTTGATGTTGAACAAACGAAACATGTGCAAGCACTTGGATATACGCTGGTCTGTCTGGTATATATCCGAAGTAGTGTCTGGTTTACATAGTTCATGTGCAGTATCAATTAGGTATTTGGGTATCGAACTGGAAGCATTTATATATTAATCTTTTTCTGACATCTGCAGATTGTTCAAGAGTGGAAGGTAAACAAGTCTTGGCTTCCAAAAGAACGAGTAGATGCGGTACCTGGTTTAACCTGATTTCAATATTCTATATACTATTATTAGAGAAAACGACAAATAAGTCCCTAACCTTTTATTTCGAAGACAAATAAGTCCTCGACTAATTGAAAATACAAAAGCGTTCCTCACTTTCTAAAACGTGAGACATCTAAATCCTTCCAGAGGACCTATTTGTCCGTATATATTTTGGACGGAAGGGTTTAAATGTCTCACGTTTTAAAATGTGAGGGACGCTTTTATATTCTCAATTAGTCAGAGACTTCAGTGTTTTCGAATTAAAAAGTCAAGGATTTATTTGTCTTTTTCTCTTATTATTATTATTATTATTATTATTTGGAAACTCATTCTTGGTTTTTGGGTCAATTATTTTCTAGATTCTAGATGATGCTGAAAAGTTAAAGAAGTGGTTGGACGAAAAAGAGACTGAACAACAGAAGTGAGTTAATGCAGTTTTAATTTGTGTTACCTTTGGTTATTTCAGTATTCTATTGGTGTCGGTTAGCATTTATTTTGATCTTCCTGACTAGTCGCTAGTGTTTGGCCATTGAGGAAATTGCATTATGATTACTGCATGGTGGGTTTGTTGTAATTGGTTATGGAATTTGATGTGTTGTTGTGTACTTTTTTCTGCAGGATTTCTGGATTCAGTACACCAGCTTTTACTTCTGAAGAAGTACTTTTGAAGGTGTTTGATCTTCAAAACAAGGTACTGTCTCTCTACTTTTCTTGATCAAGACAGTTTACAGGTCCGAGATGGGATCATTGCCTTATTTAAGTTTTCTATACTCATTTTCAGGTTGCCAGTGTTAATAAAATTCCCAAGCCTAAGCCTAAAATTCAGAAACCTGTGAAGAATGAAACTGAGAGCAAAGTGCAGGAGGATTCGGGTAATTCTAACTCCACCTCAACTGCCGGTGATCAATCCAGTGACAGTTCAGAAGGCACAAGTGAAGAATTTGCTGACAATCAAGAAGGTCCAAGTGATGAAAAGAATGATGAGCAAACAGAAGTTCATGATGAGTTATGACCGAGCAGGAAAGCATGTAGGCCCAGTTTTAATCAGCTACCTGCAGGACTTTTAGTTAGTAGACTAATTTCTAGTGGATAGGGGAGAGGATGCATTGTCAATTTTCGGCGATCAGGAGAATTTATCTGAGGAAGTATTTTCTGGATAAATGGTTAGTTTTAAGGTTAGAACATGTGGTTTCTAATTATTTTCCTCTTGCAACTTAACAGAAGAAAAAATTGAAAGCAGAATAGAGGAGCCGGTGTTGTGGGTTTTTTTTTTTCTTTTTTCTTTTTCCCTTGTGTTTTGTTTTTTTTTTTTTTTGGGGGGGGGGGGGGGGGGATTAGGTTTTCTAAATTTGTAGTTTACAATATGAAGGGTTATATTATCTGCTGAAAGATTATAGGGGAGTAAATGAATACTAAGACTCAGTCGCTCGACAGGGCATTTATAGAATTTTTTAAACAGCTTTTTCTTTTTCACTCCGATTTACACCAAGTAGCTGGTATAATTTTGTTAAAACTTAAAACTAACTCTGAAAGACTGAACAAGTTTTTTCACCCAAAAACAGCGTTATTTCCCTTCCTCTAATATTCCAGTTAACGGCAATGAGGAAAGGCGAAAAATAATAGATACATTAATCAGATTAGGTATTACATGTTTGCCTGTTATATTATTAATTATAATTTAAAACCGAATTTAAATGGTAAATGCTATAAACAATGAAATGAGAAAGATGCGTCTTCCACGGTTCTTTCCTGTCATCCAGGTTTCATCGTTTTGTCATGTTTCCTATCTTTATTTTGGAAATAAGAAATTATCTTAAAAACTGGCAGAAGAAAAATTTTTGTCAAAAAGAAAAAAGTTTCATAAATAGGTTTTACCATTCAACTTGGCAGAATATCACAGCTGCGTAAGAAAAAACAATGTAAGAAAGTTTGATAACTTCACTGAGTTTAGCCGAATAATGCTACTGGTATAAAACAGTGAAAAGAGATATGAATATAAACCTATACAAAGTAGAAAATAAAACTGTACAATGAAGTTTCAATAAATTTACAGAGGGAAGCCAAGCTTAGCATCATGCATTGACTGTTGTTTATCCCTGAAAGGGGATTTAAATTGATGATTTTCTGTACGCAATTCATATATTAAAATGTCATATAAAATACAAAAGTTGGAAACCCTTTATTACTTATTATAAAGTTAGTTGATGCATGATGTCAGCACCTGGCATCAATCTAGAAGAGCCAATATTTCTTCCTAGGTGCTCTAGCAGGAACATCTGTAAATAATTTGAGAAATAAATAAAAACATAAAAGATTAGGTTATAAGAAGAATTACTTTGATAGTTATCAACATTACCTCCACTTGCGTACAGTGAATTGTAGTGCACTTCACTCCAGAAGCTTAGCCATAGCTCTATAATAAAAGAATCAAAAGGCCATTTCAATTTTGTGTTGTGACTTTATATGAAACAAGTAAAAGTTTATCAACAACGAATAAGGGCTTATTTGCGTGAACTTCTAAGAAAAGATCTTTTTTTCGAGTTATCTTTTTTTAAAAAATCTTATGGAGAAGTAAAAGTAATTTTATGTTTGGATATCTCATGCAAAAAGATCTTTTTATCTATCAATTATGTTTGAGTATAATAATATAAAAGTATTTTTTTGTTTATTTATTACATGAAAAACATCTTTTTTTAAGGAAAAAAGATCTTTTAAAAAAAGATGTAAATTATAGCTTCTAAAAAAAGAGATTTTTTTTTTTATTTTTTTAGTGCTTTTACTTGTACTACTAGAAATTTGCCAAACACGCTAAAAAATAAAAAAGATCTTTTTCATTAAAAAAAATCTTTTTTTAACAAAATAATGATGCCCAAACAAGCACTAAGTCTTGTTCATCCGAGTGGTATTTGGTAACACACCATAATTTACTACTTATTGAAATATAAATCTTCCTTAAATGGTTTTGCATATATAGTTTGATTTAATAACTTACTCTTTGACCTTGCACCAAAAAACCACTTGAGCTTTGGGTCACTACTAACTTAATTATTGCAAGAGTAGAAAAAAGTAGGAACGCCTTATCTATCAATAATTTGCCGAAGTATAAACTTAAACTTACAGGAGAATGTTGAACAATTTTAATTCAAAGCTAGATACAATTACTTACTACCATTCTTTTCCCTTTTAAATTTTTCTCAACCATTTCTTGGACATGACAATTCATGTTTAATCATTTTCACCAGAAGTGAAACTTGTCGCTCTCGGGCAACATGGCAACAACCACCATGAGGAAAACAATATTCAAGCCAAACGCGATTCAAGTCAGGTATCATAGTAGTCAGCAGACATAATAGAAATATAGAATTGATTTAAAATACTTGCCTATAGTATAGTTTTTGTCCGTAGGAAGGATCTCGATATAGCAAGTGTCTCTGAACGAGGTGACTAAACAGATTTTGGCATTGAACTGAAACCAAATAAAACACATCCATGAGTAGTCAGAAATCAATTTTAACAATTGAAAGAACAGAATTATGGAAAAGTTATATCACAAATCTAGATATTACAATCATAAGAATATCAAAAGAAGTTAAAATTAGCACCCTCACTTTATTATTATTCTTATGAGATTTTATCAGAGTGAAAAAAGTTTGGATCACAACACATTCTTTGAAACAAAAAACCAAATTTATAAACTGTGAAAATCCAAGCATGTTGCAGACAATAGACTATACACTTTACCATGCTCAATAATGCTCCATTATATAACCCAATTACAGTTAACTTATTTTAAATCTTTGAATCTTTTGAAGACACACCCTTTAAATCTTTCAAAGATTTTATCATTCATTCACTCCATTTCTTCATTTTCTGTTACTTTTATATTGTTATTGTCATTTCCACTGGTACCAGCTTTTACAGTAACAAAAGGCAAACACAGACACATAGTGTATCAAAGATTAATCCACATATATCAACTTTTTGATTCAGTGCTGTGTATGACCATTATTTTATTGAAATATATAACAGTTTATCAACGTAAACAAGAAGATATAAAGGCACCTATGTATATTTTTGTCCAACATTATAATATTTAGGAGAGATGCTTCATAACACTGCATCATAGATATTTTTTGATGAGGTAGGCTACTACTTGATTATTGTTTCCCTTTACTCATCTAAATAAACAAGTTATATTTCAGATCAATGTAAAGTGGGCTATGGATTGCTCACAATGCAAGTTCAAAGGCTCCTTGCATACGATATAAGGCCATTTATGTGGGCTCTACGTAACAGCTTAAATATTTGAGAGGCATATTATGTCAAAATGTCATTCATACATAAAAGGGATGAAACTTGTCAAGATTTGACAGTTAAGTAAAGAAGTTAGATAATTTACCCGGTCTGCAGCTGCTTGTAGAGTAATATGATCTCCCCATTCTCCTGATCTATTGGCAGACAACATGCAAATGTTGAATTAGTGTAATCTCAGAGCTATATGCTCTCAATTTTGTGGGAAGAAAAGCAAAAAGTGATCAGCAGTGATATCTAACTTTTTCATCATCTTCAGGTAGCTTTTGTACTTCATTGGTACATAACCTTCATACAACTTTTTGTGATGCTTTAGCTGTTAAATACAGAAAAAAAAAAAGAAAGGAAAAACAATAAGCAATCATAGCCATTGGATTAAAAACAACAGCCAAAATTAAGGAGTCAGAATTGAATGCTATTTAATACTATTTGTTACTCTATATTACAACTAGTGGATTAATAGGCACTACATTTTTATTTACTAAAGGTTTGTTTTGTGTAATAATAACGAATGTAAGATCAGTGAAGATGGTAAGTATTTCCTATTTTAACTAGGAGGTCTTAGATTCGAGTCTTAGAAATAGCAAAAATTATATATGTACATGTATATGTGTGTGTGTGTGTCTACATGTATATATATGTGAGGATTGATAGAACTCTAATTTTTCCTTCAAATCCTCAACAAGTGGGGGGAAAAAAGGAAAAATAAAAGAAAATGAAGAATGAGCAACAAAACCAAAATACAAAAGGGAAAAAGAAAACCTTGCAAGATTATGCATGTAATACTACCATGTAGTGATTTTAATTCACTGAAATATTTAAAGTAGACACCGTCACACAGATATAAATGCACAGGGAGAGATTTAATAGTCACACCTGCTTGATAACCTGCCTCCTTACATGCTTGTGGTACTCAGGATTACGGAACAACTGATCTGCTAAAGCTCGAAACTGCCAGATAACATATTTGCATTCATTAGACAAGATATGAAATGAAAAGGAGATTTTATCAAAACTCTAAATCTGATCAAACAAAATGAAACAGGGATAAACCTGGCAATTCCCATCACCCTCCATCTGCAGTTCGGCCAAACCATATGTAACTAACCTACAGAAGATGTACAAGTGTAATTATTAAATAAAACAAAATACCTTGTGCATAAAACATATTTTGGTTTATATCAACTAAACTCTGTCTGTTCCTCATACATGTCTAAACTATCATCATGGACATAATTGCAATTCTCCAATGTGAAGAATTCTCAATCAAGATTATATTTTTATCCTGTGTTTCCTTTCCTAAACTGAAAAATAAAATTGAACTAATATGTGATACAAGAGAACCACATAAAAAATAATAAAGTGTAACTGTAAAGAAAAACTAGTGTATGCAACCTTTCAGACAACCTCTCATGGTCTAGTGTTGCGTCATTTACATCAGGAATCTCTCCATTAACACGAGGTGTGTGCTGCCAAGATACTGAATTAGTATTCTTATTCCATTGCAGGTAAAACTATAAAGCTAGCAGGAAAATAAAGGATTTTTTTCTAATATAAATTATGAAAAATATTTATTTTCCCAAAACCCATTTCTGAGTTTTATTTACTGAAATGCACGTTTTTTTTTTTGTATTTGGATAAGTTCGCCGCACCCCACCCCATCCCAAACTCTATAAAAATTAGCAAGTTTGCCTTACTCCCGGCGAACTCTATAAATTTTATAGAATTCGCCTTGCTCCGACAACTCCCCTTCAAATACATTAAATTAAATTGAGTTTCAAAAGTTAACAATGGTAAGCATTATCATCGTCTCCAAAATACATAAAAGTACACAGGAGTAAGTCGTATTTTATTTTTAGGAAATAGTTATTTTTTTTAATTTATAATTAAAAAAATCTTTGTGGTCTAATTTGTTTTGCAATTAGGAGGCGTAATTTACATAAGATGCAGCAAAATAGGGCAAAGATTTTCATACCGGAATTGAATCTAAATGAGAAAGTCGCTTCCCAAGCTTGTTTCCATCCCTGAAATTCTCGTCTTCTGCCAAGATACGAGCAATGGTTTGATCATCCTCTGTATCCTGAAAGCTGCTGTTCAAACTTGAGCTCGAGCTGCCACTTGCAGATCTCAGGTTTTCACTCATAATTTTCGTCGTAGTAGTAGTAGTAGAAGTAGAATCACCTCAAAAAGTACGCTACAAAATTGTTGAAAGAAAATAAATAAGCAGAGACACAATTTGATAATGAAGCACAGATTCTAACTAACAATTAAGGTGAAAACTCAGCTGAAATCGAATTCACGTGAAGTTGATACTGAGAGCCCTTGGATGAAAATTTAGTCAAATCAATCAAATCATTCCACAACTCTCAATCATCAACTTCACATAAAATCGACTTTACCTAGTTTCCTACAACAATTAATTTGTCTCTCAAAAACTTCATTCCCGCAAAATACATAAAACAAAAAGGTTGCATTAAAAATGAGAGCTTGAGAGGAGCACAACACAACTGCACAACTTAATTTATGAGCGCAAATCGTTTGAATCACGTGCTTCTTTGGGAATCATGTGCTTCTCAATGAGCTGTTAGATTATTTGTTAATAATAAACAAAAAAATAATTACCTCTCTGTTCCACAGAAAGAGACAGAACAGAATAGAACGCAAGAAATAAGGGTGGAATAAGGAGGGTAAGAGGAAAGTAATTGAATTGAAGGGAGATGAGAGGAACTTAGAAGAGAAGAAATGAAGGGAAATAGTTTGGGTTTGGGTAAAATGTTAGAATGGCAAAGGCAACACGCTTCGCTTGTTAAAGTCTGAAGAGCAGAGTTTCTTTCTTCCTCAACCCTTGGATGTTTTCTCGTCCGAAATGGAGGGCTACAGATGCATGAAATTCTTTCTTCGTGATTGTGTAAAAGCATGTCCCGGCCACAGGGGAGGTCATCATGTGTGTGACGAAAGTATGCAGTCGCCTATCTGGAAGTCTTCAACGTAGTAAAAGTCTAATACAACCACAACAATATATATCTTGTTTGTTATAAAATAATTAGTGAAAATTCAGATTCAGTCGACTTTACGTGAAGTTGATAGTTGAAGACCGTTAAATAATTTGACTGATTTGACTAAATTTTTATCGAACGATTCTTAACTATCGATTGCATGTGAGTTTTCACTTTTCACCAAAATGATTATTATGGTAGATGTCCATAATATTATCATATATAATGGAATATTAAAATAGAGTATGAAATTGAAATATAAACGTCTAATCATAATAGAGTATGAAATATTATCAATTAATAGAATATAAAATTTCATAATGTATTTGTATTATTGAGTAAGTAGGCTAAGCAAATAATATTATATTATTGTTTATTTTAAAATATTTATTTAGAGAAAATTTTAAGACATACTAAGAATAATACATAGTAAAAAAACTACATATAACTACTTATTTGAAATAGTCTTTTAATTCTTTTAAAAAGAATATTGTGTATGTAATATTAATATAAATGTATTACATTATATTGAGTGATACATATTGTAGTGTATACTTTATAATTCGATCAATGTAATTAGCTTTAGATATATGGAAGAATACTCCTTTTGAGGGGACTGTGATTTGAATTGTTGTGAAGGTGTGTTGATTTAAAAGAAGAGTGTATACCTAAGATATCTCAGAATTTTTGGAATTAGTGTATCTTAATTTGTTAGTTTATTATTCTGAGTAGAGTTCTCATACCATTAATCTACTATTATGTTTTCTTTGTTGCTTGATACATGTGTTGCTTACTTACTTGTTTTCTACTTGTTTGGTGATAATAGACAATCATTTGGAATTTAAAAGTATTTAGTATTTACTTGTGTGGGTCTCTTTGTTTATTGTCTTAGTAAAGGATTCTCATTTTTTTTTTCTATGGATTATGCTGAAGTATGGTTAAAAAAAGTTGATAGATATTATTTAATTACGTGTTGACTGATGTTATGAATTGAAATTGATTGGATTTATGTTAATAATAATATATGTCGATTACTGTTAGTAATATATTTGCTGTGCAGACATGACGACAGGTAGAGGAAGTAGGTCGAGTCGATCACGTCGTCCAATCATTGTCCTCTATCCTGACTACTCCGTTGATCTCTGTGACATCACAGACGAATCCAACAAACCAGCAATTCATCATAGTCCCAAACCCGAACCTCCTTTTACTACGCTCTCTACAGATCCAGTGATGACAGACTCCACGGTGGGTGATACCTCCAATGCCTCCAGCAGGATGCTCCTCCACCATCGCTCGTCATCCTGCTAAGGATTTGGTCTAATGGCATGCAGTCGTGAATATGTACAAAATTTTAAGTTTATTATGCGTTTCTATGTGTTTATTATGCATCTCTATGTGTTTGTTAATCTTAAGTTTAATATGCATTTCTATGTGTTTGTGAATGTTATGTTTTTTTTTCTCTCCTAGGTTTGTACCAAACCCCAATGCTTGCACACAGGAGATTACCGAGGTCATTAAGCCGATGTACGACTATCCGTGACTGACCTACACGCAGATCTCGGCTGAGATTAGAGAGCAATGGTTTCAGAAGTGGACCGTAAGAACCCAATAATGTTGAATTAATTAACTATATTTGAACTGTATCTTATTCCAACTAACTTTTGTAATGGTGAAGTACTTTGTGCAGTTGGAATTCGTCTGGAATGCGGAGCATAATCTCATTATCTAAAAGATATACGATCACCGAGCAACCAAACGACTACAGCAAATGATGAGTGACGTTCGTCAGGGGCACGATCACTTAACATTATGGATCCGTCCAACCATCAAGAAAGAACTGAGGGCCTATTTTGCTAATGATGACAGGTTCAAGTGTTGCCGTCTGAAAACGTCGCTAACAGGGATTCGCCCAGGTCGTCGAAGTATATGGGTGGGATGGCAACCTTCATGAAGACGAAGAGCAAATTGGTAGGTTTTTTGTTATTATTTAATATTTTAGTAGTTACTTGAATTAGTTGTTTAATTTGTTCATTTATTTTTTTGTTGATATATTAATTTATAGTCTAAGTTGTTGCACCGTGAGGCGACAATGACGAAAACCTTCAAGTATACCTATACTTTAAAAGCCGACAAGGAGAAATTTGCTGACGAGCGGTCAGTGGCCCATTATGTGAGTTTAAATTAATCCGAAGTTTTAAATTTGTAGTGGTCCCTCAGATAGAACTTCGACACTATAGTGGTTCCTGTGTTATTTCCGGTGCAGAATAAGCTGTCGGAATGCTGATGTGGCTATCTTTTTTAATGTTGGACAATGCCAATAGTTAGGTGACGTGAATTCATTATAATTTGGACCCAATTTAGTCCTTCCCCTAATTTGTAACCCTAATTCCATTGTGTTGAGCGTTTCTTCTGGGTTCCTCTTTGTCATCTTTTTCATTTATTTTTTTTCTTGATTTTGATAGTTTTGATGATCCTTTAAATCCAACAAATTGTATTTTTCTAATTGCTTTTCAAGTGTGCCAGCAAACTTTTTCTAACGCTACTATAAGAAACAAGATCAGTTATCTTACCCGATTCATATTGCTTTAAATGATGATTATATTATCGAGTCCAATCTTATATTTTGCACAAAATTGACTCGTCATGTCTTGCCATTTTCAATATATAGTAATATATGGTGAAAACCATTATATTTGGTATGATCAACAAAAATTTTTAAAAATTGATGCTTTCTTGGTTGCAACGTCTTCAACAAAAGGACTGAACTCTATAAATTTATTTTTTTTTACCCGTTACAAGTCACAAACTTAAACTTGAACTAAACACTAGTATTTTGCCTTATTTTAGATTGACTTTTAGATCAATTCGTTTTCTTTTTCTTATATGTTACCAAAAAAATGTTATTCTAATTTTATTGCATAAACAAATTTAAGTAAGCTAAATATTTTAAAAAACATTTATCTTATGTATATGTACGTATAAATATTTTTATTCTGTTAGCTTTATAAATTTTTTAGACAAATTAATACGACAAAAAAAATAATAAAAAAGAAAATAGAAGAAGTACTCAATAAAATTAAAATTATAAATCGAAAAAAGGATTAAATTGGATCCAAATTAAAATGAATCCACCTTACTTAATTATTAAAATTGTCCATCATAGTAAAATATGGCTATATTAATACTCCGATAATTGACTCAATATAAAAAATGAAGAAGTTTTATATGAAGATTCATCCTAAGTGAAAATTCAGGTGCAGTCGACTTTACGTAAAATTAATAGAGCTATTAAATAATTTAATTGATTTAACTAAATTTTCATCTAACGATTCTAAGATATCAATTTCACATAAATTCGACTTCAAGTCTTCACCTCTCCAAATATTAGAATCCCATTTAAACTTTAAAGGAGTAAATAATTAATTTTTTTATTTAAATACCCCCTGCAGTTCTGCTATTCACTTCTTCGACGGACCCACTCAAAGCTCACCGCCGTTGCACGGCGCCTCTCCTTTCCGACTTCTGTGTGCTCTACTTCGTCGGCTGGGAGCTTGTGCTACTTTTTCACCGCCTTCGCCTCTACCTCTCTCTGCTGCGCCTCTTTTTCGCCGCCACGTCCTCTCTCTGTTGGTGTTTCTTCTCCGCCTTATCCTCTCTTTTCTGCTCCACTGTCGCCTCCTCTTTGCTTCTCTTCTCCGTCTCCTCCTACGCCTCTGTGAAGCTTTGCTCCACCGCCTCCTCCTCTCAACGCGTCTGCTGTACCTCTCTACCTCTGCCATTTTTTCTTGGTACTTATGTTTTAATCTTCTATTCTTGATTACGTGATAATGTTGCTGCTGCTATATAGGAAATTCTGCTATCAATGTATTATGGCTGATTGTTTAGCAAGTTTCTGATTGAATTGTTGGTAATGTTGCTGCTGCTATAAGGGAAATTCTGCTATCAATTTGTTATTGCTGATTATTGAGCAAGTTTCTGATTGAATTGTTGATAAAATTGCTGATCATATTGTTTGATCAAATTACGTTAGGTTTTCAATTTTCATCTAAGGTTGTTAGGTTCAATCTTATTGATCATGATTGATAATAAAATTTAATGTTAGCTTTGTTCTTTGTTTTTGGGTTTGGTACTTGAGATTAGTTACATGGAATTTTGGTTCTGGTAGATGATTTTTTAATTTTATCAATAACCCCCTCGTCGGATATTTGACAACTTTGAGAGGAGATCAAGGTATCAATAGTGGATCACGGCTCATCGCGTCTTGCTAAATTTCCTCTACTCAATAGGTCTATGACACCGATATAGCGGACATTTCGTAGCTTGGGTCTCATTGTGGCTGGCTGGCATAAATTCTGCTGGTGTTCTGCTTGCTTTGTTCTTCTAGTCATTGTGTCATCTTTGTCTTTGAGTGGCATCTTCTTTTCTGCTAGTCACCGTCCCCAGTCGTCTTTCTCTGTGTCTTCGTCACTGTTGCCTTGTGCATGTTGTCTTAGAATACGAGTCTGATCCTTTTCTTTAGTTCCAATATGTTTTTTTTTTTATCGGATTGAATTGAATTTGCCAGGAAAATATGTCAATGTAAGCCCTTTTGTTACTTTGGTTTCTTGGGATATTAATTTCAGGTTTCACAGTCGCGCCCTTGCTATACTGTGAGTATTAAGCCAATGGAGGCACTGAAGGCTTGTTATGGGGATGGATCTTCTGATTCGGATTCTGAAGCTGCCCCTTCATGTACAACTAAAGCTCGCTCCGAAGAATTCACACTGTTGCCACCACCTCCTATCTCGCTCCTTGACCCTCTAAGTTTGCTTGGTATGGTTGGTTTTAAGTTTATTTTCTTTCAGCTTATAACAAAAGGGCATCAGATTTCTATTCATCCCATAACAAAAGAAATTTAAGTATGAATGTGTTAAACATGTGATATGTGATATGTGACAAGTCACTATTTATTTATAAGGTATTGTTTTTGTTTTTGTTTTTCATTTTTGGTTGGTCGTAGGCATTGTTGTTGTATAACAAAAGTACAACAGAGAATGGAATATGGTCTTACTTGGATAGGTTGAGGGTTGATGATCCATGAAGAAATTTGTAACATTCATTAATTGCACCAACCTTAGAATATGTTTCAAATTTTATTAAATTTTGCAGTTGAACAAACTTTTATTTTATTTTTTACATGTGCATGTATGATGATTTGGATGACAAATTCACTGTTTTGTTGATGAAGGTTCTCAAGATCTGGAAATAGGACAGACAACTAGAGTTAGGAGTTTCCCTCATGTTGATGGTAACTATGTCCTACATGTATACATACCAAGTAAGTGGATTATGGTCTCCTTGTCTGATTGCTATTAACAAGCACAGTCTTATCCGCTATATTTCATTTTTCATCTTTTTTTCCCCTTTGTTGGCCTCTGGTGGTGAGTTGTATTGGAAGGAGCCTTAGAAATATTGTTATAGCGAGGGTCTGATGGATTTCTTTTCCTCTAAATTTTGTAATTAATTGAAGAAGGGGTAGGAGAAATATTATGATGTACTGTAGTGATTTTAGAAGAAAGCATAAACGAAAAGGAACTCCAAAATTGTTTTGCATGTGCAGGATCAAATTTCAAAAGGAATAATCATCTGGTGGACTTGATATTATTTTAGAGTTCCACCTAGGAATTACCAAGTAGAAACTTATTGATTAGCCAGAGAAAAGTAGAAAAATCATTGGGAGAACATTCTGTTAGGATTTGAACAGAAAGAACTAGACTTAGACATTATGGAATCCTTATGGATATGATGTTGAAATTGTTCTGTAGTACTTGTTCATGGAAAGTATTGCTAGTTTATGGATTAGATCTTTATATACTGTTGCCTATGTTAAGAATGTTAGCATGTCTTATTCAAGTTTTGGTTTCCTTAATTTTATCATGGGTAGTGTTAAGATCAAAAACCATTTATTGCTTTTGGTGAAATGGTTCTTCTCATGATACTAGATATTATATGATCCCTATATGAACTAGTTATTTTCTTCCATTATTTTCTTCCGTTCAAGAGTTTAATCCTTTAGGCAAAGATAGCTATCAAAAGAATTGAATTTGAAGAAGATATAAGACGACAAGTGTGATAAAATGTGTGGTCAATAGTCGTAATTTTTCGGTTCAATGCTTGAATGCTAGTTAACATAATAATATTCCTCTAAATTTTGTAATCATCTCCTTGTTATTTATTGGCCATTTGTTTGATTAGAATGTGAATATAAGTGGACGAAAAGTGATTTAGTCTCTGCATATTTTTCTGGGCAATCCCTGAGCCAAGCCCATTTTAAACTTGGATGATTCTTCTTAGGTGAAAACTCAGGTGAAGTTGACTTCACGTGAAGTTGATATCTGAGAGTCATTAGATGAAAATTTAGTCAAATCAGTCAAATCATCTAACGGTTCTCAGGTATCAACTTCACGTGAAGTCAACTGCACCTGAGTTTCCACCTTCTTCTTATGACTTCAATACCCTTCACAATGTTCTCAAAAGTTGAGTTATTCTATATAATATTCAGTTATGTTGGACTCAGATTGCTATTGTTCTTTGCAGTTCATATTTCATCTTCATCAAAAAAAGAAATAGCCACTTTCTTGAAGAAAGTCACCTCTCAGGAACCTAATCTTCATGTTGTTGACATTGATCTCCCACTTAAAGTCCTCTGCAAAAGTGATGAGAAGCTTGAACAGGTTGTCTTGGGAAGGGAGTTTCACATAAGTTTGGGACGAACTGTTCCAATAGGGGTTCATCAAATTGACTCAGTGGTCTCAATGCTTCGACAGAAACTTCAAACACGACACCAGTCAGTTATTTTTTATTGTTATTCTATTATGAAAATGAAACATGTATCTATCCAACTGACCTTCTTATTTTAACTTATCTTGTTTTGAAGTAGTTATTGGATTGACTTCAACCAGTGGGAGGTATTTGTAAATGATGATCATACACGCACCTTTCTCTCCTTAGAAGTTGTTCAAGGAGGTTTAGTAGAGGTTTGCTTTGCAGCCCTTTCTTTCCTTTTTCAATCGCCCTATATTTTTTGAGTTCTATTTTCGCACCAAGTCATCAGTTGGATTTAGATATTGCATTGCTGGTGACATTAATGGCTTGGTATTTATATTTCATTTGTTTTCTATATAAATCTGTTGGGTAGAATTTTGGTAAAGGTAAAGCTTGAGGGCCATAAAACTCAGGCTAATAATGGGTAATGGTGACATGACGAAACTAAAATACATCAAGGATGAAATGTAAAACTGCCAATACCTTGTACAGTAAACCTTTTAAATATGTTTTTCACACAATGAGGATATCTTTTTTTCTCTTAGTCTTGCAACTTGCAAGGAAAATGGCACAGCTCAAGAAGTTACTGGAGCATATGAGAGTATCATGCAAATGAATAGTTGATAGAATGCTATATTATATTGAACAACAGAATATCTGTATACATGTAGATAAAGTATCTAGAAAATAGAGTTAAACATATATTATAACGATATTAGCTAACTTGATGAAAATTAAAACAGGAAATGAAAATGCAAGGTGAAAGCATAGAACTGCAGCTTTTAATAGGATTTGCCATATGATATGCTCCAAAATCACAGGCCTCTCCCTGCTTTGTCTTCTAATATATCTATGTGTTGTTGTCTAGATTTCAGATGATGAGCTTTTTTTTTTTTTTGGCATTATCCTATGGTGAGATCTCTTTGTATTAGATGTTTCCGTATCTTTAGAGAATCATGGGTTTGCTCTATTGACTTGCGTAAGCTTTCATGAACAAAATGAGAGGTTTTGGATCCTACAACACAGTTCTTGCTGTGCATTGATATATTTGGTTGGAAAGGCACTCTGAAGTATACTTCCTTCTTGACTATTGATTTTGTTCCTTCCGAGGTATACTTCATTCTGAGGTTCCCTTCAGTGCTGAGAACATAGTACTTTGTTTAATAATCTTCCTTGGCATGCTTTCATCATATTGTCTTGTCAGTTTTGTGAGCCGTATATTCTGCATCTATGTGGGAATGTATCATCCTCTTCTGTACATTCTTTTCTCTCTTGATAAAATTTCCTTTTTCCACATAGATTGTGCCACAAACCTTCCAATATGATCCTTCGGGTTAAAATCAAGCTAAAATTAAACATTGTCAAGATGCTAACAACAGGAAGCCAAAACCAAAATGATAGGATCAAGGTACTAGCAGAATTAGGGGATTTTATTGATGAACTAGGGCTTGTAAATCACAATCCCTTATTGAAGTACACTGTTGGATCTAACCAACTCTGGAGAGAATTTTCCTCTCCTGAACTAACAAACTGAACAGAATTTTCTAACTAACTAAAAACTAACTAACCCCTAGTATTTATAGGCAACAGCTAGGCCTAGCACTACTGCTCCTAAACCTTCTAAACTAGCTTAAAAGAGCCAACAAACAGCCATCTTGCAACAATTATGAATTAAGCAGCGAAAGCAGTGAAAAATCAGCCCATCAACTCCTTACCCTTCCTCCTATAAACCAAGCCAAACCTGTTTCTATCACAAACATCAAAGACAGAAGAACCAAACTGAATCTGAATTTACTGGAAATCTCACTGATAACAAAATTGAAACTGTTGTCCGCCTCACCTGCTCGAAGGTGATGTTAGATGTTAGAAGTTAGAACATTCAGAGGAGGAGGATATCAAACCGAAATTTGCTGGAGTCTTAACTGAATCAGCCGGCACTGGAAACCTGATCTCTACTGGAAAACATAGCATCTAACAGAGGGTGCTCCGCCTCCGAAACCGGTGAACAGTACTCAGATCTGAATAGGTTTCCGATGGATAATGTTGTACCATACAATAGACTAATACCCTATATGTACTAGTTATCAGATCAAATACTAGTAGTAACATATTGTTGTAACTTGCAACATAATCAGAAGACATTTTTCTTACAATTCTCTAGCATGATAGTTTTACATTCTTTCATTCATTGTGCTTGTTGTCCTAATTTGCCCTCTTTTGATCTAGTTACTTCATCCTATTTAGTTGTGATGTATACGAAACGTGTTTCCTTTTCAATGATTTTCAGATAACAAAGCAAATTGAATTGATCAATGCAATTTATAAGCTTCATAGCCTTCCTGAATTTTACAAGGTATAATCTTCTCTCTCTCTCTCTCTCTCTCTCTCAATGCAATTTCTTGATTTTTCTCTGACAAACTAGACCTACTTTCTACAGGATCTATATCAATAATTCATGTTTAATTTTATTTTATTTTTATCCTTTTCCCTCATATTACAACTAGACCTACTGTCTACAGGATCCACGGCCTCACATATCATTAGCATGGGCATTGGGTGACATAAGCCATTCCCTAAATAATACTGTAAACGAGGTATCAAAGAACTGCGTTGCGAAATCTCCAAACAAATCTATTTTTAGCTGTAAATTCAAAGGAATTGAGTGTAAGATTGGCAAGAAAATATATACAGTTTGTAAAATCTCAGATTGAAAAACAATGTTAACTATGAAGAGCATACTCTTTTTTGAAATATTCCTGGCTGCATAGATTTCCTTTGTAAAAAAGAAGTCATACTAAGCTTAAACACACTGATGATGAGCTTTTTACTAGTGAAATGTGAACAATAGGTTGCTTCTCTATATAATTTCTGAAATATAGGCCCATGTATCAATTTGGATACACTTATCATGCTTCACACAATGTAGAATGAGTTGATTAAACAACTGTTAGAATCGAGAAAAATACCACTACTTTGTTCAGTTGTTTTACTAAATAACGAGCGCCCAAAGTTTTTTCTTTTTGTTTTCTCCAAGTTATCAAGGAGTCTCCAATTGAAGTGTTTAAATGTATTGTATTATAAAATGTACAGGGAATCAGCTTCTTTATAGAGGAATTACGAAATAGAAATAACTAGAAAATAGGAAAGAAAGGAAAAATACTAGCCTAAAATAAAGGAAAGATTTCTAATCATAAAATCCCTAAAATTAAACTAAACCTAAAAAGGAAAAGATTTATAATTAATTCTATTTACATAAAAGATTCAAGAAAGGAATTAGGAATCTGATTTTGATTTGATCTAGTCAACACTCCCCCTCAAGCTGGCTTGAAGATATCATTCATTGACAGCTTGCTTATTATGCTATCAAAAGTCTTCTTGGGTAATCCTTTAGTTAGAACATCTGCTAATTGTTCCGTAGTTGGAACATAGGAGATGCAAATCTGTCCTCTCTCAATCTTTTCCCTGATAAAATGCTTGTCAACTTTAACATGTTTAGTTCTATCATGCAACACTGGATTATGAGAAATGGAAATTGCAGATTTGTTGTCACAATACAACCTCATTGGTGGAGAAATGGAAACTTTTAGTTCTTGTAGGATTTTCTCTACCCATAGTGCTTCACATATTCCATGAGCCACTGCTCTAAACTCATCTTCTGGACTACTTCGTGCCACAACACTCTATTTTTTACTTCTCCAACTAACCAGGTTTCCGCCAACAAAAGTACAATACCCAGATGTTGACCTTCTATCCATGACATTCCCAGCCCAATCTACATCTGTATAAGCTTCTACTTGAAGATGTCCATGCTTTTTATAGAGTAACCCTTTCCCAGGCGACCCTTTCAAGTATTTTAGAATTCTAAAGACAGCATCCATGTGTTCTTGACCAGGTGAATGCATAAACTGGCTTACCATGCTCACAGCAAAGGCTATATCCGGGTGTGTATGAGATAAATAGATTAGCCTCCCTACTAACCGCTGATATCTCCCTTTATCCATTATATTTTCTGGTTCAGCTGGCTTCAATTTTAAGTTGGCTTCTATAGGTGTTTCAGCAGCTTTACAACCAAGTAATCCCGTCTCTTTTAAAAGATCTAGGATGTACTTTCGTTGGTTCATAAAAATGCCTTCCTTAGACCTTGCAAATTCAATTCCAAGGAAGTATTTTAATGAGCCAAGTTCTTTGATTTCAAATGCTTTGGCAAGCTTCTCCTTCAAGTCTTTTAGCTCCCAAAAATCATCACCTGTCAGAATAATGTCATCCACATATACAATTAAGATGGCAGTTTTATTAGCTGCTGAATGCTTATAGAAAAGTGTATGGTCAGCTTGGCTTTGAGTATAACCAAGTCCCTTCACCACCATTCCAAGTCGTTCAAACCAAGCTCTTGGGGATTGTTTCAATCCATAGAGAGATTTCTTTAGTTTGCACACTTTGTTCCTCCCTAGTTCAGCTTCAAATCCAGGTGGAAGTTTCATGAACACCTCTTCCTCTAGTTCCCCATTCAGGAAAACATTCTTTATATCCAATTGATGTAAAGGCCAATTGTAATTCGCAGCAAGAGATAAGAGAATCCGCACAGAACTAAGTTTGGCAACTGGAGCAAAAGTCTCTCGATAGTCTACTCCATAGGTTTGTGTATATTCCCTAGCTACTAACCTAGCCTTATACCTCTCTATGCTTCCATCAGCATTGCACTTGATGGTAAAAACCCACCTGCAGCCAACAAATTTTGTATTCTGTGGCAGATCTACAATCTCCCAAGTTTCATTTTTCTTGAGTGCATGCCACTCTTCCATCACTGCTAATTTTCAGTTGGGATCATCTAGTGCTTCCTCTATATTCCTAGGCTCAAACAAATTTGTAATTTTAGAAGTAAAAGCTCGATGTTTTTGAGAGAGATTTTGGTAAGAGACATAATTGAAAATAGGATGGTTGGTGCTGTTTTTGAGTACTTTTTTGGTGCAGGTTCTGGTTTCTTTCCTAAGGGCTATTGGCAAATTATTATTAGAAGTGACAATTTCAGATTTACCTGAAAGTTCCTGAAGTACTACAGTTGGACCGTCTTCCGGGTTTTCAGATTGAGTTGGTACAGAGATGATGGGCTGTTCTCTAGTCTTCTTGGGATATTTCCGAACATAACACCAAAACTCCTTTTCTTGTGGTATTTCTTTTCCTGTTTGGATTCCAACTAATTCTGGCACAATTTCAGAATTGGTTTTCACATCTTGTTTTGCAATTGTTTCAGAATTTACTTGATTAGTGGAAGTTGTATCCTCAATATGTAAGATAGGAGTGGGTAAAGGTTCATGCAAAAAATTTTCTTCCCTTAGACTCTCCCCCTGAAGAGAATTCTTTTGAAAAAAGGTTTCATGTTCCAAAAAAGTAACATCCATACTTACATGAAATTTCTTGGTGTGTGGATTGAAACATTTATAACCCTTTTGACTTGGGGAATAGCCAATAAAAATGCATTTTTCTGCCCTTGGATCAAGTTTACTTCGATATGAAGGTGTATGTAAAAACACAATGCAACCAAATACTTTTAAAGGTAAGTCAGAATGCAACCTACATGCTGAAAAATTCTTTTTGAAAGTATCCAACAGTGTGCAGTAATTTAACATACGTGTGGGCATTCGATTTATGAGATAGGCTGCTGTTAGAACAGCATCTCCCCATAAATACTTTGGAACATTACCCTCAAACATAATGGCACGTGCTACTTCAAGAAGGTGTTTATTCTTCCTTTCAGCAATGCCATTTTGTTGGGGTGTATTGGGACATGTAGATTGATGTTGAATACCTTTCTTTTGAAGAAATTCACCAAGATTTTTATTAAAGTATTCAGTGCCATTATCACTTCTTAATATTGAAATTTTTGTGTCAAATTGTGTTTCTACCATTGTTGAAAAATACTGAAAAATTTTAGAAATCTCAGATTTTTCATGCATGAGATAGATCCAACATAGTCGTGTGTGGTCATCGATAAAAGTTACAAACCATTTTTTTCCAAATTGAGTTGTTATTTTTGATGGACCCCATACATCACTATGAATCAAGTGGAAAGGTTTAGATGCATGATAAGGTTGAGAGTAATAAGGAGCTCTATGGCTCTTTGAACGAATACAACTTTCACATTTAAGTAAGGAAGAATCAATATTTTTAAACAAACTTGGAAACAAATGTTTGAGATATGAAAAACTAGGGTGTCCTAGTCTATTGTGCCAGAGAATTATTTGGTCCTTTTTAGGCATAGAACTTATACCACTAAATCCTTGAGCTATTTTATCCTCCGAAATATCCTCAAAGTGATAAAGCCCATCCATCATCTTAGCACTGCCAATCATCTTCCCCGAAGTCCGGTCCTGAAAAATACCATGAGTGTCAAAGAATGTCACAGCACAATTGGAATCCTTACAGATCTTACTAATAGAGAGAAGATTACAAGAAAGCTTTGGTACATGTAGGACATTTCTTAGGTCAATGTTTTTGGACAGTTTAATTGTACCTTTTTCAGCAATAGATGAAAAACTACCATCAGCAACTCTAATTTTTTCATTTTCAAAGTAAGGAGAATAAGTTTTAAATAAAGGGGAGAGGCTGGTCATATGGTCAGATGCACCTGAATCGACAATCCATGGTGCATTCAAGTTTGAGGTGCAGTTAAGGGACATAGAAATACTAAAATTACCTATTTGAGCCAAAGAACCACTAGGAGTACTAGACACAGAACTGGAATTTAACAGCCTTATGAGCTGCTCAACCTGTTCCTTACTCAATGATGATTTTTCAGCCTCATGAGCAGTTGGGGTAGAGCGTATTTTGGGACCAGGTTTGCTGCCTTTAAAATGTGCTGATTTTCCATGAATCTTCCAGCAGGTTTCTCGGGTGTGACGAGGTTTATTGCAGTGGTCACACCAAAGATTGGAGGGGTGCTTCTGATTTGATGAACTTTTAAGTGCAGCAGGTGCCACTAAAAGTGCATTAGACTCCAAAGAGGTCTGTTCAGTCTTGCATTTTCCCATCATCACAGCTCTACGAGTTTTCTCTCTTCTAACTTCAGCAAATACTTCTCCAATTGAGGGTAGGATTGCTTTTCCAATAATTCTGCCACGAACTTCATCTAGCTCCACGTTGAGGCCTGCAAGAAACTGGAATATCCTCCCTTCTTCCACTGTTTGTTGGTGGTGTTTGGCATCAGCGACTGAATTCCACTTGTAGTTATTGAAGTGGTCAAGATCCTGCCACACCCGCTTCAATGTGTGAAAATATTTGGTGACATTGTCACTCCCTTGTTGAATTTCTCTAGCTTTTAGAGTAAGTTCATAAATCTGGGATTTATTCCCAAGATCAGAGTACATCTCCTTGACACTATCCCACAATTCTTTGGCTGTGGTATAGTACATGTAGTTACTGCTGATATCCTCCTCCATTGAGTTCACCAGCCATGTCATCACCATGGAATTTTTGGTATCCCACACATGATATTGTGGGTCAGTGATGTTAGGCTGGCTTTGCTCACCAGTGAGATATCCAATCTTCCCTCTTCCACGGATATACATCTGAACTGATTGAGACCACCTAAGGTAATTTGACCCATTGAGTCGAAATGTGGTGATCTGAACTGAATGAGAGTCACCACTAACTAGTACCCGTTGCTCAGATTTTAAATCTGATGGAGTAGGAGTGGTGTTCTCTTTCTGTTCATGATTAATGACTGAGGAACTGTCAGCCATAGCTATAAATTAGAGGCACAGTGCAGAGATCCTGCTCTGATACCAAATTGAAGTGTTTGAATGTATTGTATTATAAAATGTACAGGGAATCAGCCTCTTTATAGAGGAATTACAGAAATAGAATTAACTAGAAAATAGGAAAGAAAGGAAAAATACTAGCCTAAAATAAAAGAAAGATTTCTAATCATAAAATCCCTAAAATTAAGCTAAACCTAAAAAGGAAAAGATTTATAATTAATTCTATTTATATAAAAGATTCAAGAAAGGAATTAGGAATTTGATTTTGATTTGATCTAGTCAACATCTCCACCCGTCATCTGCCACATGAAGGGTGGTTTCAGCCGCAGTGGCCACTCAAGACTATATGAATCACATCAAACTTCTAGGCAGGAACAAGATCAACTCCAAAGGAGTGTCAAGTAAGTTAGGAAAGGAGGGCATGGGGAGTTCTTTGGAGACCTTGTCGTTATTCCTAGAGAAGAGGATTGATTAATAGGACAGTTGGACGAACTCAAGCATATGGAGTCCACTAAGAAGTCTTTCAGTGAAGCTGTGAGGAAGAAACCCGATGGAGGTTGAAGAGGAGAACGGCTTCTTATTGTCAAGTGATGAATCGGAAGAGGAGGGGAAAGAAGATACGAACAATAAGGAATATGGGAAAAGCAAAGATATAGGTGACAGCATTGTTATTAAACTCGGACTGGATTGGCCGATTTGGTCGAAAAATTAGTGTATCGGATCTCTTACCAGTCCGATTAAGATTACATACTATTTAGACTACTAAACCGGTCAAATTCGATAAAATCAGATCAATTAACCGCTGGTCACATGGGTCAGCAAATCCATGATATCAGCCGACATGTCAAAAATCATACACGGTTCACGATGAACTGTAGCTCTTGGCAAGCACAGAAGAGACAGTACGTCTCGTGCATCATGCGAAGAAACCCGATGGAGGTGAAAGAGAACAGTTTCTTATTGTCAAGTGATGAATCGGTAGAGGAAGAAGAAGAAGACACGAACAATGAGGAATAGGGGAGAAGCAAAGATACAGGTAAAATCATTGTTATTAAATCCAGATTGGACTGTCCGGTTTGGAAAAAAAACTGGTGAATTAGTCTCTTACCAGTCGGGTCAAGATTACATACTATGCAGACTATTAAATCGGTCAAACTTGATAAAACTGAATAAATTGACCACCGGTCACATGGAACAGCAATTTCATGATAGATATCGGCCGACATGTCAAAAACCATATACGGTTCACGATGAAAGCAGCAACGCATGTTCTATGAATTCTTAAGCTGGTGGAACTGAAGGGAAGCACAATTGAAACCAAAGTAAATGTTTTTATTATATTGTATGGTATCAATGGATATGTTATTCTACACGCATCTTATTGTCAAAAACACTCATTATGGGTATGTGCAACTTTTACATCTAGTAAATGCGTACAAGTTTTCAATGATGGCAAATTAGTGGCGAAGGTTCCATCAATACAAGAATACTCTCCACTCCATCAAAAAAGAGAACAAGCCTAACAAAGTGTTTAACTTAATTATACTTTATATGCATAAATTATGATCCAATTATCAAGGCACTTGCTGATGCGCCACTCCAGATTTTTTTCTCATCGTCCAAAATGCAGCGAAGTAACGGTTCTGCAAAACAGGATTATAAAATTCAGCAAATTCTAACAAAAGATATTTGCTATATCCAATGGTTTATTAAAAAAATGCATAAATGATAAAGGCAAATTTTTGTTTGATGTCATTGAATATCATCCATATACATCTATTCTTATTATATAAAAGTTGATATCTAAATTATTTTATATTGTGTTTAAGCCATATTTCCCCTTGTAACGATGTCATGTCAGCAATTTTGCTTACTTGATAGTTGGCAAAACTTGGAAATCAACCAATCATATATTAGTAAAAGATTTAAAAAAATATAATAGAAAAAATTCTTATCTATTATTATTCAATTAAAACATAAAGTACTAATTGAATACAATAAATATACATTAAAAGTGTCATAATAATAATAATTATAAAAATTTTCAGTTACAAATATTGGAATTCTATAACTTATACATGTTAATACTCTTATTATTACATTATTTGGTCTACTTAAGCATGCTACATAAGATTCTACTATTCATTATTTCTTAATCTCATATCAATTAGCAAAAATTCCTTCAAGTAAGTTTAAATTTGTCACATTTTCTTACTAAATACATTCAAATATATAATGATTACCTAATTAATTCACAATTTTATATTTACATCTTTTGTATTTTTCATTCTCATTCATTTTTCTAAACCCAAGTTCAAATTCGGCGCATCCCTTACTAAATATATTCAAATATATTATTATTATAAAACTCATTTATATTTTTTATGTTTCTGATTCTCATTCATTTTTTAAAATTTTTTTCTTTAATTATTTGCAACCCAAAAAACACCATATGAGAAGACAAAATATGACAACTAAAGCAAATGTAAAATGGAAGCAACAAATGAAGATATAGTTTTGTACAACTCTAATATAAAAGGCCTATGCCTTTTTTAAAAATATATGAATTTAAATTTTTAAAATATAAACTATATTTTAATTTATATTGCATTTTAGTTGAATAATTATATAAAATTATACAAATTATCAAATAAATATTCTACAAAATATTTTTAATATAAAAATTTAAATTTAACATTAGTTTACATATTATCTAATCTAATCAATCTCTAAATAATATAACACTTATTATAATACACTATATAATATAATTAATTTACCTCTCCGCGCATCGCGCGGGTCTCACCCTAGTTATTCATTAATTTGTCAAACAAGTCCCATTAGTTTTGTCTATTTTGTAAGTACCAAATTTATGGATGATCAAAGTATATTATTATCTGAAACGTTGCGAATTTACTATCTATATTATAAAAAATAAATATGAACATCTAAACCTCTATTAAGCGTCTCAGAATTTCCAACTTGAAACAACCCAATTATAAACAGCCATGAACTGATGAGAAATGCATAAAGGTATTTAACAAGATCATCCCCAAAGCACAAGATTATGGAAAGAAAGAAAGAAAACATATAGGGATTGGAGTAGAGAGGATTTGAAGCTTACTTGCATCATTGATCTAGGATTTGTGGTGTAGGTTGTCTCTATGGTTGTTTCTTTCTGTATTTGGAAAAAGCAAATATGATTAGTTACAACAATAAACATAAGCGATCATTATCCAAATCAGATGATATTACCTCAAATTCAAATCCATAATGCAATGCAACCCTTTTAACATCTTCTAAACTCAATTCAATGGACATCTCCTACAGACAAATTCAGTGTAAGACAAAACACCGAATAATAAGATACAATGCTGTGTGCCGAAAGAAAAAGAACCTTACATCTTCTTGCCCATACATATCAGCGAAGTGATAAAGTAGAGGGCCAAAATTTATCCAAACCTGTCATTGTGTCGATGTCAGCCAGCAATAGCATGATGGACAATACAACATGTGAAATGCAACAAGTTTATCAATTGAAGGATAAGAAAGAAGAGAGATGCAAAGAATTTTGGATAAAGGAACTTACTCCTCCGTCTTTCAAAATTTGTGAAATTATTTCGATGTACTCCACTATATTGTGAGCAGTGTCAATAAAGAAACAAGTGACAACTGCATCCCATGCACCTGTTTGGCCATGTAAGTCTCATTAGAAATTACAAAAGCAAAGAGTGTTATGATGTTGAATGTCATTCAGTACAGATAATTAGATACGAAAGAATTATAATGTTCATTTTATCAAGACAAAAATACATGTTACACACATCATTGAATAATTTCCTTTCCATTTTGTTGGTTGTGTGTCTAAAAATTGACATAGTAACTCGGAAGAAATTATTATTGTTGTTATTTGATAAAAATTTCCAAGTTATTACGGGCAACTATAAATAGTTCTATACGTTATTCTATTTACATGGGGCAATATATTAGAGTTAAAAATTAGTAACATAAAGTTTAACATTATCCAAAAATATAAAATTACACATGTACTTCAGTTAGGTAAAATTGACCCCACTTTTAGCCCCCAACCAAACATACCCTATGTTAAATTGCATGAGGATGATGATGCAAATTCATAGTTCTTAAATATGGCGACCACGGTAAGGAAGGGTAGTAGTTTGATTTGAGAATTTGAGATGTTCTATTGTTCTAAGAGGGATATTGCTCCAGATAGTAAGCAAGGCTCTTGTTGAGGACATTACTCAGATTGATATGGATAGGTACACTGAAAAACTTGTGCCAAGACCATATTTTCATTTGTAGTAAGATTAGAAGCCATCAGTTCAGACTCTCAAGCATCTATAGCAGCTCGTTCTCTACTCAAGTTAAGTTGGTAAGAAGTCAAGAATCATTTATCCAAATCCTGCCATAACACCTAATTTGACAAAATGTTGAACAATAAAGTTTACATTTAGGATTGGCAGAAAAATGAATTTTTACCCTGCTAGAGCCACAGATATATGATTTTAGATAGAAAATATATATAGCTAAAGATAATCTCTCCTACCTACTTGGCTTGAATCACTATAAACTTCAACAAAGTCACCTCCACACATGGAAAAGCCTTCAGTAATTCCTGCACTGCTTCCATAGTTGCAACCAAGTGTTAGGATACACACACACATACATACATACATAAATGAACAAGAGGGGAAAAAGCCTTTGACGTCAAGGCCATGGTATCAGCACTAATGCTTTTATCAAATTAGGCTACTTACATAACATTACACTTTTTAGATGCCACCTTTCCCTAGACACTGAAAAGTTTATTAAAAGTTTCGAGAAATTCAGCACATGATACTGAAAAATGGTTACAACTACTAGGAGGTTTACTTCGACTAACGAAATTCATGAGTGGTTTGCAGATACTCAGCAAATGAAGCTATATTGTGATAATCAAGTAGGTATTTGAGTAACCTATTTTCATGAGAACACAAAAATATTCATATTGATCGATACTGTGCACTGCGTAAGATAAAGGTTTTTCAAATGAAGTTATTACTGAATCTGTTAATTCAAATGATAAAGGGAACCTTGTATATGTGAAATCAATGTAGTTAGTATTGCTATTTTTTGCAATACTACGAGTATGGGTGGGAGTGAACCCAAACAGAGCCTTAAATCTGATTCCTAACAACATTGCATATCTTTTGCAAGCTTGGATTATGTAATGTGCTCCAGCATGTGGTGTTGGAAATCGTACATATAATATAATTCATGGATTTGTAAGTTTCGAATATTTGTAGTTATTTTTGGCTTTTTTCGCTTATATAAGTACATACCTGGCTGGATGAATATCAGGTAAGGAAACAGGACGAAGTTGGTCGTTATCTGACACTGAATTGCAATTACTGTGAATCCAAGGGTATATTGTCCACTCATCAACAGTTTGAGAACTTAAGAAAAAGAGGAAACTCAAAATCAGAACACCAGTCGTTACTTTGACTCAAACTAATAGGTGATTAGTTTTATCATTAGTAAGACTGACAACAAAGAGACAATCATTGTCCTTACTGATTAAGAATGAAACTTGAGCATATCATCATGTAGTATGAAAATTCATTTCCCTGGCTGACAAATCCTGCAACATAATACGAAATATCTATTATAATGATGATATCTAAAACATATTTCTATGTAACCCTGAAAATACACAAACCTAAACATGAAATCTCCAGAGCCAGCCGACCGAGTCCAGCACCAGGAACTAAGCAAGCAGGTGGACTGTTTGAGAAATTGAATGCTTTTAGTACAAAAATTGAGCAATACTACACCCAAATAAGGACTTTCTGCTAGTGTTAGGAGTGTTAATCTCTACCTCTCTTTACAGCGATTAGGGAACAGGTGATTAAGTTCTTCAAGAATTGGCTTGTAACACTGATCACGTTCTTTCTTACCCTAACAAGATACATATCAGAAAACATAAGTGAGTAGCTCTTAGCAAAAAGGTAATGGATGTGGGGAATCAACAACCAAAATAGCATGAGGGAAATGACAAGTGAAGCTTAGAGAATGTGCTCATTTCATTGTTTCTAATTAAGTTCACACAGTATCATGCATGCATCCTTCAGTTATTGATATGACACCACCCAGCAGTGGTGGAAATAACACCAAGTTTCAGATTGCACTGTTTAAACTAGCAAATCAAACTTTTTATATGATAGCAGAAATAGAATATTTGAAAAGCAAGAAGAAGTGAGAACTAAACAAGAAGTACCTCAGCAGCCCAGTCCCTAACTATGTTCCTAATTATACATCGCACCTGAGGAAAAAGCAGTAAACCCAAAATTAGAATCATCAATATTGCCATGCTAAGAAGTTGCAAAATAAAAAGCATCCAGAAGGAGAAATGTAAAAATCATACAATATGGTATGTAGCAGGATATAGACTGATCATGAAAATAAAAGCACTGAAGTTTTCCAGGTCGTGTAGTGATTTAGAGACAAACCCCATTTATTTCTTTCGAGAATGTATGTTCCATATTAAATGATGAGGAGACAGGCTGACAAGCATCATTTTATAGTCATAATGAAGAAAATGTAAAAGAACTTTTGAAAAGTGACATTACAAAGTGCACACATAATATCACTTTCATCCAAATTTGGTAACAATTATCATTCAGGATATTAGTCTGATACCAGGCATTTCAGTTCTCAAACTTAACTAGTGTGAAGAATTCAAGTTAAGAGTACATTGACCATGCACTTATCTTTTTTATTTTTCAATGATCTAAGAGAATAGCATCATTTTATTTGATAATTGTTGGTTCAGTGTTTCATACAATTACAGATTCCCTTGAGTCCAGAACAAATTGTCGATGGAAGCAACAGGAAAATGTTAAGCTGCATAACATCAAAACTCATTTTGTCATCCTCACTGTTTGAGAAGCAGTGGTTTCAAAATTACTCAACTTCTGCCTATGGATATTGATTCACTTCTATAATGAACTTTGGGATACCAGCACTCAGTTTATGACAAATCTGTGGATCAAATTCTGTAGAAAGGATAGAGAAAATGAAGGCAAAACAGATCCATATCCTAAGCCATATTAGCACAAGGTGTTGGAAGCCTCCATTGCAGCAGCCAAGAAGGGGGAGACAAAGATGGTCTAAGATAGAAAACATGGAAAGAGAAACAAAAAAGATTGGCCGAGGCCACGTGTGGAGTGATACAACAGCAAGCTAACAACAAATTTTTAAATGACAATCAGAATTGAGCGGCCCTAACTCACCTAAGCATTGTGGAACTTATAATCAACCCTCTTATGCCTTCAACTAGACATTTGAAAAGTGAAGTTTACAGGATTGACATTTGCAGATCGGTGGCCGAACTAACAAACAGCAAAAGGTCTAATACTATATTAGAATTAGATGTCCCTAAATCAACTACAAAAGCTATATCAAGGGATGCGGATCGCCAAGCATTTATACAGACTATCATGGTTGTATTCTCAAACAACATTGGACTTCTAATATTGACAAATTCAACGATGCATTGTCCATCTCCATTGTCAGGCCAGTAAAATCACAAAAAAGAAAAGAAAATTATTTCAACCAACTAAAATCCAAAACTTAGCACTATCCTAATTCCTAGCATTAAGCAGATAACAAGAACAAAAAAGAGCTGAAAAATAAATGTACCTTATCAACATCAACTAAAGGAACATTCAGTTGCAAAGATGGCTCTAACCATTGTTGACATGAAGAAGAGATCTGACATAAAGCAGAAATAAAAGGATGAGAAAATTCAAGTATAGCACAACATATACATTCACTGGTCAATACAAAATATCAATAGTAATTTTTTTAAAATTAAAAAAAAAAATATGTTGCTGGTGAGCACCAATTATCAGGTGAATAAAAGGAAAGTGCAGGAAGATATTGCTAGAAATAAATTGAAGTTTTCACTTGACAATTACTACGAAAAATATCAAAAAGCTTTTTGTTGCCATCAATGAGCTTGGCACAGCATAAAACCAACCCGGAAATTCTTAAAAAAACGGGGATTGGGGAACTGCAAATGTAAAACAAGAAAGAGGACTGACATTGTTATTGGAATCGGTGAAGGCTGCTCCACCATATTCACGGATCTCTCCATTATGTATCAAGCTTGGAAGATTGGTCCCAGTATTTGAATTATGGTGACTCTCAATGTCCACTTCCTGTTGTTATCTACAGAGTCAAATTTCTAAATGAAAAAAACAATGATAGGACCAAGGAAAAATCACAATTCTTATCTACTGAATCAAAAGGGGTCATGGAGTCAAATGCTGCAGAACCTCATTGGCATGCACCGGTGCCGATGATCTACGTGTATCATTGATACCTTCTGCACAAGCATGTTGACCAGATACAGAACATGTTATTCTCAATGGAGCAGACTCACACGGACAAGCATTAATCCCTTCAGAGACAAAATGATCCCTTTGACCATGCTCAGGATGTGCATCTCTGCTTAAGTCTATGTCCCCGCTCATATCAAGAGGCGGTTCAAAGGCCTGAAAGAGTTCATTGTACCAATATCAAACATTACAATAACAGAAAAATACAATCTACAGGAGTGAGTTATGACCTGAAGCATGCCGAATATGAAATGAGAATTTACTGCAATACACCTGCACCATTAGACGGCATAGAAAATATAATACTTCAGTAACTTTAGAGTTTAAAACTTGGCCTCTACAGTATTAAATACCATATGGACAACTAGTGGTCAATATAATCACATCCATGACCACTAATTTTCTTTGCAAGTAAAATTATTATATGGCAAGTAAAATCACTTATGACCAACAGCAAACGACCATTTAATAACAAAACAACTAAAGCCTCAGATTGCATAGCATGGATCCTCCTCCAATGCCTCCGCTGAGAAATTTGTCTCCCCTGGCGTTGGAGGAGGATCCAAAGACAGCCTCCTCCTCCTCCTCTTCCGCATCCTCTCCCAAGTATCTCTCTCTGACTCGATGATCAGAAGTTTCTACTCATGGCATCATCAAGTCCTAGTGGCGGCTCTTCAGTCTCATTGATCGGTGCGCTCTGCATCAGTCCATCCTCTGAAATTTATGTCGCTGGAGGATGCTCTCAACAACTGTGTCTCCAACGAGTATGAGCTCTGGGAGGAGAAAGACCAGATGCTCCTCACATGGTTGATGTCGACAAAGACCGAATTGGTGTTCACACTTGTTGACTGTGATGTGAGTGCTTGTGGGTCGTGGCAAGTGCGGATGAAACTTGCTGCACACAAGCTCGTGTGCAACAACTTAAGGTAGAGTTGAGCACAATAGCAAAGACTTCGCAACCTCTGAATGAACATCTCCTCCACACTTAAGCCATTGTGAACACCTTAGCCTCTATCGGGAGTCCAGTCTCGAAGCAAGAACACATTGCCATCATCCTCGCTAGGCAAGGAAGTGAATACAATGCATTGGTCACCTCCATAAACACCAGGCCTAAGCCATACTCTGTGCTTCAAATGGAGGTGCATCTCATGACTCACAAAGCTCGACCTAAATTGAACGTGAAGTTCTTTGCACGAGTGCTTTGGGCACATTTTGTGTCTAAGGTCAACACAGGTTTCAGAGGTGGATTTGGTAGCCACCGTGTTGGTAGAGATTTGTGGGCCATGGTGGGCCGGGACAAAGTGGTCGTTCAGGTTGCAGTTCCACAATCTGTCAGCCATGCAACAAGCCAAGTCATACGAGTTTCAACTGCTAACATAGGTTCGATCAGGTGTTTCAGCGTACACCTCTACCTCCACCACCATATGCCAACTATCTTCCACAATCTGTCAGCCATGAAACAAGCCAAGTCATACGAGTTTCAAATGCTAACATAGGTTTGATCAGCTGTTTCGGCGTACACCTCTACCTCCACCACCGTATGCCAACTATCTTCTAAATCTCCTCACTACGTTGCTAACCACTCAAGTATTTCTCATTCTCCCTATTCTGCTATGTCTCACAACTCTGCATCTCATGCATATACACCTGCACCTACATTTCACTCATCACAGCTCCCTCCCAATGCCTTAGTTGCCCCTACCAGGACTCCTGCACCATCAATTTCACACTTCTCTGCCTCTGCCGCAACACCTAAATCAGTGATAGACTCAACCTGGTATCCAGATTATGGAGGGACCTCACATGTCACTCCTGAATTCTCAAACCTCAAGCAAGCATCACCCTATAATGGATCTGACCAACTCCATGTGCGTAATGAACAAGGTTTGTCTATCTCTAACACTGGTAGATCTATCATAATATCCTTTAAACAGCCACTCAAACTAAACAATCTTTTGCTCGTTCAAGAAATTACAAAGAACTTATTAAGTGTTAGCAAATTTGTGTTAGACAATAATTGTTTTTTTAGGTCTGGCCTTACGACTGTTTAGTTAAAAATGCAACTGAACACTGCTCTACGTGTTGTCTTGGCAAGGCACATTGCCTCCCCTCTTCCCTCTCTACTTACAAGTTTCTTTAGAATTGGTGTTTACTAATCTTTCGGGACCATCCCTTATCACTTCCAATAATGGATACAAGTATTATATTGCTTTTATTGATGTGTACTCAAGATTCAGTTGGACATATTTTCTTAAAACTAAATTAGAAGCATTCGCAGCCTTTTTGCAATTTAAAGCTTTGGCACAACTATTCTTAGAAACTAAATAAAAGTTGTACAGTCTAATTTGGGGAGGGGGGTTTGAATATAGAGCATTTTCCAAATGCTTTCAATAAGAAGGAATAAATCATAGGCTAATGTCCTCACACCCACAATGAAAATGGTGTTGTTGAAATAAAACAGGGACACTTAGTAGAAACAGCTTTAACACTCTTAGAAAATGCATCAATGCCTCTCTCCTCCTTTTGGGAAGAGGCAGTGGTCACTGTCACAGACACTATAAACAGAATTCCACCTTAATCACTGTACATATTCTAACCATTTGAGAGGTGGTACAATTTAGAGTGTTTGGCTTTGCATGTCTTCCATTCTTAGGACCCTACAATAACAATAAAAATAAGTTCGTATTTCACTCATTTGAATGCACCATTTTGGGTTATAGTCAATCACACAAAGGGTTTAGGTGTTAAGACAATCAAGGCAAGCTCTTCAATTATAACTTTATAAGGATAACAAGTTTCATGAGACCAGGTTTCCTTATAAGGAGCATCTAGTGGCTTCTCCCTCAAACACCCTGCCACACACTCCATATATAGCCACTCCATTACCTTCCCAAAATGCAATCACTGCAGTGACCACCCCTCAACATCATGCATCATCTAATACTCTCCCTCATGCATCATTCTATCAACCTCCACATGTCACTACAATCGTCTCGATTGGCATTCCACACTCAAATCTGCATCATAATTCTCCTCACACTGCACAGCATTCTCCATAACATACTCGTGCATCTTTATCCTCAAAAAACATCACTATTACTCCACCTGATTCACCTATTCAGCAGCCTCCACTGTTACCCACCCCTACACAAACACAATCCCTGCAACACACTCTCCACTATCTTCTACAGCCTCAACTACATGTACATAAACCCATATAGCCCTCCTTCACTCACTTACAACTCCAGGAGATAGACCCATCACTAGGTCTATGACTTCTGGTCTCCTCCCAACCCCAAACATCTTTCTTAAGTCACAATCCACTACAATATCACCCACACAGTCACAAGATGTACCTAAACCAGACTCAAACACTAGCCATGGCTTTTGGCCTCAAACTGTCCCACAAAAACAATGATTATGATTCAATTTCTGATCCATCCCGTACAAGTCCATGGTAGGAGCACTGTAGTATGCCACTATTACACGTCCAGAAATTTCATTCAATGTCAACAAAGCATGTCAATTCATGCTTACACCTAAGGAGAGCCACTAGAAGGTTGTTAAGAGGATTCTTCGTTGTTTGGCTGGAACCTTGGAACTTGGAATCACACTTAGACAGGCAGCGACACCAAAGTTCCTCAACCTCAAGGGACACTCTGATGTAAACTGCGCCGCGGATGTTGATGATCACATGTCTAGTGTGAAAGCAAATATAGGAGCATTGTGGATCTCACAGCCGAACGAATTTGGGTTCAGTCCTTACGCATTAAACTAAAGGTTCCCACTGCTGGTGCAAGACCAGTAGTATACTATGATAACTTGAGTGAGATTATGCTTGCTCACACTCCAGTCTTGCACTCAAAACATGGAGTTGAATCTTTTTCTAAGAGAAAGAGAAAAAAAAAGTTGTTGATGGCACACATAACCTCAAGAGCAACCAACGGATATACCCACTAAAGCAGTGTCTAAAGCAAGGTTCTTAGAGATGAGACCTAAGTTAGCTGTAACAGTATTCCAATCCTGCAACGAGCCCAATTTCAAGGGGCATAACAATGTGAGTTGAAGAGTGACCAAGTAAGAGTCTAGAAGTGGCAAAAACAATTAAGTTGATTTGGTAGACAGTTAAAGAAGGTGCCAGCTAGGATAGATCTTACAACTAACTTAAGGATGACAGGTCTCTTCTACTCCTTTGAACTAACTTACTGAATAAGCTACTCTGCCATCTATATAAGCACAGAACTATGCTTGAACGCAGTAATATCAACTCTTTCTTCTCTTGTCTCATTCTTCTCCCCCGTCCTCCCTGTCTTTCTCAAGCTCTATCACCCATTTGGTTAGATAAGCGGATCAAATGATTTTATTGTTTGGCAAAGTTCACATCTTCAAAGGTGCCAATTAACTTTTGTCATTAAATGAGACCAGCTGTGGAGATCAAATGATGTTATTAACTTATTATCTTTTGCCAAATTAACTTCTTCAAAGGCACTAGTTAACTACAGAACCATTGAAATGGGTCTTGAGACTATTAAGAGTTTTTATTTGTCATTTTAAAATCCTGATTGTTGGATTGTCCTTCACCTAGTCAATATCCTTGAGGTTTCTGTTGCCTTCAATTAACATGTTCAAACCATCATAGGCATAAGTCTACCATTTTTTCCTTTAGTAAGTGCCGCCCTTACATCCTCTGAATTCATACATTTAATCTTATCATTTCATGTATGACCACTCCTTGAAGACAACATTTCCTTTTCTGTAAAACTTTTTAATGTTGGCACTTCATTTAGTATTTAGTTCCCTAAAGTATCACTAGTCTTAATTATTGCACAATAAAAGGTTACATTAACCTTTAAAGGAACCTTTTAAATTACACATAAAGCATACCTCCATTTTATCCACCAGGCACAAATGCTATGGTTAACATCTCCCGCTATCTCTTCATTATTTTGTACGAAATAACTGTCAACTAACTAGCAGTATCGTATGATATTCAATTATAACATCCACGGCGGTGCTAGCATACCTGTTGCCAAACTTCCATATACCTATTTTACTTTTGTTTAAGGGGAAATTTGGGATCCCAGTTCTTCTTTGACATCTCTAGTTTTGTTGTTTATTCCCTACCCTTCCATAAGATCTTTATTCAGCTAAAATCAAATTGGTTCCTTTATTAAACTTCCAGAAACCATACTGGTTCTCTAAAACGCAAGTCCCTAGTCATAGTCTCCATTCTATTACTCAAAACCCAAAGTTCCACTGTAGACAACAGAATAGAAGTTCTCAATTCTAACAGGGGTTGCCTTCAGGGGGCATTTCATCAAGATGAGGAGGAGGATAATAGAAATTATTATGCATCATCCTGTGGCAAGATCTTTGCCTCTATGTGAATTGGCTTTTTTGGTATCTTAAAGGAATCATGGCTTTGCCCTATGAAATTACAGCAAGTTCTTCTCATTAAGTTCAAAGGCATTGGCTAACATAAAAGTGCAAAGATTCTATGGAAGTCCGCAGTTTTTGTAAGGCTCTAGTGCATATCGATGTAAAGGAATTCCAGGAATTCCAAAGATTCCTTTTCAATGATTTCCTTTTTTGCGTCCCTTTGATCCTCAACACATGGTTTGTTTAATTGGGTATTTTCAGCTGACACTCAAAGGGATTGACATGCATTGTTGCTTGTTTCAGAGCTACGCTTTTTGTGCAAGGATTGTTTATCCTCCTTTGTATATTCTCTTTTATTCTACTGAAATAGATTTTTTCTATCAAAATCAAATTCTCAATTCTTAAAATAAAGTTCTCTCTAGGTTTCGCCCTCCACTATAAAGTATGCCTGTAAAATTTCTAATTCTCCAATAAAAACAGACAATTCTTCATGTTCTCCTACTTGCCTCTTTTGTTCCCTGCCCTGCTGCTGCATAATCTCTTCTATTCCTTAAACCCTGACTCTGCTTGCCAGCATTTTTCTCATTTTTGAATTGGATATGACCATTTAAAATTAAATATGACCTTTTATGAGTTTACAACATGGTACTGATGGTAGTGGCTTATGATAGTATTTGGGTATTAGTGGATGCATCAATTTAGTACTTTACACCTTAATTATTTTTTGCACCTTTTAGCATTTTCTTTTTGTTAAAGCGCCTTTTTATTTATAGAAAGCTATGTAATTCTTTTTTATTTAGGCATTTTATGATGCTTTGAATCTTACCATACAAAAGCACCCACATACCACAATTCATGATTCAAAATTTGGTCAACTGATTCAAGGTTTGACAGTTATGGAAGGATTTTAATAATTTAACTCCTACATATGCACCATTAACTGTGGAAGTTTGGAATGTCTCTATGATAAGCAATTTTGAGATGGCATCTATGCTACAAAATCCTACCACGTAAAACCAGATATTGCTGAAGTATAAGAACCATAAGTTTAACCAGTATATATTGAAAGAAATATAACGACTTCTAAGTTCACAATGCACACATCCAATAAAACAAGCATATGCTGTTGGTTGACACAATTTCATCATTTTGTTCATCTAGAAGAGTAACAACATTGCTTTGTTTCCGCAACTAGGCAAAATCCAAGTTATATTTCGTGAGTTTGTACTTCATATTGTTAAGGTATGTGTGCATCTGTATATACTTTATTTTATTAATTTAAACCAAACATGCTTTGGCATCAGCTGGCCAAGATAAGCTAAATGCTTAAAACAACTTTTATTTTGTTTTCAAAAGCTAAAATGATCAAATTGTACAGAATTTATTTCTGAGAGTGAAAAGAAAGAAAATCACATAACAAAGAAGTATGTAGAAAAAAGTTCAAAGGCTCTAATCATTCAATCCAGCTGCTATTACTCCTAGAGAGAGAGAGAGAGGAGATGTACCGTCGCAATCTTTGAAACTTTTGAGGATAATGAGATAACAAAGCCTACAGACACAAGAAGAGGTGGTAGAAAGCAAGGGGTTACAAGAATGAACAGACACTTTCAGGAAAATCATACAGCAACAAATGAACAGCAAAGGAACTATTACAAGGCATTAGAATTGTGCCAGTGTTCATAGCATGTGTGCTAGGGAATGGGAAGCAAGAAACTAATACCTTATGGGCAGGTGGAAGCTTTCTGAAAGATCTCTCATATCGACTAACATCCTCCTCTGCAGCATCAGGATAGCTGCACGCAAAGTCAATGAAAGAAATGTAGATACCTTGAGTGTTCTTTCAACGAGTTAGATGATAGTGTTAGAGACACAATTAATTTTAAAGCTAATAAACATACAGTAAATAAATAAATTACAACAAGTATAACAATAATATGAACAAATGAAAGCAACATAATTTCAAAGGCATTTCATACTTATGAATATAGGTACATTTGCACATTTCAAGTTATAAACTGAAAATTTATGGTGATGTTCAAAAATAAAAGGGAAAAAAACCACCAAGTACAACAGAAGTAATAGAATAAAAGTCAAAAAAAATAAAAAGAATCATTCCAACAAAGAAACCTTGCCCAAACTGGAAACAGCAAAAGTGATCCGTCTTAAATATAAGCAGTTATACTAATAATTTCAATAGATTAAATATTATATCTTAATAAAATTATGTCACTACAATCATGTTTTAGGAAGAGTTACATTTCACCACAACAAGCGAAAACAAAAATAAAACAGCCACGGAAAGAGACCTTTATTTCCTTTTGAGACATTCTAAGAAGGGTAAACAACCATTTTGACACGCAAACAATTCAAGTTCCAACAAAATAGTCCATGAATAAAAGAAAAGCACTCATGTCGCCCCCAAGGATCATAAAAGCTAGATAAACTTCACCTCCCCCACGCAAAAGTAGAATCTTTGGAGTGCCAAAATAGGGGTTTACACTTCCACAGCATCAATGTATTGGAGAGAAAAGAAATCATATTTAAAGGTAACAGTCACAACAAGAATAATAATAACAATAACAACAAGAGCAAGAGCAAGAAGAAGAACAAGAAAAACATGAACAATAATAATAATAGGTTATACTTGAGGTATGCACTAATGATGCGCCTAAGGGACTGGATTTCAAGAGCTTCTTCAAGCTTCAAACGGCGACTTTTCTCCTCTTCATCAGACATAACCATTCTTTGCTTCACTCCCCCTTCTTCTTTTTCCATAGTTTCGGCTTTCCACTTCTAGAGTACTACAAAGCAAGGAAGCCAGGTTATACTAACAGGGCGTTTTGGAAAGCACATGAAAATTCAATTCTACTAAAAACTATGGAATTGAAATCAATGGTCTAATTTGGTGATGGAATTGAACCCTAACTAAAAATTGAAATACACACCTTCATAAACACCAGCGAGCCCTCCACTAAAGTGTTTCTTTCCTCTCCAGCGCAAGTTCAGGAATTAGCGGCGGTCTTAAGTGTACTGCATATAGAAAAAGAGGGAAAAAGACGCGTAGAAGAAGAAAAATGAGAATGAAATGAAGAAAGCAAGAAGAGAGGTTATGGAAGTAATGACAATAACAGTCATTAGAAGCAGCAGAAGCAACATATTGATCAAACAGCATCAGCTTTGTTCAACGTTCAACCATAAAATTTAAAGGCTAAGTAGCACAAAAAGGATTTTTTTTATTTCAATAAAGAGAAGCCTGGGAAAAAAGGAGCAGACCTGATCGGAGCGAGCGGAACAGAGGGCACCGGCGGCGGCGGCAGCAGCGCCACCAGAGTAGCAGATAGGAATTGCGAATTGTGGATGAATGACGAATCAGTGGCTTAGGGTTATTGTTTTTTTAATTTTTACTTTTCCTTGTACTTCCACAACCAAAAGGGGAGGATTTTTTTATTATAAAAAAATAAATCACCCAAAATTAGGGGTGTTACGTGGATATGGTAGGTGGATAGGATTTTGAGCCAATCTTAATCTTACCTGGGCTTGAGATTTTTATTAAACTCAACTCTATTTTATATTTATCTTACCTGGGCTTGAGATTTTTATTAAACTCAACTCTATTTTATATTTATTTGTAGGTTGAGAATATCCAACCCTGTTCTTTATCCATTTCTAACCGTGGTATGTGATTCTATCTTGTGAGTTGTGAGTTATAAAAAAAAATTAATATGATTATATAATTTGATAATTTAAAATAAAATTAATTTTTATGTAAAAAAAAATTAACTTATCAATTAATAATTTTTGTTTAGTGACTAAGAATTTTTTGTATTTAGTGAAAAATCTTTGGTTCAACATACACTTTAAACATATTTTTATATAAATATATAACATATATATATGTAAAATACGGGTTGGTCGGTAGAATTGATGCTCAACTTGTACTCTATATCGGGTTAACAATCCTATCCGACCAGGTGGGGTCAGATTGGGTACCCACAGGTAAGGTGCTGCCCCTACCAAAAATGTACCAAAATTATTTTTTCATTCATAAAAATACTTTTAAATTTTATTATCGAAAAAAATAGAATTAAATTTTAATTTCACCCTAAAATTTGATCCGATATTCAATTTGACCCTTACAATTTTATTAACCCTAATTAGAACCCTCGAATTAGCATTAGAAGTGGCAACACTACCCGAACCCGCGAGTACCCACCCCACCCCCACCCGTTCGGGGCGGGTAATTACCCGCACCCACACCGAGGCGGGTTTTAGCGGAACGGGTTCTTGGGCGGGGTGGGGCGGGCGGGGCGGGATCGGATTTACCTAAATCTGACCCCGTCCCGCCCCGATATATATAATAGATATATAAATATATATATTTTTAATATATAATATATGTAATATATATAAAATAATTAGTAAACTTATCAATTGCATTCTTCTCAATTTGATTTCTACAATCAACAACAATTTCACATACTATTTTCCTACAACTAAGAAAAAAGAGGAGAATGAAAAATTGAAAATAAATTGGATTGTTAACCATTTAATTGATTTTGATGGTAGGGATAAAATTAGAACTAATGAAATATTTTAAGGATAAAATTACAATAAACTAAACAATATAGAGGTATGTTTAGAATTTTTTGAAAACTTAAAAGATAAAATATATACTTCGTGTGATGCATATGTTCTATACCTGTTGGATTAAATTGAACTCTTCTAAACTTGACTATCAATCAACACTAGAATAAATTAAGATTTTAACAATGATATTCAAGCACAAATATGTCCAAAGTATTCGTCTATTGGCAATAGATTCTTCTTTAAACTTTGCACCTATTGGCATGGTAATCACATCCTTCATATACCTCCAAACCCGGTTGGTTCAACTGAGATTCTTCAAAGCAAGCACAGCGCTTACTCATCTTTCCTGTCAAAGCGATTTCTAGTGGCCTCTGGACCATCCTAGGGTGGCCAATGTCACACCATACCTGACCAAAAGGGGAAACTTGTGTCATCTAAACAATCTATGTTAGCAATGGATAGTTTAACTAGAAAAATATGTCGATGATTTCACTGGCAACAAATCTGTTTTTGTCCCGACCCATTTTGAAGCAAAACAAATTTATAGAAGCTTAATCCCAGTTAGAACAGCTATCCTTTTTCAATCATGCATAAAAACTTGCTGTTTCATACCATTCAATTATGATATCAAGAGCCATGTCATAATTAGATGTTTCCACTAGAAAAAAAAGTTGACACAGAAAAAAGTTGAGTGTAAGTTGTACGAAATATTTCATACAACCAAAGAGCAGGTGGTAAGTGCTTCGTTTTCATAGTCACCGGTACATGATAAGTTGTATATTGAAAGCTTCAATTCTTAACAAAGAAGTGCACACTGCAGTCGAGTCAAACAAGAACAAAATAGCCTTTTTTTTACACCTTCACAAAGCCTTGTTTATTTATTATGATAATAAAAGAAGCATAATATAACAATCAACTGCACTCTAGTACAATGATGCAATTAAAGACGTGGAAAATGGGGTTACAACTTACAACTAATGAGAAGACTCAAGATAGTGTGGTAGAAGAAATTCCTATTGGTGTAGGACTACATCAAGAGTTATTTATAAACCCATAAACTATTGAACCCTATCAGGTCTGTAAAGACACCGTTCACACTTATCTCTCTTGACCGCCCCATGTGTGCTCTGTTTAGATTTAATTCTACCTCAAGTCACTTGTCTATTTGATAGAAGAATACGTTTCATTTAAGCACAATTTTTTCAACCTACTTAATTAAGATTATTGCAATTTGGTGATTGCTATAGTACCTAAAAGTGTTTGTCTAACTTATCAAAAAAGGTTGAAAATCAATATTTAATTTTAAAAGTATAGAAGTAAATAATTATTAAATATTCAAAATTTGCCATAAAAAGTAAGTTAGGCAAAAGTTAGACACTAAGTTATGGACACCATAGAACTCACCTTGCAATTTTCACTAGATTCTCTCATTTATTTTTCCTTTTGGAGCAGCAATAAACTATTTTGATTTGCTGAAGAATGGTGTTTGGTTGAAAAACTGAACAAATAAAAAAGAAATCAAGTAACCATGGCTCACCCCCTATATGAATGCAATTGGTTTTGGGAGACAAAATGTCAATTAATAAAAGCAACTCAGTTATTCATCTAAAATAATGACAGCACTTGATACCTCGCCACCCTCATCTTGGCTCCATCTTGAATTGCACGAAGGTAATTTAGCTTCTTCAATCTTCTGCTTTTCTAGAAGCTGTGCACCTCTGGCAGCCTTTGCTTCAACTCCTTTCATATATTTGGTTGGATTCCCTTGGCCATCATAGTATCGACCTACTAGCTTCCCAACATACCTATAGAAGCATGAATGAAGAGTCGAGTAAACATTCTGGCAATATGCTGTGAGATAGAGAAGCAACAGTAGCATAAAACATATATTTCCTTATGCCAAGACATAAGCTGCAAAATGGTTGATAGGGATAGCCACAAATAATTAATAAATAAATAAATGAATAATATAAAATTCACGCAACCAAGATATTAATATAAAAACTACGCCTTGTTCCACTAGACAAAGCCAGAACACCTTATATTAATGAAGGCATAAAAAGATTATTACAACAGGTAGATATGCAAGCTTTTAGGGTGTCTTTGACATCCTGCTAGTGCTCAGCTCATGGTTTATTTTAGTGGTGCTTTTTTATCCGACATAAAAAGGGATTGCAATGCATTGCTGCGTGTTCTATTTGATTTCTGCATTTTATGAGGATGCTTTATCATCTTTAGTACTTTTCTTTTCTATGGTAATAACATTGTGTTTCAATTAAACAAAAAAAGCTTCTGGAAAAATTACAACAACTCTAACAGAAGAAAAATGATTTCCAACCGATGGTCATTTATCAGAATTATAGTTCAAATTTAAGATCTCATTAATAAATTCATCACTGAAACTGTAACATAACAATGACATTTTTATAAACAAAAAAAGGTTTCAGGTGGTACCAACTTAATTGCTTTTGTTTTTCCCCCTGAAGCATGTTACCAAAATGGCCTAAAATTATAAAATACTTTCCTTACCCATGCACATGAAATAGTACAGCTATTTTCTAGAAGCTATTATATTAAGAAATAAAAAGCAAAAGAGCAGCAGAGAAGCTGCTTCATCTCCATGCTTATAGAACGGCCCATGAAACACTGATTACCATAACAGAGGCCATACAAGCCTGCAGCAACAGCACATTGCTAGGACTATGAAATTGTATGAAACAAATCATCTGATATTAATCCACTGTGCCTTAATAGACAAACTAAAGATGTGGCTTGAGTGGCATCTTGATTGAGAGAGAGAGAGAGAGAGAGAGAGCAGGAACTTCAGATGATTTACGAGATTTGGAAATCAAAGGACTTACAGAAAATCAACTCTTTCAAGATTTAAATTTTCTTTGTTGCAGTGGCAGAGAACTTGGTAGAATCAAATAAAACCAAAAGGGGACTGCCAAAAATGAAGCAGCCTAATACCTATAGACTAAGATTGACCATTCACATGCATAAAAAACAGATTTCCACAAATAAAATAAAATAAAAGGATGGATGTGAATTAAGAAATCCGAAGGTTAAATCCCAATCTATATTACACAAAGTATAACTTGTAATATGTTAAGTATCTAAGGAAAGTGGGAAACCACACCTTAAAAGCTAGTTGTTAAGTGGGAAGAATCAATCTCCTTAAATACAACGTCAAGCATCCCACACTATCCGATGTAGGACTTTGGGCACCCCATAATACCCATGTCCATAACAATACACCGACCTTGGAGAGCTAACATCCATGGCAGTTTCACTCTATCGACACTGATCCAGTGGTAGCCACTTTGCTATCGACTATCAATATTCGATATTCACATTAATCCAACCTACAGATAGCCCTTTCCATGGTGCCGACAACCAAGACTCTGATACCATTGTTAGGTATCTAAGGAAAGTGGGAAACCACACCTTAAAAGCTAGCTGTTAAGGGGGTAGAACTACTCTCCTTAAATAGAAAATCAAGCATCCCATACTACCCGGATGTGGGACTTTGAGCCCCTCATAATGCCCAAGTCCCTAACATAATACAGTATTATTTTATGAGTAACTTCTTTCTGAGTAAGAGACTAGGTTTTGTAGAATGAAAACTCACTTATAAGTTTTGAAGTAGAAATCCCTCCATTCAACAACGCTCTTTACCTGCCATCCACAGTTTAATACACGAGTCCTTGATATTACATTTACATATGACAAATTCAAATAAATCAGGAAAGTTTTAAATTAAACAAGAGTATGAAACAAGATGAAAAGAACAAGAAGATTGATGTAGATGCTTAGAATACGATATGCAACCAAGAGACTTATCAACTATTTAAATCACTAGATTTCTATTGAAACTAATTTTCATCAGCAATCTTGACAATTTGATACATCATATGAGTAGCCCAACTGAAAATGTTTCAGTCTTGAGAAGCCTAAGAAGATTAAAAGTTGGAGGTGTTTCAATCTTGAGGCCTAAGAAGGTTAAAAGTTGGAGGTCCAGGATTTTTAATAAGCAAGCTAAGGTAAAAAATAACACATGTTCAAATCTATATACCCTCTTAAATTGGAAAATTAGAAAACTCATGCTCATAAAAACACAAAGTGTATTTATGGAGTTCAACTATGTTACACCCTGTAACACTAAAGTAAATCCTGATGTAAATCGTACTATAGGAGTTACCCCAGGTAAGGTGAGACCTCAATGCAATGTATATGCAAGGAAATCATAATCTAAATGACAGGGAATCTGCTGCCTTTTTGATACACTTAGGTCTCCTTGATGATTTTCCTTTCTCTTCTAACCCATAAGGATATGGTCTCTTGACTCCCATGGTAGTTTCAATTGTAAATCCTTTTTTCAATTTCTAACACAAATCTTAAATACAATCTGTTTCCATGTAGACTACCCAACTTGTAAGTCCAAAGCTCCCTCCCTTTAAATCAAATCTTTTATATGGATAGTTGTGCTTACTAGAATTAATGCCAATTACATGTTGCGGGTTCGAAGGCCACATAGGACTATCTCCCTTGATGTGTGGGGTAAATAAGAATCAAATTTCACATCTATTTTTGCATTGTCCCTGTGATTTTATGGAACAAATTGTTTAGTATCTCTGATGGATGTTGGGTTCCCACTAACTAGGTTTGTTTGGTACCGAAGTAGGAAAGAAGCAAAATCTTTGTGGAATTGAGAATTCTTCTAGTACGAGAAACAGATTGGGAACAGAAAAGAAGCAAATCATATTGACCATAGTTGTCAAATCCCGAATTGTTTCTCCTCGTCTTAATGAAATTCCTCTTTTATTTAAAAAAAAAAAGAATAAGGGACAGAGGGAATTGTATACGTTCCAGGGGAGGGAGTGTGATACTTATAACTTGTTAGAGGTGGTGGGGTGGGGGTATATAAGATGTGGGAGGATGCGGACAGGAACAATAAAAATTGCTGGGAATTAGACTCACACTGGGAGAGAGAATCAAGCCTCTCAAAACGCTGGCACTATTACTCTTTCTTCTCTTCTTTATTTTGTACTAATACATTTAGGAGGGTAAAACCACTCTGGTTGTACTTCATATCCTGCAGTTTCAGCAATTATTTTACTATAATTTTACCTTCACTTGATACCAGTTGTTACAAACATCTGCGCCTTCCATTATATTAGAACCATACTTTTGTCCTACTATATTTCTCCAATATCCTAGGCACACTTTCTATATGAGAGTTGCTAAGCTCCAGGTGTTCTAACTAAGCCAAAAGATATAAATTTGAGATTGAAATAAAAGTAGAAGTTAAAATATCAGCAATTCTTTCTATGATTCAAGTTAAATATACTAGGAACTAGAGAAATATTCTAAAATCAAATGCACACGGAAAATTCTTTTAATCTCTAAGTGAATAAAGTTAAAGAACAAAAGAAACTACCTCAGTGCTTGAGAGACCACGCAATGAGTCAGTTAGTCCATCTCCTGCATGACCAACAAAAAGGAAGATAAAGAATTAAAAGACATTTAAAAACTATCAAATAACCCCCGCCCCCTCTTTTCTTTGTTTTTTTTCCAGGAGCAGCACTGGAGGAAGAGATTTGGTGCAACACAACCATAGTAATCCTTCAAAGAATATTTTTTTAATTAGTTAAGTCTTTCATGATAAAGAAAAGGCATCAATTTAAGGACAAATTCACGTCTAGTTACACCTTAGAGGCACTTATAAGGGACCAAAGTAATGTCTCAAAATATTTCAAGGAATAAGGTGATGCATATATATCTTTGAAGGAGTAATTTGAGTGTTCACTCTTCATTTAATTCCCTTTCAATTTTCAAGCATTCCTTTCCTTCTTCTACTCACTTATTTATTGTTTCTCTTTAATAAAATTCTCATTATTATTGAAAACAGAATTAGATGACCTTCAAGGTTGTTGAAATATAAATTAATACAAGATACAATCGCAACTCAAGCAAAAGAACATTATTTTACTTACCAAAAGTTTCCAAAAATGAAAGTATAAAGAAAGTCCATGGTTAAGCAAACAAATGTAAAATCTGATGATTAAAAATAGAGAAAGAAGAAAACCAAAGTGTTCAAGAACAAAACTGATTCTGTTTAGTTATCTAGTATCTTTTATTTTATTATCAGAATACGTAAGTGCAATTTAAGACAATATGAACATGAGAGATCTTCGAAAGACTCTTTCTACGATATATATTGGAAAATAGTAGATCATCAACATCTCGAACCAATAAGACTGTATCAAATATTGCAAAATCACAACTAAATATAACACAGAAACTAAAACAGAATGTTTGATCAAGAAAAGTTATTTCGATTTGGATAATTTGGAAAATTTTATTTTTGGGGAGAGCATATCTTTTGTTGCGAAGTTTTCTAAAAATTTCAAAAATGCCCTAACGTTTAATTTGATTAAATTTTACCCCTAACATTTGAAACAAGTTTTATCATCCTACATGCAGCTTACATAATATTTGGTTGTGTCAATGTCACCAGTTTTCTTGCAGGAAAAGAATTCTAGTTCAATATGTAAATATTAGATAGTAACTTTGCAAAATCTTTGAGGTGAAAACAGTGTTAACCCCACTCTAATACCACTCAAATATTTCTAACATGTTTCCACAAGGAAAAAAAGTTGTAATACTACTTGATCACATACGACTTTGCATGGACAAAATAATTATGACCAATATCTCATAATGGACTTCCCAAGCAAAAGATTATTTAAAGTGAAAGATTAAATGTCTTTCAATATGTAATTGCGAAGTTACCATTGGTGTCTGAAAAGACATTCCACCTACATGTCTAATACAATCATACAAACCAGACCAATAAAAGCCTTATCAATACGTACACCATCTTTAATACTCACCAACTTCTAGTTATTCAATTTCTCAGAACAAAACAATAATAAGTAAATGGTGTGTGAATCAGTCTAAAACTTATGCAGCCAATCTTATGACACAACAACAGAAACATTTAGCCTAAACATTAGGATTAAAAGAATAGAAAACATAATGAAGGAGGAAAAAAGCATAAAAGAGCTCCAGAAGTAAAGAATTCCTTGCCATTGCCACAAACAAAAAAGGAATAACAATGCAATTTTGACAATGCATGATTTAATCATTAGAAAACAACAACCCACATAACTCTACTACCTGTGAAGTTTCCAGATACAAATGCACGAGAAGCATCCCTGTTTTAATCAAGTTGAAAAGAAAACACTGTCAATATGAGTAATCGAGAAATTGGGGATGTGTTTATGAGACTCTAGTTAGAGCAAGAGGGAAAGGGAGAAAAGAGGAGGAGTTTAAAAGAATGTGGTTGTGAATCCATTTGACTCTTCAAACCGTTTTCTCTCTCTCTCCAAAATTCAAACCGAGTCTCACAAAAACACACCCTCAAATGAAATATTTCATACAATTCTAAGATCAACAAAGAAACATGCCTTCCAGCAAAATGATTGTATCCCCCTCCTGCACCATAATGAGATTTTCCTTTGGTTACATCAAACACAGATCTATTTCCAACAAAAGAAAAAAAAAACATAATAATAAATATAAGAGTAAGCAATCTAATCAGTAATCACGAATTCACGAGCAGACTCAACACGGTGCAAAACATATAGGTAGCTCACTACTTCAAAGAAACCCTAATTTTTTAGAACTATGAGATAGAAAACAGAGAGTAATACCCGAGAATTCCTAGAAGGATTGGCAACCGTTCGTCAGTTCCGTTAAATAAAGCAAGTTCTTCAGCACTGAACAACCTCTACCAGACAAAAAATGAAGAGTCAAAATTGAACAAGCACGGATAGAAATCTCGGAAATCCAGAATCCAAACCTGGGGAGTGTAGAATTTGGGGGAGAATGTGAGAAGCAGAGCAGCGAGAAGAACCAAAAGAGCGATCCCTGAAAGGGGAGAGGTTACTATACTCTTCAATGACATCTTGTAGAAGTAGTTCATTCAGTTTTCAGACATAGTGGCACCGAAAGAAACAGCTCAAAGTTTAGGTCAAACTAGAGACAAGCTTTGGAGGATAATCTGACTAAATCCCCAAGATTGGGATTGTACACTAATTCCACTCCTAAGTTTCAATTGCACTATTTTGGATTTCAGAATAAAATTTGAACTGTATAATAGTCGTCAATGATCAATGATCACACTTTTAAAATAACGTGATTATAGAATAAGTTATCAACTGTGACCATAAAATAAGTTATCATTAAACCGTAATCTAAAGCATGGTCATCAGAACTGAACTAGTAATCGAATCGATCAGACTAGTAGATCGTCGGATTATTGGTTCAATCAGTAAATCATAGAGATTGACAACAATAATAATCATGATCATAGATTAAAAAAAGTATCATAACCATAGAGTTATAGTCACACAAAAATAGGTCACGGATAGAAAATTATTACCTAAAGTCAAAAACAGTAATTATGTATGATCATGATTTTTATTAGTTATAATCTATGAGGATTTGGATTCTCTAAATTTTAAATTTCACTTTAGAAAATTGAGTGTGATTTCTCATCATTTATTTTATAAGTGGGATAAAAAAAAAGTATGAGAACGAAACTATTCAAATGTGAGAGATTACACATTATCCTCTAAAGTAAAAATTTAAAATTTAGAAGATTCAAATTCGAATCTATAATCATATTTTTAAATCATGATCATAGATAAAAAAATATTGTAGTAAATGTTAAAAAAGAATACAAACTCTCTTACTAAATTGTCAGACTGAAACTTGATGTATACAGAAGAAAAGTAAAACCAAAGAATCAGCTGTGGTTTCAGCACTTTTTTAGTTTTTTTTTTTTTAAATAAAATCTACTTATACTACTAAAATGTACTAACATGTAATTCTATTACCAAATATACTAATATATATATATATATATAATGTCTTTAGTATTGTGTCTAACTTATTTAACAAAAAAATTAATAATAATATTATTTTTTTTTTTTTAAATAAATTAAATAATTTAGATTATATTATATATATATATATATATATATATATATATATATATATATATATATATATTATATATATATATATATGTTCACTTTTTATGTGAGTATTTGCCCTTGACATTTTTATGGATTTAGATGTGATAGTAAAAAGAGAATAATGGTTTGAAGATTGAAAATAAGGGGAAAAAAGGCCAGGGAGCCGATGTGAATATTTACCCCATCTCATAATCTTTTACATGAAGCTAAACATGAAAAATTAAACAAGATGTTTAAGTTCTATAGTCAACCATATACACTATTTTCATGTATATTAACATGTACGTGCTCAAAAGTTTGACCAAACTTGTGAAATGGGTAGCCAGGCCACTTCTATGACCCTACCATGATCCAAGATAAACTATAGAATTTTATAAACAACAAATAAAAGCAGTTTGATATGCACATACTGCCAAGAACCACAGATTAACCACTTTATTTGTTAATGTGTGACTATGTTTTCTTCTCATCCTTTTCAATAATATGGGGATTGAGTTCTTCATCACCAAAATACTCTTCAAAATATTCTTCATCACTATCATCTTCATCGTCATCATAATACTCTTCCTTATCATCATCTTTATCACCCTCTCCACTTTCTAAATGAAATGCAGCTGATTGTGGACCTCTTAACCTTTCTTGAATTTGATCTATGATCACTGTCCCCTGATATATTAACAAGAAATATCAAAGAATAAGAAAGGAAAAAAATTATACTGGTTATATATGATGTTAACAAATTAGCTTACCATCTTATGAAAACCTTCTTCAAACATTTCTAAAAATCCAGCAACCAAACGATCAGCATTTTCGACCCATTCATTAGGATGCATACCAGCATTCTTTGCAACAATTTGAATCTGGATGAACAACGAAAATTTTTTTATGTCCATTATATTTCCAATATCTTACATGAAATTTAAAAATGTGTGCTATAAAAATAAATATGAATCTATCAGCAACAAAAAACTTCTTAATTTATGTTAGAGTAAACGACAAATATATTCCTGAAGACAAATAAGCCATCGACTACATGAAAATACAAAAATATTTTTCACTTTCTAAAACGCTGTTGAGGATAAATAAGAGATGAAACCAGCTGAAAACACAAATTAAGACCATCAAACTTCAAGGATCTGTAACTGAATATATGTCCAGGATCAAAAAGGTAACAAACTCACTTTCTGCATTAGGTGCACCTCTTACTAGTGAGGAATTTGTCGAAGCAGTAGCTCAAGGCTTAAATGAGGATTACAGTGCTTTTATTACTATGATAAATTCAAAGGCTGATGAAATAACTGAGAGTGAGGTGGAGGCATTATTAGTAGGACAAGAAATTAGTTGAGAGATTTAAAAGAATGTACTTGGCACTATGCATGTAAATTTGGCTCAAGGTTCAGAATCAAACTGCAAGAACACCAACACAATTACTCTACATTTCACAAATCAACAACATAACTATCAAGGAAGAGGTCAGGAGTTTCGAGGACGAGCTCGTGGTCGAGGATTTAGAGTGGCAGATCCTTCTATTACGGCAATTCAAGGCCGCAATGTCAGCTATGTGGAAGGATTGGACACATTGTATGGGATTGTTATCACAGGTTTAATCAGAACTATCAAAGACCTTATGAAGCAGCATCAAATCCACCAGCTCCACCGTCTTCAGCCTTTCATCAACCACAGTCACAAACAGACTCACAACCACGAGCATTGGTGGCAGCTGCGCCGTCAACCACACACCTTTGACAGATAGAGCGTGGTATCTGGACACAGGAGCATCACACCACCTTACATTTGATGGCAACAATCTAGTTACAGGCTCAGAGTACGAAGGCTCAGAGCAGGTGTTCACAGGTAATGGTCAAGGTATGTGCATCAATAATATTGGCAAAACTATATTATTTCCTGTATCCAACCCTCCTTATCAGCCCAACACACACTACTTTAAACTACTAAACCTACTACATGTTCCCTCAATCACGAAGAACCTCATTAGTGTAGCAAAATTTGCGCAAGATAATCACGTGTTCTTTGAATTCCATCCTTTTGATTGTTTTGTTAAGGATCAGGAGACCAACGATCTGTTTCTCAGAGGGTCTCTTAGAGGAGGACTTTATCATTTGACAACATTGGCATATTGGCCAGGGCAGCATCATCAAGCGGTTTACCTTCATCTGAAGGGAAGAAGCTTTGCAAGCAATAAAAGCCACTACATCTGCTAGTAGTGACCAGGAATCTCATTTTAGTGTACAAGAGTCTAGAATTAGTGTTGAGCATGAACAGAAAGGCAAAGAAAAGAAAAAGAAAAAGAAAAAAAAAAAAAAAAAAAAAAAAAAGTGAACAAAACAAAAGAAAAGAAGAAGGAAATACACATTGTAAAGCTGTGTCTGTGTCGCAGTTTGAAGTATGGCATAGAAGGTTAGGACATCCGGCTGCAAAAACAGTAGCAAAAGTAATGCAGCGTTGTAAAATTGTGGATGATGATATGAATAAAAGAGACACAACAGCTATTACTCCTTTGTGCAATGCATGTTGTCAAGGAAAACATCATAATTTGCCTTTCTCTGACTCACTCACTGACTATAACACAACTCTAGAGTTAGTCTACTCTGATATTTGGGGGCCAGCGCCAATCATCAGTAGTTCAGGTTTTAGATATTATATAATTTTCATTGATGCCAAAACCAGATACACATGTCTATACCTGCTGCAAAACAAAGCTCAAGCTCTCCAAGCCTTTACCCAATACAAATTGCTACTTGAAAACAAGACTGGACACAAGATTAAAAGTCTTCAAACTGACAATGGAGGTGAATTCCTCTCTCACAGTTTCACAGAATTCCTCATTCAGCATGGCATTGCTCATAGGCTTAGTTGTCCTCACACTCACCAACAAAATGGTAGAGTTGAACGGAAACACCGGCACATAACTGAAATGGGCCTAACACTACTCTCTCAAACCTCTTTGCCCCTAAGGTTTTGGGATCAAGCCTTCTTGACAGCCACTCATCTCATTAATCTACTACCCTCATACACTACAGATCAGAAAACACCATTTGAGCTCCTCAATCACAAAGAACCAGACTATTTGTTTTTCAAAACCTTTGGATGTGCATGTTATCCACAACTTAAACCCTACAACACTCATAAATTTGATTTTAAAACTCACAAATGTCTCTTTTTAGGTTACTCCTCTCATCATAAAGGGTACAAATGTCTCTCACCTTCCGGCAAACTCTACATTTCTAGACATGTCTTATTTGATGAATCTGAGTTTCCTTATCAATCTCTCTTCTTCAATCAAACTCCAAAACTGAAATCTGTTGTCCCACACCTCCAAACTATCACATCTGCACCATTGCACCTCATTCCAGCCCACACCATTGTCCAACAAAACCATCTCAATGCCCAAGCCACATCTCCAATTAGTACTTCCAACACCACTAGCCCTCTCATACATGAAACACCTGTTCCTAACTCAGATGCCAATTTACACCGTCAAATACTAGACCCTGCACAACAATCCCTTTCCCAACCATCTTCACCGTCCTCCACACCCTTAGCTCAACCTGAGTCTTCTGCCAATATTAGTGCTGCTCATAACTGTCCATTAACTGATACTGCTATGACTACTTCTACTTCTGTGTTTCCCTCAAGTAATGTAGGGTTAGCTGAGCAGCTAGAAAGAGGACATGTAGCTCTGCCCACTACAGCGCCTACTCGAACGCATCCTATGGTTACTAGAAGTCAGGCTGGAATTTTTAAGCCGAAACTGTTCACTGCACTGGTTCCGAATAATGTTGTAGACCTCACACAAGTTGAACCTTCTTCAGTGGTACAAGCACTAACCTCTCCACATTGGAAATCTGCAATGGATGAGGAGTATGCAGCACTTTTGAAGTGCAAGACATGGAACTTGGTTGAAGAGTCACCAACAGTTGAACCAATTGGATGTCGCTGGATATTTCGCATCAAAGACAGCCAGATGGAACAATTCAAAAACAAAGCGAGGTTGGTCGCAAAGGGATTTCATCAGCGAGAAGGTTTGGACTATGATCAAGTTTTTTTAGTCCAGTTGCCAAGCCTACAACAGTACGCACATTGCTGTCTATTGCTGTTTCAAAAGGATGGAGAGTAAGGCAGTTTGATTCAACAACGCATTTCTCAATGGGGATTTACATGAGAAAGTGTACATGGTGCAACCTGAGGGTTATGCACTTGGTTCTGGCCTTGTGTGCAAATTGGAGAAGGCCCTATATGGCTTAAAACAGGCTCCAAGAGCCTGGTTTCTAAAGCTAAGCAGCACACTTAGATTTGGTTTTGCAAGTACAACCTCAGATCCTTGTCTCTTTGTTCGACACAGTAAAGCTTCAACAATCTATTTTCTAGCATATGTTGATGACATACTGATGACTGGCACTAATCAAACTGAAGTTGATGGTCTGATCCAACAATTAAATAAAGTGTTCACTCTAAAAGACTTGGGGGAAATGAATTTTTTCCTTGGAATTGAAGTTGAAAGAACTAAAGCTGATACTCTAGTGCTGAAACAGTCTAAATATGTCAAGGATCTGTTGAAGAGAGCTGAGATGTTAGAGGCTAGACCCGTTACCACACCAATGGCTAGTACCTTAAAGCTTGATACAATAGGTACAACATTTGATAAGCCCTTTTTGTACAGATCCATAGTGGGTGGGCTGCAATACGCCACCATCACTAGGCCTGATATTGCCTTCTCTGTGAACAAAGTGTCCCAATTTATGCATGCTCCCCTGGAACAGCACTGGAAGGCAGTAAAGAGAATCCTTCGCTACCTAGCCGGGACAATTGAGTTTGGGCTTGAAATTCACAGAAGCAGCGACTTCAGAATCTTAGCATTTTGTGACTCAGATTGGGCAGCAGATCCTGTGGATAGACGATCAACAACATGGTATTGTATATTCCTTGGGGTGAATCTCATAAATTGGTCAAGCAGGAAGCAAACGGCTGTAGCCAGATCAAGCGCCGAGGCTGAGTTTAGAGCCCTGGCTGATGCCATGACAGACACTATGTGGCTGCAGAAACTCCTCCATGAAATGCACATACCGGCTGGACTTCCTCCAACATTGTTTTGTGACAATCAAAGCACAGTGCTCATGAGTCAGAATCCAATTCTGCACAGCCGATCGAAACATTTTGAAATTGATCTCCACTTTGTTCGACATAGAGTTGAGGACAAGCAGGCATATGTAGTCCATATTCCATCTCAAGATCAAATTGCAGATGTTCTTACCAAGCCAGTGAGTCATGATGCCTTCTTGAAGATTAGATGCAAACTAAGACTAGTTGACCAAGCCAAGCTCAAGTTGAGGGGGAATGTTGAGGATAAATAAGAGATGAAACTAGCTGTAGTGTAAGGCATGTGATTAGGAGTTAGTTATGCTGAGTTGTCAAGTTTGTTAGAAGGATAATTAGTTGTTAGAAAAATCTGTTTCAGCTGTAACTATAAATTCAAGAGAAAACCTACTCTGTAAGTAGTTTTTTTAAGAATCAATAAACTCAATTTCTCGTGCTCTTCTCTTCTCTCTTCTCTCTGTTCTCTACTCCCTTTCTCTCTCGCTCTTGCTCTCTTTTCAGATCTAACAGAGTTTTCTGATACCTTCAAATCCTCGGAATGATCGATTTGTCCTTATATACTTTAGACGGAAGAACTTGAATGTCTTGTATTTTAAAAAGTCAGAGACGTTTTTGTATTTTCAATTAGTCAATGACTTATGTGTCTTGAATTAAAAACTTAGAGACCTATTTGTCTTTCTCTCTTTTTGTTAAAACCTTTTGCTTTGGCATTTTACTTCTATGAAGAAGAATCCAGATTAACATTGCTCTTCTCTTAAATCTCGAATTCATCAAATACGCTATACAAAGGTTCTACTCTTTTACATATTGAAGTTGCATATCTGTTTAGATGAACATATAATTGAGATTAAGCACTAAAATTGTTTAATCTAGAATACTTTTGCAAACATTTATAGTTAGTTTTATGACATAATTGGGACAGAACCCATCAATGGAAACACCTTTGCTCATTTGAAGTAACTATATAATGTGCGAAATAGTGAATTGCAAAAGAAATAATATTACTTCTTTCTAGAACAATGACTTAGACTCATTCTGTTTTATTATATCTCTATAATAGTTTTGTCCAACAATCCTAAAATTCTTATATACTAAGAAAAACTACTTCCACAATGACCTTCAACATAGCATTCTTATTATAATTCCCTAAGGCCACTTTCTTTCACATACATATCCAAAAAATTGAAACTTTTATGGTTGTGCACATTATGTAAGATCTAATAGGCTAATACTAACATTATAGATAGCACTAGTTAGATAAGCTAATGAATTTCACTAACCTTTTCTTGTTGTTCTTTTACTTTCTCTTGTAAGGTTTTCAACCTCCTATTCACTCTCAATCGCTTTTCCTGTTTATATCAATACGACCATAGCAATAAGAAATCAGCTCCTTCAAAAAAGGTAGACAAATTGATGTTAATAAAAATAAATGAATCAATCATCACTTAATCCCACCTTAACATAGCTTACACCAAGATCTTTCCTTGAGTAGCCACGATCCAAGTTTCGTAATACATATTGGTTATAATCTTTTACAATCCTCATTATCACATCTGAAGTAGATATCCCTTCAGTCCGTTTCGTTTCCTTAAATTTTCCAACAGCCTTAACCTACATAACAGATCATTTGATAACTTTTACTTACTCAGAAACTCTTAGGATCAACAATCTTTAGTATTGTTTGCCTTTAACTAGTATAAACACTAAATTGTCTTTAACAAATAAATTTTATTAATTTATGTGTGTAAATTCTGAAAAATGTGGGTGCAAACTATGCAAAATTTCTATAAATATGAGTGCAAATGATCGCTGACTAAGGACAGACTAAAAATGATAATATTTGCTGGTGATGTAACATTCTTCTTACTTATTTTGTAAACATGAAAAAAAACTTAAATATTGAAGGGAAATGTCCTTATACATACAAATTCATAAACATCATTTCCTGCACCACTGGTATCTGCATATCTGTATAGAACATATACAAGAATGTATATTATACATTCATTATAGGCACATGTAATCAAGATGACATAATCAATTTGAAGAATGGAATTTAATTTCTAAGAATCTTACGGAAGAGAGTCATGAGCGACATAATCAATTTTGTGCTTGTCAAGAAACTCTTGATTGATAACCCAAGGTGCATCTGGAATGACTTCATCCACCCATCTGCTTAAAATACACAATAAAAATAAATTAAACCATACATATATTTATATAAAAATACATTAATAACTGATTTTAGCCACTGATTTTGATGTACAAATAGCATTTTTCATTAACATTAAAAGTCGCACTTGCAGTGACGAAGAGATTCATAACGTTCATCCTCGGTCATAACGGTTTTTCCTTTGTACTTGTGAGTCACTGCATCGCTACAGCATCCAACTAGAAGGTACGTGTTCGGAAATCTGAAACTCGAAAATGAAATATAATGAGGTAACGAAAGATTAGGTTGCAAAGGATATAATTATATGAGAAACTTAACGATTTCTTAGCTTGCTCGAGAGAACGGGCATGGCCGAAGTGGAAGAGATCATAAATTCCATCTGCGTAGACACGAACAGGACGATCCACAGGAGGAGGAGCTGTAGCAGACGCCATACTTGATCTCCTTCATTCACTCGTTTGCCCCTTTAATTTCTCTCTTTCTCATTTTTGTATTTTGTTTTCCCTTAGCTATCACATGCTAAATATGCGACTCTGCGTAACTCTCGTGTCCTATTTTGTTTTTTATTTGTATTAAAAGTTCTCTTTCCAAACTGCCTAGCCTAGATATTATTATTATTATGCACTTTTTTTTATCAATATTTAATCAATTTTAATAAGAGATAAATACCAAATCCGAAAGATTTTGGCGCTGACAAGATAGTACCTGACTTTTGTTATTAACAAAATAATCCCCAAAAAATTTTTAAATTTGACAAAATCACCCCTAATTCCTCCTCCTCTTCCTTTCCACCACCAATCCATTCTTCTTCTTCTTCTTCGGTGCCGGCGAGGGAGGACGCACGCGAGAGCTGGTCGAGATGGCACCTTCTTAACCATGATGCTGGAGAGTGCAGCGTGCGAGGTAGCAGAGGTGGGAGGCTTCGGGGTCACCGTAGATTCTAGCAACGCCGCACTCTTTACGTGGTTTTTCGTCGTCATCGGAAAAGAAGAAGAGAGACAAGTGTTGGTGTTGTTGTGGCTTGGGAATTGGAGAGTTGTGGTTGTGGGAGCTAACGTCACATGTTGTGGCGGTGGCGGTGGGTTTAGGGTGGGTTTTGTTGTGGAAGAGAGGGAAAGAAGAGGGTTTGGAGATATAGGTGATGGTGGTAGAGGTGGCGCACGACAATTGATGCGAGAGAAGAACAGAGATTCAAAAGTGAAGCAGCGGCTATGAGAAAACGTGTCGCCCTCCTCTATTACGGCACATTGGGTCGTACTCTCTTGCGTCGTTGTCGCAGGCATCCTGCCTCCCTCCCCCGAAGAAGAATGGGTTGGTTGGGTTGGTGGTGGTTTTAACATCGCTGGAGCTCTCTTCCGACAGTCACATTAGCATTTTCCGTTCACTGTGACATCATCTTTTCATGTTAGGGGTAATTTTGTCAAATTTTAAAATTTTTCGGAGACTATTTTGTCAATAACAAAAGTTATGTACCATTTTGTCAGCGTTAGAATCTTTCAAGTACCGATTTGATATTTACCTCATTCTAATAAATATTAAAGATTAAATTTTTCATTTTAAAATTTTAATAATATAAAAATAAAATATTAATTCAAAAAATAGTTAATATTAATAAAAGATATTAACTCTTAAAGGTGAGAGTCATTCGTGGTCCAAACTGAACATCCACTATATACATATGCATATCATTTTGAAGTTATAGATGTTAGCTTTCTAATGCTGCTAAAATTGTTTCATTTGGACTTCTATAACTCAAGTTATGCTTGTTGTAGTATAAAGAAGTCAAAGTTGACAGCATTTACATATTCTCTTCGAATGAGTTTTAGTTGTTCTTCTCCTCCTTTGTTATTGCTTAAAATCTTTTACAATTTCCTTCACATACCAAAACTTAAAGCAACTCCAAAAAATATTGATTAAAGTATAAAAATTTTAATTATAACAAAAAAATTATTAACTTTATTCAAAGAATTAATAAAGAAAAAAACTAAACATGCTCATGTATCACACACCCAAGTTCAACCACGCCATTCAAACTCAATCATATTGCACAAGGTGTTACATGGGAAACAATAAAATAAAAACGGTTCCAACGTGAGGTTTAGATGCCTTTGGGTGTAAGGTCTGACATCTTCTCCTGCAGGGATAAAGCTGTCCAAATTCTTCGTAAGGAGGTGAGGAATGGTACTTGTAAGAGACTCCGATATTTATATTAACAAGAATTTTAGGTAGGTCTTTAGTAAATTGAAATTCAAATCATTCCTGACGGATATTTATAAGTGTAGATGTGAAATCAATAACCACTTTATGAAGTAGTTTCACTTTCGTTGGTGGGTTTGTTATTGTCTTTTGTTAGAAGAGTTGTTGAGATTTTTTTCTAGATGAGTTAGAATTAGTTACTGATTTGTACAAGTAGGACTAGGATAGTGTCGCCGTGTCCGACTTCCATGAGATCGGGTAGGGTATCGGTCTGAATAATATCCATTGATTGGCTTTATTCATTTTGAGTCAGATAATGAACAAAAACATGACATATAATAAGATTCACCACAGGAATAAACTAAACGTCGGAGTTAGTAATCATGCTAAACATGGAAAAGATTTAGGAGTTAGTAATCATGCTAAACATGAAAAAGATTTAAGCCAGGCCAATGGCTTTCGATTAAGAGGCTCTTGTCCTGCCTAGTTTCCTGAATTTAGTTTCTCTAAAGTGAGTAAGTTAATAAAGTAATTAAATAAAAAAGTTAATCACTATTCAATTTGCAATTTTCATAAAATGCATGTTTTACTATCTTGATTTAAAAATAATTAATTTCTAACCTTACTACTTTATTAACTTTCTCATTTTAGAAGATATTCATCTTCCTACTTCTTCATACATTCCTAGTCTTCTTTTGTATGCTCTTGCATGTCATTCTATTTGAGAGTATGAAAGATTGTAAAAGAATACGAATAATATTCAATCTCAAAGGGAGAATCATGAATGGCAATATGAACCATATTACTTGCAGAAGCTGAATGGTTTGCGATGTGAGTAACTAGTGTTGCAACGGTGGTTGAAACTGCTTATCCTTTAATAAAATTGTGCCAGTCTTACTGATTAATTCTCTCAAGACAAATTTGCTTTCAACGAACCAATTTTCTCAACCAAAAGGGGAACTGCAATGGCACTATGGCAGTGATAAGAATAATCGGGATCATAAACAGGACGAGCCTAATCTTGTAGAACACATCACTTGAAAGAGACAGAGAGACTACAGAGACTGAAAGGCTGAGACTAAGAGACAGAGACCGAAATAAATTTCAGTATTTTGTTTAGTGCAAAGTGAGAGATAGAAATTGAAACAAAAATAAAACTCTAATTTAATTTGCACAAAAGGATAAAATTGGAATTAATTAAGTGAAATGGAAGTATTTTAGATATAAAATGTTATTAAAATTTTAGTCTCTATCTCTAAAACTTTTAATTCCCTATGTCTCTACTTTTTGGAGATACTGAAATTTTAGAGACAGAGACAGAAATTTTACTACTAGTCTCTCAGCCAACAAACATGATAATGTGTCTCTGTCACAGTACCTCAAAACAAACGCTACCTTAAACATTACAAGAAGCAAGAAACAATTGTACATCATTATTATTGGCTACACCTAATTTCAGAAAACACATCTCAACCATCACCTCTCCAATGTCCTTGAAGCTTGTCCCACAAATCCAATTACCACTAGGCCATGTAAATTTTGTTTCATTTTCTTCTTGAAGGCAAATTTGTGTGCATTGTTAACAGATTGTAACAGTTAGATTAACACAACTGTATTAACAGATCAGCACAATTACTAAGATGACCTTTCTGAATCTAAATCTAACTATCCAAATTTAGAATTCTGACAGTGCTAGTAGTTTGAGAACTTGTAATAGTGGCAGATATAAATGTTTTCAACTAATTCAGAAATCCAGACTCAGTGCTAATGATTGACCGAATTCTATAACAAGTTAACAAATTTTAACTATCACATGTTCACAACTACAAAGCTGAATGACAAACAGAAATACTACCCCATGTTTACAACTGAGAAACAAAATGTATTTGCAGCAACAGTAATATATGATTCACGGAATTACATGGCACCAATTCAAAGAGCTGAGCACAAGTCCAGAACAAAAAATATATATATATATATATAAACACAGGATTATCAATAAGGACTATACCTCACAAAATGTAACATATTCCTACTTCTGGTTGAGGTGAAACCTGAACTTCCTCCAAAAGTCATACCAACTTCTTTCAACCACCTAACCCCGGGAAAACATTATTTGTTTCTTCTCTGTTCTATTTCCTTCTTTTCAGGGAATTACAACTCAAATTCATCCTCAAGCTTGAGTGCCTCCGCCGCCGCTTCCTCCTCTTCATCATCAATAACGAAATACGGATTGTGAGCCTCCGGCTTGAACTTGTATCCAGTAAACAAATAGAAACCAAGTGTGGCCAGCTCGGCGGCGACGACGCTGGTCCAAGAATAGCGATAGGAGGTGATGGTCTCCAGCGCGTACACCACAACCCTGGTGAAGTAAATGTAGCAGATTACAACCACATAGTAATGTCTGAACAAGGTCAATTTCATCAAATTGACGGCAGCCTTGCCGTCGGTCCGGGCCGCCTCGCGGAGGTTCTTGATAGACCACACAATAGGGAAGAGAACAGCGCAGCAGCAAACAACATCCACCAGCAAGAACACCTGCTTCCATGTCATCCAGTCATGGCCATAAGGCCCGCTCTCATCAATAACAACCTGAGCGATATTGGCAATAACCTGAAGGGGAATAACAATCATCAAGACCTTCTTCTCCTTGTCCTGAAGATAAGGCTTGATGAAGGACCAACCAGTGCCAATCAAGACAATAAGAGTGAAGAGCGAGATCCCCTTCAAGAAGCTAAAGATGTAAAACAGCACATCCCAGCCGTGAGCGCTTCCAGTGCGCTTGATGTAGGACTTATCCTCAGCCTCGCAAAGGAGGTTCAGACCTTTCAAGATCACTACCGCCAGCATGAAGTAATGGATGCGGAAGGCGGTTAATCGCTTCCGGTAGAGGACGACGATCCACACGACGGCGATGGAGAAGTAAACAAGAGAGAAGAGAAAGTAAACCCTAGGGAGAACGGTGCGGCCGGCGGAGAGATAGTCGCGGATGCCGGTCTTGCCATCGAGGTTGTACATGGCGGATCGGACGTTCATGGAGACCTTGAGCTGCTGCGGGTGACAGTTGGCGAAGACGAGGTTGTACTGGTCGGAGTCGGTCTCGTTGTAGACGGTGGTGAAAGAGTCTTTGCCGTTGAGGGAGTTGAAGGTGTAAACGGTCTTGACGAGATCGGACTGGAGGGCGCAGCGGATCTCGCCGTCCTCGAGCTGCTGGAACACGTGGAGCCACGAGTCGAGGGTGCATAGAAAGAAGCCAACGATGGAGAGGTCGAGGTTGGAGTTGGAGAGGGAGATCTTGGAGACGGAGAGCTCGAGGCGGCCCGTGTGGGTGAAGCCGAACTGGTCGAAGGGGATGATTGGGCGCTCGTCGTTTCGGATCTCCGAAGAGCGGATCTCGGCCAGGGAGGGGGTTGAGAAAAGAAGGAGGAGGAAGACGGCGAGGGTACGGGCCCACAGAGGCGAAGAAGAATAAGACCCCATCGTCGTCGATGAAGCCTGGGGGGTTTGGGTTGGGATCTTTATCTGTGTTGTGTGAGTTTTGGTGTGGGGGATTAGATCTGCTACACGCTTTGTTTGTGACTTTTTGGTAATGTGGGAAAGAACTGGTGTGCTACCGTACCCACGATAGGATACAGACGGAGAGACCAAACAAGTCGACTTGAAATTGTCAGCATACCAGAATACACGAAGCACAATTTATTTTTTCCATTAATGATAAATATTTTATTAAAATCATAAAATGAATTAATATCCCAAATTAATCCCAGCAACGTTCGTATTTTGACATATTAGTTTTAAATTAAAAAAAAATAGTTTGACAATTTGTCCCGAATTATATAGTTTATGTTTAACAAAAATATTATTCGTAAACCAAAATCAACCAGTAAAACCATTCACTAATGTATTTGTGTATAAATATATATGGTTTGATTATTTTTAATGTATATCTATATTCTAACATGTATTTTATGCTGGTGGCCGACGCTAATTTTGGTGAGGGGACTAGGGACTCGCCAGCAAAGGTGGTGATAGGATCAGATTTCTAGAGCGACAAGTAGGGCTGGTAATGGGTAGGGTTTTGGACCCTACCCTAACCCTACCCGCGGGTTGAAAATTTCATTAAAAATCTACCCTACCCTACCCGCGGGTTGAGAATCTCTCAACCCTAACCCTACCCGCACCCTAAAATTCTAAACCATACCCTATCCTACCCTACCCGCAGAAATATCAAAATTTTTCAAAGTAAATATAAAATTCAATTATTTCGAATTTTATACGTATTAATAACATAAAAAATAAAAAATTAATGCTCTAAATTACTTAATTAACTAACTAGTTTTGTGGTTGTCCACTTATTATAAGTCATTACATAAGAGAGGTTGTGGGTTCAACTCTCACTTCCTTCACTATATAGAGAGATTTTTTTAAAATATGTGTTATATATGAGGTGCGGGTAGGGTAGGGTAGGGTACACCCTAAACCCGTACCCTACCCTACCCGCAGGCATACCCGGACCGTACCCTACCCTACCCGCTGCGGGTAGGGTAGCCTACCCTACCCGAACGGGTTGGACCGGGTTGAATACCCGCGGGTAGGGTATGAATTGCCAGCCCTAGCGACAAGGGTAGTACTTGCAAAGACACTCTGACGCTCAAATCATAATAGATCTAAAAAGTATAAATGAGAATTAGGAATGTATAATGTACTTGAGGGAGTCCCTGATTCTCTTTATATAGCTTATGTTGTTATCTTATCTTATCTTATTAGCTAAAATAAGGGGTATTTGAATTTGAATATTAGTTAAAAGTTTGTGGTTCCCTGGCCGGTATTCTAGGCCGTGGAAGGGCCCTAGGCCCGGAAGGCCAGGTCGAGTGCTCAACTGTTTTGAAAACCCGCTTGTCAGGTTCAAAACAATTGTCACCGCACTGAGATGGTATGCTTGCTTAGTCTTGTCGCTGAATGAGTTCGTTTTCTTGTGTTATTGAAAGGGGAAAGATGAAGTCTCATGATTTTGGCCAAGATCGAGGATCCGTGTGCATTCAAGCCGCTTGGCCGCTGCGTTTCTTCTAAGGAGGTTTCATCCGTTGCGATTCCCAAGGCGTCATAATTACGCTTAGTGAAAGGAGAGAAGTTTACTCTTTTTTTCCTTTTTTCCCTCCGCCCCTTTGTGATTTCTTTTTGAAATGTTGGGGGTATTTATCTTCATTATAACTATTTCTTCTTTTTTTTTGCTCTTTTACACTCTCACAAATGTTTTTGCAAATTTCTTTGACACTGTACTTCGTTTAGGTTTGCTTAACACTTGGTGGGTTCATATTGTTGCATTTCCCTGTGCGTTGTAATTCCATTTCTGTCGCTCGCTCTTTGAGAATAAGGTTGGTATTTTTTTGTTGCACTGTTTGTTTATTTTGCTTATGCATTTTCATTGTTTACTTACTTTGTAGAGGTGGTAGGGAGATAAGTGGATGTCATTGTGTTAGTATAGTCTTTAGGAATATGTGATCCGATAGTTGCTTTATTTGTAGCTTTTGACATATGTAGAGAATTTTTTCTATTTGTGTTTCTAGGTAGTGGACTGATAGTGGTGCACCTATTTAGATATAGGTATGGTGCGGTAGATGGGAGTTCAGGAAAATCTGGGTCCTATCTTTCCAGCAGGGGTATGCCGAGTCGTTACCATTGGGTAACATCCAACGTGTCAGGCACGCCCTCTCGGTTGAGCAAGAGGGACCTCCAAAGGATCTAGGATCAAGAGGTCGTGTTGGGAGATGGGGCAGTATGAGCTGGTACTCGCCAATGAGAATGAGAGGATTTGCTACCTAATGCGAGTCAAACATCGATTTAGAATTTCTCAAAAAGAATTGCTTTTCAGTAGTATAGTTTCAAGCCAACAAATGACCCTAATCAAAGTTTAAAAAGTTGTCACAATACAAATCAAAATAACCGGGAGTAGAATCCCTGGTCACTCCTTAGAAATTGCAATTGAGTGCTCAATTATTGACTATGAGATATCGAGGATTTTGATTAAACTAAACGAAAATATAAATAACAAGAAATTAAGCAATTAAGGAATTTAACTAAGAAAGATCTTGGCAAGGGTTGATGGTTAAGGATCACTATCCTTGTTACTAACAACAACATGATAATTACAAAGAGTAATCCCACTTCGTCATCTCCAACATCGGAGAAAAGTCAAATGGGCTTAATTTAATCATAATACATAAGTTCTAATCAACTTACTAATTGAATTAGCAAAAGATTAGCGTCAATAGAAACAAGACTATTTAAAATCTCCAAATTATTAATCAACTTGGACATTAGTAACTCAAGGTCGCACAATACAAAAATCAGCTCTAAAACTGAAAAGAGCATTTCATCAAATACTTAGAATGCATACAAATAAAACATAACAATTCCCAAGAATAATAAAAATCTAAAACTATCAAAACAAGATAACAATAATAGCAACTAAAGCAAACATCAAAGGACATAAAAACATAAATTTGCATTAAATAGAAGTGAAATTCAACAATTATTTATAAACTAAAATAGACAAAATAAAAAAATAACAAGAAAAACTAGGCAAATTGAGACAATAAAACAAGAAAATATAAAGAGAAATATTCAAGAACAAGAATTAAAATCTACATCTAAGAGAATTTAGCCTAAAACTACCATACATTCTAGAGAGAAAAGAGAGCTTCTCTCTAGAATTCTATCTTAAAACATGGTTCTAAAACTATTCTCTTTACTCCCGCCTTGATCCTCCTTGAGAATTGCATCAGATACTTCATAAATGAGTTGGATTGAGCATAAAAAAATCTTGAAATTGCGACCCATGTGTTTACTTAAGTAAATTACGTGCTGATAATCATGCGTACGCATAAAGAATACGTACGTGCAAATTAACTATCTTCCAAAAGTTAACATCCACTGTATACAAGTCGAAAGTCTTAAAAAGTTCTTTGTTTTCGTTTCAAATAAAAATAAATCAAAGTATGATTCAATCTTCTTTGTCATACACTTTTCACATTTTATGAATTAGGTGATCATATTGGATTAGGCCACTCAACCATCGGAATTGGACCCAAAGGGCAAGGGACATGTCCGGAACAATTCGTATCAAACGTCAAACAAAATAAATAAAGTAAAGTGACAATTAGGTTCTTGAATATTTCGACTTCGTACTAATTAGTCCTTAAAAAAAGTATTAATTTGATCTTTTAGGATAATAAACGGTGGACACATGACGTCCTTTTATCAATTTATCGACTAAAACTTAACGGTGATCCTTATATGTACGGTTAATTACTCTGACGTGTCTATCTATGAAAGATAATCATGTAGATAACAACATTTGGAGCAAAACTTCACTTATTTTGATAGGATTTGTGATAAATAATAGAGAACAGTTGATAAATGATATATGAAAACTCAAAAGATAATAAATGTCTTACTGTTCAAAACTACATCGTTTTCCTACTCGTAACAAGACATGCACCATTGTAAATAACGAAATACATAGACAATTCTATTTTATTTAGGACTATTCATTGACAGAAGGACATACATGTCCACCGTTTACTATTTTGAAAGATATAATTGGTACTTTTTTTCTTCAATGTCTAATTATTCCAAAGTCAACATGTTCGAAGATCTAATTGTTATTTTACTCAAATAAATAATTAAGAGTAAACGACAAATAAATCCCTGATTTTTTATCTCGAAAACAAATAAGTTATCGACCAATTAAAAATACAAAAACGTCCATTACTTTTAAAATGCGAGACATCTAAGTCCCTCTGAAAAATCGATTTGTCTTTAGATATTTCGAACGGAATAACTTAGATGTCTTATATTTTAAAAGATTAGGGATAATTTTGTATTTTAAATTAATTAAAAAATTATGTGTCTTTAAATTAAAAAATTAGAATCTATTTATCTTTTCCTCGTAAAAAGAAATTGATGTGCCATGATAATGAAATAAAAATTAAACCACTAAAAATTGTCTCTAATAAGTTTAGAAGTCCAAAATATATTTTTAAATTAAAACAATAAAAACACTTTAAAAAATTAAAAACTTAACAAAATAAGGGAATATTATGTATATTTTAAAAAAATAAAGTATTTCTTTTATTTCTAATATTATCTCTAACGTTTAATTTTTTTATTTAAGTATCTAATATTTTAAAATTATCTTAATATTATCGTGTTGTTAGTAATATATTAATAAAGGTAAAGGTAGGATAACATTGAGACAATTTTTAAAATATTAGAGACTTAAATATGACAAAAATATTAGAGATAAAAACGATATATTTTTTTTAAAAGAATTACGAAATCAAGTAAAATAAGAGTAAATTATTTTTAATCACATCTAAGTAAATTATTCTTAAATTATTCAATTATTTTTAATCACGTCTAAATAAATTATTCTTAATCCCATTATTTTCATTTTATGTATTTTTTTATTTTTTTTATGAAAAATTTTTTACTCATCATAAAATGCTTGTAAAATTATTAGTAGATAAATGTATGGAATAAAATAAAAAAAGAACACGATATATATACAATAAAAGTATAAATTATATATTTTTCTCTAATATATCAAATTTCTTTAATATTCATAAAAAATCAAAGTCTAGCCTATTTAATAAAATTAGTTGAACCTAAAACGAACCAAGTCACGAGTCTCTATTGAGTAGTCTAGCACATTTTTACTCCTAAACATAAGTAAAATTCTTAAATTCATAATACAATGTATTCCGTTAAAATTCACTCTTGTTTTACTTAATTTAATAATTTTTTAAAATTAATGCATCGTTTTTTTTTCCAATATTTTTATTTATAAATTTTTAACATTTTAAAATTATCATAATATTATTTTACTCTTAATTTTATTAACATATCATTAATAATAAGATAATATTAAAAAATAATTTTAAAATATAAAAAGTTTAAATAAAATAATTTAAATATTAAAAATAAATTTTAAAATTATTTTAAATCATAAAAATGAAAACAATAATTTATTCTTAAAAAAAACGACAAATGGTGCCGCGAAGCCATGGCCCATGACTGATTGACTGCAATGTAAAAGCCAAAAGTTCCATCCAATGCCAATAAATAATGCTGATAAATCTTATCGTGCACAACGTCGGCTACTACTATTGTACAAGAACCAAAAGGATCACGGTTGACAACTTGACATACAGAACGATTTTTTTTTAACCCTTATTTCGTTGACACTTTTTACTTTTTAGACAACAAAACAGATAATTAACTTTTTTACGGGTAAATTCGTAAAAAAAAAAATGTACCCAAAGGAATTAGCTGTCGACTAAAATAATAAGAAGTGAAAATTTTTACGAAAAAGCTCTACATTAATATAAAAATTACATGGATGGTATCTAAGTACTTTTCATTCCACGTGTTTTCTCCCACTTACACACTCGTTTATTTTACACGCGCCTCATTTAATGTATAAACGTAATTCTTATTTTACGTAATCAATCTTTCTCAACGTAAACCTTTTCATATAACGTAAATCTTTTTCGCATTTTTCTTATTGTTCTTCTTCTTCTTCTTCCTGTTCTCCTTCTTCTTCTTCAACTTAATTAAATTCGTTGTTCTCCTCTATTCGTGTTTTTCTTCTCTGCATTATGGATCTGAATTGACTTCAACATAATTAGTTTCGTCATTCATCTTCTTCTTCAATCTGCACGTCTGAATTGAAATAATGAATGAATCAACTTTAAATTAGTTGAATGAGTGCGATTTGGATAATTCTTGCGAAACGCATCAGTTTGATGAGATTTTGATTATTGAATTTTGAATCGAATTCAATGGAATGAAATTGCTAATTTTATTTGAAGTGAATTGAATGGATTGATGTTATCTATATTTGAATTGAATTGAATTGAATTGATAATATGTAACTGTGAGTAACTTTTCGGTTCGATAAGTTGATTCACCATGTGCATGTGTTCGGTTCGATATGCAGAAAGGAGTCTAAAAATAATTAGACGAATATAGTGTTTAGAGTTTAGAGTTCAGTGTTTAGGGTTTATGGGTTTATGGGTTCAGGGTTTAGGGTTTATGGTTAGAGTTTTAGGGGTTTAGGGTTTCAGGGTTCAGTGTTCAGGGGTCTAGTTTTAGTGTTTAGGGTTTAGGGTTTAGGATTTAGGGTTTAGGGTTTAGAGGTTCAGTGTGTTTCTAACTTTCGATTCGCCCAGTGTATTAATTTCGGTTCACTGTGTTCTTTTGGAGTTCGTAATGTATTGGTAAATATAGTGATTGCAATCACTGAGAACTTAGAATAAAACAGCAGTCAGACAATTCCAATAGATATATAAATTAACATCTTAGATGAATAATCCGTCTTAAATCAAATATAAATATTAACATTAACATTTAGATTAATATTCACATATATACATTTAAAGTAAGCATTTTTTTTCTTTTTAAACAAGTTAAACAAAATATCATTAATTACAAACAGCCAATCATAGTATATGCTATTTACTATTTAAATCTCCAGATGTAAATTTACAATAAGGGCTAGAGAAGGTAGTGAATTTACTATCATAGTATATTTTTCTTTGATGATTAAATGCTTATGACGTTTTATTCAGCACATGAATGATGTTCGGTTCAGTATAATTGGCCATTTCAATTCATTTCTGTTCTGCACAATTTAAAACTTTTTCTCCTCACTTTCTACTACTTCTTCACAAGGGAGAGAAAGAGAAAAAGACAAAAAAATACAGCAGCAATAACAACAAAAAAATGAAGATAAGGAGAAAACACGTGAAGAAGAAGTAACGCGAAAAAGAAGGAGAAGAATGAGGAGGAGGAGGAAGACGAATGAATCTCTGTTGCTGTTTTCGTTCATTTCTGGTTGTTCCTTGTTAAATCTTCTCGCGATTGTTCTCCAATAGTGGTTTTCGCAGAGAACGTGACTGAAGTTTGAGTGATTTTTAAAGAGATTCGAAGAGAATGAGCGGTTTCATATTGAGGAAGAAGTAACGTTTTTTTATAATGAGCGCGAAATAACGAATGATTTTCGAACACATGTTTTCACTTGTCATTAATGTGCGTGACTCTATTTAGATTTAGGTCAACTTGATTACATGATTACATAGATGTGTAGCAGTCCCGAAAAATTTAAAATTGACAAATAAGTTTTAAAAAGTCATATTAATTTGACAAAATTGGTAGAATATGAAAAATATATTCTAAAGTAATAAATGACTCTAGATATTAAATTTTGAAATACTTTTAAGTATATTTAGAAAAATTAGATCATTCTATTTTTTAATTTTTGTGATTTATGCCATGTAATTTTTTCCATCAATTTTACTTCTAAAATGAATTGAATGATCACAAACATTTTAAAAGAAATAAAAAGTAAGTCTAGAGACCGGAATTTTTACTAATTTTGTTATATTTTTATTTTAAATATATTATATACATATTAAAAATTAATTATCAAATTAGAGGTAAATTACATATTTTAGATAAAATAAAACTTAAAATTATTTAATTACAATATTTAGAAAATTAATTACATTTTAATCTCACACTTATTCTATATAAATCATTGTAGAATCTGAAATTTTTAAAATTTATACGTAAATCGTTAAAAATTATAAACTCCTAGAAGCCGTAAGAATGTACATAATAAAAATAGAAATATGAAACTGTCCGTAGGTCCAATAGTTTATGTACATTTTTTTTTGTGTATATCTTATTAGAAACATTTTAAGTGTACTGAGAATATGGTGCACGAATTATTTTAACTATTGATTTAAATTATAAAAAAATATATATAATATATATTAATTAAAGTTAACGGTTAAAATAATTGATGCATTGGTGCTTCTTAGAGTACTTGAAATGTTTCCTATCTTATTTTCTTCTTATGATGCTATCACTTTGAATTTGGTTTTTGAAATTAAGATATGAACAACTTATTCTTATGACAAAGTATTTGATGGAGCTCTCAAAGTTACGATACACGGACATTGACATGGACACGGACACAGAATACGACATAAATTATAATGATATTTTAATATTTTATTGATATTAAAACACAATTTAATTTTTTAATTATTTTTAATGTCTTATTTTAATTATATAAAGTATTTAAAATAGTTTTTATTTTTATAAATAATAACATATATTATTTCTAAATTTATTTTAAGAATACATGTTAAGAATAAAATTAAATACGTATTTTTTATTAAAACACAATTAGACACAGCAAAATCGGACGAATGTCAGTAAATATCGTGTTTAAAATATGACCGACACGCAAATATATTAACTCAACAAAATATCCGTGCTTAATAGTATAAAAGAAAGGTCTATTAGACAGAACTACTTCATGAGTAAAAAGATTCTTTATATTTATAAACAATTCAAACACTTTAGCACCAATTTAATCACACTCCAAAAATAACTAAAACATAAGAGCACAACACAAATAGCAACCCTGCACTTGCTTCATCGGAGGAAGCTAATGCTCTGTTCCAAGTTGAATACTTCAATGGCATTGTTGTCGACTTGTTTATCTGCTGGAAGAGAAGGAACCAGAAGCCTCCTGTTGTCTTCTAACTCTCCGCTGCTGCGCCTATCCCAAGCAGGTATCCCATGTTACCGCCGCACTGGAGTTCGAGGTGGTAGCAGCGATATCCACCCTGCTGTTAAGTTCTTTGAATATTTATAAATTACTTCCATAATTATTTTAGATTGAACATATATAATTATTAGAATTTAAAAAATTTAATTATTTACCAAAAAAGGCTGAAATATGACTGAATCACATGGGGAAAAAATAAAGAGATGAAATTATAGTGGTTAAAAATGTTGAGAAAAAATGTGAATGAACTAGAATGATAATGAACATATGGAAAATAATTAAAAAATTATGATAAATAATAAAAATAATTATTTAAAAACTTCACACTAAAGATTGGATTAAAATTCAATTTTTTTATTTTTTAAAAATAATTATTCATTGAAAAAAAAATGACAAAAAAATCACTTAATTTAAGATCGTTAAATTTTAAAAATATTTTTAAATTATATTTGTAAATAATTATATTAAAATTTAATTTTAAGTTTTTTTTGATAATATATATTTAACGAATCGTATTTTAAAATATTTAGAGCATATTTTTTAAGTTAACAAATTTAAAGAATATTTTTATTCAACAACTTAATAATTGAAGGATATATTTATTTTTATTTATCCTGTTCTTTATTTTTATTTTTTATTTTATTTGAATCCTTGTCCTTATAAGCAAAGAGCGAGGCGAAGAAGAGAAACAATGGCCGCGGAGTCGAAATCTCTAAAAGCATGCCTAATCAGTGTCGGCAACAGGGAGCAAGAACCCCTGTACGGTCTCTTCTTGGCCACTTTCTCGCCAACAATGGCGGAAATAGCTGCCCATTCCGGCTTTGACTTTGCGGTCATCGACATGCTGTACGGCTACGGCGACATCCCCAACGTCCTTTCCTGTCTTCACGCCCTCTCCGCAACTCACACCCCATCCCTCATCAGGCTTCCAGAAAGTTCCGCAGTATGGGCCAAGAAGGCCCTCGATATAGGCCCAGCGGGCCTCATCTTTCCTGGCATAAACAGCCCAAAGTCGGCCCGCGATGCTGTGTCATACTGTGCATACCCGCCGAAAGGGGTCCGCGGAGCTGCTCACCCCGCTGTAAGAGCCTCCAACTATGGCTTGGACCAAAACTACCTCTCCAAATGCGAGCATGACTTGTTAATCATCTGCCAGGTTTTTTTTTAATCCTCCTTTTATTTTTCAATACCATTCATTAGAATTGCAGATTCAGCATCACACATTCATATTGATTCTCTGCTGCCAGATTGATTCGGAGGTTGGTTTGGAGAGCGTGAAAGATATAGCTGCAGTTGATGGAGTTGACTGCGTCATGTTAGGCCCGTTGGGTCCGGGCCTGGGCCCAGATAAGCTGAGGACGGCGGAAGATGCCGTTTTGGAGTTGAAGTATTCCCGTGGGCCTGGGAAAGGCCCGCATCTAGCGGGGTTTCCTAGCTATCGGAATTTGCAAGAGGGTGGTGTTGAGCTCAAGAAGCGTGGGTACCATTTGGTTTGTGGATCTACGGATGTCACTTTGTTTAGAGACGCCGCTCTAGCTTCCGTTAACAGCTTCAAGAGCTCAACTTCCGGGAGCTAGTATATAAGCTCAAAGCCTACTCTACATATATCCATAATAACTAGTACGTGGGTTTTCGGTTCGGTTTAGTTTGGTTTTGGATCAAAAACTAGTCGAATCCATATATTTGGTTCTTATAGATACATAATTGTTCGGTTTGTTATTTTTACAACCGAAGTGAACTGAATCGAATCAACAGCAATTTGGTTCGGTCGATTTTTTCGATTTTTAATTCTTAATGAGCAAAATATGAATCACAATAATTAGAAGTTCAAAATAATCAATAAACTAAAATAATAAGAGCAAAACATTGAAATAGTTAGGAGTTGGAGGTTTTTGTTGTTAGTTTAAAGGTTAAAATGATTAAAAACATTGATATGGATGCATATTTTTGGTTCGGTTCGATTGATTTTTATCAAATCAATCGAAAACCAAATCAAACCGAACTAATCGGTTTTGTTAGAAAAAGAACTAAAAAACCGATTTTTTCGATTTTTAAATCGGTTGTTGTAATTTACGATTCAATTTTGCGATAATTTTTAGTCCAGTTCAATAACTTACACTCCTAATAACTAGTATATTTTGAAAAATATTTTCATAATATCATCCTTCTAAAAATTGTAATAACGGCAACTTAATGATTGATTGCACAATGAAGTGCTTTCAACTAAGCCTATGAATCATTCAAATGAATCACCTTAGAAATAACGCTAAATTTTAAAGAAGTTACATATACAAGTTTCAGAAACATAAAGAACTATCACTTAGCTATCGTTAATTCAATTTGTTTAGTCTAATTTTTTTAGTTTAATAATTGGACAATATACTCTTAAATATTGATAACTAACTTTTGTTTGGCAACTCAGACTCGTGAAATTTAGAGAGTGCCTTCTCAAACTGAGACCACTTCTGCTCTAGTGTCCCAACAAAACCAACAGAAAACCTTATAAGACCCGGTGAGATTCCGGCGCGTCGCCGCGCCTCCTCATCCATTTCACTGCTTGTGCTACTGCCAGAGCAGGACATGAGGGTCTCATAATATCCCAAGCTAACAGCCATGAGACCAAACTGAGCGCAATTCTGCAAGTAGTGCATTAACTTGTTGGCCCTATCCTCGGTCTCCATGTCTATGCAGAGAAGCCCACCAAAACCATAATCCTTGTTGGCTATGGATTTCAACAGTTGGTGGTGAGGGTGGTCCTCAAGGCCAGGGTAGATCACCTTGATTCCAAGATTCTTGAGCCTTGTGGCGTACACCAATGCACGATTGCAGTGTTCTTTCATCCTAAGGCTCAAGTGTGGTAGTCTCTCTGAGATTTCAAAGGCCACCTTTGCATTCATGGTTGGGCCAAGCAACATTAGGGGCCCGTCATGCAGATCCATCATTTTATTCAATAGGCTTTCGGATCCACATACAGCACCTGTATTTCCGTAGTCAGAATCGAATTTGAAATAGAATACTTTCAAAACACATTGTCAAGAAACCTAAAAATTTGACCAAAAAAAAAAAACCTAAAAATTAGATAAGATAGGGTATGAAATTGTTTTCTTTGCTTTTTATAGGAATTATTAATAAAAAAAATTAAGAATATGGTATAAATTCAAGTGCAGTCAACTTTACGTAAAGTTGATAACTAATCACTAATAATCATTAGATTCAATCAAATTATTTAACCGTTTTTAGTTATCAACTATACGTAAAGATGGAGTAATTTTAAAATTTTCACCATAAAATACGAAAAAGTTGAAGTAAGATGAATTAATTAAAAATTTAGGAAATTTATAAATGTATCAAAAATGAATTATTATTATTATAGATGTAGATTTAGTAATTAATACACATCGTATTAGACGTGGATAAGATGGAGGATAACTGTAATCTGGAGATAAACAAGAAGGTCTTTACACGTAAACGATTACCAAGTATTTCATCGTTAATAACCGAGTCAAATTACTCCAAAATTTATGGATATAGATATAAATGCAACCCGTGAACTTGAAAGATAAAACAAAGAGAAGACACATGAATAATCAGGCCAAGAACGGGTGCGGATTCTTTTTTTTGAAAAAAAATTAGATGGTATCAAGTGTTTAATTTTAATTTATAGTAGAAATTCATGTGCAGTCGAAGAGCCGTTAAATGAAAAAAATATAGTATAATACTTGATTTTTCAAAAATTGTGATTTTAATATTTTCAAAAGCATGATAATTTTTTTTATTGTATATGAAATATTTTATTTTTTCTTTTACTTCAAGCATTGAATTAGAAGAGAATATAAAATAAAATAATATACATATATTAAAAGTCTAAAATATTTATACAGGTGTTTATTAATTTAATTTTATAAAAAAAGTGTTGACTCAAGTATAAAAAATGAGCAATCTTTGTTGATTATTTTATCGGTATTTAATTAGCAATAATTTATATTTATTAAAAATAAGAGATTAAATTAGAGAAAAAAATTGTATATTATTATTGAGTGTGTTAAGTTATCTAAAATGATACAATATAAAAGAATATTTATAAATATTAAAAGAATCGTAATAATAAAGATAAAATATTCTATAATAAATATTCAGACTAATTGATCCTAATTGATTCTAATTATATTCTAACAATATTTATATTTTTAAAATTTATACACATAAATTAATAAAATTTATTTATTAAAAATAATTTAATATTCATACTATACTAATAAGGAGTAAAAAAATAAAAATTACTATTCTCAAGAGTTTCTAAAAAAAAAAACAAAGAAGTTATAAATAAACAAACCCGCGATTATGTCGGCCGCACCGCTGATAAACTTTGTGATACTGTGAACGACGACGTCAGCTCCGAGACGAGCCGGGGAGAGAACCATGGGAGAGAAGGTGTTATCAACCACAACAGTCAAACCGTGTCTATGTCCCAATGCACTTAGTTCTGGCGTGTTAGCGACCTTTAGGGTAGGGTTGGCAACCGATTCAAAATACAACACTTTCGTTTTCCCTTCCACGATGGCACTCTCCACAGCCTCCATATCATCGATGTCTACGAACGTGGAGGTTATATTACACGCCTTGGGAAAGAAGTTGGCAAGGAGTGCGTGGGTCCCACCATAGAGTGCTGTGGAGGCCACCACGTGTCCCCCGGTCCCACACAGCTGGAGGAGCACCGACGATATGGCGGACATCCCGCTGGATGTGCAGTAAGCGGCCTCCGTGCCTTCTAGGGCGGCCATCTGACGGCCTAGATTTAGCACCGTGGGGTTGAAGTGACGGCTGTAGATGAAGAAGTCGCGGTCGGGACCTAGCTCGCCGGCGAACATGCGTTTCATTGTCTCAGGCTCCATTACCGTAAATGTCGCTGATGCCTCAATGGACATGTTTACGCCGCCGTGTTCTCCGAATTCGTGACGCGTGCTTGCCAATGCTGCGGCTGGGTCGGTGAACATGGATGCTTTCTTTGTGCACGTGTGAGCTTCGGCGTCAGCCATGTTTGGAAATTGGAACGAGAGAGAAATTGGTGAGGGAGGAAACAGGATCAAACCACCGCTATTTATCTTCTTCTTCGTTCTTGTTCGTTATGGAGATCTCAATTGTTGATTGCTATTGATGAGTAGTAATTTGGGGTGTTTAATTTGCCTAAAAAATATGGGATGTTAATTCGTTAGGAAATGGGAAAATATTTATTTAATTAATTTATATGATTTGAGTTCTTGATGATGATAGATCTAAAAATGAATGAGTGAATATGGATGTAATATTTGTCTCGTCCCATGCATGGAATGTATTTGAAGTCTGAACATTTATATCCTCCAAATCTTCCTTGTATTTGAACATGAAAAAGTATGAGAAACTAATATATATTTTATATATTTTATACGAAGTATATAATAGGTTAAATTGAAATTAAAATTAAATTAGATACAATTAATTAATTTTGAATAATTTTTAATTTAAAATTTGAATCAAATCATGATTTTCTTTTGTCATAAAATTAAATTAGGATTATCTAATTAAATTAGAGGTAATTAATTAATTTTGAGTAATGGAAAAGTCTAAGAAGTCAGCAATTTTATTGAATTTTGGCCTGTAATCAGCAGAAGAAGGTGAGCCATTGAATGAAATTTCACACCAATCTCACACCATCAAATCATCATTAATGGCTAGTTGATGGCTGAGTCATTGAATAAAATCTCACACCAATCTCACATCATCAAATCATCATTAATGATTAGTTGATGGCTAACAATCACAAAAATTACTGACCCCTAGCATTGCTCTCGAGTAATTTTTAATTTAAAATTTAAATTAAATTATGATTCCCGTCGATTATGAAATCAAATTAGGATTACATTTTTCTCTCAATACCGTAAATTTCTCTTATTTTTTCTTGGAAGGAAAAATCGATATAATGCCACCACAATTACTAGCTGTCGTCGAACTCTTCTAACTGACGCGGTCGTCCACACAGACTACCGTACATAAGGAGAACGGAGGACGCGTATATTGCGTCGGATTTCTAAGTTTATATATTATTCTTAGAACATAAATCACAGAAAATATTTTTGAATTACCGTCGAATTTAGTGTAAACAATTTGTGGCGGATTTTCCAAAGAAAATTTACCCGGCGGATCATTTTTTAAAAATAAAAACAAACAACTAAAAACAAAAAATATTTTCACAACACCTACTAACCATTTATATTTCTTTCGAATATACACAAGTTGTTCAAATTAGACATCTAAAAAAAAAACCAAAAATTTTCCACGAAGATGGCGACAATTATATATTAAAAGAATGTTGGGCGTGCACGGAAGCTGTGATGGAAGCTTTTGGAAACCATGAAACCAAAACCCAGGCAGAGTGCCCAAATCCCCATGTCCATGGCTTTCCTCAGTACTTCCAAATCCATTTCCAAGTGTATGGCGGCTTCTTTTATTTCTGGATTATCTCCATCATCAGCACGAAGCTCTGCCTCCTCTGGAATGTCCTCTAACTTTGACTTCTTCTTTATCATATTTTTGTTGTTACAAACCGTCTTAGCAGATTTTGTTGCAATAGAAACCCAAATCTCCGCCCCTAAAATTGAAGGGATCACCTCGCAGTTGTCGTCTCCTATCCTTATAGCCCCTTTCAAGAGCTTGGTTTTCCCATCGAAGAGTTGAAACCTCATAACGTTGGTCGTGGCTCGCACATTCTGCTTGCTTGCGTATACAAATTCATGATTGGGAAGCCGTATCCTACGGAGAGAAATGGTAGTAGCTGCTGGATTGAGGAGGAGAGTCAGGAAATCGGGTTCGTGGTCTTGGAATTCGAACAGTGAAGGGTGAACGCGAACATAGAAAGCTGTGATTGTGAGTGGATCTGAATGTTGCGAATCCTTTGAAAATGATGGGTAATCGGGTGACCTACACATGATGAAAGATTATTGGATGAGTTTGAAGTAAGAAGAGTAAGCCATGGGGGTGGTGTTTATATATATTTGTTTTTGCCTTTTTGGGTTTGATTGTTGGTTTACTGTGGTGTCGGCTATGAGCACCATGTTTTTAAGACCCGTCGCCCATAGGGCTTTGGGGTCAGTCCATGGTTTTGTTTGTTTTGTCTGGAAGAGTTGATTCTGCTCTCTTTTCCAGCAAAGTGGAAACTCGCCAAGCACACGGATTTTTCAATTTTCAATTGGTCATATATTATTATTTTTTTATAGACTTGATAACATATTATTAATTGATAATTTTGAGATAACTATTAATTTAATACATGAAAGATTTAGTAGCAGATAATTTTTTTTTTTTAGAGTTTATCTATATAATCTAAATTTTTTTTAAAAGTTTATCTTTTTCATACAATAATTTTATTTTAAAATTTATTTAACATAAAATTATTAAATTTTAAGAATAAAAATGTGATATTTTTTTAGTAATATTTATAAAAAATTACATCAAAATATAATTTTTAATTATTTTTAAAAATATATTTTTAATATATAACTTTTTATTTATTATTAGCATCTTTTAAGATAGGGGCAGTTATTTACCATTAGAAATGGAATTTGTTCCGGGGCTTACCTAGAACCGGACGGTGGTTGGACTTGTTTGAGGCCCAAGCGCTGGAGGAGTGTGGTCTCCGACTTGGTTTACGTCTGGGAGCCGCCTCCGAGTTGTGTGTTCCAAGAGATGGGGGGTGGTACCTGCAAAGACACTCCGATGCCTAAGTCAGCATGGGGTAAAGCAGGTTTAGAATGTATTGGAACTTAGAGATACCTGAGGGGTGTCAGGGTATTTATAGTGGTGATCCAATAACCACCGTTGGAGTAGTGCCACCTTTTTAGGTGGATAACCATCCCTTTATCTAGGGATTGTTGGGATATGGCTTCTAGAAGTGGTTAGAGAGATTTTAGGGGCAGTTACTTATTTGAATAAGCGTTATCTGCCAGCTATCTCTTGAACCCGACTTCTTTGGAAAGAAGTCTGTGTTGAGTCCGACCTCTTTTGAGGAGGTCGGTGAATAACAAAGGCCAATCTTTGGATTGGGCCTTTTGGTGTATTTGGACCTGGGCCATACCGTTGGGTCAGGGTAGTAACAGTGCCCCTACTCGAGTCCAATCTCTTTTGCTTATGAGTTGGATTCGAGTATTGAACTTGGTCTGTAGCTGACGTGATTTTAAAAACCGACGTGATTTTAAATTTCTCGACTGCCAAGTCTAATCAAACGTCGCATCTGTTGGGGTTTTCGCATTTACACGTGGGAGCAGTTACATTGGTAACAGCGCGTTTCTTTAATGATCGCGTCAATTTACCCTTATGCCCCTGGCGTGCTATAAATACTTTTCCCTCTTTAAACGACTTGTTTTTGGCCAAGTCTTTTTTCTAAGACTGATTGGTACAACTCGTTCAGTTCGAGCTGTTTTGAGGATGCATGACTTGTTTTAATACAAATCGCTTGTTTTGAGACTTGTAATTATTTTTTAATATAACCTCATCTAGCTCGTTCGATGCGAGTAGTTTTAAGGTCTTACGATTTGTTTCATTTCAAATCGTTTAATTAAAACGTGGCTATTTCTTGATCTAATTTCATACAACTCATTTAAATTCGAGCTGTTTTTTAGGACTTCACAACTTGTTTCAAGTACAAATTGTTTATCTTGAGTCCTTTTAAACTATCAGATCATCTTTATAACCATCGGACTTCGTTGCTTTATCCATTATGCCCCTGCTCGAGGTCGAGCTTTATGAAGTCGGACTCGAGCAATCAAGCAGAAAGGATTTTCGAATGAAGCCTTTTTTTTGTTGAACTCATTCATTCTGAGTTTTCTAGATGACTTGTTTTTTATACAAGTCACTTTTTTGAAGCACAACTTGTTATATATCAAGTTGTTTTGCGCAATTTAAATTACTTAGATCATATGGTTATTTTTTACTCGATCTAACTCATGGGCTTGAGTTGTTTTAAATCATCAAGCCGTACTATAACCATTGGACACCAATTTATACCTCGTCGCTTTATCCGAGCGACCATTGAAAAGGCCAGCTCGTGATTTTTGCGCTTTGTCGAGCATAAATTGGCGCCTTAGGTGAAAGGATTATATGCTTATTCCCTCCCCTTTCTAGTTTTTACAAGGTTGTTGTCCTTGTGTATGATACAACTTGTTTTATCCAAGTTGTTTTGGAGGATAGTTTTTACGTTTCGATTTTGCTCAAAAACGTTTACAATCCTTCCTTTTTAACTCGTTTCTATACGAGTCGTTTGAAGTGATTCATTTTGATACAAATCACTTTTAAAGCTTTGCTTTTAGATAGACACGACTTGTGCTTGATACAATTTCGTTGAAAATATGGTTGACTGGCATAACTCGTTTTATCCAAGTTATCCTTATGTTGTTGTGAATGCTAGAACGAGTTTTCTTGGAACAACTTGTTTTTGTGAAAGTGTTCCATTTTATACGACTAGGTCGTTTATTTTTAGAACTTGTAGAGATGAGATTCTGGGCTTGAGATTTTGTACGATCCATTTGTTATCCGTGTGGATCGAGTTGTTAGATCGTATTTATGCCTCAAGGGGCATATTAAGTTACTTTTGCGACTTGTTCTAAACACAACTTTTTCAACCCGTTTGGCCCGAGCTGTTTCGAGGTGTTTTCTTTCCAATTCGCATATGTAACTTCTTTCCACCAATTGGTTCTTCGTCGCTTCATCCAGGCGATTTCTATATGATCGGCCCGTGACTTTCGCGGTTTATCGAGCTTCAATTGGTGTGTGTTAATTGTAGAAAATCAATTTTCATAAGGAATTGTTTTATCTCCTTATGTTGGAGGTGTGTTGCGACCTGGATAGTTTTTCACCTTCGAAGTTAGACACTTTGTAGTAGCCCTTTTCTAAGATTTCAGTAATCTTAGAAAAAACCTTTTTGATCTTTGTTTTTGGAAAACCTTTTACTTGGCTGACTGTCCCTTTCTTTAAGTTTTCTTTAACACTCGGGACAGCCTTTTGCCTTAGTGCTTTCAATAGGTTTCCTAATCTCTTTTTGGTATTCCTTACACTCAATTTTTGATTTATTGAGCTCTTATGATTTAGGTTATTTTTGCGATGCGTTTCCTTTTTTCTCGGTTTTTCTGACTTGTAAGTCAGATAATTTCCGAGTTTATTACGATCGACTTTTATAACCTCTTTACACCGACTTGTACCTCGTCGTTTTATCCTGACGACCATCTAGGTCGGTTCATGGGATTTTCACGCTTTGTCGAGCTTAAGTCGGTGCGTTTCGTAGAAAGAAAGAAAAACGAGAAGGAATTTATAAGAGATAAAAGATCTTTATTTATTTGCGAAGGTACTTTTATTGCTACTAAGGGTTTTTTACTATCTATGATCCCTTAGTCTCTACTACGATGCCTCGTTAAAAACCCTTCTTCAGAAAAAATCCTTTAATTTTTGGGAAAAAATCATGAAGTTGGAAAAAGAGTACATCAGGGAGTAGAGTTCGTTTTTAGTACCTTTTCATGCCACGACCTTGGTAGCTCGGTGCTGTTTAAGTCAGTCACCTTGTAATAACCTTTTCCTAAGATCTCAGTAATCTTGTAGGGTCCTATCCTTTTTGTTGTCAGCTTTCATTCGCCCGAACTCAGTAGCCTGATATTTTTCTTATCAAGATGAGGTCTTTTGCGGCGAATCTCGTAGCCATCCTTTGTCTCAAGAGCTCTTTCCTTATCTGAGTTTGCTCTCAGGTTTCTGGAAGGGGGCCACGTTCTTCTTTCGTGCTCTAGCATCATTGTAGAATGTTGTCTTTAGTTTTTAATAATTTTGGACTTAGCTTTCATGATAAGCCAGTGCCCCTACTCGAGGTCGAGCTTCATAAAGTCGGACTCGAGTATTCAGTCATGCCATTCTTTGAATCTTACTATTTGTTGCTATGTGACTTTTACAAGTTATTTTGGACTCTCTTTTTGGGAGGTCGGATAACTTGTTTTATACTTGTTGTGTCAACTTAGCAAGGTTGGATACTTATCTCTTGGCTTGAGGAGGCATCCTTATAAATCGCCATCCTTTCTCAATTTGTTTTAAACAAATTGTTGTGACGTCGGGTTTACATCCTCTTCGTGTTGATGTTTGATTATGATCACGTTGCCCTCAAGTTATTTTTGCAATTCGTTTCAGGTTTGCCCCTTACCAGCTTGTTTTAGTACAAGTGGCTTAATGAGGTTAGACCACGATTTGTATTTATAACTTCTTACACCCTTTGGATCTTGTCACTTCAAAAAGGTGTGCATCAGGAAGTAAGGTGCACTTTTTAGCTGTAGTATCCCTTTTGTTGTAGACATGGCACAATCTAGGTAGATTGTTTTCGAGTAAGTCGAGTATGTTGTAGTAGTTCTTTTTCAAGTCTTAAGTGACTTTGTTGAGATCTTTTTTGGTGTTGGCCTTTCTTTGTCCGATTTTGGTTTTAAGAAAGAAGTCGGACTTTTCTTTGTAAGCTCTTAAAGGAAGTCGGATTTTTATTTGTAGACTTGAATCCTCAGAGGAGGTCAAATTATCTTCATAAGCTTGGATATTTAGAAGAGGTCGGATTCTTCTTTCTAAGCTTGGAAAGAGGTCGGGCTTTCTTTCTAAGCTTGGGGTTTTTTGACCTCATTGTAGACTCTGATCTTTAAAAGAAGTCGGATCCTCTTTCTGATATTCTTCGAGGTTTTTGACCTCATTGTAGAGTTGATCGTAAAAGAGGTCGGATTTTTTACAGACTCCAAAATGAGGTCGGATTTTTTCTTTGTCGGATACTAAAGAGGTCGGACTTTTCTTCATGAGCTCTCTAAAAGAGGTCGGATTTTCTTTGGTGAGCTCCCAACTCATCCGACTTTATTGTAAAGTCTGACCTTTAAAAGAGGTCGGACTTTTATTTGTGAGCTCTCTAAAAGAGGTCGGATTTTCTTTGGTGAGCTCCCAACTCATCCGACTTTATTGTAAAGTCTGACCTTTAAAAGAGGTCGGACTTTTATTTGTGAGCTCTCTAAAAGAGGTCGGATTTTAAAGTCTGACCTTTAAAAGAGGTCGGACTTTTCTTCATGAGCTCTCTAAAAGAGGTCGGATTTTCTTTGGTGAGCTCCCAACTCATCCGACTTTATTGTAAAGTCTGACCTTTAAAAGAGGTCGGACTTTTATTTGTGAGCTCTCTAAAAGAGGTCGGATTTTCTTTGGTGAGCTCCCAACTCATCCGACCTTTAAAGAAAAGTCTGACCATTATTCCCTCCAATGAATACTGGGCCTTTGTCGCTCCGACTTTCTTTTTTCTTTGGATCAGATTCCAGTTTTCTTCCTGGAAGACATCCATCTTTATTGGTGTGCAAACAACATCAAATTCTACCGCAGGAATATTTCTTTCCATATTCATTGGCAGTGATGTAATTTGTGAGCAACCAACGAAAGATGTACCCAGTGAATTTTTCGTGTTATTCACTGCTCTGTTGTAATTGATATGTGAATCCAATGAAGAAAAAACTGGATTCATCACTTCATTGTCGGATTGGGTTGCATTCAAATGGATTGATGCTGCACTTTTTGGCATAAGTTGAAAAGAAAGGTTTCATTGTTTTTATCAACAACGTTTTCCCTTCTTTCTTCAATTACTGACTAATATGGGATATTTTATTTATTTATAAAACCTGTGTATTTGGAACATTCAACTGCTCCATTCCATGAGTGGGTATCATGGATTTTTCCGAGATTGTAAGTCGGCACAGATGCCATTGTCCATCCTATTTCACGAAGAGGTTGGGATTAGTCACGTTCCCTTTTCCTCTTTTTTTTTCTTCACGTAACTTCTTTTGCCAATTGAATTTTCTGAATTGAAAATTCTTTTATTCAATTGGCTTTCGAGTTCATTTTTTTTTCAAGTAACTTCTTTTGCCAATTGAATTTTCTGAATTGAAAATTCTTTTATTCAATTGGCTTTCGAGTTCTTTTTTTTTTTTCACGTAACTTCTTTTGCCAATTGAATTTTCTGAATTGAAAATTCTTTTATTCAATTGGCTTTCGAGTTCGTCTTGGTTTGCCTTCTACAATAGCCTTGGGATGTTGCTTTCTTCTCTTTTTGTTTGATTTAATCCAATTTAACTGTAGAAGTAGAATCATCATCCCTATTTGATATCCTCTGCCCATTGGGAGAAGTTTTTACGGGATTTCTGGTATCCATAGAAGCTGTACTCCAGCTTCTTTTTAACATGCTTTCATCTTATTCATGTCGAGAGGTTGTCCGACCATCTTGTTGATCATCCGCCATTATCAAGGATTGAGCTCCGGGTCCCCGGCAACGGCGCCAATGTTCCGGGGCTTACCTAGAACCGGACGGTGGTTGGACTTGTTTGAGGCCCAAGCGCTGGAGGAGTGTGGTCTCCGACTTGGTTTACGTCTGGGAGCCGCCTCCGAGTTGTGTGTTCCAAGAGATGGGGGGTGGTACCTGCAAAGACACTCCGATGCCTAAGTCAGCATGGGGTAAAGCAGGTTTAGAATGTATTGGAACTTAGAGATACCTGAGGGGTGTCAGGGTATTTATAGTGGTGATCCAATAACCACCGTTGGAGTAGTGCCACCTTTTTAGGTGGATAACCGTCCCTTTATCTAGGGATTGTTGGGATATGGCTTCTAGAAGTGGTTAGAGAGATTTTAGGGGCAGTTACTTATTTGAATAAGCGTTATCTGCCAGCTATCTCTTGAACCCGACTTCTTTGGAAAGAAGTCTGTGTTGAGTCCGACCTCTTTTGAGGAGGTCGGTGAATAACAAAGGCCAATCTTTGGATTGGGCCTTTTGGTGTATTTGGACCTGGGCCATACCGTTGGGTCAGGGTAGTAACAGAATTATTTTTAACGTAATAATTGATTCATCATCTATAAATACACTAATATTACTTAAGTATCTTTAAATTTCAATACATTAAAATCTGCTAAAATTTTTACTGACTTAAATTTCGAAGTATTTTATAAATACACCTCATTTTTTTACAAACAACTCGGACTACTATCACAAGATGTGGAATAAGCCAGAGTTCGCTCTATAGAAAATTTGGGCCTCGCTTTTCAGCCCAAAACTAATCGACCCTCGGAATAATAATTTCATTTTGGATCATTAATAGCATCATATTTAGTTATCCACATTTGTTTATTGCATTTTAAATAATAGTTTTTACAATAATATATATGTAAACTATGCCATTGAAGAGAAAGAAAAAATATTTCATAGCTAAAAAAGTATATCTAGTAGTGCATAATAAATGATATTGTATACCATTAGTAAAAATGTTAAAAATAATCAACAAGTAAAGAAAATTGGGATAGAAATGTTATCATTTTTTAAAATATTCTATTATTTATTAAAATTTTAATTATGCATAAATCAATACTATTTATATTTATATTTTTTAAAATTTTTATACATAAATTAATAAACACTGATTAAATAATAATAAAAAATACAAAAAATTGTTGATATAATATATTTTTTTTAAATCAAAACTCAAGTGTAAATAATTTGATGTGAAATTAATATATAAAAATTTGACTAAATTATAATCTAACAATTCTTAAATATAAATTTTATATAAAGTTACCTGCACATAAATTTCGAAGTATCCTTAAAAAAGAATCGGACAACCAGAGACGTAAACAACTTTTGCAGTGGGACAGCGAGCTAACGGACAACCGTCAAGTTCGTTGCCCCACCAATTAATACTAATGTCCTCTAATCCTAAGCAAAGATACAAAAGCACTCCCATAAATGCAAGGCCTGCATCCAAGGCTCCAGAGAGCACATAATTGTGGCGTTGCCACCATTCTGGCTTGTACCTGTACACAACAAATCCGGACAAAAATCCAACAATGATCCAACTTGTGTAGTTCACCGCCGTTGCCGGCGGCATCATCCCCGTGGCACCTATCAACACAGGCATGTTGATGAGCCTAATCCACTCCTGTTGTGGGAACGCCCTTACAGCGAACCATACGAGTAAAGGAGCAATGGCTCCACCCAAAAAGAACCAATTTATTTGAGAATAAATTCCTTGGTCTCCAAAGATTCTTTTTGGACCAATCAAACCCCAAATCACTGAAGCATCGTAAAATACTGTGTCGCCTGGACAAGTCCAAACAGAGGACGTGTCTTGACATATGTCTGGGATTGTTTCCATTAACCACCATGCAGTAGTTAAATACACAAGAGCTGCGATGATTGTTCCCACGACCTAATCAAATTCACCACATTCAAGACATTAGTAACCATGTGTCTCTATTTATTTTTCGAATATTGAAAAACTCTAGATCCCAACAGTGAAAAAGAGATATTAAATTCTATATATGATGATTCATCTAAGAAAGAAGGCAACCAATTTGAGCAAAATTCAGATTATATACTGTTACGGTGGGTAACCGGAGATAAATGCAATGGATGGCGTTGAATGGCCCAAGTGCGTGAAGGAGGAGAACTCCGGATGGATCAGCAACTCGGGAGGCTCCGTCCGACTTGCGCGCGTGAATGAATGGGGGGTGGTACCTGCAAAGACACTCCGATGCTTAAGTTAGCAAGAGTGTGAGCAGGTCTAGAGAGTATTGGGCTTAGAGATACCTGAGGGGTGTCAGTGTATTTGTAGTGGTGAGCCAATAACCACCGTTAGAGTAGTGCCGTATCTTTAGGATATTAACCGTCCCATTATCTTAGGGAGGTTAAGATATGGCTTCATGAAGTGGTTAGAGAGATTTTAGGGGCGGTTACTCGTTTGAATGAGTGTTTGTCTGCCAGCCAATCTCATATCCGACTTCTTTATACTAAGTCGTGGTTGACACCGACTTCTTAGGTGGAGGTCGGTGTTTTGCTAGGCTTAATCTATTGGATCAGGCCTTTTGGTTGGACCTGGGCCCTTAGCATTGGGCCAGGGTATGAACAGTGCCCTACTTGAGCCCAAGATCCTTTTAAGGCTTGGGTTCAAGTATTCAACTCGGGTTCGTAGCCGACTTTCACGGGTTTTGAAACCGACGTGATTTTCGCGACCTTTTGTTTCTGACAGTTACGTCAATTCAAGCGTCGTGTCCGTTGAGGAAGCGTTTAGGGATTGAGGGCTTTGGTAACGGTGCAATCTCATTAATGACTGCCTCGTTTTTACCATTATGTCCCTTAGCCTATTTATAAATACTTTTCCTCTCTTTCGTTTTTCCGTTTCTGCAATCTTTCAAACTTTTTCTTGCCTTGCTCGTGCTGTATTCTTGTGTTCGAAGCTTTCCGTTTCTTCAGCCTTCATTTCTTCGGATAAAGGTTAGTTTTGTTTCTTCCATGTCATGCCTTATGTTTGCATGTTTTGTATTGTGAGTGGGTAGGTTGGCCTGTAGATTCTAGCTTCGTATCTTTCCTCTTTAGGGGTCGTGTTTTTTTATTTTTCTTTTTCTTTTCTTCCTTTTGTAGGTTTCTGCCACTTTTCTTTATATAAAAAATGGCTTCCGTAGATGTTCTTTCTCTGTGGGTTGATGACACTGTCCTTGGGGAGGAACCCCTGGTCGATGCTGAGTTTATCATTCATCTTCGTACTCATCACCGGCTCTGTACTTCGGAGGAGGACGAGCCAAAATATGAATTGATAATCCCGGGTCCTGAAGACCGGGTCTGTTTTGGGAGAGTTAATGAGGCGGCCCCTCATTTTTTCTTCATGTATGAATGTATGATCACCCGTTTGGGTGTTTTTCTTCCTTTCTCGGATTTCGAGATATCTGTTTTGCATCACTGTAAAGTTGCCCCTACTCAACTTCACCCCAATTCTTGGGGTTTTTTGAAGGTCTATCAGTTTATTAGCCACGCTCTGGACTTTCCGACCTCTTTGAGGATTTTCTTCTTTCTTTTTCATATGACTAAGCCCTTTAGTGGGCTAAACAACAAACAGCAGTGGGTATCATTCCGAGCCATACAAGGTCGGAGGATTTTCACCTTTTTCGACGAATCTTTTCATGACTTCAAAAACTACTTTTTCAAAGTTCAAGCCGTAGAGGGTCACCACCCCTTTTTCCTTGATGAGCACTCCTCCCCTCGCTTTCCCCTTTATTGGTTGGCGGCCTCCCCTTGTGAGAAGTATGGTCTAGATGACCTTGACGAGGTGGAGGCGGCTATTGTGGGATTTTTCCGAGAAGCGTGGGGAAGGGCCCCATACTTGGATACTAGGAAAATCCTTCAAGGAACGCCGACCTTTGTTCAATCTCATCTAGGTAGTGCATGTATTCCTTATTTCCGAGTTGTTTCTACCGACTTAAATGTTACCGACTTGTAACTTTTGTTAGTTGTTTCCTTGTAGATATGGCAAAGAAGAATGCTCAGGAGGCTTATCAAAGGGTCCAGGAGGCTAAAGCGAAGTCCCGGGCTAGGTCTGGTGGTGCCAGGGCGATCACCTCTCCTCCTCCTCCTCCTCTTCCTAAAAATACTGGCACTCCCTCTCAACCCATTATACTTTCTTCTTCAACTTTATCTCGGCCACTCCCTTCTGCCCAACTTCTTTCTGAGCCAGAGAAGAAGAAGCGTAAGACTGCAGAGTCTGGCTCTTCTTCTTTTGATGGTGGGGTTAAGGCGGATGCTCTGGCATTCGTCCGAAAGAACATCTATCCTTTTTTAAGTATGGATGATGTTTCTGTCCGAAACCACCTCACCACCATGGCCGAGGAGAGTTTTAGGGCAGCGGGTGTTTGTTGCAAACTTTTGGATCTTTTTTAGAAGACTCCCCTTAGCTCCTTGGGGGCCACCTCAAAAGTTGAGGAGTTGGAGGGGAGGCTTCTTATTTTTGAAAAACATGAGAAGGAGTTGAAGGAGGAGAGAGATAAATTGAGGAAGGAGAGGGATCACCTCAAGGAGGAGGAGGGTAAGCTGCGGGCTCAATGTACTTTGGAGGCGAATTTAAGGAAAACGGCACAAGACAGCTACCACAGTTTATTTCAGGATATTGTGGCTGTGAGGAAGGACTTACTAAATTCTCAGAACGCATACGCCGAGTTGGAGGACTCTATTGCCGATGGTGCCGAGGAGTCTTGGAGAATTTTCTTGGAACAAGTCAGAGTTATCGGTCCCGACTTGGACCTTTCTCCTTTACATCCTGATAAAGTCGTCATCGATGGTGCTATCGTGGATCCTCCTGCTCCCGAGGTTGTTTCCGAGTCAGATTTGAAGACTCGGTGGCAGAGGATTATTGAGTCTCCTCCTCGTTCTAAAGATTCTCCGGGTTCTTTCTCCGTTCCTCCGACTGGTCCTGGCGGCGCCCCTCCTGAGTCTGGTGGTGATGATTCCTCTACTCCCTTGAAAAGATAACTTTGTTTTTTATGGCTATATGGGGGCTCGGCCTGTGAGTCCCCCCTTTTTTAAACTTATTCATTGTTGGTGGTTGTGTGAACAATTTCCCTTTGGCCTTTTAAGGCCGTAAACAAAATATTCTGATCTGTGCCCTTTTTTGGATAAGGGTTTTTAAACAAAAGTGAATGCCCCTTTTTTGGATAAGGGTTTTGAATTACCTTGTGCGTGTATGCTTTTCGATATTTTGAAAATCCTTTTGATCTCTTTCTGAAAACCTTTTTATTTGTTTGTCTTTCGGACTTTCTCGTTTAAGGACTTTTTTGGGATGCCCTTTAAACTTCTTCTTGGGTTTTCATATCTTTTTTGTTATTCCTCATACTCGACTTTCGTTTTAGCGAGTTCTTATGACTTAGGTTATTTTTGCGATGCGTTTTTCTTCTACTCAGTTCTACATTCCGATTTAAGGTCCGATGTATTTCCGAGCTTTCCTACTCGGAATGTTGTTCCGACTTATGAGTCGGATTTGCTTTCCGAGTTTTTACGATCGACTCATATAACCTCTTTACGCCGACTTGTACCTCGTCGTTTTATCCTGACGACCATATAGGTCGGTTCATGGGATTTTCACGTTTTGTCGAGCTTAAGTCGGCGCATTTCGTAGAAGGACTTAGAAGAATAAATAAGGATATTATAAGAGATATTATGAACGAAAAAAGATCTTTATTAATTAGGAAGGTACCTTCTTGCTACTAAGGGTCTTGATAGCCTATTTTCCCTTAGTCTCTACTATGATGCCTCGTTAAAAACCCTTCTCCAGAAAAAACCCTTTTGGGAAAAAAATCATGGAGTTGGGAAAAGAGTACATCAGGGAGCAGAGTTCGCTTCTAACTGTAGTACCTTTTCATATTACAAGCATGCAACGACCTTGGTAGCTCAGTTCCGCTTAGGTCGGTTATTTTATAATAACCTTTCCCTAATACTTCCTTGATTTTGTATGGTCCCTTCCAATTTACGGCGACCTTCCTTCTCCTGATTTGTTGACTCCAATGTCGTTTCTGATTAGGACCAAGTCATCTAGGGCGAATGTTCTTCGAATGACTTTCTTGTTGTACCTGGCAGTCATCCTCTGTTTTAATGCCGCTTCTTTTATTTGGGCACTTTCTCGGACTTCGGGGAGCAAGTCGAGCTCCTCTTTGTGTCCCCGTATGTTTCCGACCTCGTCGTGGAGAATTACCCTTGGGCTTTGCTCATTGATTTCTATTGGAATCATGGCTTCTACGCCATAGACTAGTCGGAAGGGTGTTTCTCCCGTGGCGGATTGAGGAGTTGTCCTATAAGCCCATAACACTTGGGGGAGCTCTTCAGCCCAAGCTCCCTTTGCTTCCTGTAGTCTTTTCTTTAATCCTGCCAGTATGACCTTGTTAGCTGCATTGGCTCGCCCATTGGCTTGTGGGTGTTCCACCGAGGTGAACTGGTGCTTGATTTTCAGACTGGCTACTAGATTTCTGAAGGTGGCATCGGTGAATTGGGTTCCATTATCTGTAGTGATGGAATAAGGTATTCCATACCTTGTGATAATGTTTTTGTAGAGGAACCTGCGACTTCTTTGAGCGGTGATAGTGGCTAATGGTTCTGCTTCTATCCACTTTGTGAAGTAATCTATTCCCACGATCAAGTATTTGACTTGTCCTGGTGCTTGGGGAAAAGGACCTAACAAGTCCATTCCCCATTTTGCAAAGGGCCAGGGAGAAGTGATACTGATGAGCTCTTCTGGTGGAGCTACGTGAAAATTTGCATGCATCTGACATGGTTGGCACTTTTTCACAAAGTCTGTGGCATCTTTTTGCAAGGTCGGCCAGTAGAATCCAGCTCGGATTATTTTTCTGGCTAGTGACCTTGCTCCGAGATGATTCCCGCAGATCCCACTATGTACTTCCTCCAACACCTCGGCGGTTCTTGAGGTCGGTACGCATTTTAACAATGGTGTTGATATCCCTCTTCGGTAGAGGACATTTCTCACCAAAGTGTAATGCTGTGCTTCCCTTCGGATCTTTTTAGCTTCTTTTTCCTCTTTAGGGAGGATGTCGAATTTTAGGTATTCGACTAAGGGATTCATCCATCCGAGGTTTAAACCGACTACCTCAAGTACCTCCTGCTTATCTTCTGTTTTTGCAACTGAGGGCTCTTGGAGGGTTTCTTGAATCAGGCTTCTGTTGTTTCCTCCTGGTTTGGTACTTGCTAGCTTGGATAGGGCGTCCGCTCTGCTGTTTAGATCCCGAGTTATGTGTTTGACCTCGGTTTCTGCAAAGCGCCCAAGGTGCTCCAGAGTTTTTTCCAAGTACCTTTTCATATTTGGGTCCTTTGCCTGATACTCTCCACTTATTTGGGAGGTCACCACTTGCGAGTCGCTGTATATCATCACTTTTGTAGTACCGACTTCTTCTGCTAATTTTAGCCCAGCAATCAAGGCTTCATATTCTGCCTGATTATTTGAGGCTGGGAATTCAAATTTTAGAGAAACCTCAATCTGGGTTCCTCTTTCATCTACCAATATTATGCCTGTGCCGCTTCCTGTTTTGTTGGAGGATCCATCTACATAGAGTTCCCATGTAGTCGGCTTTTCCTCTTGGTCTCCTGCGTATTCTGCTACGAAGTCGGTGAGGCATTGAGCTTTAATTGCCGCCCGAGTTTCGTATCTCAGATCAAACTCGGAGAGTTCTATCGCCCATTGAACCATTCTCCCTGCAACATCCGTCTTTTGGAGGATTTGCTTCATGGGTTGGTTTGTGCGGACTCTTATTGTTAAGGTCGTAGCCTTCGTGAGGCTATCACTAAGGAGTAGGCAAACTTTTCTAGTTTGTGGTACCTTAGTTCAGGGCCTTGCAGGACCTTGCTGATGAAATAGACCGGGTGTTGTCTGACCTCGTCTTCTCTGATCAGGGCTGATGAGACAGCCTTGTTTGCTACGGATAAGTATAAAACGAGGTCTTCCCCTGGTACTGGTCGGGTTAAGATAGGAGGTTGGCTTAAGAACTTTTTGAACTCTTGGAACGCCTCCTCGCATTCCGGAGTCCATTCGAATCGGCATCCCTTTCTTAATAAAGAGAATAATGGAAGGGATTTTAGCGCCGATCCTGCCAAGAATCTGGAGAGGGCTGCAAGCCGGCCATTGAGCTGTTGAACCTCTCTCAAACAAGTCGGGCTTTTCATTTCTAGGATGGCTCTGCATTTATCGGGATTGGCCTCAATCCCCCTCTGTGTTAGCATGAACACTAGAAATTTTCCTGCCTCGACCGCGAAGGCGCACTTTGCAGGATTTAGTCTCATCCCATGCAACCTTATAGTATCAAAGACTTGTGAGAGGTCGGTTAAGAGGTCGACTTCTTCCTTGGTCTTTACTAGCATGTCGTCGACGTATACTTCCATCAAGCTCCCTAGGTGGGGGGAAAACACTTTATTCATCAACCGTTGGTATGTGGCTCCTGCATTCTTTAATCCGAATGGCATGACCACATAGCAATAGTTTGCCCTTGGTGTGATGAAAGATGTTTTCTCTTGGTCGGGCTCGTACATCGGGATTTGGTTATATCCCGAGTAGGCGTCCATGAATGATAAGTACTGGTACCCCGAGTTGGAGTCCACCAGGGTATCAATATTCGGTAGGGGATAAGGGTCCTTAGGACATGCTTTATTCAAGTCGGTATAGTCGACGCACATTCTCCATTTACCATTTTGTTTTTTGACTAACACTACATTGGCTAGCCATGTTGGGTACTTGACCTCTCTGATAAAGCCAGCTTCCAGGAGCGCCTGTACTTGCTCTTCTACTATTAGGGCTCGTTCCGGGCCGAGCTTGCGTCTTCTTTGCTGTACAGGTCGGGACCCTGGATAAACCGAGAGCCTGTGAGACATGAGTTCGGGATCAATCCCGGGCATGTCGGAAGCCTTCCATGCAAAGAGGTCGGAATTAGCTCTCAAGAGTTCAGTCAACCTTTGTTTTAGGGTTTCCCCTAGGTTGGCTCCTATGTAAGTGTTTTTCCCTCCTCTTTACCGACTTGCACCTCCTCGATTTTTCCTCCCGGTTGGGATCGCAGCTCTTCTCTGGCCCTTGTGCCGCCGAGCTCTATGGTGTGGACTTCTTTGCCCTTTCCTCTCAGATTTAGGCTTTCATTGTAGCATTTTCTTGCCAATTTTTTGTCTCCCCTCACCGTTGCTATTCCCGCTGGGGTTGGGTACTTCATGCAAAGGTGAGGAGTGGATACCACTGCCCCGAGGCGATTAAGGGTAGTTCTGCCGATTAAGGCATTATAGGCTGACCCTTCATCAATGACTATGAAGTCTATGCTCAGGGTCCTTGATTTTTCCCCTCTTCCAAAAGTGGTGTGAAGGGGCAAGAATCCCAACGGCTTTATTGGCGTATCCCCTAATCCATATAAGGTGTCGGGGTAGGCTCTCAACTCTTTTTCATCTAACCCTAGCTTGTCGAAGGCGGGCTTGAAAAGGATGTCCGCCGAACTTCCTTGGTCTACTAGGGTTCTGTGGAGATGGGCATTGGCTAGGATCATGGTTATCACCACGGGATCATCATGCCCGGGAATTATCCCTTGCCCATCTTCTTTTGTGAACGAAATGGTGGGGAGGTCAGGTGACTCTTCCCCGACTTAATAGACTCTCTTGAGATGTCTTTTGCGAGAGGATTTAGTGAGCCCTCCTCCCGCAAATCCTCCTGAGATCATGTGAATATGTCTCTCTGGGGTCTGCGGTGGTGGATCTCTTCTATCCATATCATCTCGCTTTCTCTTTCCGTGAGTGTCCGACCTTTCCATGAGATATCTATCAAGCCGACCTTCCCTAGCCAGCTTTTCTATCACATTTTTGAGGTCGTAACAATCATTGGTGGAGTGACCATATATTTTATGGTACTCGCAGTAGTCGCCGCGGCTTCCCCCTTTTTTGTTTTTAATAGGTCTAGGGGGTGGCAGCCTTTCAGTGTGGCAAATCTATCTGTATACATCCACTATAGAAGTTTTTAGAGGAGTATAAGAGTGATATTTCCTGGGCCTCTCGAGACCGAGCTCTTCCTTTTTCTTGGCTTCCCTTTCCCTCTCTTTAGATGAGGGAGGGGGTCCAGGTCGCCAACTCAGGTCTCTTAACTTTGCATTCTCTTCCATATTGATGTACTTTTCCGCCCTTTCTTGTACATCGCTTAGAGAAACGAGGTGTCTTTTAGATATGGACTGCGAGAAGGGACCTTCTCTAAGTCCATTGACTAACCCCATTATGACTGCCTCTGTGGGCAGGTCTTGGATCTCCAAACATGCCTTATTGAACCTTTCCATATAGGCTCGCAAAGACTCTCCGACCTCCTGTTTTACTCCTAGGAGGCTTGGTGCATGTTTCACCTTATCTTTCTGAATTGAGAACCTCATCAAAAACTTCCTTGAGAGGTCTTCAAAGCTGGTGATTGATCTTGGTGGGAGGCTATCGAACCACTTCATCGCCGCTTTCGATAAAGTGGTCGGGAAAGCTTTGCATCTCGTAGCGTCGGAGGCATCAGCTAGATACATCCGACTTTTGAAGTTGCTTAGATGATGCTTTGGGTCTGTGGTCCCATCATAGAGGTCCATATCAGGGCTTTTGAAGTTTCTTGGAACTTTTGCCCTCATTATGTCCTCGCTGAAAGGATCTTCTCCACCCGAGAGTTGGTCTTCTTGTTCGTCGCGGGAGTGGTGACCCTTGAGGGAGGATTCCAGCTGTAAGAGTTTTCTTTCTAACTCTTTTCGCCGCTCCATCTCTTCTTTGAGATACCTTTCGGTTTCCTTCTGCTTCTCCCGCTCTTGCTCCAATTGTTCCAGGCGGCTATGGACTAATCCTATTAATTCAGCTACGTGGGATGGTCCGCCTTTTTCTGATTCACGCCCATCTGAGGAATTTACCTTCGGATTCTTCACTCCGGAGGTACCCTCTCTGTGTTGGTTGTTATCTTCCTGGTGTTGGGCCAGGTCTTCATTGTCGTTGCCCATGTCTAGATTCTCCTGTTCAGAATCTGTTTCCGCATGGCCTTCTTCGTGGGATCTATCCGCCATCGATGGATGATCTCTCGGGTCCCCGGCAACGGCGCCAATGTTACGGTGGGTAACCGGAGATAAATGCAATGGATGGCGTTGAATGGCCCAAGTGCGTGAAGGAGGAGAACTCCGGATGGATCAGCAACTCGGGAGGCTCCGTCCGACTTGCGCGCGTGAATGAATGGGGGGTGGTACCTGCAAAGACACTCCGATGCTTAAGTTAGCAAGAGTGTGAGCAGGTCTAGAGAGTATTGGGCTTAGAGATACCTGAGGGGTGTCAGTGTATTTGTAGTGGTGAGCCAATAACCACCGTTGGAGTAGTGCCGTATCTTTAGGATATTAACCGTCCCATTATCTTAGGGAGGTTAAGATATGGCTTCATGAAGTGGTTAGAGAGATTTTAGGGGCGGTTACTCGTTTGAATGAGTGTTTGTCTGCCAGCCAATCTCATATCCGACTTCTTTATACTAAGTCGTGGTTGACACCGACTTCTTAGGTGGAGGTCGGTGTTTTGCTAGGCTTAATCTATTGGATCAGGCCTTTTGGTTGGACCTGGGCCCTTAGCATTGGGCCAGGGTATGAACATATACATAGCCTAGGTTTCCTTGTTTTGAGTGTGGTTTTACTTTGTTTATTATTTAAAATTAAGTTTATATCAAGAGATATAAAATACAAAGAGAGTTGATCTCACAAAAATTATTTATTTTTTTGTTTGAGTGTTTGATTTTAAATGTGTATTGGAATTTCTTAGTTTTCTTTATCTAAATTGAATTAGCATTTAGAAATTACTACATCTGGATTAATTTAGATATGTTACAAAAGTGTGAATCTTTTGAAATTAGTGTTTGTAAACAATTTTGATTATAGTAAAAATTTTATTATTATTGTGGTAAAAACTGGACATAAATCACATTGCATTTCGTAATCGAACCAGAATGTATTGTGGTATTATTTTTCTATATCATTTATTTCTGTAATTTTCATTTCTTTTCTATTCTACTAATGCAGGACAAAATAAAAAACAAACATAATTTCATGAATTCTGCATACTGCACCATCAATTTTATTAAACACCAAAAATAATTCCTTGATTTAACCTCTTTATGAACCTTCAATAAATTTAAGTAGAGGTTAATTTTAACTAAATTTAGTTTGAATTTATAAATTACAGACATTTCGTTCTTAGGTGCAAGGAGCAATATTTAAATAGTTACATATGCATGTAAAGGTCTAGAATCAAGGCATAATGTGTACCTGTGCCATGAACATGACTCTGGGAGGAATCTTCATGTAGTGACCGAGCTTAAAGTCTTGCAAGAAAGTGATGGCTTGTGTCATGCTGATGTAACCATAAACCTTGAAACACATGTTAGCCACTGGGTATCCCGGGTAGATATATCCTATGATGTACTCAGTAATTATGTTCAGCCCCGGCGTCTGTAATAATAAGCAAACAAAGCTTAGAGAAATCTTAGGGTTTAGGGTTTAGTGTATATGGTTTACGGTTTAGAATTTATGGTTTTAGGTTTAGGTTTTATGGTTTATAATTTATGGTTTAATGTTTGGAATTTATGGTTTTAAAATTTAATATTTAAAATTTATGGTTACTATCAAAACCGCATGTAAGTTTAAGTACACTCAAATTTAAGCTGTCAACGAAAAAATTAGAAATAACCAACCTAAGAAGGAAGTATTAAAAGATGATGTAATTACCAAAGAGAAATTTTTGGGCCAATAATTTTTAGTATTTATTATTATTATTTAATCAATATAAATATTAAATTATCTTTAATAAATCAATTTTATTAATTTATGTTTGAATATTTTAAAAAATATAAATAAAAACTGAATTAACTTATGTAAATAAAATTTTTAGTAAATATAAATACACATCATTATTAATTAAATACTTGCCAAAAATAATATTTATTAGTCATATAGTATTGTTCGTTACGAAACAACCTGATTTGTGATTGCTGTAATAATCCCAATTGGAAGAGTGAAAAAGATTGCAATGGCACATGCGAGGAAAACACCCCACCAAGGCAGTTGTAGCTGTTCATTGTAGTACTCGCAAGCAAAGACGGTGGCAGCAATTGTCACAATGAGTATGGACACAAACCACCACTCTGGAACCTGCTTGTACCTCCGCATAAGCTTGGTGTGTATGTCCCTTTTCTTTTCCTTAAAACTTGATCTGCTTTGTTCCCAAATTTCTCTGCATTTTCAATTCCATATATCTCAAATCTACTATATACTTTATCAATAACTTATTGCATACTTGAACGCCACTTAGCTCTGATTTATCGATACAAATATTTTTTCAGAATAAATTAACATTTGTATTTATATAGACATTGACTAATATATCTATATACTATCTGTGGTTATAATTGTCGTTTTATTTTTATATGAGTATATTTGTCTGCGTCTGTATTTTTCATAAGTACAAATGATAATTTATTCTATTTTTTTTATGTACAGGTAAAATAATATAATAGAAAAAAATATTTAACTTTAGAAGTGCACTGACGACAATAAAATTTCAGCATTAAGCCAACCACGATTTTAATATAATTAAACTACTAAAATGTCCTAAAAATATTCGATTTGTTAATAATAAGAATGTTTTAAAAATTTATTTTTTATAAGTATTAAACGAATTTTATTTGACGAATTATTTGTGTATTTAATTCAAATTTTTTGTAATGATTTTTTTATAACTATTTAAAAAGTTCATACAGAAAATCATACAAAAATTTGATATCTAGAATTTTTTATTTTTTATAAAATATTTTTGGCCACTGAAAAAAATTATAAAAAAAAATTATATGGTGTAAAATTACTAAATTTTAAAGATAAAAGATGTTTTTTTTAGTCATACTTATGTATATTTAAAGTTTGCCTTTAAAAATATTTTGAAGGAATTTTTGTCAGTAAATTAATAGTCTAAGGACATTTTTCATAATTTACTCTTGAACATATATGATTTCATTTTGGATCATTAATAGCATCATATTTAGTTATCCACATTTGTTTATTGCATTTTAAATAATAGTATTTACAATAATATATATGTAAACTATGGCATTGCAGAGAAAGAAAAATATTTCATAGTTGAAAAAGTATATCTAGTAGTGCATAATACATGACATTGTATACAATTAGTAAAAATGTTAAAAATAATCAACAAAGTAAAGAAAATTGGGATAGAAATGTTATCATTTTTTAAAATATTCTATTATTTATTTACATGTTAGGTATAAAATTTAAATAAAAAATAAAAGTAAAATTAAAACCAAGTGAATATCATGATCTAGAATAAATGCCTGGAAAAATGTAAAATTCAATTATAATTAACTTCATATAAAATTAATAATTAAAAATTATTAAATAATTTAATAAAATTTAAAATAGCTTTCGATAATTATTTCAAAAGACAACGAGGTCTTTAACAAAAAAATTACCTAACTTGACTCTTGAGTTTTATTTTTATAGGATTGATTAACTCCTGTGCCCAAAAAAAGTCAACTAATTAGTCAAAACAAAAAGAGTTCAGAGTCGGATTTAGTATTTTTTTTCTTGGAATCTTCGTTGTCATTTTAAGATAATTGTCAAGAATCGAATAGAATATTCACTCTAAATTTAATTAAATTATTATTTAATAATTTTTAATTATTAACTTCACGTTAAATTAACTTAATCGTAGAAAAAAAAGACAGTACCTTCCGTGGAAGAGAGCAACATGCACAATGGTAGCAGTTAGTGCAGCAAAGCCCACACCATAAGTCATGGCAAAGAAAGTGCTGAGGTGGAGTCGTCCTTGTCGCTCGTAAGCAGCTATGTCCAAGTGAAAATTGGAATCAATTATGGCTGTGATGTTGTAAATTGATCCATTCGCTGTGAACAGTTCGTCGGAGAAAATAGGGTACGTCTTGGCATTATAGGCATTGAACCAATAACACAATGGAGTCAGAATGTACATCACAAACACAAATCCCGCGGCAACATTGGCAGTGGCAAACCATGGGCTTGCAAGTGGGCTTCCCAAGTAGGCCGAAATAGTAGACCAGTCAAATCCAATGGCACCAATGCCGAGCCCGTAAAGGCCTGACCCGAGCTGTTGGGCCAACACGTTGTTTGGAAATAGCCAGCATAGCCAAGAGAGAGAGGTTAACATTTGGAATATGTAGCCTGGGAAAACATAGTAGGAGAAGCTGCATAGAAAAGCTATGATGAAGAATTGCGATCGGGTTAACCCTCCCTTGGTTCGTTGCTCCTTCTCATGCAGTGCCCTGTGGGAAAGATATCCAAAAAAAATAGTTGAGTCAAAATTCAAAAGTCAAAACTTATTGGTTAGCAAATAAAGTTTAATTTAAAAAAAAAATACAGGTAGTAATATACTATCTGTCAATTTATTATTAATAATAATTAATTATTATATTTTAATTATAATTAGTATTAATATGTATAAACGGACACATTCACAAAAATATTTTTATTAGACATTGTTATAAAAAAGATATTTCTATTAGACATATCTATAAAAATATTTCTATTAAACACAATTATAAATAAAAATTGGCAGAAGTTGGTAAAATTTTTATTGATTATATAGCGGAACTGTAATTTTAATGCATTGACAGTATAGTCGTACAATTACATTCATTAGTTTGGATGACTATTATATAGTCAATGTGAAATATAGTTAATTTTAGGGATAAGTATTGTTTTGGTCCCTCACGTTGAGGGTCGGAATCGAACCCGTCCCCGATCTAATTTTCGATTTAGAATCGTCCTTAACGTTTTTTTCGTATTAAAATCGTCCTTTTTTATTTTTATTCCTAAACTACCCTTCCTTTTTAATAAAATTTAAAAAATTAAAAAAAATAAAACACCCAGCTCACCCCACCCCTCCGGTCTCCCCTTCCCCCCACCATCCACCCCCACCCCCGGTCTCCCCCTCCCCGTTTCCCCTTCCCGCCACCCCCACCTCCGGTCTCCCCTTCCCCCCTCCCCCACCCTCCGGTCTCCCCTTCCCCCCACCATCCACCCCCACCCCACCCCCACCTCACCCCCGGTCTCCCTCTCCCCGTCTCCCCTTCCCGCCACCCCCCCCCCGGTCTCCCCTTCCCCCTTCCCCCACCCTGCGGTCTCCCCTTCCCCCCTCCCCCACCCCTGCGGTCTCCCTTTCCCCCCACCATCCACCCCCACCTCACCCCCACCTCACCCCCGGTCTCCCCCTCCCCGTCTCCCCTTCCCGCCACCCCTACCCCCACCCCCCGGTCTCCCCCTCCCTGTCTCCCCTTCCCGCCTCCCCTCCCCCCCCCCCACCCCAACTGTGTTTTTTTTTTATTTTTTAAATTTTATTAAAAAGGAAGGGTAGTTTAGGAATAAAAATTAAAAAAGGACGATTTTAATATGAAAAAAAAAACGTTAAGGACAATTCTAAATCGAAAATTAGATCGGGGACGGGTTCGATTCCGACCCTCAACGTGAGGGACCAAAACAATACTTATCCCTTAATTTTACTAATGTGGCATTACGTAATTAAATACACGTGTAAATTTATTTTATACTGAGAGTGTATTAAAATTAAATTCTATTAAATATATATTAAAAATGGAATTAACATTTATTTATTTTTTTGGATTGAAATGAGAGTGGCATCTATATATAACAATATATAATGACAATACATGAGTTTGGTGTTCAAAATTTCTTTCCAATATTATCTTTTTTAATTAACTTCAGTCATTCAGCTTAAAAAAAATTCTACCAATTTCTCTCACCTTATATCTACTAGCGGCTCAACAGGCACTTTCAGCCACTTTTCTATTGTTTTTAAAAGATTAATTTTTATTTTTAAAATTATAAATTTCATAAAATAATTTAAAAATTAAGAATAAAAATTATTTAAAAATAATATAAAAATTTTATAAGTTATTTAAATTTTAGAATGTAAAAAATTTATAAATTTAAATTAAATAAGATATTAAAAAATTTATTATATTATTATTATTATGCGTAATAAAATCAAGATAAACATTTATAAAGTAATTATTTATAAATATTTTATAAGTTTATTCATTTATTTTTTCAACGGTCTTTAATTTGAAGCAAAGATAAAATATTATATTTAAAGTATTCTTTATTTTCATGCATAATTTTAAATTTATATTATTATTATAGTTTTTATTGTATCACACACTATTATTTACTTTTACTATTATTTTCTATACACATGTCTGTCATTGTCTCACTGCAATTGTTATATTGCCTTGTTAGGCATGGCAATTTTCTCCGGCGGGACGGGTATCCCGTATCCGCGGGAATTTACCCGCCTGAGAACGAATTGGGGAGGAATTTTACCCTACGGGAACAGGGGCGGGGACCCGTTAAATAAATGGGGTGGAGGCAGGGATCGAAGTCCCGTCCCGTGGGTATCCGTGCAATACCGTATGTACAAAATGACAAAAATACCTTTATATATATATTAGTTTCATATGAATGTGTGAAACCCTAAATCTCAATTTCATTCACTCAACGTCGTCACTTTCTCTAAGCCTCTCTTCTCAAATTCACAAATCCTCTCCAGTCTTCACCTCTCCTCTCACCGTGGTCCGCCACCCTCGTCCCTCTCACCGTCGTGTTCCCCTTTCTCACCGCTTCTCTCCTTTCACTCTCAAAGCCACCGCAGAACCATCGTCCCGCATCTGAGAAATTTGGCCGAGGAGAACATCGCCGTCGCGTGCCTAACCCAGCCCGAGGAGAATCGTCAAAGGTAGAAGCGTTGACGTCTTCGTCACGTGAGAAGTAGAATTGTCGCCATTTTCGTCGCGTTAAAAAAGGGTATCTTCGTCGCCATTCAGAAAGGTCGTTGGAGGCAAAATTGTGTTTGTTACAGTCCAGTCTTCGTCGCTATCGTTGGTCGCCATGGCTGCCATTCCTTCCACTAATTCAGCCTCTTTGATTTTTGTAATTTTTATTTACCTTAAACTTTTGTTAATTACTATAGCATTGTTGAGATTTTCTAAGTTAGCCTCTGTGATTTTGCATTAGTTGCTGCCTCTGTGTTAATGATAGAATTTTTTACCTGTGATTATGCTTCATATGAGTTTGTTTAATTGAATCTATAGTATTTGTTAGTCAATCAATTTTGCAGTGGCTAAAGAAAATTTGGTTAATTTGATTGAGGATATTCAATAATAGATAACTGAAGGTTTGAATTTTTCATTGATGATTGTTTTGTTTTCTTCAAGTTTTTTCTATTTAATGATGTTTTATTATACATATTAATTAAACTATATTTTATTATTTCATGTTATATGTTTTGAAATAACGCGATTATACTATAAGGATGATATTAGTTTTCATAACTAATGCAAATCTTCTTACTATTTTGTTTGTTATTTAAATACTCTCCATAAAAAAAATTACTTAAACTAAAACACAATATAAAAACATATATTACTCAAATTATCACTTGAGAAATTTAATAAGTTGATGGTGGTGATTCTTTTTTGTTTGGTATATACAGTAAAAAATTGATATATTTAAGAGTAAAAATCTTTAAAATAAAATTATAAAAAAATAAATTTTTTTGAATAACCAAATAAATATTTAAATTTTTTTCTCTTTCTTTTTACTATTTCAACTCTTAAAATTTACCATTATTTTTTTTCTCTCTTTTATTCTTCTGTAATTACTTATTGACTATCCTGATGTTTATACTTCTCTTCACTTAATATTTTATATGTATGTTGATTTATATAAGATTTTTGAATTTTTTTGGTTATTTTTAAAGTGTTATTCACTTTTAAATGTAACTGAAATTAATAACTTAATATGACTTGATAAATTGTTTTGCTTTATTCATTATAAAATTATGATATTATCATTACTATTTGCCAATTTAACTAATTATAAAAATAAAAAAAAAATTATTTTTTTGAAATTTTAGAAAATATGGATGTAATGACTTTTGAGTTAATAACTTAGGATTTAAAGATTATTTTTTAAATGAATATTGATTGGAAATAGAAAAATATTATAAATAATAAAAAATAAGTGAATGCTATATATGCTAATTTAGATAACCAAAATAAAATAAAATAATTAACAAAAAAATATAAAATTTTATCTTTTGTTTTGTAGTACAAAAATAATATATAATAATATAATAAATCGTAATGTTCTGATATAAAAAATATTAAATTTTTAAAATAAAATAAAAAATGTGATATTTTATACATTAGGTAATTTAAAAAATATTTATTATAAAAAAATTTAAAAATATTATGACCTAAAAAAATTATTTAATAAAATTAAGAAAGAGAAAAAAAATTAAAATTTTTTAATTAATAAAAAAAATTACTACTATTAATTTATTAAATTTGAGTAATATTAATTAATAATTAAAAAAATATTTTTTTAAAATTTATGTTTTAGAATAAGGGTATCCAACTCTTTAATAATATTTTTTATTTTAAAAAATATTAATTTTTACTTCACTTATCCAAAATAATGATGAAGAATGCTGTCACTATTTTATTGGTCACGTATACAATAAATTAAACAGAAACAAAATTCCTCTAACGACAAGTTAATTTTATCTATGGTTAATCATTTTTTATTAGTTTTATACTTTGGTCCATTTAGTTAAAAATAGTTAATAAATGGATTATTATTCACGCAAAAGTAATAATACTAAGACACTACGTAAATAATGGCCAAAGTATATATGAAATAAATCACTTAATCAATTTTTTAGTTCACTATCATCAGCTCATCCGTCAAAGAATTTTAATATTGGCAAAATTACTCCTATGGTTTCATCATAAATCACTTCCGTCACTATATCTACAACCACCTCCTCCAACCCACAAAAAAAAAAAAGGAAACGGAAAAAGTAAAACGCTTCCATCAATTAATGGTGAAGAGTGTTAGAGGATCAGCAATTTTTTTATTTGTAGTCATTAAGTAATTATTAATGATGTTTTTAACGGTGTGAAATTTTATTCAATGATATAAAATTACTTACTTTTTTTTATTGGTTACATACTAGCCAAAATTTAATAAAATTCTTGACCTCCTAAACTTTTTCTTGATGCGTTTCCTATCATATATTATCCAAGAGATGCTCAATATGCACGTTCACTTAATTAGAACAGTTAGTTATCGAATTAAAATAGGTAGGCCACCGGTTTTTTCCACAAAATATAAATTGGTATATGTTACTGTTATGGTATTTATTACCTGAAGAGTGAAACTTGTACTAAATTCGCTGGCCACCACATGGCTGCTGGCTCCACAAGGTACCTCCTATATATGCCGGCCCATCCGAATCCTAATACCTGCCGTTCATTAAGAGTTACGTTAATACTGGTTTCTAAGAGATTCGGACATAGACAAACCAATTTTAAAAGATATTATTGATAAAATTTTTTTGAATAATTTAAAGTTGGACAAACATATCCATTATTTACTGAAATTCATTAAAAGAATTATTTTCAGCTATGTCTTTCCAGACGAAAAGAATTATTAAAAGGTTAGGTGATAAGTGGATGCAGGTGTTACAGCTACAAGTCACAACAAAAGAGAGGAAACCAACTACAAGTCATGAAGCTATGTGCATTTATAATTTTATATAGATTATTATGAGCTTAATTATGTATACGTATAAATTGTGAAACAAAATGCTGCATTGTGCCAATTTCAATTTCATACTCAATAATAAATAAAGCAAAAATCGCAATAATACAGATAAAATTAGATAGAGTTGGCCTTTTTTTTTAAGGGAAAGTACGAGAAGCCAATGAAATATTTATACAATGCGCACAATGAAAGTTTAGGGAGTATTAGAGATATAATCATTAGTGTTATCTTTTTCCATCAGCTGAAGTTTTTAGGATGAGTTGTATTATGATATGGTATTAGAGCACTAAATCCAAAAGGTCAAGAGTTTGATTTTTGGTGAATTCCAAAATTAGTTTAAGTTTTTGGGAAGATGTTTATTATCACTAATACTCGGATGGTTATTCTAGATAATATGGGGATGTTCATTTTATAACTCAATAACCTATTGTACACATTGTACAAATAGTCCATTGTCTTCTTAGCGGGATCTTTTTTTTAAATAATTGACCTACCTGGGTGGAAATGATGACAAGGAAGGCAACAAAGAAGGAGATGTGCTTGCGGTAAAAGATTTTTACAGCGGTAACAATATGAATGGCGTAGACAGTGCCAGCACCGGAGTTGGCAAAGATAGTGATGAGAACGTGCTCCTTCACGTTGAAGGGCCCAGGGTTTAAGGTGAATTCCCAGCGCTTCCCTTTGAAGAAGACGCGCTTTGTGATCTTGGAAGCCATGAGCTGGCCCAACGGCACCACGGCTATCTGCGCCGAGATAGCCGTGATGCTGAGGGGTTCCGTTCGGTACCAAAAGAATTGGTTGAGGAATGATAGCAGCACGCAGGAGAGGCTTCCAAGGACCCACATTCGGAACGTGAGAACCGGGAGGGAAGGGTCGTCGGTGGTTGGCACCGTTAGCGCCACTTGTTCTATTGCTGAGTTTTCATGAAAAGTCTCTTCTTCTTCCGTCGAGGATTGCTCCCCGCTGACTATATCACAAGATAAAACAAATTAATCTAACTATCAACTTTACGTGAAATCGACTGTACCAGAATTTTTACCATTAATCTAAAGTCGGAAAATGAGAATATTACTATTAGTGTTTGGTGATGATTCGAATGACAATGAGATTTCAGATACTTACGGAGAGGGGATGTGATCTCGTTGGAGGGTTGCTCCATGCGTTCGCTGCAATAATAGCTCGATTTTCTGGTCAATCTGAGGGTTCTACTACATATACAAACAATGAACAAGAGAGAAATGAAATAGTTATATATATATATATTATATTTTACTTTTTACATGATGGGTCACGAGAGAGTCATCAGTGATTTAGTTGCATAGGGGAGGGAATGAGAAACACACCAAACAGGAATATATGTTTATATTTATTGTAAAAATATAGTAAACTGCATTGTGGTGTTCATTTGCACACGTGATCAAGCTTAGATATTTTGTTTATTATTTTCTTTAATTTCACTAATCCAAATAGGAATCAACTTGTTCGATTAATTTTCAACTAATTTAATTTAGAGACTTGTTATACATACAAGTCTTTTTTATTTACAAGTTTTACAAGTTGCTACACATACGACTCTTTTAATGCGTTATTCAACCGTTTCCTGTTTTTAAAGCGCTACACTCACCATGTATTATAAACGAATCTTCTTCTTCTTCCTCTTCCTCTTCCTCTTCCTCCTCCTCTTCTTCTTCTTCTTTTTTTTCTTCTTTTTTTTTTTCGATTTTCATGATTTCTGAAATCAAGTTTTGAAATCGTTTTGAAGATAATAGAACTTCAGAAATACACCCAAACGATTACAAAAATACACCCAAATGATTACAAAAATACACCCAAACAATTACAGGAATTCACCCAAACGATTATAGAAATACACCCAAAAGATTACAGAAATACACCCAAAGGATTTAAGAAATACACCCAAAATTCGTTGAAGTACACCTTATGCATAATTTAGAACTCTTTCTCTTTCTGCTGCTTCTTCTTCTTCAAAAATGATTTCAGAGCTTAATGTCAAAAAACAATAGAAATCAAGAATAACGAAGAAAGAAAACAAAGAGAAAAGCACGTAAATGAAGAAGAAGAAGAGGAAGACGAGGAAGAAAAACGTGCGGCAAGAAGAAGAAGAAGGAGAAAGAAAATGCAAGAAACGAAAGAAAAGAAGAAGAAGAAGAAGAGGAAGAGGAAGAAGAACGTGCAGCAAGAAGAAAAAAAAGAAGGAGAAAGAGAATGCAAGAAACGAAAGAAAAAGAAGAAGAAGAAGACGAAGAGAAAGAAAAATAGTTTAAAGCGCGTTTTGAGCGTTAGTTTTAATTAGACTAGTAAAACTTACAAGCCTTAATCGCTTGTATGCGAAGAATTTTTCTTCAATTTAAACTCCTGAATATATATGTTAATTGTCTTAAAGTTTCTTGAGGATGTAATAAGGAACAACTCCCTAAATTCAAGGTAGTTCTTTTAAAAAAATAAGGTGATTTGGATGTAGTTTCGTGTCAACTTCAAAGGATAATAAAAAATATTTATGAGGGATTTTGATGTCTATATTAGTAAGAATTTTAATCGATTAAAAGAAAATTAGGATTAAAAAATACTTAAAATGAATGAGATATTTATATAAAAAGTGATGATTTAATCATTATGGTAAAATCTTTTTTCTTGTAATAATGGATTGGTATTCTCCTAATATTTGGAGAGTTATCTTACATAAAAGTAGTTATTAAGTTTATAGATATCTCTTCAGAAGTAGTGGACATACAGGTTGTATCAATTGTGGGTTATGAAATCCGTGGTCCAACTAAGTTGACCAAGTGGACACATTTTGATTATAATTCTATTGTATTGAATAAGAAAGTTTATTAAGCTTCCTTAAAATGGTCTAATATTTTTTTGACTCTATGCTCATTGAAACAAAAAAAAAAAAAAAAAAATTCATCACAATCCTAGTTTCATTTTTTACCTTTCACCTTTTATCTTTCTTTCTTTTTATTATCTGTCGCACCGTCATCCTTGCCATCATCAACGAACCTCAATGCCACTGCCTTTTTTTTCTGTCGTGTTGTTGTTGCTGTGTCATGCCATCCTCGTCAAAAATGTCACGGCTGCGTCACGCTGTTCGTCGTCCATCTTTACCGTCGTGCCTGAACACGCCTGTTATCGTGTCAACGCCGTTTCTTTCATCTCTACTGCTTAGTGCCTCTTCTTTCGATTATTTTGCACCATCGAATTGTACCACTCCAAAAGTTAGTAGATGTTTCTTTTTCGGTTCTGTGGATGTTTCTTTTCTGTTCCGAATTCTAAAATTATATAGAAGGCTTCATAAGAAATTAGATATTTCTTTTATTAGAGATTAGATTTTTCTTTTATTCGGGATTAGAGGTTTCTTTTAGTTATTCTATTTGTCTTTTCTATTCAAAAGTGAATGTTTCTTTTCTCATTCTTTGGATATTTTTTTGGCGGAGGTCGACAATGACAATAGCTTGAGAGAAGTTGAGATGCGATCGCAGAAGTTTACATGAACGAGAACATTGATACGATACAAAAGAGGTATAGACATGATTAGGGATAGTTACTTTACTAATTCTTATTATTCAAAATTTCTTTGTTACTAATTATTCAAATTTTAACTCTTAACAAAATTTAAAATTAATAATTATTAAATAAAATTTTTAAAGTTGACTGATTTAAGCATTTGATCTTATACTTTTTTTAATTGGTCTAATATAAACAATGATTTGAGCACTTGGGTAAATGAAAAATTTTTAAATTTCTGGTTTTAAATTTTTTACTATTAATTTTTATTTTACTCTGATTTATAAAATAAAAGTCATTGAATAAATAAAAAATTTCTACTAATCTATTTATTGTTAATATGACATTTAGCATGAAGAAAATATTTAAAAAGTATTGAGATAAAATTTATGGTATTACGAGTGTTGCTGCTATTTTAGACTCTAAGTATAAAATGGTTGGAGTTGAGTTTTAATTTAAAAAAATGTATTTAGATCCAACAGAATGTTTCAAAGAAGTTGATAGAATTCATCAGTTATGTAATGAGTTGGCTAATGAATACACTCAAAAATTGAGTTTTGTTATGTCACATGATGGTGTTGATATTGGTACAAAAGAAGTTGATGAAAGTGAAAATATAAGTCTATTTGGCGGTGATAATTATATGGTGTATCTTAAAAGAAGAAAAATGATAAGGAATTCATACGTGAATGTTGAGTTTGATCATTATCTCGAAGAGGAAATTCATTCTCCAAATGATCCTAACTTTAATATTTTGAAATGGTGGAAGAACAATTAGATGAAATTTAAAGTTCTTGCAAAAATAGTTAATGATATATATGCTATTCCGGTATCCACTGTTATTTCTGAATCTGATTTTAGTACAAGTCGTTGTGTAATTTTTCCTGATCGCGAAAAATTTAAACAAGACATAATTAAAATTTTGATGTGTAGGTAAAGTTGGTTGTAGGTACTTTTAGAGACTAAAAGTGATCTATTATTTAATTTTTATTTATGTTAATTTTTTTACATAGTACTAATTAATTTGTTAATTATTATCTATTTTAATTTTCAAATTTAAATCTTGATTTACAAATTTTTAATGATAATAAAGCTGTGAAAAATAATCAAAAATAAAAATTAAAGACTCTTTTATATTTAATTTTTTTTAATTTTAAGTTATTTGAACTATTAATTTTGTATGAGTTTTATGTTTATATTTTAATTTATCTATAAATTTTAAATTTGTGCCTTAATTTATATATAAATATATAAAAATTAAAATATTATTTAATTTTTATAAAAGTGAATAAAAGTAGAGCGGATATCTATAAAGACGAGTTAGAATTTTGTAGTTTACTATTCTCAAAAAACAAATAATAATAAAAAAACGATAAGACAAAATTGAATAGGACAAAAACCCACCATACCCCGCATCGTCACCCCTTTACAGAACCTTGCTTGAAACTTTTTTAAGTTTAAAAGTAAAAATAAGCATAGAGTGTTATTGAAGTCAGCTTCAGTCTTCAGGTAACCAGGTCGCAGTTTGAAAGTCAAAATAACCAGATAGCGTTTGCCACTATCGTGTGTGACTTTGCAGCGGTTTGTTCTGAAGATGCAGAAGCTCCATCCATGCCTCAATTTCGGTTCAGTATGATCACCATCATGCCGCTCTCCACTCATCACAATCCCAGTTCCTGCCATTCTGCCATGCAATTTCGATCCCATTCCTCGTCCCCAAATGCCATCGCCATCTCCCTCCTCGGTTACCCATTCCACTTCCGATCGGAGTTCGATTCCTACTCCATTGCTTCCGAGGCTTTCTCTGAACGGATTTCTTCCCTTCCGATCCCAATTATGTGCCTTGTGACCCTTTAATATTAGCCCTAGGGTTCGCCGCACCGGAAAATTAGTAATCGTAACAAGCAGAAAATCAATTGTTGCTGTTTTTATTTTTCGTTTTCCTTTTCCAAAATGGATTCCGAGGGTGGCGTTGTGGAGAAAGATCCAACTGCGCGATATGTACGGGTACGTTTCTTCATTGTTTTCTGTCTTTTTCTGTTTGCTCTATTGGACTTAATTTCTTGGTATATTATATTCAATCTGTCATTTTTACTGGTTTAAATCACTTTCAGTATGATGAATTGTTGGGGAAAGGAGCGTTCAAAACTGTGTATGGATTCCCCTCTCACTTTCTCTCGTTATGCTAATAATTTTTTTTTTAGTTTAAATTTTATTTTTTTTGATGAATTAGTCCTTGTTGTGTAGATATAAGGCGTTTGATGAAGTAGATGGAATAGAAGTGGCGTGGAACCAAGTCAACGTGGAGGATGTTTTGCAATCACCGCAACAATTGGAAAGATTGTACTCTGAGGTTCATTTCCTCAAGTCATTGAAGCACGAGAATATCATCAAATTCTACAATTCTTGGGTCAATGAAAAGTCCCGGACTATCAACATCATCACCGAGTTGTTTACCTCTGGCAGTTTGAGGCAGTGAGTTTTAAGTGATCTTATTGATCTACAGTTATCCTTTTTTTCGGCACTCGATTTCGTAATTGTTTTAAGATATGCTCTTTCTTGATGTTTAGATATAGAAAGAAACACAAGAACATTGATATGAAAGCCATGAAGAATTGGTTGAGGCAGATTCTTCGAGGATTATGCTATCTGCATGGCCATAATCCGCCCATAATTCATAGGGATCTGAAATGTGATAACATCTTCGTCAACGGTAATACGGGACGTGTTAAGATTGGAGATCTTGGATTGGCAGTTGTGATGCAGCAGCCTCTTGCTCAGAGTGTTATAGGTAATAATGTTTGTCCTTGTTAGGGTTGCTTGGATTAAATCGGAATTAGCTATCAACATGATGATGACTAAGACCAGGTTTGGTAAAACTTTGGCGTTTCAAAATAAAAATTACTCAAAAAAATTACAAGTTACAAAAATTTAACATTTAAAATCAATTTAATAGACATAAATATGATAATGAGTAAGAATAGATGTAGATATTCATTATTATATAAAGTTATATTAGACTTTTTTCTAAAACACCTTTAGCTGTTGAAATCTAAAACCACAAGCATACTATCTTTTTAATTTACCAAACACAAAAGCCTGTCCAAAAAATTTTACCAAACCGGGCTCAAGTTGTTAACTTTGTGCAGGCACGCCGGAATTTATGGCACCGGAACTTTATGAAGAACAATATAATGAACTTGTTGACATATATTCTTTTGGCATGTGTGTGTTGGAAATGGTCACCTGTGAATACCCATATAGTGAATGTAGAAATCCGGCACAGATATATAAGAAAGTTACTTCTGTAAGTCTGCATTTATGGTTTTAATGTTACATATGTATCTAATGATTATCTTTAAATTTATCTCACATTGATTACTTTCAGGGTATAAAGCCTGCCGCTCTGGCTAAAGTACATGATTTGAAATTGAGAGAATTTATTGAGAAGTGTCTAGTTCCAGCAGCTATGCGACTGCCGGCGTCTGAACTGTTGAAAGACCCATTCCTTGTTGCTGAAATCCCGAAGGAGATCAATCATGATACACTACTGCAGCTGACTAATCCGCCAATATCTGAGCCTTGTCCTATGGAGACAGACTCAAGCTCCAGGCATACTTCACATGGTTCCTCTGTGAGTAGTATTGAAGAAACTTCCTTAGTTTCAGTGTTCGATCTTCTGCAGGTGACTCAGAAAAACGAATTCCGGTTAAGAGGGGAGAAAACTGCCACCAGTACAATTTCACTTACCCTGCGAATTGCCGATGCATGCGGTAACTGATATTGAGAACTTCTTGTGCTAATCTAATCATGAAGAAAATCACCATAACCCTGAATTCATGCCCTATACTATGCGTTTTTGTAGGTCGAGCAAGGAATATCCATTTTCCGTTTTATACCCATTCTGACACGGCCAATTCAATTGCTGTGGAGATGGTTGAGCACCTGGAACTTGCGAAGGAGGATGTAACTGTGATTGCTGAGCTAATACAAAACATGATTCTGAAGCTCATGCCCAACTGGAAACCTTCCTCTCATTCCTCTCTCAACTTGTCATCTGAAAAAGATCACTTGTACAAGCCTTCGGAAGAACTTCGGAGCTGTGGAACATCAAGTTGCCAGTGGCCATCACTATCAAGTGTTTTTGATACAAAAGCAATTCAAGATGATTCTGTTCGCTTACATCATGATGGAGAAAATCATTATATACAAGAATCTGTTATGTCAGAGATTTCATCAGAGTATGGGACTACATTTGCTTTAGATTCGAAGAGTGAAGAGCATGATAGCTTTAGTATGGACGGATGCTGCAAAGGATCCAATGGCTTAAATACCAATTCAGATGCCGGGTTCTGTGCTCAAGATGATAATGAACAATCAGAGAAATCAGCAGGCGTTATCAATTCACAATGCAGTGCATTCGAAAACTTTGACGTGTCAAGTATATGTTCTGTTGCTCTAGCCGGCATAGATAATTCAAACGAGCTACAGCTGGAGCTTGAGGCAATAGAAACGCAGTATCACCAATGTTTTCGTGAGCTCGTGAAGATGAGGGAGGACGCCATAGAAAACGCCAAAAGGAGGTGGATTACAAGGAAGAAAATATCAGTTATGTGATGCACTAAGATGATTTTGTCCCGGGTTTTTTTTTACCCTGTATTTTTTTAAGAGTATAGTGATAGTTAGGTACTGAAAATTTCGACTTCGGACTAATTAGTTCCTACAAAAAAAAAAAAGGTACCAATTTAGTCTTTTATGATAGCAAATAGTGGATATATAATGTCCTTCTATCAATTCATCGCTTAAAATTTAAGGGTGGTGTTTATATATATCGTTAATAACTTTAACGTATCTATTTATGGAAGATGGCTATGTAGATAAGAATTTTTGAAGTGAAATTTTATCTGTTTTGGTAGGATTTCTAATAAATAAAGAGCAATTAATAAATGTTATATGAAAATTTAAAAAATAATAAATACATTACTGTCTAAAATTATATTGTTTCTATGCTCATGCGGTAGCAATGGGACACACACCATCGTAAATAATAAAATATATGGATAATTTTATTTCGTTTTGCACCATCCATTGACGGAAGGATATATATGTCTACTGTTTACTATCGTGTAAGACCTACTTGATACTTTTTTTTATTCTTCAAGAGTTAATTAATCTAAGATTGAAATAATTGAGGATCTAATTGTCAATTTACTGGTGGCGAGAAGCGAACAGATACGAGAATGGAAGGATATATATGTCTACTGTTTACTATCGTGTAAGACCTATTTGATACTTTTTTTTTCTTCTTCAAGAGTTAATTAATCCAAGATTGAAATAATTGAGGATCTAATTGTCAATTTACTGGTGGCGAGAAGTGAACAGATACGAGTGGTGACTGGCGGTGAACAGCGAGCAGAGATGACGAAGACGAGACCAATGAGTGAGACGCTGTTGCTATGTGTATCTGTTCTTATGCTTGACCACAAGGAAGAAAGCGAGCCACCGCAAAGCACAGACCGATGAGATGACGCTGAGGAGACAACAGTGAAGGTGCAGGGACGACAAAGAGTGGGTTTAGGCAAGGTGACAGAGGTGAAGGTGCACGAACGACGCAACGTCGATAGGGGAGATAGACGACAAAGGAACTGATGGACGTAGAAGACTCGGTGACGAGATGGCAACTGTGCGGTATTGGTGACAACGGCTCTGAGAAGATTGAGTTCCACTGCCGTTTTAGGAAGAGTGCATTGAGAGTGTGAGGAAGTACGTTGGGGAAGGGGGATTGAGGTTCAAAGGGGAAAAGGAGGGGGATTAGGGTTCATAAGGGGGGATTTTGGATTTTTCAAGTTGGACTGGATAATTAATTAAAAATTCTACATTGAATTTTTCGATGGCCATCTCAGCATTATTCTCGTTGAAAATGTGCTCTGGCGAGATCAAGACTACGCTTGTCAAATTTTAAAATCATTTAAGGACTATTTGTCAATAACAAAAGTCAAATACTATTTTGTCAGTGTCAGAATTTTTCAAGTACTGATTTGGTATTTACCTCTTTTACTTTTTATCAAATTTTTTAATGCGGCAAAAAAGGACTCACTCAACCTAATTCATCCATATCATAGTGTGGGAATTGAATCGAATGGAATCACTCAATCTTCTACCCAATTTCCTAATACAATAAGAGATGAACTCATTCAACCTCAATTGTCTATACTATAGTTTTATCACAAAACTAAAAAAGAGATTTTTCACACATGTAATCACTCTATGATAGCTACAATAGTTTAAGTGGTATTTATAATCTTTATTAACTTAAAATAAAAAAAATATAAATCCATTAACTTAAAACTCAATCTAATAACTAAATAAATAAAATCAAAATATATAAAATTAAAATAAAAATTTTAGTATTTAAAAATATAAACTAATAACTACCAAATAATACTTGAACTTTTCGTATCACAAATATTTAAAATAAGTATCATTCTCCTCCTTTTCAAAAAAAAAAATGTCGTCAAATCTTATAGTTGAAAAAAATAATCATAAAAAGACATACAAAGAAGATATTTTTTTTCTCTTTTTTTTGTGTTTATTTTTGGTATTGATTATTGTTCTTTTTTAACCCGAAAAAACGTCAATACTATTGCTCAATGAATTTTTTTATTTAAATCATTTTTTTTGGTAAATAATAATAATAATAATAATAATAATAATAATAATAATAATAATAATAAAATACGAGAAGAGGGGAAAAAATGAACAAGGATGAACAATAAAAAGACGCATAATAGTTAAAAAAGAGAAGAATAAATTAAATAAATAAAAATTTAATTATTCTATTAAGTTCCTATAATTTTATTAAATTTACTATTAAATCTTTATATTTTTTTAGTTGATCTCTGTACTAAATTTACCGAATTGCTGCTCCTTTGCTTTCAATTATTTTTCTTTTAAGTTCTTTATTTTCTTCATTTTTATACATTTTTCATACCTCTGAAGAGTATTTGAGGTAACAAGATCTAAATTTTTAGATCAGTTGTTATACGAGTCGTTCTTACTTTTTAATTTTTAGTTTGATGGGATGTTACATATCCATGTAACCATATAATCAAGTTGATCCCAATACTAAAAAAATCTAATACCATTAAATGAAATGTAAAATATACGCACCCAACACAGACGAAATCGCTTTTGTCCAACGCTTCTTCTCCCCTACACTTCTTCTTCTCCTGCACTTCTTCTTCTTCTTCCTCTTCGCGTTCCTCTTTCTCCTCATTTTTTGCGTTCCTTCTTCTTCACGTGTTTTGTCCTTATCGTCATTCTTTTGTTGTTGTTGTTGCTGTATTTTTTTTGTCTTTTTCTCCTTCTCTCTGGTGAAGAAACAGTAGAAGGTGAGGAAGAAGAGTTTTGAATAGTGCAGAAGAAACCGAACACAGTACTCATGGTGAATCGAACACAATACAATTGTATAGTACTGAGTGAACGAACCTTGAATGCTAAATCCTGAACCCTGAACCCTAGACTCCTAAATCCTAAACCCTCAACCATAAACACGGTGACCGAAATTAATACACGGGGCGAACCGAAAGTTTGAAACACACTGAACCCCTGTACATTGAACCCTGAACCCATAAACCCTAAACCTTAAAACACTAAACCCTGAAATCCTATCGTCATTCTTTTGTTGTTGCTGCTGTATTTTTTGTCTTTTCCTTCTCTCTATGGTGAAGAAGCAGTAGAAGGTGAGGAAGAAGAGTTTTGAATAGTGCAAAATGAACCGAACACAGTACTCATGGTGAACCGAACATAGTACCCATAGTGAACCGAATACAATACAATTGTATAGTATTGAGTGAACGAAACATAATCCATTATATAAAATCAAATTTAAATAGCTTTCTGCAGAATGAAGTGAACACAATACTCATGGTAAAACAATTGTATAATACTGAGTGAACGAAACATAATCCATTATATAAAATCAAATTCAAATAACTCTGCCTACAATTTACATATTATCAATTAAATTCAATTCAATTCAGTACACCTCCGTCCATTTAATTCAATCCAAATTTGCAATTGAATTCTATTCAATTCGATTCAAAATTGAATAATCCAAACTTTGTCAGTTTGATTCGTTTCAGAAGAGTAATCCAAATCGCTCTCCTGATTTGAAATTGAGTCATTTATTGTTTCGATTCAGAAGTGCAGATCGAAGAAGAAAACGAAGAAGAATAAGAAGAATATAAATGCAACATAATCAGATTGAAATAAGAAAACGAGAAGATGAACGTGACCATAGAAGAACAACAAAGACAATGCAGATCAATAAGGAAGAACACAAGCAGAGAAGAAGGAGGAGGAGGAAGAGGTTTACATTGCAGCAGAAAGGTTACGTTGAGCAAAATTTTAAGTTGCAACACATTATATGTAGCGCGTGTATAACAAACGAGTGAGAGGGTGGAAGACGCGTGTGTGGAGGAAATTACTTGATTAACAACCATGTAAAAAATACATTGATACAGAGCTTTTCTAAGGTTGGGGTTTGAAGAATGAATATTTTGCAAATATTTATTCAAATAGTAGAGATACAGTACTTTCTATGATTAATAAGTACAAATATAATTTATTATTTAACATTCGCTAAAGAATACAAGGTATTAAGAAAGTGCTAAACAACTTAATGACAAGAAATTCTGAAGTTTGGATACTATATAGGTTTTTCCAACTTCTACAATTGCGGTGCTGTTTTGTTCTACAAAGCAAGCAAATTTGCTTGCTATTTACGCAACAAAACCTGAAATACATTACATTTCGACCTACTTTTTCTACAAGAGATTACCATCTTACTCAACAAAACGCCTAATGTACAATTGGTGATGACATTTCTGATTCCTTGGACCATTCACTGATTCAGGGTTCATTTTGGATGCCATCACCGGCAAACGGGGATTGAGGCGGAGACGATGTGCCGCTGATTCTACTCGGCAACGGCGTGTGCCTTTGTGAGTGCCGCTTTGTGCGCACTGTCATACTCTCAGTTTCCCAGTTGTTGCTAAACGTATCGTCATCGTCATCCTCGTCGTCCATGCTGTCCTTAAAAACTGGGTGTATGTAAGCATTATGTAGATAGCCTTTCAGGTTCAGGTGAGGTTCTGTTGCTTTTTCTAATGTATCTTTCATCATTGCTTCCTATTGTAAAATTATTGCACACACAAGAAGGAAAATTAGCATTTCATCAAATGGCAAACTTGTAGATCTCAATTCACTAACTAGAATATTTGATGAGTTCGAATCAGTTCTGTAGTTACATTAAGTACTTGTTTAGGTGTCATTAAGTTGATAAAAAGAGATTTTGTTTTTCAACGAAAAAGATCTTTTTTCATTTTTTAGCGTGTTTGACAAATTTCTAATAATAAAAGTAAAAATACTAGAAAAATAAAAAAAACATTTGTGAAGTTACTATTCACATCTTTTTTAAAAAGATAATTTTTTAAAAAAAAATTGTTTACATAATAAATAAACAGAGAAATACTTTTATATATACTTAAACATAATTGATAGATAAAAAAATCTTTTTGTATGAAATATCCACTTTTTTATAAGATCTTTTAAAAAAAGATAACTCGAAAAAAAAATTTCTTAAAAACTCACCTATCAAACCATAAATAATAAAAAAATAGAAATTTTACATGTTAATGAATAATGTATTTCATAAAATTTAAGAAAATATCAAATTATAGTAGTGTCAAAGGAAATTTACTTATTCGAAGGAAGAAGTGATGAGTAAGACTATTAAAGCATTTCACTACTCACCAAAATAACCATCTATCATGATATATAATTTCCCTCAAATTTTATTAGTTGACAACATAAAATTGTTTTACATTATATCATTGGTTAGACATTGATCACAACATATTAAAAACAATTACCTCCCAATGATTTTATGGAGTTCTAATAAATGATCAGTCAATAATAGAAACAATGACTTCACCATCAGTGATACACTGGAAATAAATACTAAGTAAAAGGAACAAATAAACATTACCTGTAATGGAAACTTAACAAATGCAGGTTCGAAACGGCCTTTGCAGTACCGATAAAACCATATGGTCAGTATTGGAAGCACAATGAGAAAAGGCGTCGACGAAGCAGCCTTTTTTGTTGTGAGGAGTCCCATCAGAACTATCTGTGACACTGTCAATGCAATCACAATACGGCCATGGACATCAGGCCAGAATTGTGCACCACTCTCATACTCCTGATTATAAACATTGATGATCTACAATTGGAAGAGATATCTTTGTCTTAATATATCAGAAAGACAGTGTATATATTACAATATAAAATTTCATGTTAATTTGTTTGCAGTCTTAATTAACTATTAATATCACAGAAATCATGAACAGATATAAAACTTCGGTTATCAACGATTCGATACCTGATGACGGAAAACTACATAGGCAAGTCCAAAGAAAATGATTATGAAGGGAAGTACAGCAGGTGTAACTGCAGCATATACTAGCCCCAACAGAAAGTACAATTGTATTCGGGGCTCTCCCGTGTTGAAACCGATACTTCCAGGATCCATGGCCTCTTCCCTGTCCTTCTCGGTTTTAACCAAGAAGACGTTCTTCAAGTGATAAAAAATAAGTGGCTTCAACATCAAAACCTCTGCAGCTATACTAGCCCATCCATCAACCATGATATAAGTTATAAAGAAAGTTGCTTTTAAAGGAATCGCAGTGCCAATTGTTATAGGATATCTGCCAGAAAAAATGTAGCAAGTGTTTAATGTTACCGACATATGCTAATGCAATATAAGTATACGAGCTTTAACAATTAGGTAAGGGAAATTATTGACCAAGACTATTAAAATCCACGAGTAACCATGAAATAATAGAGTAAACAGTAACTAAGCTGATGAGGGAGAGTATATTACTCTTATGTGATGTATCTTACATGAGAGGAATATTAGCATCTATTTATCTTTGAGACTCTTTGATGTGACATGGTTATATCCTGATTTCTAACTAAGATTATTTCACGGTGAACAACACAACACAAAACAATGATTCTCAAATAGCAGGTGTGTTTACAGAAGCAAGAAACGCCTATTTCATATAATGAGAAGTAATCTAATATATTGACCAAAGACATGTTTATCTTACTTGCAATATAAAAATTAACTTGCAAAGAAAAACTTTTATTATGAATGTCTTACTGATTGGCTGGCTGGTGAACGAAAGACTTCAGCTGTTGAAATGCGGATCCAGTGAGTACGTTCCCAAGAAATATATTCACAAAATTGAACAGATAATATCTAGAAGCTGATCTCCTTTCAAGAGATGATATAGATCCAAAGCCTTCAAATTTGGACATGATCATCAGTATTGTGGGAAGAAAGATTAAGAAAAGCTTCAACACGATCCCAGGTAGAAAACCTTGAATGAATGACTTAATGAAAGGGCTGCACAAAGATGTAAGTTTGTATAAGTAAATTCAATCGAATAGTGATGTGAGAGATTATGTTTTCAGAGGTCCAAGTATGAGATTAGACTCACACAGTAACAAGTGGCTTCAACCATGGTGCAGTCTTTTCGATTCCCTCAATACTTGCAAGTGCTTGAACAAATGCTATTGGGATCATGAAAAAGAAAGTGAGGAAGAAGAAAGCAACAGCCATGATTAACCTCCTGACAGAGAGGGAAAAGTATGGAATTGGCAGGTTTCGCCAATATACATCTCGTGGCTCTGGAGCCCATTCAGTCAACCAGAGTGTTGGGTTTCTAGTTTGTTGAGTTTGAGCACATACAGCGGCACCCCATCGTGTTTTAAATGAAACAAATGCCGCAGGCATGACAGATTTTGGATCATCTGTGACTTTTTTCCTCTCTGAAGCTATCTGCAAGGAGTGATCAACTAAAATTACACTAACCACAAACTCAATACTTTGAGAAAGAAAAACTAACCAATAAAATCACATTTAGAATTGACCATAATTTCTTCATATATCGGTTTTGTCATGATACCACTTTTTCCAAAAGCTTAAACTAATAAGAAGGGGCAACATGAATTGTTATACCTCTAACAAAGTTCAAGTGAAATTGAGTTGCACAAGGTCATTAGTTCAATTCTTTCAGAGTTAATTTGCGCAAATTCAAGTTAACAATCAGAAAGGTAGCAAACTATACAAAAGAGAGAAAAGCTACAACCAAAACAGCTTAAAAACAGAATGAAGCAGATGTATATGTTACAAGGAAAACATACAATAATTTATGTTGTCATTATACTAGTACAGAATATGCTGTAGCTTATTATGCGAACTAGGAAAAACTAAAATCAGATTCTCATTTTATAAGCATGAAGAATTTGTATATCAACAAACTATTGTCGTTACTAAATTTCGACAAAAGTAAAACAAAGTAGAAAGAGAAACACATACTTCTTCTGACAACTTGTCAATTTCAGTGGTATGATAATCAATGGCATCCACTTTCTTCCCCCAAAGACCAAGGAAACCAGTCTGGTACAATGATAGAAGAGAAAGCCAAATATAAGAAATTCCCAAGAGAGTTTTGATCCAAAGTTTAGAGCATATCAATTTACAACCAAAATACCTTCATTTCGGGTCTTTCAGAAGTTCTTTCAAGTTTATTTCGATAATAGACAAGCCAGTTCTGCAGTTTCTTCTTCTTCTTGACCAACTTTGCAAGTGTGTTTGCATCATATATAACCTGAATACATAACAGACAAATTGCCACATACATATCATTTCTATCATAAATTGAGTGCAATGATGTCATGTAATTAGACATTTAACTGATTTTTCTATCCCATAAGAAATCTGATCCACCGATAGAGCAACACTTGGGTACCCTTATTTATGAAGGTATTGGTAGTTTGGTACCACTTTTATAATCAGGGGTTAAGATCAATTCAGAAGTTTAACATATCTTAAAATATTAGTAACTTGAGTTTATTAGACATATAACAAATCCTGAACCACAAATAAAAAGAGTACCTGTACCCTTGAATTTTATGGGTGTATCTGAGATGCTCCCTAATAATGTAGTCACAGTTAATTTAAAAAAGAAAATTAAATTCAATTCACATTGTCAAACACTGTAAGAGGCCATCTTATGGCAGTTGGAAGTCCAGACATTGATTGTAGTAAAGGTTGAATTCCAACCAAAAGAAACCCGCCTAATGCACATCTATTAAAAAAGAACGAGATAAATGAACAAATATCATCAAATTCTCTTGGTCCCAAAAATTATAGCAACCTTTAGCTTTGATCCCTTGAAAACTCAAATTTGGTCCCTTATTATTTTCTTTTTTTTTAACATCTCCACATTTGGTACACGATCTTAACTTACTATTTTGAGTGATATGTGGCAGTTAAAGATACACACACATTGCAATGTTGATGCGGATCACTTCGTTACCTCATCACTAAATAGGAAGTTATTGTTGACGATAAGTAGTGGTACTGGTAAAAACATAAAGATTGAAACCGTAGCCCAAAAAGGGCTAACAGCATATTTAAAACAACAATAAAAATGATCATTCTTGAAGTACCCTGGAAAACCAACCTGGTGTGTAAGATAGTGACCTGGATGATTCACCATAAAAAAGTGCTCGACAAGCTCACTTACAGATTCATCAGGATCTGGTGGAATATTTCTAACAAGAACCTGACAATAATATATTTTATGTAAGCAAAATACACATGAAAGATCGTGTATGACAATTTAGACTACAGCTGTAATTTCTTGAACTTTAAGTATCAACATGCCTAAGAGCAGCAGAAATCTGTTTCATTAAAACCTTGTTTTGTACCTGTCATGTTGTATTTTAAGCAATTTATTTTTATTGCTCTCTACTCATTTTTTTTGCTTCTTTCTTGTATTCCTTTCCCACCAATAAAGGCCAAAAAAGAGAAAAGGATCACCATTGACTTTGCTTATTAATTGAACATTAAGCTACTGACATTATAGATGAAAATAATTAACTTGCACCAGTAATCAAAACCAAAAAAAAAAAAAAAAAAACCTAAGACCACCAAATGCAGCAAAACCAAATCTGGTCTCTTGGGTTGAGATCTAACAATTATAGTACCACCTAGAACACATGATATAAAATCAGAATTCCATTGCTTCATATCCAAAGATGATAAAGTAGTAACACATAAAACAATTGCTCAGAAAATTTATTTACTGTGAATTGATCAGGACGACGTTTCTCTGTTGCGAGGAATTCCAGCCTCATTGATGCAACTTTCTCATATTCCTTTAGCAATATATAGCAGACCCAAAAGGTAAATGCATAAGCCATTACTATGTGTCCCCAAAACCTGAGGCAATGTACAAAATTTTAATAGAGCACCAAACATGGCATCATATCAGGAATGATTATAATTTAGGTATGCACAAAGTTACTCTGCAACTTCAACAAGTAAGATTGTGCACAAAAAACAGAATTAGCAATAATTTGAACGGAGATTCGAGGACTAAGTGATGCTACCTCAGGATTAAATATAGGGATTACGATGGAAGAAAGGGTAATTTTGATATCTCCACATAAAAGATTCAAAGAAATTGAGGTATGCATTGAACATAAGGTTGCACTAGTTGAATATTAAACCTCAGGGATGGTTTAATACAATTTACTTAACAACATCAAGAAGGACTAGCAGAAATGTAATAATACTGAATGGTTGATACGAAACCTTTCGGATCGACTGTGGACATTTGAAACAGAGAGTTTATCAATATCACTGGAAGTTATGTTCTTAGCTCCTTCTAGACCACTACTAGTCCAATTGACAGGAACCAGAACAATCCAAGCCAGGAATGCTATGGGAACAAATATCTTAAGCCTGAAAAAAAGAAAACATAAAAACAGAAAATATCATAACTATAATATGCTTTGCTGAAATAGTGTATATATTCACAGAAATACAGAATTGTGCATTACCCTAACAGGTATATTCGCAAGTAAACAACGGAGTCCAATCCAGCATGGTCAATAAGCTCAGGTTCTGGCATTCTAAGTGCTTCTGGCATCCAATTCAAAAATCCAAGATATGCTCTCCAATCAAGGTTGACAAACTTGCGCACAAATACCCCTCCATGTACAGGGTCTGTTCTCAAACCCTTCAGATACCATTTTGGGAAGTATACACGGTCATTGAAAGGTTGAAGCCTCAAAATAGCAAAAGCCAAAAAGAAAAGAAATGCACTGCCAATGTTTATGGCAGCTGCAACCCCAATATCTCCAAGTGTAGTCATTTTATTTCTTTTAGCAGAACGAATGCATGCCTTCCTGAGATGAAAGTAAGAAAATGAATATTTGATAAAAAAAAAAAAAAGGGTTAGATTCATACCAAACACAAATCTAGTCCAAATTCATGGTAAACTAGCAGAAGGTCCTGACTTCCACTATCCAATAAGATTATATACAATGTTAAAATTTCGAAACTTAAGCATTCATCGCCATGACATCAAGTAAAACTTGAATAAAAGTTTTTCACATTGACAATACCTTTAAGAGCAAGCATTTAAAAATGAAAATTCATCAAAAAGAATGGCATATTAGTCCTCCTTCATATGTACATGAACAGAATTTTGCAGAAGAACTATTCTGTCGCCTTTTTCTCAAATTCTGAGGGTCAAATTTATAATTCTAAAACCTTCAGACATAACTTTTTGGATTGCAAAAAAACTCAGGTGCAGTCAACTTCACGTGAAGTTGATAGTTGAGAGCCGTTAAATGGTTTGACTAATTTCACTAAATTTTCAACTAACACTCTCCACTATCAACTTCACGTGAAATTGACTGTACCTGAGTTTTCACCAACATAGATTGAGAGTTTGCACCAATTCATAACAAACAATTACGATTGGATTCAATTATAATACCAAAAGCAAAACAAAGAAACTTCATCAAGTCAATCCATCTAGGTCACAAACATTCCACTCGAATAATAAACATAAGAGTTTCAATCGTACTCAAGCATTTCATAGTGCTAGTCCTAACAAATATTAAAATTTACAAAAAAGAAAAAACCAATTCCAAGAGTTTCAATTCGAAGATTCCAGAAAATAATAAGAATGAAGGAGTACAAACACAACGGCCAGTTCCGAGAAGAGCAGAGAGATGAAGACGCAGAGAACAACGAAAGGATGTGATTTGAGTTCGGATGGCTTTAAAACCAAACGAAGCAACAACCTTTATTATTATTTTTTTTTATTTGTTTTGCAGCGAAACTTACTCACACACGCGACTACTGAGTTCAAAAAATGACGAGGCTAGAACTAGAGATTTAATTGAGAGAAGAAGAAGAAGAAGGTCCTCGTGGTTTCTGGAAGAGGCAGTTGCGGCTGTTGGTTCTTACCTTGTGGTAATGCGCTTACAGTTAGTTGAAGAGCACAGAGAATGAGTGAGCGAGTGGTGTTGGTGTTTTGTGTGTAGACCTTTCTCAATTATTCAAAGTCATGATATAGTCTTTTTTTATTTTGGGAAATAAAGTCAATTTAGATTGAGTTTTTGATATGATAGCGTTGTTGTCGGATACTTTCAAGTTAACAAAAAATTTTAGTAAGATATTTTAATTTTGGTAAAAATTCATAGCAGTTGACTTTATGTACAGTTGATAATTGAGAGCCGTTAAATAATTTGACTAATTTGATTAAGGTGAAAATTCAGGTGCAGTCGATTTTATGTGAAGTTGATATCTAAAAGTCGTTAGATAAAAATTTAGTTAAATCAGTCAAGTCATCTAACTGAAAGCACGTGAAGTCGACTGAACCTGAACTTCCATATTTAATTAAATTTTCATCTATCGACTTTCAGTTATTAATTTTACATAAAGTTAACTGCACCTAAATTTTCGTTTTAATTTTTAAAAAATTTTCATTATTAAATGATTTTTTAAAATTTTATTTCGTTAGATAAAATAATTTTCATATCATTATATTTGTCAATATAAAAAATTAATATAAAGTTTTTTAAAAATTTTAAGAATTATTATATGTTTTATTAAATAATAATAATTGATTTGTCTAAAATTTTTGCCAAAATTTGACATAAAAGTTAATATATTTAATAAAATAAAAATAAAAAGTTAATTTTAAAATTAAAATCTGTTGAAAATTAAATTTTTTAACTAAAAGATTTTTGAGAATTGATTTAAGATATTATTTTATATTTAAATAAAACATCATAGAAATATATGTAATGTAATTACTAAAATTAAATAAAATATTTTAAAATCAAAATTTCAATTACAATATTTAGATTTCTTACATCTAAAATACATTAAAGTTTAAATATATATATATATAATTATATATTGTTCAAAGATTCAAACCCCATCTAAAATTAAATAAAATATCTGGAGGTATCAGACAAGACAAGTACGATGGAGCCACATATCAAAAGAATGTAAGTATTAAATTTAAGAGTGAATTAAACATTTAAACCAAATGTAATGCGACGGTGAATTCGGTGGAATTAATTAATTAATTAAATAAATAGAAAAATATTAAAAGATGAGGTGGCGAAACGTAGAGCAAGTAAACCCGTACCGCGTATCCGTGTGGATTATGCGTTGGCTGCGCAGGACGCTAGCACCTTTTTTTTAATTCTTTTTTATTTTTTAATCAAAGAAGGAACGGTTGGCAGTTTGGATAAGAAAACTTTTTTTTTTGGTTCGAAGTTAGATAATTCTATTAATGGAAGGAAAAAAATATATAGGTACACGTATATGAAATAAGTAAAAAAAATAGAAGATTTCTAATGCTTTACTATAAAAATAATATTATATAATAATCTAATAAAAAAAATAAAAATAAAGTAAGGTACATATTAATTAGGGATCGAAAATTTGTTGAAATTTTTTTTTTACAATTTTAAAGTTAATATTATTATCTCTTTTATATTATATATTATCAAAGATGAACTTATTTTTAATTTTTCATAAAGACCAACTCAAAATTATCATCATTATCTTTTGAGAGGAGCTGTTTTGTTTAGTATGTAAGATCCCATTCTCAAATTTCACGCAACATATAAATCACAAATCAGAATCTTTGGCCCCGTTTCTAGCAGCTAATAAATTCATTTTTAAATAAATCTCTTTTGATTTCTCACAATGAAAGATACAATGATTAATTATTTCTAGAAATTATAAGCATTTTCGGTAGATGGGTTGAATCGATAGGATGCGATGATGAAACTTTTGTAACACTGAAAGCTTTTCATGGAAGCTTTATTAGAGAAAAATCTTAAACTTTATTGGGATTTTCAACTTCCACAATTTTCGCCACAAATTTCATTGTCTCATAATCTCTAGACAAAATTCAATGGGAGTATGCGAGAACCATAACACGGTACCCAGTACTCACTTCATACAAACCACTTTTACTAAGGGCCCAATAAATTTTATCTTCTCCACCCCCAATTGTTGTTGCTAGCACACGCTAACTAGTGCCCTAAAAAATGCTTCTAATTAGAGTTTGATTCCACAAACCATTAGAAAGTATTAAGTCTTTTACCATTAATAGTGGTTGATTTTGCAGATTGAAAATTTCAGATGGAGGAACAAAACAAGGATGTGGAGGAGCAAGCCAAGGATCGTTGAAGATGCGGATACTGGATCCATCACCAACTCGCCAAACCAGCCCCTTTTCAACAACCTTATATCCTTTCAACATGCTTTGCCATCTCGTCGAAGGAACTACTCTGATCTCTGTATTTATTATAGAACTGTATCGAAATATTTATCTTTGAGGAGTCTAGATAGGAGTGATTGTGGTTAAGAGACAATTTTTTAACATTGTTTTGCTAATAGCGCCAAATTCTGAGCCCTTAGGTGCTTAAAACCTAATCCACCTTCTAATTTCGGTCTTGTCATAGTATCCCAACTAACCATTCGCTATGTACCTTTTTGACCCACTAAATTTGGGAGAGAATATTGTGAATCTCCCTAATTAAAGTGTCAGAAAGACGAAAACATGATAATGAATAAATTGGGATAGTCTCCCCAACAACTTTAATTAGAACATGTTTGTCTACAGAGGAGATAAGTTTTTTTTTCATCCTTGAACTCGTGTCCTCACCTTGTCCTTGATTTCTTTGAAGGTGGACTTTTTTTTATTTTTTGACTGTAGATGGAAGACCCAAATATTTATCATGTGCACCAATATGAGCAATTTTTTATTTTTGAGCCAGTAGTAATCGAACAACAGGAGGAGTATTATTACTAAAGGATAGAGCTAATTTATGCAAACTAACTTTTTGGCCATTAAACCCCTCGTATGACTGAAGAAGACTGAGAATATTTTCACAACTGTTTTCTAACGCTTTACAAAAAAAGATTTAGTCATTCGCAAATAATAAATGATTAATAGTAGGATATCTTCGGTTGATCTACATACTTTTAATGAGACCATTTTACTCTGCCTTGTTTAGCAAAAAGGATAATCCTTCTGCACAGAAAAGAAAAAGGTAGGAAGATAAAGGGTATCCTTGACGGATACCTCTATTTGGTTTAAAAAAAATAAAAAGTTGACCTTTAACAATGACAGAGTAAGAAAATGTAGTCACTACCTCCTGTATTCAACCAATCCACCTAGATTCAAATTCCATATTCTCCAAAATGAACCAAAAAAATGCCACTCAACATGATCCTAGGGTTTACTCATATCCAATTTAATAGCCATTATAATCGATAGGTCCCTCTTCTTTGTCTTTAGATAGTGCATACATTCATGAGTGACTAGAATATTATCTGAAACTGAAGCTCTTGAGTAGTCTACCACTGACAAAAAAATTGCAGACAACCTTAAAAATATCCTTCCCTACTAAACTCCAATAGAATTGAAATAATTTAGTCGTAAATCCATTATCACCAGGGGCGCTCTAGGGGTGAACACTAAAGACCGCACATTTTATCTTATCAAAACTAACCATTCTAGTTAATTTTATGATCATGGTTGCTGAAATTTTGGTTTCAAAATCTTCGAATGCATATGCTAGATTAGCTTGGTCAATCAATGTGAAGATATCTTTGAAGTATGTTTAGTTACTTGTGCAATTTTCTCATGAGTGGTAGTATATGTACCATCATTCTTTTTTAGTTTCCAAACTTTATTTCTCTAGATTCTGGATTGGAATGATTGGTGAAAGAAACTTGTATTTATGTCTCCTTCTTTTACCCACTTTACACGAAATTTCTCTAGCTTTCCTTATTTTATCCGCAAAGAATTATCCACCAGGGGGCAGATTTAGGAAGGAAAATTCCCCCGCGGGGAACGAAAACGGAGACCCGTATAATAAACGGAACGGGGGCAGGGATAGAGATCCCCATCCCATGGGACCTGTATGTATTAGTTTCCCTCAATGTAACCCTAGCCTCACTGCCTCTGCCTCACATCACACTTTCTTCAAACATGAAATCCTAGCCTAGTCCCTTCTCTTCAGACTCCAAGACTACCACACCCACTCTCTTCTTCAATTTTTCACTGCTGCCCGCCGCTCCCATAATCCCCTCACCATTGCACTACCCCTAAACCCCCCTTACCGTCGCAGATTACCTCCCCCAAAAGAAGGAACATTGTCGCCGTTTTCGTCATAGCAGTGAGAGTTTTCTCAACGCCATCTTCGTCGCACCACTGTAGCAGGGAGGGTTCTTTCAACGTTGTCTTCGTCACAGCAGGGAGGGTCGTCATCACCATCTTCGTCGCAGCAGTGAAGGTCACCGTCTTTGTCGTTCTTCATTGCCATCGTTAGCCTCCACCACTGGCTCCTCCTCCTTCTGTTAAGTAACCTTCTGTAATTTTTATTTACGTTGAAGTATTTGTTAATTTTTATCTTCTGTGGATTTGCTACTATCCTATGTTTTGTGTGTTTTGTTTCCGTTGTCAAAATGATTTCTGTGATTTGCTATTATCGGTGCCTCTATAGATTTGTTGTTATCACTGTCTCTATTCTACATGTTTTGATTTTGTTATCAATTTTTCTAAAAAAAATTGTTTTAAAAAGAAATTCACGGATATCCGCAGCCCAAGTCCCCAGTGGATATGAAGTCCCCATTACCTGTCACAGGAACGGGGCGGGGATGGAGATAGATAATGGAGGCTGAGGGCGGGGGCGGAGGGCATGTCCCCGCTCCCATGAGGACCCATTGCCATCCTTAAACAATCCTCTAATCATAAAATAATAAGATTTTAACTTACTTTTCACCAGATGAGATTGATTTTTTGTTTCACATATAAACACAATCTCGGAGGAGTGTGATTGGCACATCTCTTTAAGGTTATGGACGGTCAGGAGTCTCTCCAAACTCTGATAGTTCCATGAAATAACTCTCATGGAAAATTAAAGGAAAGGAATAAAGAAAGAAATTGACAAAAGTCAAACATTGACCTAGACGGCACAGAAATTCTGTTTTAAGAAAAACCTTAGCATAGCAATTTGAAAGAGTACATACTCGTTGTACTCCACTTTGACATGGTTTTGAGACTAAATGTTATTGGGAATAGATGTATTAATAACAAAAATATTGATATTTTTTGTGTCTTACACACACACACATATAAATACATAGATTTTAATTTTGATGCATTGAAAATGTAAAATATCTTATACAGTCATCTAATTATATATGTTCTCTCGGGTAACTAACTATTCACGTAATCAATATAAAAGGTAGTTATTTTTGCTAATGTAAGTTATGTAATTAGATACATTTGTAAAACTATAAGAAATGGGAAGATAAGATTTTTTTTCACTTTGAGTGTGTAAACCTTGACTATAAACTTTGTAAGGAGAAATCTCCGGCACCCACTAATACTAGCACTCGGACCAAGATAGCATTATACAAACAGTGAAAGAAATCCAACCGTTTAAATATAATGTTTATTAATTCTCGTATTTCAATTAGTATCCGTAATTCAATTCCTGATTGTAAGAATGTCAAGGATTACATGAAGACTATTGATGTACAGATTGAGTCTTTTAATAAGGCACTTGCAAGCATCCTAATTGCAAAATTGTCATCCATAAAGTTTACTGGTGTAAGGAATATACGTGAGCACATTATGAGGTTGAGAGACATAGCAGCACAACTGAAGACTTTAGAGATTGAGATCTCTAACTCATTTTCTGTTGCATCTTATTTTGAATTCCCTTCCTATCTAATATGAACCATTTAAGATGTCTTATAACACACAAAAAAGTAGTCCATTAATGAATTACTAGTGATATGTGTGCAAGAAAAAGAAAATTTAGTTTAGAAACTTGATGAAAGTGTCCTTTTAATGACAAATGAAGGGGTAAGAAGTAAGTTCATAAGAAGAAAAGAAAGGGTATTACATCCCATCTTATGAAGAAAGAAAATGCATGGTATTTTTTTTTTAAAAAGACACATGAAAAAGAGTGCCTAAAGTTTAAGGCTTGACTCGAGAAGAAAGATACTAAAATTTATGATCTTATTCCTTCAGTATGTTTTGAATTTAATTTTGTTGAAATATATCATGACACTTGATAAATTGATTTTAGTGCTAAAATTCATATTTTAAATACCATGTAAGGTTTTATAAAGAAAAAGAAACCGATAGGAAGTGAACTGAACTTTTATATGGATAATTGGATACGTTCACGTGTGGAAATTGTTGGAACATTTAGGCTTGTAAAATAGGGATTATATATAAATAAATACACTACTTGGGTTTTTGTACAAATCAAGTAAAGCCTCAACTTCATTCTCAATAATTGTCAAATGGTAAATGAAGAATAAGAGTTAAGCCAATGTAATTAATTTGAGAAGCACACAGTAAAGCCACAAAAGAGGAACAGAACATAGAAAATAGAATATGTAAATCAAAATATAAACTAATAGCAATGTCATATTTAAAGTTAGCCATAGAAGTGAATGAAAGAAAATAGAAAATAGAAAATAGAAAATAGAATAAGAAAACAGCCATCAAAGTCAATAAAAAGGAAAGAAAGGAGATTAGAGTTACCTACACAGCTGAGGTGAGATCGAAGAGAGAAACACGACAACTAATAGATATAACGTTTCTTCTAAGCAAGCACTAGTGCTTTCTGTGAGTGAGAAACGCATATTAGAGTTCTGAAGGGAGCGATGCGAGCAACACATGGAGAAGATCCAAGAACGGGTGTGATAGAGATTCAGTGCAACAGAGATTCGGTCCGATGGCAGTGTAAGGCTGAGAGGCTAAGAGGCTACTGACATTGGATAATGGAACGTGGCACGGATACAACACCCAAAAAACAAAGCCTTGCGGTAGAGAACCCTAAAACAGATAGAGTGATGGAATAGATGCTTGCGAGTTCAATAAGGATGAATGGAGTAAGAACAGAGTAGTGATAAGCCCAGAAAGTTAATGACGACATTGCAATTCAGACGCAGACAGATAGGAGCAAATTTTCGTTCCCTCCTATTTCTACCCTCTTCAAATTTACGTTCTCTATTAAACCTATAGTGCTAACAATAACAACATACAATTTCAATTTTTGTCTCCATTTTATTTTTAATTTATTATTATTACTTTTATATATTTTTAAATTAATTTATTAGATTAAAATATGAGATTAAAATAGTAATTTAGGACTAAATTAACCCAATAAAATTATTTTAAAAACACATAAAATTGTGATTTGTTAAATTATAAATTAATATAAAATAATTATTCTACTTTAAAATTAAAAATAATTTATTTAACTTAGGTCGCACATGATGACCGTGACTATAGATGTTTGTAACTCACGAATTAAAATCATGGTCATAGATCCCTTTTAAAATAGTGACTATAAATCTTTTTATGTCCCTTTTTAAAACGATAATTATAGATATTTTAAGTCACACTTTAAAACCGTGAGTATAGATTCTTTAGGTCACACTTCATAATCGTGACCATAGATCCCTTTAGATCACGAATTAAAATCATGGCTATAGACCTTTTTTAGGTCACTATTTTATAAAACCATGAGTATAGATCTTTTTAGGTCACTCTTTAAAACCGTGACTATAAATATTTTGAGGTCACTAGTTAAAACTGTGACAATAAACTCTTTGAGGTCACATTTTTTTGAAAAATTGTGACTATGAGTACTTTTTGGTCACACTTCTTAACGATGACAATAGAAAGTATGACCTAAAATTTAAAATAATTTTATTGAAAAATGGTCACGATTTTATAAATATGTATCATAATCTACACCGCTACTTTAAATTGTATTAGAAGGTCCTCTCCTGTATCTCCTATCCTGATAATATCTCTCCATACACTTTTTTTAGTTATCTCCTTATCACAATTCAATCTGATTACAACATACTTTTCATAATATATTTTTAACCCTAAAGCAGCTCATAACTTTACAAAATCCTTCAATAGTTCACCACAATATTCAAATTGTAAGGACAAAACAGGATTGAATCATCAGTGAATTGTAGATGAGATAATTTTATTAATTTAATCGTGTTGTTTTCCACCTCCAAAGGCTTGATCCTCCTCGCCCCCTCAATCTTTGAAGCATTCAGTTGAGGAAATCACTAATCAACACAAAAAAAAATAGTGATAGAGGATCACCTTATCATAGTCTATTAAAATTGAAAAAGTTTTGTCGGACTTTTATTTACTCATGAATTTGTCCACAAATATATAAGAAATAATCAAACAAAGATTGAAAACTAAACAAAAGTTTCTTACTCTATAACATACAAACATAAACGGTAAATAAAAAATTATATATAATGTCCATGAAGATATAAAAAAGAATCAACATAATTAGTGAAAAAAATATGATATAAATTCTTAAATTTATTGATAAATCTCATCATACATAGCTATTGTTACAATATGAATGTCCATTCAGTGTCTACTCAGCATAATCTATTCTTCCAATCAAGTATTTTTGGAAAGTACATACATTAAAGAATAAACCGTGCATGTTTTCTAATATTTTAAAAAGTGAAACCTTGCACATGTATAAATAGAGACATAGGTTGAGACATTTGACACACAATAAAATATAAAAACACTTTCCCTCTCTCTCTACGCGCAATATATAGAGTTCTTCTTTCTCTTTTCTCTTCATATACTATAACATATAATATTAGTAAATATATTAATCATCCCTTTTATATTGAGATAATAATCGTGGTGAATATTATTACTAGAGTTATCCAATTATATTTTTTTATTTTATATTTATTTTTCTTCCTTATTTATTTATTTTACAACACGTTATCAGCACGAGACTCTGATCAAATTTTAGGAAGACTCAGGTAACAAATTTTCATTATGTCAAAACTCTCTCATCTTAAATTTAATGCTCTTTGTATATCTGGAAATAACTATTTATCATGGACACTAGATGCTGAAATTCATCTTGATTCAATGGATCTTGGAGATACCATTAAGGCGGAAAATAATACATCCTAGAAGGATAAAGCCAAAGCCATGATTTTTCTTCGTCGTCATCTTGACGAAGGATTGAAAAATGAATATCTCACATTAAAAGATGCTACAGATCTGTGAAAAAATCTTGAAGAAAGGTATAATCATCAAAAGACAGTGATATTTCCTCAAGCCCGATATGAATGGACGCACTTGGTCATAATATATGAATAAATCCAGCCATCTTTCAGTAAAATAGAGTTCATTACCCTTTCGTTGAACTCTTACATTCATGTAATTAAAACCCGGATCGGATCACTAAATACAACTTGATGTGGTATTTGATGGATGTGGTGCATTGTAAAAAGTTGCGACAAAAGGACAATCGCGTTGAAAGGTTATGGATGAAAAAAAATTAGTAAGAATAATCATCAAATTATCAAAAGAATAAGTGAATGGCTATATCAATAAAAGATCATAAAAAAATTATAACTTGAACCTTAAAATGATCAATTTCAATAAAAAAATGCATAAATAATACATTCTTAGTTTATGAAATAGTCAAAGAAAAATAACAAATTAAAAAATTAAACAATATATTTTGACTCTAAAATTTAGACTCATAAATAATAAAATATACTATATATATATATATATATATATATATATATATATATGGCACGAAATCAATTATGAAAATATTCAATCAATATATGTGTTATTAATATACAGATGCATAACAAAATTATAAATATAAATATCATATAAATGTTAATTATGTATAATTGATAATTATATTAGAAAGATTAACGATTACAATGACTGATAATTAACATAATTAGATTTAGAATGATTGACCATTAGAATTAGAATTATTTATAATTAAAATTATTGACAATTAGTATTATTATTTATTAAATATTAATTTTTATATAATCATAAAAAAATACTTTTCTAAAATAAATTAACAAACAAAAAAGTATGCATATTAACACATCAATATTTTTATCGCCGGAATACAATCCATTGAAAAATAACATAATGATAATAATTACAATATTGGAGTAAATTATTTAACGAAAAGATTATGATAGTAGACTCCCACATACAACTGTTAGATTAGAATTAAGAGACTGGTTTTATAAGCCATGTTAATTTAAACAAAAAGTATAGATAGGTGAACAATAATTAAAAAAAAAAATTTAAAATTAAAATTCATATTTTTAATTAATTAAATCATTGTTAATAAATTTTAAATTTAAAAAATTAAAATTAGCACTTAAATACATTCATACTACGTATGATTACTTTCAGTTTCAATTCCATCATAACCTCATTTTTTATATATGTCCGCGGCATAGTCCACATAGTCCTCTCCGGTACTCCACCACAACTTGTTATTGTCGCCAAAAACAGCCGTTCAGACGCAGTAGAACGTCGTCGTTCCTCATCACCCTATTCAAACACAGAAAAATTCCGCAGCCTATGACGACGCCATCGTAGCTTCACCTAGCGCCACTGTCCCACAGCAGTCCGTGCTGACACCACCGCAGTCTCACGCCGACGTCGCCACAGCCTCTACGATAGTGAAAAACGAGAAAGTATTTAAGAGAAGAATACATCAAAAATACATGTAATTATATGTTAATAACGTTGATCGACGTGAAATTAATATTACAAACTTAGGAAGTATGATATGTGCATGAATAATGATAGGTACTCAAACCAAAAACTACGCAACAATAAAGTTAGCCATTTTTGTTTCTTTGGGAATAACAAAACAAAAATATTTCTTTTTTTCGTACAGAAAAATGAAAATTGTGGATGATACTCAAAGGATGGATCTATATACATTGTAGAAGGGCAGGTATTCCCACTACGATTTAAATTTTTTTAATAGTATATAATAATAATATTTATTTGTCCTAATTAATATATTAAATTTAATCCCACAATATTTTTTTACTCAATTTTTAATATTTAATAGTCAATTTAAGAATTTTATATTAGATGTTTATTAGAATGATCAATTCTCAATTTAAATGAGATTAGTGTTCTTTCTTAAAAATGAACTCAAAAGATATTATTTATCTTTTTTTTAAATGAGATTGGATTTTGATTGTGTGAAAAGTAAATTTTTAAATAATTATTTAGTGATATATATAGAAAGAGAGACATTTTGATTGTATTGTTAAAAAAAAAATTACTCAATTTTTTTAAAAATATGAAACCTACAAAATAAATTTCTAAATTATATATTATTATTTAAATTATTATTTTAGTGTTTTAATTTATAAATTATATATTTTAAAGACTAATCATATTTTAGAATAATAAAATATAATTATAACAATAATTATGTTATATATACATAAAAAGTAACTACCCGTATAGAATATATATTGAAATACAAAATATACATTGAAAATGAATTAAACAATAAATATATTTATACACAAATACATAATGATTATTGAATAATTTGATAACTGATTTTTATGTACATATAATATTTTTATTAAAAAAATTATTAGAATTTATCTATCTTGTGTTCTAAAGACACATAATAAAATTATAAATTAAAAATATTTTTATTGAAAATACAAAAAATTTTAAATTTTAATGTATTTATTTTACAGTTATTAAATGAAAAATTTTAAAACCTTCAATTAATGGTAAATTTGTCATGTGCCCTTAAGACACATATTAGCTAAACTCAATTAATTATTATTATTTTAAATATATTTTGTCCTCATTATCAAAATTTTCTGGATCTATCCGTCACTGGTGATGCTCATGGTGATAGATAATTGTTGTTCACGTCCTCTGTTTTTTTTTTTTGAATTATTGTTTATTTTACTATATATGCAGATGGTTATTTTTCATTCTAAAGTGAATGTTTATTTAATTCAGATTGGATTTAATTAGGTATAATAAAATTTGCTAGATGTTTATTTTATTAGGTACGTGGATGGTTATTTTTCATTCTAAAGTGGATGTTTATTTAGTTTAGATTGAATTTAAGTAGATATAATAAAATTTGACGGATGCTCATTTTACTAGGTACATGGATAATTATTTTCATTTTAAAATAACGGCTTGATGGAAAAAAAGTTCCATGACGTTGAAGTTGGTTGGTAAGAGAGGGATCGACAGCACAGTGAGACTGTGAGGATTTGAGAATAGGTATGCGACGATAAAAATATTAGAAGGTGAATGATAAAGTGTAAAATATAAAAGTAAAATTTTTCGAAAAATAATTTATAATTGACTTTTTTTTTATTTTCTGTAAATTAAAAATGTAACTCATTATTCACGTTATTTAAATTTTCTATTGTCTATTTAACAGAGTTATAATTTAAAATTTGTACAGTGTTTTCGACTTCATCAATATGATTCTAAGTTATTTTCAAACTACTCCTTGGCTTATGTCAGTTGGTTGGTACCTCATTTGGGAAATAGCCTCCTATATATGCAACTAGCTAGGATGTTTATCAAGAGTCAAACAACGCAGCTTCTTTAATTTCCCTCTTCCTCTCCAAACTACAATTGGTCAACATTTACCAACCTCCCAAGGAGAGTAAATTGGTAGGCTATATATCACAAATTAAATTTTGATGATTAATAACAAAAAATATAATTGCTTAAATATTTTTAAAATATTAGATATATTTTTTTTAAAGTCATAAATGCAAACTTAAAAGATATTAGATAAAAAAAATGTCACAATCGCAGAAATACCTTTTATACTTTAATAATTTAAATATTAACGTATATTTTAAAATTTTATTATTTTAAGTTTTATATTTAAAAAAATTAAATAATTTTTTAATTAACAACACAATCAAATATATTCTTATATATATTAAATGAAAAAAAAATTTAATAGACTCAAATTTAATAATTTAATAAAAATAAATTATTATTATTATTCAAAAAATTTAAATTGAAGCTTAGACACTTATCCCCCATAACCTAACAAGTACATCCCTCCCCGGATGTTGGTCAAACTAAATCATATGAGAAAGAAATTATTCTCTCTCCTACATTCGACCTTGAACCAGCAAAAAAGTTGTGCATTTCATGTTTTTTTTCTAATGAATAAAACAAAAAAAAATTTACAGATTAACAAAATTTTATTTTTGGTTATTATTTTTAGTTATTAATCAAATTCTTTTAGTCAAATAATTTAATAATATATTTTTAGTCTATATTTTTAAATATTATTGATTAATTGTTAGTCAAAAATAATAAATTCTATTAATTTTTTAATATTTTAAAAAAAATGAAAAAAAAGGATTTTCAACGTTTCTATAAGTCTCTCACACTATAAGAATCGAGAAGTGTTGCTACAGAAACTAATTAATTAATCCAACAGTACAAATGCGAAAATTTGTAGATGGAAAAAAGAAAAAAGCCAAAGTTTTTATGGAGAAGAATGCAATTTAATTCGTCTTATGTCCACTTAGCAATTAGAGACATAAAATGGACTCCTAAAAGAAGAGAAATATTTGTCCTTTTTTAAAGTTTATTATTTTTTTACATTTTTGGATTCATAAAATCAGCAATAAAAAAGTCTACGAGTGTCATATAAATTAAGATTTCGGATGAAAATGTATTAAAAATTCTTTTCACAATAATAACAGTTATCATCATAAATATTAGAAATCTTTATGCCGATTATAATTTTTACTCATGTAATTAGAGAGAAGAACAATCTCATAATTATAATAAATAGCTTTTTAAATTTTGCTTGAAATAATTTTTGTTAAAAATGCACGAGTTTTAGAAAACAATATGTGACTCTTTTTCAATAAAGCATTTATTTCTTTTTATTTTGGATTTAATTCCTCTAAAGTTTAAATTTTATTTTCGCTTTAGGCGCACAAAATTTTGTAATAAGACCTTTTTAAATAATTTTTGGCCTTTTTTTGCAATGAAAATATTCTATAATTACTTAAATTTTAAATCTAATTCATTGATTTAATACATATTTTAATTCATTGATTTAATACATATTTTAAATCTAAAATAAATGAATTCAAAGATGAAAGAGAAAATCTTATATGAAATTAATTAAAGATGAAAGAGGAAATAAAGATTGCATTTACTATTGATGTGTAACTCTTTAAATTAAATTAGCAGAGATTTAGTATATGTTGTATGCTTAATAATTTGTAGCATTTATATTATAATAATAAAATAACCAACGTGGATGATTAATACTTTTACGCTTAAGTAAAAAGGGTTAGAATTTATATCTATCTTGTATATGTAATAATTTATTGGTCAATAAATAAAGTTTTAATTCATAGAAGATTAATAAATAACAAATAACAGAATATCCTTTACGTTAATATTAATTGAAATCAAAAGGAAAGTTTTGAATAACCATGATAAATATAACTCATCTTTAAATACTTCTTTTTAAATAGATAATTTATCTCTCCATTTTATTATGTTTTAGAAGAATGGTTGAGATTTTAAAAGGACAACATGCAAATTGGGCTACTATTTTTTCTTATTTTCAAATGGGATACATATAATAAATGGAAAATATTAAAGATCAATACATTTAGTAAAAAAACAAAGAATTGATTAAAAACCTAATATTCATTTTAAAGTGGATATTTATTTAGTTTGAATTAGATTTAAATAGATATAATAAAATTTAATGGATATTTATTTTATTAAGTATGTAGATGATTATTTTCATTCTAAACTAACGGTTTAATAGAAAAAAAATTCAACAACACTGAAGCTGGCTGGTAAAAGGAGCGACCAACGGCACACTGAAAATTTGAAAATAGATATGTGACGATATAAAAATTAGAAAGTGAATGATTAAATGCTAAAGTATAAAAAATAAGTGTATAAGTTTTGAAAAAATAAGGGTTAAGTATGATTTTGGTCCCTAATGTAGGGGCTGAAAATTTCTTTCGTCCTTCGGCTTTTTTTTGCTCGAAAATGGTCCCCAGAGTTTCAGTTTGTTTTAAAATGGTCCTTCGGACCAAAATGCCCCTACCCCTTCTTCCCCAAAATCATGCCACCACCACCACCACCAAAACCAGAACCACCACCACCACTCCCCATCCACTGCCAAACTCAGAAAATCAACATCATCATAAAAGATCCAGAACTCAACTCAGATAAATAAAAATTCAGATCCAGAAATTTCACAAAAAAATTCAATTCACAGAATTCACAGAAGAAGAAGAAGAAGCGGGGGACGGCGGTGGGTGCGGCGGCGGGAAGAAGTGGGGGGCGGCGGTGGGTGTGGCGGTGGGAGGAAGAAGAAGAAGAAGAAGAAGAAGAAAAAGAAGAAGAAGAAGAAGAAGGGGGCGGCGGTGGGTATGGCGGCGGGAGAAGAAGAAGAAGATGAAGAAGAAGAAGAAGAAGGGGGCGGCGGTGGGTGGGGCGGCAGTGAGTGTGGCGGCGGGAGAAGAAGAAGAAGAAAGCGGTGTGGCGGCGGGCATGGGCGGCGGTGCAGCGGCGGGCGGAGGCGGCGGGCAGCGACGGTGCAGCGGCATGGGTCTCCCCCCTCCACCCCCCTCCCCCCCTTTTCTCCCTCCCCACCCCCTCCCTCCCTTTTCTCCCTCCCCCTTTTCTCCCCACCCACCCCCGCTTCTGTTATCCCCCTTTTCTTTCTTTTTTTTCTTTTTTTATTTATTTATTTTATATTTATTTTATTTTATAATTTTTTTTAATAAAGGGTAATTTGGTAATAAAAAAAATATAATTGGTAAAAAGGACGATTTTAAAACAAACTGAAACTTTGGGGACCATTTTCGAGCAAAAAAAAGCCGAGGGACGAAAGAAATTTTCAGCCCCTACATTAGGGACCAAAATCATACTTAACCCAAAAAATAATTTATAATTGACTATTTTTTATTTTCTGTGAATAAAAAATACAGTTCATTATTCACATTATTCAAATTTTTTGTTATGTGCCTAATTGAGTTGTGATTTAAAATTTGTACAATATTTTGGACTGCATCACTATGATTCTGTTATTTCCAAACTACTCCTTGGCTTATCGTCAGGTATTGATTGGTACCTCACTTGGATGTTTTATCAAGAGTCAAACAAAGCAGCTTCTTTAATGTACCTCTTCCTCTCCAAACTACAATTGGTCAACATTTACCAACCTCCTAAGGAGAGTAAATTGGTAGGCTATATATCACAAATTAAATTTTGATGATTAATAACAAAAAAATATAATTGCTCAAATATTTTTAAAATATTACATTTAATTTTTCTAAAGTCATAAATACAAACTTAAAAGAGATATTAAACCTAAAAAAATGTCTCAATTGCGAAAATACCTTTTATATTTTAATAATTTAAATATTAATAACGTATATTTTAAAATTTTATTATTTTAAGTTTTATATTTTAAAAAAATAATTTTTTAAGTATCAACACAATCAAATGTATTCTTTTATATATATATATATATATATATATATATATATATATATATATATAAAATGGAAAAATATTCTACTAGACTCAAATTTAATAATTTAATGAAAATAAATTATTATTATTATTATTATTCAAAAATTTAAATTAAAATTTAGACATTTATCCCCCATAACCTAACAAATACGGGTGTATTTGGTAACCACGTTGAAAGAGAAAAAGTACGTTACAGTTTCTTGAATGCTTCCATTTTTTGTTTGACTAATTTTTTTATCTATAAACACAGAAGTAATTTTGGTTACAAAATCATGTTTACAAGAAGAAAGAATTTTTAACTTCTGCGTTGCACTAACTGGTTTTTAGCCATTAACATTTAACTTTTATTTTTCTTTTATCAACTTTATCCTTTATACATATTATTATATTACTTATAGAATTCTTATTATTTCTCTTTACATGAGTTTTTTTTTTCTATTATTTATTATTTATATTTTTTACTAATTTTTTATTTGACATTATATATTTTTATAATAGTAATTTTTGTGCATTATATTTATTATTATCTTTTTATAATATAATTTATTGATCTCATTAGGTAAAATAAATTAAACAAAAAAAATTAACCATAAATAATAATAATAATAAAAAATTATAACATACTAAAAAAGAGTACTAAAAATACTAAAAATACTAAAAATATACTATATAAAACATATAAAAAAAATATTAAAAAAATTAAATATATATAAAAAAATAACATTATAATTTAATATCATGTCCTTTTTAATAATTATCTATCTAAAAGTGATTTTAACTAATATTATCTAAACAATATTTATTTTGTCAAAATCAATTTTAATATAGAATTGCCAAACATAAATCATATTGACACAAACTTACTTCTACCCAAAATTAATTTTATAAAATCACTTTTATTCAAACTCCAATTTAACCAATCTTAATCCAAACTCACGCTACATCCCTCCTTGCATGTTGGTTAAATCATATGAGAAAGAAATTATTCTCTCTCCTACATACCACCTTGAACCAGCAAAAAAAGTAGTGCATTTCATGTTTTTTTAACAAAGAAAAAAAAGTTTATAGGAGTCAATTTTTTTTAGTTAAATAATTTAATAATATATTTTTAGTCTATATTTTTAAATTTTGTTGACTAATTATTAATAAAAAATAATAAATTCTATTGATATTCTAGTATTTTTTTAAAATAAATAGAAAAAAAAAGATTTCTAACATTTTTATAAGTCTCTCACACTATATAAATCGAGAAGGGGTGCTAAAAAAACTAATTAATTAATTAATCCAACAGTATAAATGCGAGAATTTATGAATGGAAGAAAGAAAAACCTAAAACCATAAAAAGCCAAAGAATGTAATTTAATTGGTTTTATGCCCACTTAGCAATAAGAGACATAAAACCAGCTCCTAGAAGAAGAGAAATATTTGCTCCTATTTGAAGTTTACTATTTTTCTGCATTTTTTGATTCATAAAATCAGCCGCAAGAAGATCTACAAGTGCCATGTAGATTAGAATCCCAGCTGAAGCTGCGTTAAAAATTCCTTCCACAATGAGAGCAGTTGGACTATTATCATCATAAAGATTAGAGATTCCTATGCCGATTGCAATTCCCACTGGCGTAGTTAGAGAGAAGAACAATCCCATGACTATAATAGATAATCTTTTAAATTTTGCCTGAAATAATTTTTGTCATTAGTGCACGAATGTTAGAAAACAACCTATGATTCTTTTTCCATAAACCATTTATTAAAAATATAGGGGCTAGTACTTTTATTAAAATTTGGTCAATACTTAATTAACAAAATAAAAATAAGTAATTTTACATTATTAAATATAATCTCACACCATTAAAAATATTAATAATAACTAATTAATAGCTATAAATCATAAAATTTGTGCACAAAATTCTGTAATCGGATTTTTTAAAATAATTTATGGCTTTTTTTTGCAATGAAAATATTTTATAATTACTTAAATTTCAAATCTAATTCATTGATTTAATACATATTTTAAATCTAAAGTAAATGAATTGAAAGATGAAAGAGAAAATCTAATATCAAATGAAAGATGAAAGAGAAAATAAAGATTGCATTTACTATTGATGTGTAACTCTTTAAATTGAATTAGCAAGATTTAGTATATGTTGTATGCCTAATAATTTGTAGCATTTATATTATAATAATAAAATAACCAATGTGGATGATCAACACTTGAGTAAAAGTGTTAGAATTCAAATTTATTTTGTATATGCAATAATTTATTGATTAACAATAAATTATTAAATAAAATTTTAATTCGCGAAAGATTAATAAATAACAAATAACGAAATATCCTTTATGTTAATATTTGAAATCAAAAGGATAGTTTTGAATAACCATGATAAATATAACTCATCTTTAAATACTTCTTTTTAAATAGATAATTTATCTCTCCATTTTATTATGTTTTAGAAGAATGGTTGAGATTTTAAAAGGATAACATGCAAATTGGGCTAACTATTTTTTCTTATTTTCAAATGTGACACATATAATAAATGAAAAATATTAAAGATCAATAAGAATTGATTAATATTGACTTAAATGCATGACAAATTATAATATTTTTATTGCCATAATTAAAAACGGCTTTATCATAATTGGTATAATTGTAATTAAAATATTTTAATAAACAAAAATATAAGATGACTAATATCTCATTATTAATAAATGTCAGGAGACTTTTTTTTTTTTTTTGGTTAAAGACAAAATAAATTATTATTGAAAATAATTTTTTAGTAAACCTAAATCAATGTACATATAAATGCTAGTGTATATATATAAGTTAACCCTAAAAGTTGTTAAGTTAGCGCCGTTGAATTCACACAGGATGTACATCACTTTTTTTTTTTTAAATTAGGAGTAAAACTCAAATTCAAAATCTATTATAAATAAACATAAAAAAACTATGCGATTTAACTATAACTCATTAGTAATACTAACACTTATTGCATGAGATTTTACTGAACATTTTCATTCTTTAGAAGTTTATTATATTTTCATAATAACAAAATCTTTAGAATAGTACCTGAGTGATGCAACTTCCAAGTCCCATGCCTTCAAAGAACTGATGAAAAGTCAACGCAGCAACAAGAGGTCTTATTGTTTCTGAATTCATTGACGCTCCTAAAGTAATTCCTATCACCACCGAATGAACAACAATTCCCAACTCCAATACCTATCAATCAAATTTCTCTTAAATAATCATTGTAAATCAAAATTACAAAATTAATTAGCGTAGATTTGCAATTCCATAGCTCATAATAAAATCACTGAATATAAAACAATGTTTTGAAATTTAAAAACAGATAAAATCTTTTTTATTAAAATATAAAAATTCAGTGCAGTAAACTTCATAGAAAATAATAATTGAAAACTGTTAAATAATTTTTACCATTAGACAGTAGAATTACCTGCGATATGACGCGATGACGAAGAAGTTCTGAAGACTTATTACTAGAAACGTGGCCATGTGCATGACCATGTGTCACATGGGTGTGAAGATCCACGTCATTATTCTCAATATGCTCCTCTTCTTTCTCTACATCTGTAACGGCCACTTGTGCCATCTGAAGATGTGATTTCTGAAAATAAGCAGTGGCATAAGCATCCACCATGAGAGTTCCCATGCTAGTGCACATGGCCACAAATCCAGTGAAAGGAAAATCTCCCCAAGGATGATCGCTCAAACAAGGCGAGGTTAGATTTTCGAATGCATCCGGCAACACATGAATGAAGCCAGTGGCTAGTATAACACCCGCCGCAAACGCCTTAATTAAGAAGAAGACGTCCTTCTCTGGACTTATGGCAGGTATGATTTTACCAAGAAGCGGAATACAAACACCAATTGTACTTGCCATGAGAATAGAAACAAGAGCTACTATCTTAAACCTTAGTGCCTTGGCTTTGTCATGTGTTTCTTCTGATTTATCACATGTACACTCAGATGCCACTAAATTTGGGAGTACAAGCAAACTAAGAATGCAAAGCATGAATATTAACCTGTTCATGGTGAAATAATTGGTGTTAAAAACAGTGTGTGCGAATAGGAAAAAATGAACAGAAGAGTTATATTTATAGCATTTGAATCAATTACGTATATTTAGGTAAGTAGGTTAAAGTGCATCCTCATTTTCAGTACTTGTTGATAGTATGTTGAAATATTGGATTTAATTTCTTTAATTGAAATATTTAAATCATGTCATCAACGTTGGACTTTGAAGTCCTCAGTTATGTTAAGTGTGGTAATATGTCGACACTATGTGCTATCAACCAATTAAAATAGTAGTTTTGAAGTGCTTAAATATAGGAAGTCAACGAATGGAAGGAAAAGCTACCCCCATTATGTCGAAACATGAATAGAAGTGTGCTAACGTATGATCCATGAAATTTTATATGGCTTTTTTTAATGAGAGTTATTGAAAGATTACCTTCTTATTTGGATGGACTTGTTAAATTTTGTATATAATTAAACTTATTAACATTCTGTTATCTAAACTAAAAATAAAATAGTTAAAAATGTGTTTCCTCTAATATAAGATTATTTACACAAATGTCTTGTTTTTATTATTAACTAGTGTATATTCTTATACCCTTGTTCAAGTTACATTTACATAAATCTTATAACAGTTTATGTTTATTTGATAACATCTTTAAACTAACTCGGAACTAAGAAAGATTTTGAACTGAGTTGTTAAGTTTTTTTAATGTTTTTATATAAACATTGAGTTTTTTTTTATTAAAGATAGAGAGACTTAAACTCGCAACTTCTTAAATAAATATGGAAAGATTATAAACATTGAGTCTTTGTACTTCACAAGTTCTCTGTAAAAATTAATCAAATATTAGTCTCTAGTCCTAAACAAATTAAGAAAAGATTATCTAATATTCTTAAATTGATGAGGTTATCCAACTTGAATTTCGCCTGAGAAAATTAATTGAATATCTAAAGTTTTTATATGTGAATATCCAATTTAAATTATAACTTTATTCAGAGAATATATAATATTTGAGTTATTTCATAGACTTAAGAAAGTTTGAGAAAATAATATCTAATGTTCTTAGAATGATGAGATATACAACTTGATTTCTGCTTAAGAATGTCACTAGAATATTTAGAATGAATAGGGTAATTAATCAACAAATTTGAGATAAAAACTTTAGTTTCTAATACATTTTTATTACTTAGTAAGTCACTGATAAATATTACACATTGATCCCTCCCTCACTTTAAATAATATTACGGAAGGACCAATCCATCAAAGACTTCATAGTAACAAAATAAATAAATAAATAAAAACCAAATTATTTGATCTTAAATTTTTTGTAAACCAACGTGAGTGCTGAATATTTAAAAGTCTCCATGGCTGAAAGATTTGGGTAACATGACATGGGCAATGGGATCTCTCTTAGATTTCCATCTCTTAAACTGTTTCGACGCAGCTTTTAGTGCCTTCCCCCATCCCTGGATCAAATTTTAAACATGGTCATTCCTATGATATAGTTAACACATTGCCTGAAATAATAGTGTATATATATCCAAATAGGTACGTACAAAATTTTACATTCAACGTTTTTGTCTTTAGAAAAATTTTATTATATTAAAATCTCTAAATTTTATAAAAATAATATATATAAATTTTTATTTTAGTCAAATTTATTATTTTTATTTAGACAAATATACTATTTTTATTTGTTAAGATATGGACAGTAATTGTTAGACACAATAATATACGTTTATTTGCTAAGACACAGATTTAGATTAACACAGTAGTATATAAATACATACAAAATCTATGTATTTAATATTTTTCTTTAAAATTAAGACACGAATACACAAAACATAAGATACAAAATTTGACTTTTTTTATTTCTAATTATTTTTTAAATTATCAATGTATAAAACACAATGCATAAAATACGAAGGTAAATTGACATTTAATTTATACATATGTGTCTTATATATTATTAGTAAACACATTACAAAATTTGTGTATTTTTATGTTTATGTATCTTTATATATTTGTATATATGTCTATGTGTCTCAAGGACACTAACCAAACATTAGAAAATATGAAAAAAAATCTATATATTTTATTTTTAAAAGGTATAATATAAAGACCTCAGCATAATAAAAAAATTTTGAAGACGAAAATAGATAATGCAAAATTTTGTAGAGACCTATTTGAATATATATATACTCTCTGAAGTAATTACCCAAAATATCAACATAAACAAATTGCAAATTCTCTTTTCTTTTGTGGTCAACTTTCAACAAACGAAAATGGGGAACAATAACAGAGGTACCAGAAATGGAGATAGAACCGACAAAAATTCCTAGCAAATGCAAATCTAAAAATGAAACATAAGCGTATCTCAAATATCAAATCCAGTAAATATCAATTTATTATCCCCATTATTAAGTCCTAACTTAAAGACTTAGAACCAAACAGAAATAGAAATCAATTACCTTCTTGATGATGGGGTTGAAATTGCAAGTAGTAGGAGACAAATCAGAAACCATCTTCTTGTTCTTGTTCTTGTTGTTGATGAAATCAAGGTTGAGCTTCTTCCTAAGCTTAGAAGCCACCTTGATGGCGCTGCTTCTGGGTCTAAAGAACTTGGAATTGGTGAAAGAAAGCTTTGTGGGGGTTATGAGATCGAAATCCATGGGGCTATAAGGTCTGGGAAGCAAAGGGGACCAAATAGTGCTGCGAGAGTAATCAAAGTCATAGGCGGAGTTATCAGGGAACTTGCAAAGAAGTTCAAGTCCCATTAATGGCACCAAATATTCAACCACTTTCGTTGTTTTCAGCACCACTGGCCGTTCTTCTGATTCTTGTTGGTCTTCTTCTGCTTCTGCTTCAGCTTCTTCTTCTTCTCTGTATGGAGCAATCTCTGATTCCATTTCAGATTCCATTGGCAGTAACAGTGGGTTTTCGCCTTTTCGAACCGTTGCTTTCTCCAACACCTTGTTTGGGTTTGTATATGCTTTGTGAGGAAACTAGCCGTTACAATCAGGACTTCTTTTAATTTTGAGGTTCAGTAAGGTTCGAATTCTTGACCTTCTAAATCTAGAACTCTAATACCACGTCATGAAATCACTCATCCCAAAAGTATAACCTGACAGAACAATGTAACATTAATGATTATATCTCTAATATTTTTTACACCTTCATTGTACACATTGTACGCTTAAGCCATTGGCTTCCTATACTTTCTCCAAATTTTATTATCCACAAAAATATTCTCAAATACTCTTAAAATGCAATAAAAATAGCCAACATTTAATATGTATTATCAAAAAATATTTTAAAAATTGAATTTTGATGCAATTTTTTACAAGTATTATTAAAAAAATAAGATCTTTCTACTCTTAAAATTTAGTAATTTTTTACTAAGTATATATTTTTTTATTAACAACCAATAATTTTTTAAAAAAATTATAGAGATCAAATTTTTATTCGATTTTTTATGTGCATTTCTTAAATAGTTATCTAAATATTCTTATAAAATTTTAGATCAAATGTATAAATGGTTCATCAAATACAAAAGTCGTTTATCTTTTATAATAAAATAATATTCTTTTTGTATATTTTTTTCACGTTTTTAAATTATTTAAATACATTTTTGTCAGAAAAAAATTACTTGAATGCATTTTTGTCCTTATTGACTGTACACTTCAAAAAAGGTAAAAACTATTTGGACAGAGTTATGGAATTAAAAGGGATCTCAGCGAACAAAAATTTTTGTCTGGACAACTATGCATAATAGAATCATGACAAATTATAGAAAGACAAAATTATTTGGAAAAAGTAGGGAATGTCAATTATGCAGGGGAGGTCAAGAAGATCTTATGCACGTTTTAAGGGACTGTCCTAAAGTTTCTACTATATGGATAAAATTCATTAAAATAACAGAAATTCCAAGATTTTTCCATCTCAATTGGAAAAACTGGATTGAAGCCAATTTCAATCAACAAATGGGTAATAATCAGAATTTTGAGTGGAGGGACATCTTCATTCTAACTATATAGAGACTTTGGTATTGGCGCAATAGAGAAATTCATGAACAAAATTACAAGAGACTATCCAACCCACAAACAGAAATCATCAAACAAGTAACTGAAATTAAAGAAGTTATGGAGAGGTCTTACCAGGTCGGTTGCTAAAGAAGGAGAATAGAGAAGCATGTCAATTGGAAGCCGCCTCCAAAGGAATGGGTGAAGTTGAACATAGATGGGGCTGCACAGAAGAACCCAGGCAGAAGTGGTTGCGATGGTCTTCTGAGAAATAATGAAGGATGGTAAATTTCTGATTTTTCGTATCGAATTGGAGAAGTGACGGCGTTTACAGTAGAACTATGGGGAGTGATAAAGGGATTAGAGCTTGTATGAACGATGGGCTTCATAAAAGTGGTCGTAGAAGTAGATGCTGCTGCGGTGGTTTAGAGACTCAACGGAGGAAAGAAATTGACCTCCCATCCAATTTCTGTAATTAGAAAAGTAAATGAGTGGAAAAAGAATGATTGGAGTATACGTTTTGTACAAATCTATAGAGAAGACAATAGATGTGCTGATTGCTTAGAAAAAAGAGTTTAAATTTAGATGATGATTTTGTGTTTTGCGATTTACCTCCTTCAGATTTAGTTAGTATCCTCAATGATAATAAAATAGGGACTACTTTATCCCGTTTAGTTTGTATTTAGGCTTTTATTTTTTGGATTTTTATAATTTCGTTTCAATAAAAAAAAATTATATACACTATAAAACCAAAAAAAGAAAAAATTACAACAAAAGTCCAAGACCAAAATTTACAGTTTTTAAAGAGAATTAAAATTTATTAGACCAAATAGGCTAACAAATGTATATAATATAGTACTTATATACACTGCATAATAATTTTATATTTAACTAAAGTTAAATCTATAGTTTTACGGTTAATTTTATGCATGTCTCGCTTGAACTTAGGATTCATATTTGATTAATAAAGACTAACAATTCTTTTTGTACATTTTCGTAAATATTTTACGTTTTATACATTTTTATAAATATTATATTTTATTAATTTAGATAAAAAAAATTAATTTAAAAATTAATTTAAATATTTACTCTATAAAATTCATACATTTTTCATAATTTTTTAGCAAACTTTATAATCTCAATATATAACAAGTAAATCAATACATATGTATAAAAAGTCTTAATACATGAATAACTTCTTTTAATTTTTTTTGTTCTACTTCATCCTTCTCCTTTTCTTTTTCTTTCTTTCGACATGTTTTTGCTTTTTTTTTTCATGCTTAGTTATCGATACAAAATAATTTCTATATATTTACATTTTTTTTAAATAAAAAACTTCATTCAAACAAATTAGTTTTTAAATTGAATTATACATAAATATAATAAAAAATAGCACAAAAAACACATAAATTTTAGTTGCTATTTTGTGTTATTCAATTTAAACTTCTGTATTTTTTTCTATATTTCTCTTAAAAAAAGTGCGTTTACCTCAGTCCTCAGAATTATTTCATTACAAAATTTTAGTGTTTATAGTCAATAAATTTTAATATTTCCTTCCTATATTTCTCTTTAAAATGTTGCGTTTAACTTCAAAATATTTCATTGTATTTCCTATAACAATTTCTATATTAATCGTCAATAGATTTCTGAATTTTCATAAAAAAAAATTCTATACTTATTGTCAATAATTTTTTGTATTTTTATATAATATTTTTCTTCAAAAAGTTATATATTTACCTTAAAAAAAAGTTCTGTATTTATCAACACAAAATTTTAACGTCAATAAGATTCTATTTTTTTCATATGTTTCATTTAAAATATTGTGTTTATCTTTAAAAACTTTTACGTGATTATTGTAAATATTGTAATTTCTTCTTCTGTTCTTTTGTTGTGTTTACTTAATGAGAAATTGATGTTTATCATAACAATATTTTTGTATTTATCATCAATAAATTTATTTGTCGTCTTCCTATCTTTCTCTTCAAAAATTGTTTATCACAAAATTTTTGTATTTATTGCCAATAAATTTATATATTTTCTTCCTATATTTTTCTTCTTTAAGAAGTTGTGCTTACCTTAAAAAAATATGTTTCTCATGAGAAAAATTTTATCTTTATTTTCAATAAAATTTTGTGTTGTCCATATATTTCTCTTCAAAACGCTGTGTTTTATCTTAAAAAAATTGTGTTTATCATTATAAAATTTCTGTAGCTATTGTGAAAAATTTTGTGTTTTTTCCTATATTTCTCTTTTGGAAATTGTATTTACCTAATAAAACTTTATTTATCGTCAATACATTTATGTGTTTTTCTATTTTTCTTTTAAAAAATGTTGCATTTACATTAAAAGAAATTTATGTGTGTAATATCAAACACTTTTTATATTTATTGTCAATAAATTTAGGTATTTTCTTTCTATGTTTCTCTTCAAAAAATTATATTTACTTTAAAAAAATGTTTGTATTCTTGTTAATGATTTTTTTATGTTTTGTTCGTTTTGTTCCTTATGCAATTTTTTCTTCTTATTCATTTTTTCTTATGTTTTTTTTTATTCTTCTTCTTTATAAACATACAAAGAAAGAACCATACAAGCAAGCAAATAAAAAATAGCAATGTTATATCATCAACAAAATTTATTATTATGACTAATATTTGGACAATACAAATATTTTTATATTAAATTTTAAACCATATACTCCAAATCTTAATAAAACAAAAATAAAATATTAATCTAAAATATTTACTAATATTAATAAAAAGTGCTAATCTCTATTATTTCTTATAATAGGACTTTGTTGGATTTAATTACTAAAAACTTCTCTTTGTTATAGTTGGATTTTTTTTGAAACCTTAATCACCAGTATATTTATACTTGGTTTAGTAAAATTTTTATTTTTTAAAAATAGTTTATAAAAATTAATTTTTTTTAAAAAAATAATTTTTTAAAATTTGAAATATTTATATTTTATAAATTAAATTAAAAATAATTTTTAATAAACACATACAATAAAAAATATATTTGGTAAAATAATTTTTAAAATTTAAAAATATTATAATAAATATTAATGTAAAAATTAATTTTTAATATACGAGATTATATTAGAGTTTTTAATTTTGATAAGCACAAACCATCTTTAAAAGTATGGGTGTTTATGGGTTAGATGAAATCGGATTTTTCCTGACCTAGACCTGTCCTTAAATATACACCGAGTCTACTTTTAAACCCTAATTCGGCTCTAGACCCGATAAAACTTAAACATTTTCGGGCCACAACTATATTGGATCCAAACCGGGTGAAAAACGAGTCTTTAAAGATTTAACAATAATTTATAAAGAAACTTATTTATAAAGGAAAAATTTGTTACCGACATGTTGATATCCATATTTGAACTAGAATTTGTACATAAATTCTAATTTGATGCTTATTTAATCTATTTTCTAATTCAATAAGTGTGATTAAAAATAAAACAATAAGCTTATAATTAATATAACAAAATATTAAAATTAATTTAAAACGTATATATCTCTTTTAGTTCCTTAGAATGCACATGGTTGAGTGAAGCTGGATTCGCCTTGATCTGGATCCTACCCGAAATAATGACCGAGTCTATTTTTGAGATCCTTACCCGACTCTACATCCGATGAAATCATACCAAATTAGTTTCTAAAGTGTTCAAGACCGGATCGAGTCTTCAAACCAAATCGGGTCATGTGCACCCTTTATTAAAAGGTTTCTTCTTAGATGCTTTAAAAAATAATTCTATTTTTAAAAAACTGCAAATATAAATATATAATCTTATTGATTTACTATTAAAATAAAAAATTTATATCACCTCGTCAAAAAGTTTTATCAAACCAAAACTTAGATTAGATATAAAAAGACCTTAGATTCCATTTAGTTCTTTGAGTAGCAATCAAGCAAGATGAAAGTGGAGGTTGATGAAAGAATATATGCGTGAAAGAAAGAATTAGCTCTATTTTACACCCACTAAATCTTAAATAAAAGCAATTCGTCACTATTTCTTTATCCTTTATACTTTGAGCGAATTATTATTTTGCTTGTCTAGAGATCATAGTGCCACATCAACAAAACTAAAGTTACAAGAGAATCAACTTTAGATTTTATTCATGGAATCAACTACTTATATTGCTCTGTCTTCGCCAAACTTGTATGTTTTATTCAACCTCTGTTTTTTTCTTTGCTGTGATAATATTGATGCAATGGAATCAAGAGCCACCATTGTTGCAGTTTGTTGCATCTTAGTTGTGCCTTCCATCCTCTTCACTGCTCTCTGCGGTAAAGAGCATGCACCACTCAACTTGTTTTCTTCAGTTATTTATAATCAGCATTGCAAATAAGGTGAAAACTCAGGTGAAGTCGACTTCACGTGAAGTTAATACCTGAGAGTCGTTAGATGATTTAACTTATTTGACTAAATTTTCATTCAACAACTCTAAAGTCAACTTCACATGAAATTTCCACTTTGCAAATAAGGTAAAAACTCATGTGTAGTCAACTTCACGTGAAGTTGATAGCTGAGAATCGACAAAATGATTTGAATAATTTGATTAAAATTTTATTTAACACTCTCAATTATCAACTTCACTATCAACTTCACGTGAAATTAATTCACCTGAGTTTTCACCTGCAAATAAAAAGAAACTCGAAATTCCAACTTGTTTTTGTTAATTTTGCAGATGCTAGAATTCATGGAAAAGGTTCAAAAAACAAGATAAAATCTGTAGAGCGTTTTAACAAGTACTCATCACTGGGATATTCAGATTTTAATTCATATGGGTCTCCTTCTTCATTACCACTACCACCATTCAATTCGGTAATAACACCACAGCTGGCACCAGAAACTTCCACCCCACTCTCTCCATTCACACCTTCACTACCACCACCACCAAAGCGTGCTCCAAAGCCGCCACCACAGCCGTCATCATCGAATTCTGCGCACCATAAAAAGGCAGTTTGGTGTGTGGCAAAGCCCACGGTGCCTGATCCGATAATAAAGGCGGCGATGGACTATGCTTGTGGGTCTGGGGCGGAGTGCAAGAACATTCAGCCCAATGGGCCATGCTACATTCCTAACACCATGCTGGCTCATGCTTCTTATGCTTTCAATAGTTACTGGCAGAACACAAAGGTTGGTGGAGGCACTTGTGACTTTGGTGGCACTGCAATGCTTGTCACAGTTGATCCAAGTAAGTCTCATTAAATGTAAGAAAGAATAATAGTAGAATAATAAAAAATATCTATGGATAAAAAGAGAAAAAAATTTATAAAAAAGCTTGTATCTACTCTTCTAAATTTCGTGTTTATCATTGTCTTTCTTAAAAGAGTAGACACAAAAAGTATAAAAAATTGTCTTATAGACAATATGTTCAGTGTCTATATTTCTACTTTCAAATACTTTTTAAACATGTGTTGTCTATGTCTCTGTGTCCTGTCTCCAAAAACAAACGCTACCTTAGTGTTTAAACGATGAGACAGGGACAAAGAGATATAAAATCGTGTTTGATAGATCAGACATAAACAAAGACATTATGTCCAGAAATATTGAATTAGTGTATTTTGTGTTATTTTTGACAGGAAAGATATAGAGACACTAACAAGATATACGTTTTATTTTTTATTTGTTCTTTTACTATTTTTATTAATTTTTCATAATTATATTTTTTTATTATTATATTTTTCTTCTCAAAAATTTTAAATAAATAAAATAAAATAAAATAAAATTTTTATAATTTATTTTAGTTTATTATAAAAAAAAATAAAAAACACAAAATTTTGTACTTATATCCTTTATGTTTTATCTTATTTGGTTCTAGAAAATAAATGCAATCTTAATTTACTCAAATAGTGTAAGTTATTTATTAAATTAAAATTTATCAGTTTTAATTTTCTCTTATCGATGCTTTTTCACAGGCTTTGGTAAATGCCAGTTCGTGTTGACTTAGCTTCCACGTTGCATGGAACACAACTTCAGATTTGTATGTAGAATGGTGAAAATCTATGCTCAACATCATTTTTTTGTTTCTCCCTCAAAGAAATAATGTATCCAAAATTCTCATCGTAGCTAAAGTTTAAGTAACTTTCTCATGGTTTGTTATACAAGTATTTATTTATCCTTTACCTAATGTGATATTGGATTTAATTTAATTTTTTATTTAAACAAACAAGAAAAGATATCTTAATGTTGTCCAAACTAAGATGCTCTTGGCCAAGGACACACTCTAACTCTAATTCGTAGATGTGACGGTTTCGATTTCTAATTTTTTATTTTCTATACAAGGTTTCATTCACTATACAACTATTTTAAAAGAATATATATATATTTAAATGAAAAGACATAAAAGTGTATTCATTAAAAATTTATGTCTTAATAAATAAACGATGAACATATACTATTGTATCTATGTCTTTGATATACCTAGACACCAATCAAATGTACGTTTATTATCATTGTAGCCCAACAATAAAATCAGTTTCATCTTTTGGAGCATGGTAATTGAAAACATGAGGAAAATAGGAGTACAAGGAGGATAATTAGGAGGAAATGATAGGAAGCATAACTATTTTGAGCTAGGAATCAGGCTATCGTAACAGGAAAGTAAATCTTAAAGTAGCAATTTTTAAGGCAAGAATTCTAGAAGTGAAATACAACAGCATCTTAGACAAATTAAATAAAACAATTAATGGAGAAAAAAGATAGAGGACACACCAAATAAAGCTGAGGCCTCCCCTGTGTAATTAGTTGAAGACAAATGTCGATACGACCTTTAAGAGAGAGCTAGGAGATGCAACTATTGCTGTAGTCATGAAAGATTAGGGCTTGCAATATGCACTTTATCTGCGGATATCTAACCGATCCAATCTGGTCAGGTAAAGTGCGAGTTGAGTTTCAACCTTATCCGATCAACCCGCATCTTATATATTAATATATTATATACTTATATAAAAATATGTTTTAAATAGATGTTGAACCAAAGACTTTTCGATGAATACAAAAAATTTTTAGCCACTAAAAGAAGATCATTAATTGATAATTTAATATTTTTTTTTTACGTAAAAGTCAATTCTATTTTAAATTATCATTAAGTTATATAATAATAATGTTGCATCTTTTTTGTTACAAATAATATTTTTGAAAACAATATTATATCATCGTTGATAAAGACCATAGTTTGTTTGTATAAAACACAACACTCACATTTCTAAAATCAGAGGGGAAAATGTCTTAGATGAAAAACACAACAATAATCACTGTTAATGGACATACAAATTCTTGTTTGCAATCGCCATCACACAATTACAGGAAAGGTCGAAGACTTCAAAATAATAATGAAAATTTCTGTTATGAAATATTTGAATAATGGTAAGTGATGCAGAATGCAATGCCATTTGAATAATGGACAATTATCCGATTTTCTTCTAATTCTCTTTCATTAGTCATTATTACTTCAGATATCCGAAATTGATTCATGTGATATAATTTGTTATTTTCTAACACCAAGTCGTATTTTTTAAAATAAGAAACTTAATTGACCATTTCAAAATAGGGCCCTGCTACATATACATGCAAATAACGCATATAACTCTTACAAGTTGACCCAACCCAGGTTTAATTCACGCGCACTTCCTCCCTTTGAATGGAACGTCAATTCCACGCGCATCACTCAAACGGTTACGTTTCGAAAAAACCGCTCGTTATGGCTCACTCTTCCTCTTCTTTTTCAAAGATAACACAAATCCTCAAGTTTCGAGCAACATTCCAAACTGAAGAGATATTCGAACTCGTCGCGAATATTAGCAGAAACCATCAACAAAATATTATTCAAGGTACGTTACTGTTTTACTCATCTTGTACATTTTTCACATTTCTATTTTTGATTTCGAAATCGAAAAACTAGGTTTTACTGTTCTTCTATGTTCTTCTAGGTTTTACTGATCTTCTTGTTCTAAATCTCATATCACTGTTTTTACTGTTCTTCTTATTCTAGGTTTTACTCTTCTTGTAGGTTCCTCTAGGTTTTACTATTCTTCAAAGTGATTCTAGGTTTTACTGTTCTTCTTGTTCTAGTTCTTCTCGTAACTGATTTTTCGCTGTATATTGCTTAATTTATTGGGTGTATATGGAGTAATTTGTATGGGCGTATATGGTTGATTGTTGGGTGTATATGGCGTAATTTGTTGGGTGTATATTCCTGAACCCATATCATGTAATATAATCAACTGTTGCAACTATTCTAATATTGCCTGTCCTTTGGTGTATATTGCTTGACATTGTAATATTGCTAGAGCTTGTATATTTATTCATGTTTCAGTGAATTGAACATAATTTTGAACTGATCTAATTAAATACTTATGAAATCGGTTTGGATGTATGTGCCTCATCTAAGTTTTTATCGTTCATCTTATTCTAGCTTTTACTGTTCTTCTTATTCTAGTTCTTCTCCTAACTGATTTTTGTGTGTATATTGAGTAATTTGTTGGGTGTATATGGCGTAATGTGTTGGGTGTATATGGTTGATTGTTGGGTGTATATGGCGTAATTTGTTGGGTGTATATTTCTGAACTCATATAATTTAATATAGTCAACTGCTGCAAATGTTCTAATACTGCTTGTCCTTGGGTGTATATTGCTTGACATTGTAATATTGATTGAGCTTGTATATTTATCGATGTTTGATTCAATTGAACATCATTTTGAACTGATCTTATTAAATACTTATGAAATCGGTTTGCGTGTATGTGGTTAATCTATGGGTGTATCTGACTGATATCTATGGGTGTATTTTTCATTGCAGTAAAAATGGAAGGCAAAAACCAAGCTGGAGAAAATGTAAGAACAAATATATGTCTTCGATCAAATCAGTTTTTCATAATAGAAATATATCTAACTCTAATTTTGCTTTATTTACAGCAAACCAAGGACCTAAAGTGTGCAACCCATCTGTTGAGTGAGAAATTCAGAAATATGAGCGAGGAGAAGTGATGCAATAAGACTGTCTAGGCCATCCTCATTGTTATTGAGTCCATTTTGTCAGATAGATTCTAATGATATTGTCACTGATTAATGTAACTGTTATATACTCTTGTAAGAAATTGAACACATGCTGTAAATATATTTGATCCAATTATAAGTAAAAAATTTTTCCATAATTAAACTCTCTCTGGTGTATTCAAAATGTTCGATTTACAGGTATTATAATATGAAGGAAAACATCAAAACAAATATACACCCATAACCTGGCATTTTACACCCAAAAAATGTTGATTATACACCCAAACATCTATCCCCCTAATGATTTATCCCTAAAACCCTAAACCCTAAACCATAAACCCTAACCCCTAAAAACCTAAACACTAAACCATAAACCCTAAACACTAAACCTAAATCCTAAACCCTAAACCCTAAAACCCTAAAACCTTAATCCCTAAACCCTAAAATATAAACCCTAAACACTAAACCCTAAAAACCTAAACCCTAAACCACCTAACCTACTATATCCAAATCATTGATTTTTACACCAAATAGATCTCATTTTACACCCAAAAAAAGTTAAATATACACCAGACTTCTATCCCATGATGCTTTATTCCTAAACCCCTAAAATCCTAAACCCTAAACCATAAACCCTAAAATCCTAAACCCTAAACCCTAAACCCTAAATCCTAAAACTCTAAACCCTAGACCCTAAATCCTAAACCCTAAACCACCCAAATTATTGATTTTTACACCCATAAGATTTCATTTTACACCCAAGAAAAGTTAAATATACACCAGACTTCTATCCCCTAATACTTTATCCCAAAATTCCTAAAATCCTAAATCCTAAACCATAAACCCTAACCTCCTAAGCCCTTAAACCCGTAAACCCTTAAACCCGTAAACCCTTAAACTCTAAACCCTAAACCCTATACCATAATAAAAAAAAAAACAATAATTTATAACATGTAAAACCTGCAGCCTTGGTATAGTCCTTGTAAAATTTTGCAGCATCTTCAAGGTTTTTAAAAGTCATTCAAACCTTGGGAACAAGTTGCTCATCAACAACAGAGAAGAGCTGCAAAATACAACATGTTAAAAATAATAAAATACTATAGAATTTTTGCACCTCATAAAAAAAATAACAATCAAAGTAACATACACCCAAGGACTCCTGATATACAACCGAACGACAACAAGTCAATTAAAAATAACAAGAAAAATCATAAACTGTAAATACACCCAAACTTCCCTAAAATACACCCAAACCTCCTTAAAAATACACCTAAAAACTTCTGATCTACACCCGAGTGTCTGCTATAAATTACAGATAATTAATCAAAACTAATACATTAGATTCAATCCACAGATTATGTTCACGCATTAATTTCACAGTCTAGGTTCACGAATTATTCATCTAGACAATCATAATTAACTGAAACTAAATCAAACATCAGGAACTTCGTTCGATTCAAATTCAAAATTCACTTTACCGTGATTGCTGACAATCTGAGATTGAATTCACTTCGTCGTGATTGAACTAACACTTTGAGGTTGAATTATCCATTATCTTCAAAAGGACTTCAAAATTTGATTTCAGAAAATAGAAAATCGAAATAAAACGAAGCTAGCGTTACAGTTCGAAAACTCAGGTGAATGACGAAGACCAAAGAAGTGATAAATGCAGAAGAAAAAGGATCCAAAAGAACAAGGGAGAACGCGAGAAGGAGAACGAAGAAACTTGGCAAGAGATTCGAAGAAGGTAAGGAAATCTTTTGAAGATTGGAAGAGAGATATTCGCACGTTAATTGATTTTGATTGAAACTAAATTCTGTTATATAGCACGTGACTTGTACGTATGAATTGGAGCGCGTTTAGGGTTTTAGTAAGTTCGCACTTGTAAGACTTGTAAATGCTAATTGCTTGTATACTAAGATTAATCCTTCAAAACATTATAATGTAATACTAATAAAAATCAACTTATCAAACCAATTTCAACTACCAACATGAATATTATTATCTTATAAATATTAAAATTCGTTTTCATCTTAAAAAGTTTATATACTCTTTCCATACTCCATTATTGGCATACCCTATTTAAGTAAGCTACAAAAATTTTATGTACTGTTCCCATACTCCATCAATGGCATATCCCATTTAAGTACGTCATAGAAATTAAGTACATTTTCTTTCTTAGTCATTTCAAGCTCAAGTTTCTTTATCACTATCTTCTCTCTATCTCTCTTTCTTTTTGAATAGATACAGAACCACAATCAATTTTTTTTCGAAAATCAGTTTTAGAATCATCATTAATTTCCTCCCCAATTACATTCCAACAATCATTCAAATAACATCATGCTCGTTGAAACATGTAATTTCTAACCAAAACAAAGAGCATCTAAAAAACCTAGCATACCAAACCTACCAAAACATTTCAAATTTTTAATCCCATTCCGGTCTGAAGCGAGCAAGAAAGGAGAACCGAGTAGGGTTGAAAGTGAGTCATGTTAGTTTATGAGTCATATTGAACTTGACTCGTTAATAACTAAATAAGTTGAATTCGTGAGTTAATGAGTCGATCTTGAGTCTAAAATTGAGCTCAAAAATTAAATAAGCCGAACTTAAGCCTAAATAAACTCAGCTTATTAACTCGTGAGCCAGCTCGATTTATTAAACTATTAATATACATGTTCTATATGTATTTAAACTATTTATTGTAGATTGAATAGATGATGAAGTAGAATATAACAAATCTAGTTAAATTGTTCAAAATAGAAGAGAATAAGAGAAATGCATTTATATATATTTTTTTAATTATTTAAAATTTTATAATTATTTTTTATATATAATTTTTATATTTTTGATAAATAAATAAAAAATTTAAACAAACAAGAAAAGATATATTAATGTTGTCCAAAATAAGATGCTCTTGTCCAAGGACACATTCTAACTCTAATTCGTAGATGTGACGGTTTCGATTTCTAGTTTTTTATTTTCCATACAAGTTTTCATTCACTATGCAAGTATTTAAAAAAAAATAATAAATAAAAATATAAAATTTTGTGTTTTATAAACTGTATCTCAATGTCTCAATTTAAATAAAGAGACATAAAAACATGTATTTTATGTACACTTGTATATTATTGTATTCATTAAAAATTTGTGTCACAGATAAACGATGGACATGTACTACCGTGTCTATGTCTTTGGTATACATAGACACCAACCAATAGAAGTGAACGCGAATCGGATCGAATCGGATATGGCCAAAATTTTGATCCAATCCGCACTAAAATCATCGGATCGGATCCCATATCCTCAGTTTTTAAGCTTGGATCCGATCCGTGCATTTGCGGATCGGATCCGATCGGATATCGGATATATTCGCAAAACATAAAAATATTTTAAAAAACTTATTTTTATTAAAAAACATATCAATAAAATTCATTTTTTCTATTTTTTTAAATATGTTTACTCTTAAAATAATATTAAACATACATTTCTTAAATAATAAATTAAAATAATACAACATATATGATAATTATTAGTTGAAATAAAATATAAAAAGAATATTTATTTATTTATTTATTTATTTTTGCGGATATGTGGATTGGATATGCGAATACCTACACAAAATCCACAATCCGATCCAATTAGTGTGCAGATCTGATCCGATCCGATATCCTTGCGGATCGGATCTATATCCATAATTTTTGGATCGGATTTGGATAAATACCGCGAATTTGCGGATGGGATCCGATCCATGAACACTTCTACCAACCACATACGTTTATTGTCATTGTAGCCCAACAAGAAAATCAGTTTCATCTTTTAGAGCATGGTAATTGAAAAACACGAAGAAAATAAGAGTAGAAGGAGGATAATTAGGAGGAAATGATAGGAAGCATAGATATTTTGAGCTAGGAATCAGGCTATCATAACAGGGAAGTAAATCTTAAAGTAGCAATTTATAAAGCAAGAACTCAAGAAGTGAAATACAATATCATCTTAGACAAATCAAATAAAACAATTAATGGAGAAAAAAGATAGAGGACACACCAAATAAAGTTGAGGCCTCCCCTGAGTAATTAGTTGAAGACAAATGTGGATACGACCTTTAAGAGAGAGCTAGGAGATGCAACTATTGCTGTAGTCATGAAAGATTAGGGGTGGCAATATGTACTATATCCGCGGATATCCAATCGTTTCAATTCGGTTGGGTAAAATGCGAATTGAGTTTCAATCCTACTCGATCAACCTGCATCTTATATATGTATATATTATATACTTATATAAAAATATGTTTTAAATTGATGTTGAACCAAAGATTTTTAAATGAATGCAAAAAAATTTTAACCACTAAAAAAAGATTATTAATTGATAATTTAATACTTTTTTATACATAAAAGTCAATTCTATTTTAAATTATCATTAAATTATATAATAATAATGTTGCATCTTTTTTATTACAAATAGCATTTTTGAAAACAATATTATATCATCATTGATAAAGACCATAGTTTGTTTGTATAAAACACAACACTCACATTTCTAAAATCAGAGGGGAAAATGTCTTAGATGAAAAACACAACAATAAGTTAATAATCACTGTTAATGGACATACAAATTGCTTGTTTGCAATCGCCATCACACAATTACGTGAAAGGTCGAAGACTTCAAAATAATAATGAAAATTTCTGTTATGAAACATTTGAATAATGGTAAGTGATGCAAAACGCAATGCCATTTGAATAATAGACAATTATCCGATTTTCTTCTAAGTCTCTTTCATTAGTCATTACTACTTCATATATCTGAAATTGATTCATGTGATATAATTTATTATTTTCTAACACCAAGTCGTATTTTTTAAAATAAGAAACTTAATTAACCATTTCAAAATATTATAATGTAATATTAATAAAAATCAACTTATCAAACCAATTTCAACTACCAACATGAATATTATTATCTTATAAATATTAAAATTCGTTTTCATCTTAAAAAGTTTATATACTCTTTCCATACTTCATTATTGGCATACCCTATTTAAGTAAGCTACAAAAATTTTATGTACTGTTCCCATACTCCATCAATGGCATATCCCATTTAAGTACGGCATAGAAATTAAGTATATTTTTTTTTCTTAGTCATTTCAACCTCAAATTTTTTTATCACTATCTTCTTTCTATCTCTCTCTCTCTCTTTCTGAATAGATACAGAACCACAATCATTTTTTTTCAAAAATTAGTTTTAGAATCATCATTAATTTCCTCCCCAATTACATTCCAACAATCACTCAAATAACATCATGCTCGTTGAAACATGTAATTTTTAACCAAAACAAAGGACATCTAAAAAACCTAGCATACCAAACTTATCAAAACATTTCAAATTTTTGAATCTCATTCCAGTCTGAAGCGAGCAAGAAAGGAGAACCGAGTAGGGTTGAAAGTGAGTCATGTTAGTTTATGAGTCATATTGAACTTGACTCGTTAATAACTCAATAAGTTGAATTCGTGAATTAATGAGTCGATCTTGAGTATGAAATTGAGCTCAAAAATTAAATGAGCCGAACTTAAGCTTAAATAAACTCAGCTTATTAACTCGTGAGCAAGCTCGATTTATTAAACTATTAATACATATGTTCTATATGTATTTAAACTATTTATTGTAGATTGAATAGATGATGAAGTAGAATATAACAAATCTAGTTAAATTGTTCAAGATAGAAGAGAATAAGAGAAATGCATTTATATATTTTTTTAATTATTTAAAATTTTATAATTATTTTTTATATATAATTTTGATATTTTTGATAAATAAATAAAAAATGTATAATTGATAGATAAATAATATATAAAATTAATTTTTTTAAATATTTTTAATATATATAAGATAATTTGTTGATATAAAATTATAAATTATGTTTCTATTATTTGAGCCAACTTGTGAGTTTGAGTCCGTTCGTGAGCTTGAGCCATCTCATAAGTTTTCGATAACTCGAGATTGAGTTTAAGAAATAGACTTAATTATTAATAAACCGAGTCATGAAACAAATTCAATTTTTATGAGTCGAAGTTGAGCTTTAGTCTAACTCAACTTAGCTCGGCCTTAATTCCAGCTCTAATTAGAAGCCATACCATGAGACATTGCATATGTTTACTAATTGTGATTGTAAATGTTTAGGATTGTGATATATATAACAGTAAAACTCTCAAATTATTTGAAAATTAGATGAAAGTATTTTAGACCAAACCAACGAATATTAGGATGAATAAAATGAGAGAAAAGAGATTAAAACAAAAAAAAAAGAGAGAAAAAAAATGAAGAAATAATCTATAATTTTATCAAAATTTTAAAATTTTTAGAGTGTGTTTAGAAAGCATTAAAATGAGAAAAGAATTTTATTTCTTTTAAAAAATGAATTTTAATTTTATTTCATATTTAAATTTATGATTTGAAACAATTAATTACGAATGAAATGAATTATGTGTTTTTTACTATTTTATCCTTATAATTTTTTTATTTGTTATTTATTTATTAGGGATAGTTTTGACATTTCAATCTTTAATAACCATAGAATTATAAATCAAACTTTTTTTGTTTGATTTAATTTGAATACTGATGTAAAAATTTGAATTTTCTTAAAAATTAAAAATTATACTTTTATTATATCCCAAATCAAAGAAAAAAAATTTGTGAGAATTTTATTTTTAGAATTTTCTAAACACACTATATTAAAAACATCTGAAATTATTTTCTATCAAAATAATTTTTAGCTATTTTATTTTAAATAAATTCGTTATCAAAATTCTATTGATAATTCGAATTTAAGTAAAGTGAACTGATACAATTATAACATTTTAACAAAATTTGAAAAATGTAACTAATATTAAAATTATACTTATTTATTATTTAATAATATTTTTTAATTTGATTATATTTTTTATTTTTATTTTTAAATTAAAAAATACCGCTAATGTGAGTTTAATTATAAATATATTTTGTAAGTCTTTTTAAAATTTGAAAGTTATGATAAATGAACAAATTGAGATTTAGGGTTTTACTCCATTGTGTGAGAAGCGGCAAAGCCATACAACACAAAACGACCCCTAGGGTGCAGTGCGCAGAGTGAGTGAGGCAGAAAGCAAGCAAAGCAAATGGATTCATTCTCAAGTCCTTCGCCTGGATCGTCGCAGCAAATGTCGGCGCAAGACCTCAAGAAACAGCTCCAGAGCCAGCTCGCCTTGGAATATGCTCAGCAATTTCTCGAGGTACATATCTTTCCTTTCATTCATGAAGGCATTGCCATTGTTTCTTGAATCTTGCTTGATCTGGATCAAGTTGTATAGCGTAGTCATTGATTTTGTTTTATCTTTCATGGATATTTATCTTCACTGCTTCTAACGTAAGCTGTAAAGTCCAGAAACAAAGAAACTTCACTTTTGTTTTATTTTATTTTTAACAACGGCAGTAAGAGAGAAGGGGGGGGGGGGGGGGGGGGAATAGGAATCGAGCACGGTACCCGAGGCTGAGATGAGATGCAACAGATTTTAATCACGAGGAATTTGAGAGAGTCATCAGAATTTATTGTTTTTGACATTAAGTTAGCAATCAATGTTTAAAAATACGGGATAAAGTATGATGTTAGATTATTAAGAGTAAATACTCTTTCCGGTTCCTAACCATTTGTCCGATGGACTTCTCACCCCCCTAAGAAATCTAAAAACCCAAATCAGTCCCTATCTTCTTTTATATATATACATTCCAGTCCCTAGTTAGGGACCGAAAATGGCATTTACTCAAAATAGATAGGGACTGGAATGTACATATATCAAAATAGATAGGGACCGATTTGGGTTTTTAAATTTCTTAGGGGATGAGAAGTCCATCAGACAAATGGTTAGGGACCAGAAAGGACATTTACTCGATTATTAAACTAAAGAAATTAGACTAAAAGAATTGAGTTGATGGCTAAGTGATAACTAAAATTAATAAATTCTGATGACTGTTTAGCACTTCTCTTTTAACCACTAATCTGTGGTTTACTGGTTTCAACTGCAAGGTTCCCTTCTATTTAACAACCTATTTTCATTTTTGGGTAAGGGGTTTGTGTGCCTGATTTCTCAACAAATTAATAAAAATAATTTCAATCAGAGGAACGCTGCACAAAATATAGGTCCTGAATTTGCCAAAATGAACCTGCTTGCGGTATAGGTACCATGCTGGTTGATAATTTTCACAATTTGTCCTTTTGGTATTTTACCTTGCGTCAGAACTATAGTTTTATTGACAAATCATCTTGAATTTAAACAATTCCTACAGTCTTATTGTACTTATTTTAACTGTTATTTTATTAAAATAAAATATTATCAATGTGCTGTCTATAAAGGAGTACGTCGATGAGAAAATGACTAATGGGCAATTGGTCCCAAAGTCTACTAGAACTGAGCTCTAAATATGTTATTTCTTTGCCTGTTAAAACCAGAATGGTTTGTCCATTTATTTTCTTGTTTATGTAGCTTTTATAAAAAATTGAAAGGAGTTAGGAAATTCACCAAGGTTTGTTCATCATGTAGAAAGAGATGCAGTAACATGTAATCATTGAAGTTATCCTTTTGCACGTATCATCGCTTATGATAAGAGCTGGATGTTCAATGTTATGAAATACTGAAATGTCTCATGATGCAATTGATTTCCTCTATATGTTCAAGCATTGTCCCAGCCACTTACACATATTATTGCAAAACTGTTGTATCACAACGAAATATCGTAGCAATAGCCTGGGTAGGATAGTGAGGACCCTTCCACTAAACTGCTTGGCTGGGGCAATACTGGTTCTGGCATATTAGAATGTTGATTTTGTTCGGTTAGGCTGTTGTTATTGTTAGTTTTTTTTTTTTCTTTTCTTGGGAGCTGGTTTGGTTGGTCTTGTTTGATATGTGGATTCAGCTATTCACATGGTAACTTGTTTTTTTGTAAGCAGACAGTGAGAGGAAAGTGTTTTGAGAAGTGCATCACAAAACCAGGTTCAAGTCTCAGCGGAAGCGAAAGCAGTTGCATCTCTAGGTGTGTCGACCGATACATCGAGGCCACCGGCATAATTAGCAAGGCGTTATTTGGAGGGTCACAACATTGACGCCACAACCATTAGTAGAGGTCACCATGAAATTTGCATCTACATTGTTGAATCTTTAAGTTGCTCAACATGAACTAGTTAGTGGCGTTGGAGAATATTTGCTTGGTGTTTTTCTCCTTGATACCAAGACGATTATGTGCTTATTTTTTTGTTATCCAAATAGCTGAGATTAACGGTTGTTTTCAACAGTTTCATACTTGTTTTTTTTTTCTTATATCACTTAACTTCACAAGTCTTTTAATAAGAAGATATATCATTGAAATGAAGTATTCTGTATCTATTCATTTGATTGTAAAAGGGTATATGCGAAGATGGTTTATTCTTTCGAGAAAACATATAGCTCTAGAGAAGACATGGAGCGTTGTTATAATTTTAACCTTTGAACGCGAAAAAAGACAGATCACATTACATTATATTAAAGATTATTCATTTGAGAATTTTTTATTTCGGTACCTATATTATATATTACGGGGTGTTCAAAGTTGATTCAATTTGAACAAAATTGATCAACGGAACTAAAAAAAATAAAAAATCGAACAAACCGAAAGAAATAAAATTTTGTAGTTTTTTGTTCGGTTTGGTATAGTTTTTTATTTTGACACTAAAAATTTGAACCAAACCAAACCGGTATATATAACTGCATATATCTAGGAGTGTTCAAATCCAAACCGATTCAAATTCAACTGCTCATCCAATTCAATTCAAACTGAAAATCGATTAAAACTGCACTAATTTGGATTTGATTAGATTTTCTACTCATGAAACCCGGTCGGAAATAATTGATTTTGGGAACCCGTGAAGCTTCACCACTTAACGATAACTGCAGCCACCTCCTTGGCCGAGAAAGGATGTGATAACGGGATAAAATAGACATATTTGCTCAACCGATGGACCACCACAAAAATGGTGTCCATGTCCTTAGACTTGGATAAGCTAACCACGAAGTCCATCGTCACATGTTCCCATATCCTCTTTGGAACCGGTAAGGACACCCTTGTTGAGATGACACATCCCGCCACCCTTTGGTTGCGGCGTCGGTCTCGATAACAAACTCTTTTGAGGAATCTGGAATAACCAAAGTGGGAAGTGTTCCCATGAGGGATTTATGTTTTTGAAAAGCTGCCATAGCTCGATTGTTCCATTCAAAAGCATTCTTCCTTGTCAAATCTGTAAATGGTTTAGTATTTGTGCCATACCCTTGCACAAACCGACAATAGTACCCCATGAGGCTTAAAAACCCCTGTAAAGCACCTAAGTCTTTAGGGAGCGGCCAAGCAAGCATGGCATTGATTTCGCCTCAGCTGAGACTATATGGCCCAGATACTCAACGGAATCTACTGCAAAAGTGCACTTCTTGGCATTTGACACAAGCTGATGGGCAATTAATATGCGAAATACCTTCTGCAAGTGATCGGCATAACTCTCAACGTCGCGATTGTAGATCAAAATATCACCAACGAAGACCAACACAAACTTCCATAGTAGCAGCTTAAGGATGTCATTCATCAATGTTTGGAACAAACTCAGTGCATTGGTTAAACCAAAGGGCATTACCAAGAACTCATACTGCCCCTCGTGCGTCTGAAAGACAGTTTTGGGAATATCCTTGTCGCGCATCCTAATTTGGTGCTTGGAAAAAACTGTGGCTCCCGCCAATTCATCCAAAAGCTCATCAATGACCGGGATCGAAAAATTGTCTGCCACAGTTATCCTATTTAAAGCGCGATAGTCCACAAAAAACCTCCAACTCCCATCTTTCTTCTTGACCAACAAGATGGGACTAGCATAGGGGCTCATACTAGGCCAGATGATTCCCAAAGCCAACATTTCCGAAACCATTTCCTCAATCACCGCTTTTTGGTGGTGTGGAAAGTCGTAAGGCCTAATGTTAGGCACTGCAAACCCGTCCTTTAAAGGAATAGCGTGATCATGCGACCGATACAGCAGTAAACCTAGTAGGGATTGACAGACTATCTCATGAGCGTCCAACACCGTTGTATCAACTGTGGAACACTTGTGACCGAGGTCGAGTGAAAACTTAAATCCCCATAATACAATTCTGGATCACCCTTCAAGGTTAAAGCCTCCACACCCTTGAGTATCTCAATGAGTCCTTAAAATTGGCTCAAATGACTACGAGCTTATCTAGCCATGCCAACCCCAAAACCAATTCAGCCTCATCAATGGGGAATAGGTAGAAATCCTCAGTTCTGGACATCCCCTGGAAGCTCAGTGTAACCCCCTTGCATCTGCCTTGTCCCCTCGAATAGCGCCAATCTGCCACCCTTACATAGAACCTAGGCGTGGTATCCACGACCAAACCCAACTCTACTGGGATTTCTGGTGCTACAAAGTTGTCTGAGGTGCCACAATCCACCATCACCCGCACATGATGTCCCCACACCTCGGCTCACGCTTTGACTGACCTATGTGGCAGTTAGAGCATGAAAGTTTGAGCTCCAATTGCTCTACTGCCTCCAGCTTCGTGCTCTAACCAATCTCCCTCCTCAGCCTCAGGTTCCATAATCAACAACTTGAATTCCTTGTTCTTGCACACATACCCTGCTGAGTATGGTTCATCGTAGAAGAAGCATTCGCCTCGTACACGTTTAGCTTTGTAGTCCTCATTGCTAAGGTGCGGCGCTCCCCGCTGTTTCGGAGGCTCCATCCCTGACTCCGCACTCTTGCTTGCCGGACCTGTCGCCGCCGCTATGAGAACCAACCATTTAGGAATGTTTTGTGTCATAGGCTTACCAACTGTGGAGGGAGTTCTTCCTCTCCCGTTCTAACAGTTTTAACAGAAAATTCACAAAACTAAAACCAACTAATCAACTAGTATTTATAGGCAACTGTTAGGACTGAGAACTATTTCCCTTATGCCTGCTAGTGCAGCTCAAAGGAAACAACTAGATAGCTAATTTACAGCAATTAGTAACTAAAACAACTAAAACCCAGCAAGTAGACTACTTACCTTTCCTCTTGTAACTAAACCAAATCTGTTTCTATTAGGCTGAATAAAAATAAGAATGAAATAGTAAGATGAATGTAATGAAAAAACATAAATAGCGTATATATTAATGAGAAAACATATAGAAAATAGAGAAGACAACTGCAAAATTATATAGGGGTGAAAGGCTTTATTTTATAGATAATAAAGAAGGCAATAAGGAAACCTTAAGAGTCTATTTAAATTATCGTTTTTATTTTCAGTGTTTTTGCTATTAGGATTTTTCTTGGAAGAACAAGAAAGATAAAACAATGAAAATAATAATGAATTAAAATATTAAAAATGTGTAGGCATCATACGCATACATGTAAAAGGCATGAATATACACATTTTTGTCAAATATCTATTGCTATCCAAATTAGAGATTGTTTTGAGAATACTTTTACATGGTTTTCACCGAACTATTCATGACCATGACTCGTTCACATCCTCGGATTCTTCAAACAGATGAGAATGAGATCTTTGGCATCAAATCATTTTCAATCAAACTCAGCTCAATACAAGTATCATGCCAGTGATTGACGAAAGCTTTTCCAAATTTAACTATATAACGAGGGCATACATTTAAGTAATACAAAATAATAAAAACCAGTTGATGTTTTCTTTGTTGTTCTCGAAGAAAGAAAGAAAGAAAGAAAGACAGTGTACAGGAACAACCTAAGAATTCTCAAACTCTTAGCCAAAAATAAGATCTTATTACACAAGTTCCTTTTTCTTGGGTTCAAGAACAGGAGGATCAACATCAATTCCCATATTTGCTGCAGTGCCTGCTATTATTCTCATAGCAGATTCGATAGTCGAGCAATTCAAGTCTGGCAACTTTTCAGTAGCAATTGCTCGCAATTGGTCAATCGTGATCTTACCTACTTTTTGCATCTGCGGGTCTTTCGAACCCTTTTCCACTCCTATAAAATCAATTCAGACATTCAAAAGCAAGGACACAGATCTCATCAGAAGAATGATAATCTTGTAAAGACCACAGAAACATATCTGTATCTGCAGTAATTTGTTCATGGTAGAACATAGATAGACAATTTTCTCAAAAATTGAACTTCAGTTGGCAACCGAGAGCTAGCATATTACCCTTACAATCACTTTCCAATCTAGCTTGTATAAGAAATTGAAATTCCAAACAAATGGCACCCATAAAAATTCATGCTTCCTGACCCTTCAAAATTCAAATGCAATCTCAAACATTATTATGAATACCTAACATATATAATCTATCACTTAATTTCAGATGGTCACTAATCAAATTTAGTGAAATGACAGCATCCCACCATTTAGCTTACTCGAATAATGCTTAATTCGCAATTTAAGATTACATTTTCAAATTTAAGAAAGAAAATTTTCTGAAACAGAACATCAAGCATAACATCAAACACCTTGGAGGCAAAAAAAGAACATACCGGCAGCCTTAAGTAGTAGAACCGAAGCAGGTGGAGTCTTCAATATGAAAGTAAAGCTCTTATCCTGGAGAAGGAAAATGAAAAATATTAATGTCAAAGAAAAAGGAAGAAGAAGGGGGATGGAAATGAAAGAGTAAAGAGCTTACATCAAATACTGTGATTTCGACAGGAATGACATAACCGGCCTTGTCGGCAGTCCTGGCATTGTAATCCTTACAAAAAGCCATAATGTTGACACCCTTTGAACCGAGAGCCGGTCCAACCGGAGGAGCAGGAGTGGCTTTCCCAGCTTCCAGAGCCAACTTTATGATTCCCACAACTGCAACACCCAAACCATGAGTGAATTCTGCTTAGAGGAAATGAAAGTGAAGGTAGTATGTTACCTTTCTTGGCTTTGCCACCGGGCTTAGGGGGAGCCATGGCAATGACATTGAAGCGTCTTCTATGTGGAAGAGGGATTTTGGTTTTAGTGAACCGGAGAGAGATGTTGGTTTGGGGGTTTAGGGAAAATTTGACGGGAACAGAAAAGAGAGAAGAAGAAGAAGAGGAAGAGAGTGAAGGGGAGGAGAAGAGGGTTAAAGCCATTGGCAGAGTTGAAGCTTGGCACACTCCCTCAGGTTTGGATAAAAAGCCCCTATCCTTTTGTTTTAACTTCGATACCTCAATCCATTCGTAAATCTTCAAAATTGAAAAGCCGAACCTGTTTGCGCCTTCGGTGTAAACAATAATAATAATAATAATAATAATTCACATAATTAAACCCACATTCATCTAATTTTACACAAATCACCCACAATAAAAAACGTAACATGAATCACCTCAATCACATCTCTATGTAAATTAAATGAATTAGACTAGATTTAACTCTCTATATAAATCAATTGGTTCGATTTATATATATTTGCATATTATTCTAGTAAATCTAATCACTTTGTTTAGATTTACTAAGACAACATACAAACATGCATAAATCAAAATAAGGTGATTAAATTTATATGGTACAGACATAAATCCAACCGGTGTATTTCAATTTACAATATGTAATTTGAAAAAAATAATTAAAATACTATATCAACAAAATTATCATTTAATTTATGAAATTAAGTATAAAAATTATTTCTTTAAAATATTGATATACTATATATAATACACATACATTATAATTTTTTAAATAAATATTTTATTTATGGGTATAAGTAATTTGTAACATATTTATCAATTTTTTTTTACATATTCCGTTTACTATGTAAACAAATTAAGATTGCTTATATTTCGTTTACACCATAAACGAGATAAGACACGATTTTATTTAGTATTATCTCGTTTGCAAATGAGATAATAGAATTTTAAAAAAATACACATAATGAGATAAATTTATAATTATATCGTTTATACCGTAAATGAGATATATAAAGTTATAAATATAAAAATATAATTTTAATAAATATAAAAATATAATTTTTGAAAATAATAAAATAATATTAATAATTTAATTTATATCAATTTAAAAAATAAAAATTAATATACTTTGTTACCATTTAGATCGACTTTAATTAAATGATATCTCATTTATATTTTAAATTTTAAATTAATAACTTTTTTAAGTTTATTTGTACTAAACTATTTAAAATAGATGGTTTCAAACAACAGTAGAAATAGACGGTTAATTTTAAATTACTAGCTTACACATAAAAAATCACAAGATTTTAGAAAAAGACAGATAAATTTACGTAAAAGTAGTTATTTAAAGCTGTTCACTTAAAACTAGCTCATTATATTTCTATAAACCAACACATTTAATTTTTAATTATATATGTTCAAATAAAATTTATCAAAATTTTTAATTTTTTTATTATTTTTAATTATTTTTTAATACTAATTTAAAATGTGTTGATTTTTATAAAAATAATATGTTAGTTTCAAATGAACAATTTTAAATCACATCGATATTTTTAGAAATTAGTAATTTTTTGTTCGTGTAAGTTACTAATCTAAAATAATATTTAAAATTTTAAACTTAACTAAATGAAAAAAAATTGAATACGAGAAGAATTTAGTGCAACCATAAATACAGAGAATCGAAGAAGATAGAAACAGTATGTGAGCACTGTATAGTTATTGATAATTATTTAAATTATCAAATGAGTAAAAAATTATAGTTATTAAAAAACATTACATGAATATCTCCTATCACCTCTCTATGTAGTAGATTTAGCTCTTTAGGTAAATCTAATTACCTTGTTTTGAATCATGCATGCCTGTTATCCTAGTAAATCTAATAATGCTGTTTAGATTTACTAGGATAACCTGCATGTAAGCATAAATCGAAACAGCAAACTGGGTTTGGCTACATAATACATCTCAAGGACATTGTGTTTGATAACTCCCTGATCATTGCATTCGTAGAATGGTGGCGTTTGGAGACCCACACTTTTCACCTGTCATAGAATGAATGTATCATCACTCTGCAAAATATTGCGAACCACCTTAGATTACACACAGATGGAGAGTCAATAAATGGGTGCCTGCGTGACTTCCAGACTTGACACCAACTGTCGACATGGAAATACGTGAAGGAGCTCCTAAATGCCAGACCACCGTTCTAGCGCAACATGATACCCCTTCCAATTATTGATCCTTTTATATATGTTTGACTTTTATCCTATCATATCAGTAGAAACAAGATATACATAACCCGCCTTTTTGAATGTATCACGTTTATAAACATGATATATTGAGATATGTACGTGTCTTATCTCGTTTACCGTATAAACAAGATACGGCTATATTTATTTTGTTTACAGGTGCATTGTACAAATAAGTAAATACTCTAAAAAATGCGTATATATGTGATGCATAATTATAATATTTATTTTATTTATTTAAAAAAATCTATTTATACATGATTTTTTTTATTATTTTTTATGTGCACATCATATTTTTTTTTTTTATATATTCTTTTCCTTACACTGTATCAGAACGAACACTATGTAATCTATTCTTTTACATTAAAGTGTTGCCACTAATAAATATTGTAGTAGATAAGGTCCATCCAATCAAAATTTATTTTCAATATATGAATAAGGGAACATGTGGCTTATAGGCTTCAAAGTCATCATATCCGGACACTCATATGAATCAAAATATTTGCGCTGAAAATTGGATTCCTTATTGGCGATGCTATTACACATTAATTATTCCATCAAAAAGCTGTAATCATTGATGGTGGTTCTGAGCTTCCAAGTTGTGCTTCCAACCCCTTCACCACAACAGCAGCACCGCAGAACTGTAAGAAATGGCAATGGCGGCAACAGGAATAACGTGACGTGGTGTGGGATAGCGGAACCTTCCGGTGAGCCTGCTCCTTTGGGACAGAAGACGCGTTACAATGACAGCGTGGTGGAGAAGGCGTTCATGACTCTGTTTGCAAGAAAGATGGAGAAGTTCGCAGAACCTGTGAAAGAGAAGAGGAAGAAGGAGGAGAAGGAGAAGAAGGGTTTGTGGGATTGGGGTTATGACTATGAGAGTTTCGTGAATGTGTCGAAGAGGGTGATGGAGCGTAGGTCACGTGCTCAGCAGCAGGAAGTCGTTAGAGAAGTTCTCTTGTCCATGCTTCCTCCAGGTGCGCCTGCTCAGGTTCGCAATTACTTAATCAGAAACTCTTGAGGCAGTAATTTTTAAGATGAAAACTCAGTGTGAAGTTGATAGTTGATGGGATTGATTTGATAACTTTTTATTGGACGACTCTCAATTGTAGACTTTAGGTAAAGTTGATTGCACCTCATGAGTTTCTATCAATTTTTAGTATTTTCTTGTCATCATTTGATTAGTATAAATACTAAATTATTTTTAATGGTGGAAACTCAAGTGCAGTCGACTTCCTGTGAAGTTGATAGGTGAGAGCTGTTAGATGATTCGACTTCACGTGAAGTTGATAGGTGAGAGCCGTTAGATGAAAATTTAGTCAAACCAGTCAAATCATTTAACGGCTTTCAATTATTAATTTCACGTGAGTTTTCACCATTTTTAATATATAAATTTTGTTAATTTATGTGTATATGAAAAAATTATAAGTACAAACTGCATTGATTTATCTACGTAAAATTTTGATAAATATAAATATAAATTATATGTTTTTGTGTGTAAAATGTCTGGAAATATGAATACAAATTATTACCGAATAAATATTAGCTAAAAATGATAATATTTGTTGATCATATAGTATTGTTCAATTAATTATTTTTTATACCATTTTTTTTTCTAGACGTGTTCTGAATTTTTTTTTCTACCTTTTCTTTGCTAGTGATGATTTACTTAGAAAAGCACATGGGAATTAATGTTTATGGATTAAAAAAGTTTCATAAATTTTACCAACAAAAGTTTGACTAACTTCTTAAAAAAATCATGAAGTTTCCAACAGGTGTAATTATTTTTCTGGCCATTCTAATTATTTTTTTTATTTATTATGATTAGAACTGTGTGCAAGGTATGATTAAAACAATAAAATCTTAAAGTAACAAGTTAAAGAAATTTACTCAGAAGTAGTGTATTTATGTGTTAGCACCATTTTCTGGTGATGGTATATAGCACAAGTGGAGAAAAATGGCTGAAATGGAGTAAGCTGGCTAATTTGTCACTATGTATACTTTGTAACTCTGTTCTGAATTCAAGTTCTACTCTGCTTCTTGTGTCAGAATTAGAACGGAAACATGATAATAAGTTCTATATTGAAAGAGAAACTCTTGCGTGCAAGTAATTTTTTAACATTATTTAACCAGTATAAATACTAAATTGTCTTTAACAAATAAATTTTATTAATTTATGTATACAAAATCTGAAAAAAAATAGATGCAAACTGGATTGATTTATGTGTGCAAAACTCTAGTAAATATATATGCAAACTATATGTTTCTTGTGTGCAAAACGTCTGTAAATATAGTCATAAATTATTGTTGGCTAAGTACGGGACAAAAATGATAATATTTACCAATCATGTAGCATTGTTCGTATTGAAATACTAGAGTAACAATTAAGATTTTTTGAAAGTGACAAATATGTGTAAACTGGAGGTTGTAATTTATTTGTGTTAGCACCATAATTGTGATGCTATATAGTAAAAGTGGGAAACCATAGATGCCTGATATGTTTTGTGTGTGTTGTTTTGTTAAGTCGCCTTTTTTTTTTTTGTATTAAGACGGGCTAAATAACCCGAAAAAAGACCTAAACACAAACTAAACGGGGTAAAGAAACCCCTTTTTCATCATCAAAAAGGATGCTCACTACCTCTCTAGGAGGTGTATCCTAAAAGTGTAATCCTGGTTCTAACTCTAAGCCTTTGCGCACAAGGCAATTGGCACCTCTATTGCTTTCTCTATAAATATTTACAAAACAAATATTCCAATCTTTAACTCTCCAAGCATTGATGTTTCTAATCATACTATTTGTTAAGTCACCTTATTTGTGTTGTTTCTGCAGTTCAGAAAACTGTTTCCACCAACAAAATGGGCTGCAGAGTTTAATGCTGCATTGACAGTGCCTTTCTTCCATTGGTTAGTTGGGCCTTCTGAGGTAATTTAGTTACTAAATCCTACTCTATCATTTAATAATCGGGTCATGCTATATTCTCCAAGGTTCTAGAATTTTATAGTAATCTCAAGATATGCATAGGCTAGGCTCGAGTTTCTATTCAATGAAATGAACCGTGAGGATTGAGGCCTTGCACTTTACTATAATAGTTTTGCTTTTCTTGAATGTTAGATTAGTTACAAGTGATTGTTTCTATGCATGTGTTCATTTTGACAGCCAAATGCATCATCTCATGTTTCTGTTTGCAAGAACAGATGTTGTAAAGAGAGAAAGTAAAAATATGAACATTCTTGCATTTTCTTTTAGTAGAGCTTTTGGAAATTGGAATCTTATATTATTATGAAACTAACGTTCTGATTCGGTTGAATCGATTTCAAGTTATTCCTAAAAATCCTTGCTAATTCACAAGGAATAGTTTTCAGTTGTTGATGAATCCTCTCGAGTGCAGAGTACATGTAATGTTTGTCAAGAATTAAAAAAAAAAAGTAGTATTGTATGTTCTTCCAATGATTCTGCTATAGTGAATAACTAATTTTATCCTAACAGTTTAATATTGTGCCTTCCCATTTTTTTGGATGTTTGTAGAATAAGTTACCATTTGTATCCATGAAAAATACAGACGCTGACAAATGTATCCATATAAGAATAAAACAACAATTGTACCCACTGAAGATAGCTTCCGTGTTCAAAGAATACCCTAACGGACCAATTATACCAACGTCCGGGTACTTATAATTGTCGTTTTATTCTTATATGGGTACATTTATCAACATCTGTATCTTTTATGGGTACAAATGGTAATTTATTCGATGTTTGTATAATGTTGAGTTTTATTAATCTATAATCTATGTATTCTTTTATATTTTCTGCTATGACGGAGTTGTCATTAATATTTAGATACTTGAGATGTACTAGGTTGTGGAAGTAGAGGTAAATGGGGTGAAGCAAAAAAGTGGCGTCCATATAAAGAAATGCAGGTAGATTTTATGGCTATGATATTGGAAATTGAATGTGTGCATAACTTCTATGTGCTTCCATCCATGAATGTAGGTATTAGTTGGTAAATTGAATGATAGCTGAAATGTTAAAAAGTTCACAACAATTTTGTAGAGAGAAAATATACTGAACTAATTTTTTGGTCAATATTAGTCCTTTAAAAGGAGGAAAAGGCAAATAAGTTTATAACTTTTTAATTCGAAAATACAATGTCTTTGAGTAATTGAAAATACAAAAACTTCACTAACTTTTTAAAATACAAGATATTTAAGTCTCTCCGTCCAAAATATATAAGGACAAATTAGTTTTCCGGAGGGACTTAGATGTCTCGCGTTTTAAAAAATGAAAGACGTTTTTGTATTTTTAATTAGTCGAACACTTATTTATCTTCGAGATAAAAAGTCAGAGACCTATTTATCGTTCATTCTAGAATTTAAGTTTATAATTTAGAATTTAAAGTTAAGGATTTATGATTTTGCATCTAGAATTTAAGATAATCAAAATAATTTTAAAAAAGGTTGACTGCTGTTGGTGAAAAATATGTGTAAATCTTTTATAAATATTTCTATGTTCTTGTCTTAATACTTTTTCACCTCAAAGGTACTTGGAGAACAGTGGCTGTGTGGGAATGTGCGTCAATATGTGCAAGATTCCTACCCAAGATTTTTTCACTAACGAATTCGGACTTCCATTGACAATGATTCCGAGTATGTTCTCTTGTCTTTGATCATGATTCACTGGACAAAATTTCTTATTATGATAAGGTCCACATACAATTAATTTATTGTTAACATGCTTTTCCTAAATTTAATCTCAGATTTTGAAGATATGAGTTGTGATATGGTGTACGGCCAAGCCCCACCCCCATTTGAAGAGGACCCAGTTTCAAAACAACCTTGTTATGCAGAAATCTGTAAGCATATTCCTCTGGTTCAATGGACCAAATTATTTTCATATTTTTAATAGCAATTTTTTTTTTTATGAACTTGCAGGTTCTGTTTCAACTCCAAGTTCCAGTGTGTGTCCTAAACTACAATCTTGAGTAGGCACTCCATTGAGATTTAGCATTCATTTTACTTACAGAATATAATGACCCGACTGATTTTCCTTTATTATTAGATGTGGTATAGAATTTATAAAATCTAGGTTTCATATATCATTTAATATAATAAACAAAAGTACATTTTGTATATAATAAAATAAAAGTGCAAGTTCCAAATAAAAAAATTAGACAAATTGATTTCTATTTTTTTTATAATATTAGATAAATTAATATCCAATAAAATAGGCACAGAATGTAGTTTATTATCTTCTAAAATTTTACACAATTTCGTTTCTCAAGAAACGATGACATTATCAAAGCAGTCTAATCGTTAGTCTCTATTCTTTATCCAATCATTGTTTGACCCCATACTATATTTTAGAAAAATTAAAAACCAATTTATTACTTTATAGAAATATTAGAAATTAATTTATCTTTTTTGTTTAATTAAAAACTAATTTATTTAATCATCATTTATCAAAATAATTTGACTTTTAAAAATAACCAAATTAGTCTCTAAACTTACAAATAGTGAATATCCATTCGCTCCCTAATTTAACAATCGTTATCTAACATTAAACGTTATAATGCCAACATAATATAGCCAATAGTAAAATAACATAGTTAAAACTTTAATATGTTTAAATTGACGTGCGAAATTAGTTAAAAAACCAATTAATAAAAACGAGTTTAATTAACTAATCTAAATCACATATTTGATCATGCTAACGTCTTAGCTATGTCATCTTACCATTGAAAATGCCAAGTTAATACTTTAATGTTTTTATGTTAGCATTGTATTAACAAATAACAACAGTTAAATTAGGACAAAAGATTCACAATCGTAAATTTATAGACTAATTTGGTTATTTTCAAAAGTCAAGGACTACTTTTTTTCCCAATAAAATGAAAACTCTTGATGAGTGTCGAAAAATTTCGGAGAATCAATGGGGCATTACTTCATTATCTTTATGATAAGTTAGAAAGACAATCAGGTATGAACACAAGGTCATTTGATTTCAGAGACAGAAAGAGAGACAATTCTCTGCCCCAAAAACAGAAAACACGTCTCCAACGCTGTCTCTTTATTTAACTCTCAAGACAATCCAAATGCAACCTAAATAAGTCGAATGGTCATCTTTTCAACCTTAACAAGATCTATGGAATAAGATACTAACACGAACCAGAAAATATGCCCAATGATGAAGTGACTACCGTCAAATCGAAAGACGTGTGTCAGTATAGAACAGTACGGTTGATGTTACAGGAAGAAGAGTTGTTTTTTTAATAATAAAAAAAAAAAAAAAACAGTACAATGTCTATAGATATATAATAATATTAATCAAACCACTTTATATCCAAGTCAGTAGTCATCGCCCTTAGATATAACTTCTTTGCATGTTGGACGGAGAAGGATTGTATGTTCAAACTGTGATACATAGCTTCCTTTCACATCACAAAGAGGGGGGTAGGGCTGCATTAAGACCAGTTAAGATATCACAAATCAATCATTGTGAACCTAAATAAGCTTAATGCTAATATAGAACACAGCAATCACCGCAACAAACGCAACACTCATTCAACATTTAATTTGACAAAAAATATATCAACAAATTCACATACAAAATTTCTATTCTAGGTGGCTGATTAGTGTAACATACATACCTGAACAATGCCAGCGTCACACAGGTTCTTCAACGCCATTAAGTATTTAGTCTCCCCAAGGCGATCTAAATACCTTCTACAAAAGGCTAAAGTAGAGAAGTTTTTGTTAATAGTGGCCAATAATTGCTTAGCCCTAGGCAACCTAAGAGGTATATGACCAACGTCAAAATTTTTCATGTAGTGGCTGCACTCCAGGTCTTCGCGCACATATCCTTTTCCTGAATATAAATTCAAAACCAGTTCCATCAATGATTTATTTCAAGCCATTGTAACAAATATCTAACAGCAGAAGAAATTATTACCCGTAGATCCAAAGGTTTCAATAGCGAAAAATTCACCCTCTTCCATTTTAGTCTGCTCTCCTCCTTTCACTATGGGAACAGATTTTCCTGCATGTATTTGGTAGCGTCCTATGCTATGTCCATTCAGATTCCGTATACTCTTAACTGCAATAACATTCTCGTTAAAGTATACCCCGCAGCAGATATGATGCATAATATTGAAAAATGTTGGCAACTGATTAAAACTACCCCTTTGGCCTGTTTATTGGGCCCTTGTAAGCTTTCACATAAAGGAAATATTTCTCAACATTAAACATGATGCGTAAGGAATACAGAGAAAATTAATGCCATGAAGCTATAAAAAGGAACACTCGGCCATTTTAACTTCTCTTAAACTCATGTCTCAACAAAATGAAGGCATCAATAATCAAGCAAAATGAATGTAACACTAACACTGTTATATATATGATTAAAAGCACACACAGCATTGGGTAAACAAACCCAGGAGAATTGGAGGGGAAGAACAGCAGAAGTGGATGACCAAGCTCCTAGGATACAATTTTGAGGTAAGATACAAGGAAGGAGGGAAGAATAGAGTGTTGGGTGCCCTTTCCCAGAAGTTCCAGCTCTCTTCTTTATCAGTGGCCAGTGGAGTGGAGTGGGATAAGTTAGAAGACGAAGTGCAGAGGGATGAGAAATTGTGCAACGTAGTTCAGATCTAACGGAAGGGAGAAGAGGTTCCAGTGGGGTTTGAGTTGAAAAATAGAAGGTTGTTATACAAAGGAAGGCTGGGAAATCCCAAAAATTCAAAATGGATTCCTAAGTTACTACAGGAATTTCATGACAGAGAGCCAGCCTCACTCCTAGTTCTGTTATATTCTCTCACTCTGATGCCTACCTCCTCCTTCCCAGTTCTCACCCCCATCTCAAAATAAAAAAAAAAAGGAACAAATTCTGTTACTACTAATACTACCTCCCCTCATATACCCAATTCGGTTAGGATTACACCTCCTGACCCCCTCTCACGCTTCCCTCACTAACTGAGCCAGGTGGCAGGTTGGTTACAAGGATATTCCCCCTTCCACTCTTTCCTTCCCCCTTCCACTCTTTCCCTTTCTGCCCTCCAATCTTTTCTTTCTACTATAATGAAATGGTAATGGTTGAATCTTCCCTCACTTAGGATTAGATACTTCTCCTCTCATCTCATCAGCAATATCCGGGTATGTAACAAATAGTAGTGAAACCTAATCATAGATAAGGAAATAATTGGATATTAATAGCTACTTCAAAACTAATCCTAAGAGATTATTTGGTATGTCAAGATATGATAGAGATATTATAGAATACTCTATGTATTTCTAACAAGTAAAAAGTTACTCATGGTTGAATTTATAGGGATAGGAAGAACAACCATGAACCACAAAATAAATGCTCCTACCATAAAGTTCCCCATTACATCTAAAACAGAAAATTGTAAATAATCTACTTTTTCCAAGCTAAAATTCAATTTATCTAGATCAGAAAAATAAAATAAATATGAAAAGAGAGAGGAATAACAACAGTAGTTTCATACCTTGATACACCTTCCCATTAATCTCAACCTCGTAGGACTCCATGACCTCTTGAATTGCAGCACCAATATCACAAAGGCGCACATCAACTCCAGCTTCCTGCATAGTAAGGTAAAACATCTTGTAAGATTATAACACAGCCTCATTGGTGTAAACCCAGAACAAAAAACCAAAAGAATCAAGAAAAACATATGTAGTGGTTCATTAGTTTCCCATCAACAAAATCTTTATCTAAACATTCTCATTGTTGAGTACCCGACAAGTAGAATGAGGGAAAAGAAGAGAGAGGAAGGGAAAAATAGTTCTCTTGCCTTTTATTTACAGCAAAAGAATGAAAGAGAGATTTGAAAATAAAAGTAGAGTGGGACTTACTGATGCAACAAATAGGACAGCTGGAAATGTTAGTGGGGAGGGCATGAGTGTGGGATGATTCTGTTATAGGAGAGTTGAAAATGCATACAAGAGAGGTGACGGGAATTAAAAGAGGTAAGGAAGAATTTAGACAAGGAAGGACTGGTAACCTCTGATGCTGCCTTGCGCTCTACTTTTCTGCATTTTGTTCTTCCATTAATACACTCATAGAGGCTGGAATCCTGTCACCCTGATATCTTTCAGCCTCTCTGCTTTCTTCATTCTTTCGTCTACTCTCTCCACTTCTAATCCAACATTCTCTGTTCTTATTCTGCGGCACGGGAAGGGCTACCTATAGGCTGGATTACGGTGAGTATTGAATACTAATAGACAATAGCAGAGTGGCTACAGCTAGGTCAATGTTGATAGAGTGAGGCCACTGTGGACAGCAGGCCTCTAGGGCTGGTGTATTGTTAAGGACTTGGGTATTATGGGAAGTCCTATATTGAGTAGTATAGGATGCTCTATACTGTATTTAAAAAGAGTGATTCTTCCCCCCTTAAGAGCTAGCTTTCAAGGTGTGGTTCCCTACAAGACTAATATGTACTCATATAGACACATTAGAAACAATTAAGATAATTCACTGTTCATAGATGTTCATATGATTATCTTGTACATAATCCTACAATATCTGTTATATTAAGATTAGATTAGATATTGACCCAAAGCTGAAGATTAGATAAGATACTAAATACCAAGTTCAAGTGATTCCTTTCATGCATTGCATAATCATATGCAACAATGGTAAGAGTATCTTTCTCCCAAGCAATTCACTCAAATTTTCAAGTCTGTATGTAGAGAAACCATAAAAAGTGGACGCCACAGGTACCCATTGTTCATTGCTGAAACTTTCTTTTGCTAAGACACATCACCACTCCTATTACCCCATATTTATCTCCATGTCATTATTTGGCACAGTCTAGTCATGGATTTTAGCCAACATTCGCCATAGTTCTCTGGGGCCAACAACCGGCAATTGCTTTTGAGCATGATTTTCTACTAATGGCATCCCCATTGCAGTTGCCTACCTTTAGGCAGCCTATCCTCAACAGATCCAATGTGAAACAGCGATGAGTGCTTCAGCACCATCACCACTCTGTGAATGATGCTACAACCACGTTGCACTTTCTAATGATTGATCAGCACACAACCCCAAATTGCACAAGATATCCATCCCTATATATTAATTGCTAATTATTATTAAACTTAGTTTACAAATTATTGTTGACACTCAAATTCGTGATTATTGATGTTTAAACTTTGAAGGAGGAATCTTAACAGGGGAGAGTGGAGAATAAGGCCCCATTCCCCGCCCCGCTCTCACTTATAATTCCCCGTAGACAGATGAGCACCTGCAGATATCCATGGGGCAACCAGTAATTATAAAAATTCTTGAAATTTTAGTACCACAGTATGACTTATAGTGATCTAAGTCATCTAACAATTAGTGTAATACAAGTTTTATATATAGTAAGGATAAATAGAAATCCAAATCATACACTACAAATTTAGTAGTTTTATGTCAAATTTTTAGTAATTTTATATATCTGGTCCACATGAATACAGGTACCAGGGAGATAAACATGACCCATGCCCATGGTATATCTTCCTTTGTTTAATCCTGTCCCCACTAACCCAACACCTTTGACATCAAGACTAGGATACTTCACTCCTCTAGTATTTTCTCATGTACATCGTGTTTCCAATTCGTGATTTCCTAGGATAAATTAATATAGAAATCCTATCATCTTCAAAGGTTAAAGTTTTTGTTCGCACTAATGTTCTTAATCAAATAAACACTAATGACATGCTTCAGAAGCACAGACCTCTAATGGCTTTGTCATCTAAATTGCACATAATGGGTGGTTTAAATTCTATCACGAGATCTCTTGGATCATACATTTTGGTATATTCAGTGAATCCAGGTACGGCCTATGGATCAATACCAGTTTCTTCCTCCAAAGTTCAGAAAAAATGTCTTATCTAAAGAAGCAAAGATTCTGTGGCAGAACTTAACTTTTGTAGTGATTTGGTGTACTTGGTTGGAAAGGAAAGGAACGATAAGGATTTTAATGATTCCTTTTCTATTATTGATTTTATGTCAGGATTACCTTTTTCATTTCTCTCGTGTAAATCTAATGTGAAAAGGAATTACCTGGCATGGCTACGCAGTTTATCCCTTAGGGTATGTTTGGTAAGTGGGACAGAAAATGAATACAGAGAATAAAGTACAAAAAAATGTGTTTCGAGTTGGAAGCAGGTAACCATCGCAATCTGTCCCAAGACACAAGTTTTCTGTATTTTCTGTCCTTCCAAAAAGTAGAGAAAAAGGGGACATCAATTTTCTATCTTTCTGTTTTTAATTTTTCATATTTGTAGCCTGTCTCAACTAGCAAACACTAGCTTAGAGTGTTAAATGTTAATCATGTCCTTTTGCATGTAATATGAGGATGCCCCATCCCCTTTTTTAATACTCTTTTTCTTTGTAAAAATTCTTCTTTTCATATCCAAGAGCAATCAATAAAAAAATAAATCATCAAATTTGTTAAATAAAAACTAATGCGAAGTCCCAGGAGAAACCCTACATTCATCAAAAGTACCTAACAGTGAAATCCACAAGTTAACCATAAACCACTCAAAAACCAAATGTACAGCCGATCCTAAACTAGGACTACACACTTTTGAAGAGAGGGAAATTTTTTTTGTCTTTTTTTATATCATTTAAGAATTAGAATGTCATTACAAAAATGGTTCTAGATCTACTTTCAGCTTTTAATTACTTTGTAAGTTCCTACCGTTTCACCAAATTGGTAATTAGAACTTGCATTTTTAAACTTTCTAAGACCCCACTAACAGTGGATTTATATGTATATATATTATACATAGACATATATGTATATACATATTTATATTTAAAAAAGAAAAGACAATTATTCTTTAGAAGATTTGCTCCTATTATGATATAGCATGAATTGTAGTGTATGATAGCAGCAAATATTCTAACCATATCTTTCACCATTATGTTTCACTTTCTTGTTTATCTAATATTAGATTTTTGTCAATGAAGCCAAACAAGATCACTTATTAATGGAATTTCAAATTTAGTGGAACAATTAGTCTCATAAATGTCTTAATGCTTCTCTCCTGACATGGATGAAAACAACTTGCCGAAAGGTTGAGCATCTTTCTAGGAAATACCTTAATACCAGTATTGGTTGCTTCACGTGAGGCTTCAAGCAGAGGGTCAAACATCGGGTTGAATGCCACGGTAAAAGCACAATCAACAATATATCCTACAGACAAAAACTCATTATTAATGGCACTTAACAATTACTGAAGTTAACTTATTTAGAAGTATTAAGATGATATACAATCATTTTGGGTATTACCGTCTACATGGGTGCCAAAATCCAACTTCATTACATCATCATACTGAAGCACAGTCTTGTCTCCTGAATTTGGGGTCCAATGAGCTGCAACCCTAGAGAACAAAGAAATTTGTTGGAAGATGATTCCGTGATCTAAAAAAAATAAAGAATAAAAAGAGAGCATACTATTACCAATTCAAAGAGCATCCTGTGGGGAATGCAATGCCTGCTTGCAGGCCATCCTCTGATATTAGCTTCCGAACAGTATTCTCCAATGTTTTCACACAAGTCAGTCATCAGCATTCCAGGCTTTAAAATGCTTCTTATATATTTGCGAACCTAATTAGACATAGAGAAAGCATATGTAATAAGCTAATGTATAACACAAAGTCAAGATCCTATTACCAAGCACAAAATGCAATTTCACCCGGCTCTTCATTCGAATATAGACAAAGTGATGAGACAAACACAGCTAGAAAAATAACATCCTCTTGTGTTGACATGTAATGAAGGCTAGAGGAATAAGATGCAAAGAAAATTAATTTTTTTGACATTCAATTGTAGAAAAAAGAAGGGCAGCCCAGCCCAGTGCACGACACAGCTACCAATCACTGCCCCCAAGGCCCACCTTTTTCATCCGAACTAGAAAGAGAAGAGAAAGAAACTTTTTATTTGTAGTATTGTACTATTGTAGCTAGTATATTGTAATATTTTTACACTTTGTAAAATAAGTTATTTTATTTACATTGAGCCCAAATCTCTCTTGAAAGGTCCTCCTAGATCAAAATCCACACTTAATGTTCTCCCCAAGTTCTCAAGTCTGAAAATAGAGGGGCATGCATAAATGGAAAAAGAATAAACTACCATTTTCCGTTTTCAGCAACTGCTACAAAAGAATCCTGAGAATATTTAAAACATATGAAAATCTAAACAAAACATAAAAACCATTAATTTTCATTCACTTCACATACCCCAATTCAAATCCTCCTCCCTATCAAAAGAAGTTAAACTACACTAACATACAATTTTTGCATAAAAAAGTAGCCATCAAAACTAAGAGTTAATGCTGAAATTCAAAACAAAATTGAAACCTGACGATGAACTTCTGCTGCTCGACGAACCGAATTATAGATTGGTTTCTCAAGGCGCTCCAGCTCTCTCTTCTCCTCTGATGTAGTTCTCCATAGGTTACTGGCATAACAGTAACCATCATATCAGCTAAAACATACGGATATTTGAAAATTCACAATAATGAGGTCAACAAAATGAGGTATCAAGAAAGGACAAAAATAAAAATACCCAGGTCAGTGGCGACAATAAAATGATATGCAAGTAGTAGCTGTTTTTACCCTTGCAAGTGTTTCATCAATGGACTTCTCCATTTGCCAGGAAGCCCACAAACATCACTTGTGTAAAAATGAATTTGACAAAAGAGACAATATCATCTGAGCTCTAGTAATATCTTTACGTAAAATGTTTCTTTCTTTCATTTGGCTTCATTCAGATTTGAAATGGGTCCTAGAAGCTTGTACATGGATTCATGGTTGAGCAACTAAGGATAATCCGTTACTAGTTTGTATTTCCCTGATTTTATTTGTCCACTATCCATTAACATGACATAAGCAACTTATGTCTTCTCTAATACTCTTATATTACAGATGTTTACCCATAATAATGTTAGGAACTTGAGTATGAGTAGTATGGGATGTTTAATGTTGTACTTAAAGGAGAGTGGTTCTTCCCCCATAAAAGCTATTTAAGGTGTGGTTCCACAATATCCTTAGGTATTTAGCATAATAAAAATAATCTAATTGTTCCCAAATTGACCAAAGAAGGTGCTTGGGCAACCCTTTTATTAAGTAACTTCTAGGTTTGAGCTAAACGAAACCAGTTCTAAGAATAAAGACAAATAAGCTACGAAACCAAGACCTACGTATTCAAGTCAAAGTAATTAATGACATAATGCAACATGGAAAAGCCACATCCAAAAATGCCATAGCAACACAGCAACCACTAAAAGGAAGATAGCTGATATTGGGGAAAAATAAACCAAAATAATCTAAAAATTTGAAAAGGAAAATAGTGCAAATAATGTTCCCAAAAGTTGTAAAAACTTCTTTATGACAATAAACAAGACTAGGGAGTCAAACAATTGATTTAACCCAAAAAAAATAAAATTAAATCAATAAGAGAAATAAAATAATTAGCAAGTATAACCAAATAGTGCAGGCCAAATCAAAGAAGTTGCATGAATATCAGATTATATGGAATGGAGCTAAGTAGAAACCAGTGTGAAACAGAATCTGGGAAATAAAGCACAAAACCAATAGCAGGAGCTGTTTCTAAAAAAGGGAAAGAAAACACAACACAAGCCTGTTGAAAACAGAGATTGGAGGTGTGTGAGCCACAGGCCAAAGCTTCCATTTGAGTGTAAGTAAGAAACAGAGAGCACTTAGCATCAAAATGGTGAATGTGACCATGTCATGGATGAGGCTGGTTGAGGTGAAAGAGTCAGAGATAGTTCATTATCAGTCATAGCCATGGTGCAAAATATTGACTATTGACGACCTGAAGATTGAAAACCTGAACAGAGACCTTGAAGTTTTGCCTAACAAGATGATGTCAGGTAGGTGCCAGATGTGTATAAGATAGGTTGTGATATATTAGGTAAAACTATTAAATGAGATTTAGATGTTAACAGTTTATGTGCTAAGATGATTTATGACAGAAAACTATGGCATCACCAAATCAATACAGTGAACCCACCTAGTGAGATATGTCCTAGTTGTTTTATGATATATAATGCAGTAATACTAGGGAGCCACCTTTTTGCGGTCAATATCAGTCAATTTTTTTAAAATTATTGGTTATCTTAAATTCTAGACCTTAAATCATAAACCTTTAACTCTAAATTCTAAATTATAAACCCTAAATCCTCCAATAAATGAGAATTTTTAGAATTAAAAAAGAAAAGTTGGCTAATGTTGGCTAACTAAAAGTTGATTCCCTATAATTTCTCTACATATGAGTATACTAATATATTTTACACTAAATATCTCTTCTATAACATTATAAAACCAGAATGTAATTTACAATTTAAAACTATTAAAATTTAATATCAATAGATTAGTTAAAGCATGTCATGTTATTTAAAATCCATTGTTTATATGTTTGTTTTTCTTAAAATAATAAAATAGAATTATTAAGACATAACAAGATATAAAATTATTCAAACTTAAAAATATTAAAAATTAATATAAAATCAAGTTTCTTGTTCATATGTTAGAAAGTATATACACGGCTTCCATGACAACAGCATGAAAATGTAATTGGCACAATGTCAACAGATTGTGCAAGCTTCCACCATTTCCCTTCTTCAAAACCTGAATTTTTTATTTTTTCCGAAATAGTAAACAAAATTAAACCAGTTAAACTGGTCAAAACTGCCTGGTTTGCAAGGTTTCACAAGTTCATTGATCTAAAACCACTTATTAACATGTTGATTCATATGGTTCACATGGACTATTCTAAGAACAATTCCACTTAAAAACCAACCCATCAAATTTAGTTTTTTAAAATAGTGGTTTTCTTTGGTTATTTCTGATACTGAGCTATGCTAATAAATATGGTTGCGCTGCTTTTGTATTTTAAATCAAGTTGATGAGACATGTTAGATTATTCAGATAAGATGCTTCCTCTGTAATGGCATTTCATTCTTTCTCACTTTTAAAATTAACCCCAAAAATATAACATATAAAAGAAAGGAATCAAAGTCAAAGAAAAATAGATAAACCACATGCTCAAATTCAAAAATTTGCCATTAACTTACTCGTCTTTGTACTGCTGAATTTCACCTTCAGGAAAATCTCCAGATGGGAAAAGTTCAAGAACAGGAATTGATGGCGGATCAGACTGCTGAAGGATCTCTTTTTTTTTCCTGTAAAAAGAAAGACAACAACCATTCTTGAGAAGAAGTTATTAATGATTAGGAGAATATTCACTCATGCCAATTTAAGTCCTCACTTGCTTTTGGATTTCTTCTTTTTTTTCTTCGAAGTTTCTGTCAAAACAAAAACGTATGTTCAATGATCGATACAACTCAATGTATGGAAGGCCAACTAAATGAAAATTGTTGTTTGCATATGCCTAAGTCCTAAATGAAAACGGTGAAAGTGTGAAACACGTTGAATCTAGTGAGACCATAGTAATATTATTTTTAATTATGAATGTTGCTTTGATTATTTAGTTGTTCCTTCATTCACATGATGTTGTTATTTCAGCCTGCCTTAGATATGTTAAAATAATAAATGTTGTGATTCACATACAAGTAAATGTGAAAGGTTGCTGTATCTCCTCTGCAATGTGAAAAATGCTCATAAAAATCATAGATGAATGATTGAAAGCTTAAAGGTTACTTGATAAGCCATGATTTGTTTTCCTTCCAACCTACTCAATCCAAAACTTTGCACTATGGAGGAAAGTTTAGGGTTCCTCTAGTTGTACTGGATTCAAAGTGTTATTTACTTAAACAACAATTCAACTTTCTACTTGATGTATTAATAATTTATTTAAGATAGCTAGTCCAACTAATTAAGTCCATTAATTAAAAAAACTTAACCATATACTCCATTATATTTAAAAGCAATGTTAGGGGATAGCTATAAAGAAAAGCAATAGAGTACCAAGATATCATGATGTGTGTGCCACATGATGCAAGTGGAACTGCAGTGACATAGGTGTATCTTGAGCATCTCTTTTATGTTATGTATGTATATGTTACATTAGGTGCTTTAAGATACAATATTATATTACAAGAACAATCACCATCTGGAAACAGAACTTTCAATTGCAATTTGAAATAGAAAATTCATATTGATATATTTTACCATTCAAAAGATCTCGCAAGAGTGAATAAGTTAAAATAAATAAATAAATTGAATTTACTGACAAAACGGACAAATAGGAACTTGTATAATGTTTTTAACTCGCCAATGCCAATTTCATAAGAAGGATATTGGAAATTGTGCATAACAGATTCAAAGAACAACATCATCATTACCTTTTGTTTCTTCTCCCTCTTTTTGTGATGATGGAGGAAGCTCACCATCCCCTTCTCCACTATTTTCAGGTTCTAGAGCTTCTTTTTCCTCGAGTGTAGTGTTTGGATGAGAAATTACCTCCGCCATAGCTAAGACCTGTATACTTTGACAGACTCATATGGTGTCTTTAAATAAAACTCAAGAATAACAAATCAAATGCAAATCAAACACGATTAGAGATAGAAAGAGAGATGGAGTACCACGATCGTGGACAAAGAGAGCCGCACCGTTAACGGCAAGCTAGAGCCGTAGAGGGAGGGTGAAGTGCCCGACAAAGAAGAAGAGCAATTGATAAAGGTTTAGGGTTTATTCTTTGGTTTAATTTTGATATCAAAACAAGTGGGGATGCAAGTACCATCCATCAAACCAGTTTTTATAAACAAAAACCGGATTTTACATGCAAAAACCAGCTTTTTATTTTTAAAGTTAATTTAAAATCGATTTAATAATTTTGTAATTGGTTAATAACTGATTTTATCATTTTAAACCGGTTTGGTTATTAACTTAAACTAAATTTCTAGAATGAACATCACTTATACTATCTAGAATAACCATTCGGATACCACGGATAATAAACATCTCATGTCATAAAATCACTCAAGGATCGAACTCTTGACCATTCGGATCTAGAATTCTAATACCATATTATAAACCCACTAATTCCAAAAACATAACCTAACATGACAATATAACACTAATTGTTATATCTCTAATAATTCCTAAACTTTCATTCGCAAGTACGCTTAAACTATTGACTCTCTATACTTTTTCTTTTTTTATTAACTTTAACTATATACACCCTATCGGCGCAACTATACATGTTAGATGGATCTCATTGATTATGCATGGCTATCAAGTATCAATTCAAAAGTGAGTGACTTGACTGGATGCATCCCAATTATACTTTCTTGGATTTACTATAGATTCCTGAAGTATTCTTAGGATAGGGATGAGATTAATCTTTGTTGGTTATAAGATGTGGTTTTTTTGTTTACAATGCTTTTTTGTTAGTAGGTGTTATTTTCTTGGAGAATTCTAACAAGGTGAAAGAATATCAAAGTATCTAAAAGATAAGGATCTTTATGTAATTTTATTTTATTTAGGGTTTATTTGATATTAAATTAATTTAAAATTAAAGTATATTTTTTTACTCATTTGTATATGTGACACAATCACATTTCACTTTTTTAATTGCCAAAATGACCATTCTACTCTCCACACAAATAAATTTTTATTATATCTAATTTATTATCCAATTTTTTTTTTATTTTTTTGACAAATTCAATTGTAAATTAAAATTACATTACATAAGTGAATTATAATTAAAATAGCCCCTTTCATGTATTAATGACACACAATTTTAAAATTTAAATAGTACCTTTTGTACAAGATATATCTAGTACGGGTTGAGGGGAGGATCGGAAACCTGCGGGTCGAGGCGGATGTCGGACTATTCGAGTGGAGCGGAGGGAAGATACCTGTAAAGACACTCCGACGCTCAAGTCAGAATGGATCTAACAGGTAGAAAATGTGAGGAATGAATGAATACCTGGAGGGACCTGGGTCCTCTTATTTATAGGCGATGATAGTTATCTTATCTTATCTTGTTTGGCCAAGATAAGAGAGGTGTTTGAATTCGAAAGTTGGTTAGGAGTTCTGAAGGGCCGGTTTTGGACCTTCAGGTCGAAACGGGTTGTTCCCGAGAAACCGGGTATGAGGGCTGCTCCGTGCGCAGGATCCGTGGGTCAGATCCGTAACACCTTTCATATAATAATGAGTTAATGACACATAATTTATATTTAAACACTTGTTGAAAAATTCATATTGACATTTTATAAATTGAATAATCTATTATACTAGTTTTTATTCTTATTTATCCTATTTATATTTAAAATTAATTTTATTCTTTTTAGTTAAACCCAAATCAAGTATATTTATTGGACTTTTATATTGAAAATTATAAAATATCATTTTATTTATTTTAAATGACTAAAAGATTCTACTAGATTGAATGATGCTTGATTATGTTAGACATTATAATCTTAATTTGATCATTTTTATTTTTTAGTGTCTTTTTTTATGTGTGTTTATTTTAATCTGATTATCGTTCATTAAAAATTTCATTACAAAAATAATAAAAAAAGCTTTTTAAAATAATTAAAAGAATATTTTAGTACTCTAAATATGAACTAAGAGTTTTTTTTATTTTTAAATCATATTCAAATTTTTTATTTTAACATAATCAAATAATATGAAGGTGGAAACTCAGATGAAGCCGACTTTACGTAAAGTTAGTTGATACCTGAGAGTCGTTAGATGATTTGACTAATTTGACTAAATTTTTACGGCTCTTAGATGTCAACTTCACGTAAAGTCGACTTCACCTGAATTTTCACCTAATATGAATTGTCCTAAGAAGCATGTATCTCCTGGCCCGTCTATTCTTGCATCGGCACTCAAATTCTTCTTGTTGATTCTTCTTCTGTCAATACCAATAGCATTCGTCATTCAAAACTCTTCAGTTACGAATGCTGATGCAGACAGGAACTTTGAACCTCATCACTTTGAGAAGCAGATGAATCAATTATCAGCACTAGATAACAGTAGCAGAATACATGCTTCTCTTCCAAAGGCATTGGTCAAATTGAAGTCATCTATCATCTCAATTCTTTAGAGCCACTTTCTTGGGTTGTGGTCGTCGGAAGTCACAGTTGATTCATATAAGGTTCCTGAAAGGGAGGCTACCAAAAGGTAGCATTCAGATTAGCAACTTGGTTTGAAGGCACGCACGTACCTGCCTTTTGTTCCTTCCAATGCTAATTTTGATTTAATAAGTATAATTCATTCTTTTGCGTGTAAAAGAATAATTTTTCAAGAGAAATAAAAACTATTGACTGATATGATATAAAGCTATGTAGATAGTATTTCAATTATTAGATTCAAGATTGTGGCAAAGTATTTCAATTACTAATTTTAAATGTAAAACTATATATATATATATATATATATATATATATATAGAGGTTAGTACGAGTAAACAACTTAAATAAGTTCTTTTAGAAAAAGAATTTAAAGTATAAGAACTTTTATTAATAGCAGCTTATAAATAAGTTATTTTGTATTTGAATTTTTAGTTATAAAAATATTTATTATAAAGTTATAGCGTTTGGATAAATAACTCAAAAAATACAAGTTTTTTTCACAAAAAATTGGATATTAAAACAATGTTGATAACAAATGCTTTTCAATATTAAAAGTTGATTTTCTATAACTTAATCACTAAGATTACAATTGTTTAGAAAATTAATTCTTTATTTGTTCTCTTATTAGTTCCATTTTTTAGGTAGAAACGGGTTCTTCTACTTCATCTTCACTCATAGCAATGTTTTTGTATATGGTAAATAGTAATAAAATTTTAATTCACAATAATCTTGATGACAATGTCAAAGAAATTATTGTGTAATTAGTGTTTGCTGTTTTATTTTATTGTGTATGATATAGTAGATAAAAATAAAAAATAAATATAAAATGTGTGTCAATGTATATTTTATTTCTGTTTTTTATTTTTTTTTTACTTTTATTAGAATTCTCTCGTCTTTTATTGGAGTAAAAAACTTGCTATAACTAACTATAAAAATAATAGCAACTATATAAAAATAAAAGCACATGAGAAAAAAATAAAATTAAAACTAAGATTTTATACCACACACCATGTTAATAGGTGGTTCAGATAGAACATTATTTTAAAATGGTGGTGGAGAGTCAATATTTTCAGCATATAAATCATTACATGAAAGGGGGTCAGTATTTCCGTATTTTTGTACAGAACCAAGAATGAAAGTAGATTTTTTTTTTTGTTTTGAGGTCATTTTTTTCTACAAAAATGATAGAATGATTTATCAAAAAGAAAAAATTATATATTTCTACTTCTTAAAAAAGTTATAAATTAACTATTCTGGAAGTTAAGAATTCTTTTTAAAATAGTGTCAAATACGCATGACTTTTCATAATTCAAAAATCAGAAAAAGTAGCTTCTGCTACTTCCCAAACAAGTTCATAGAGTATTGTCTACGAAAAATAAAATAAAATAAAAAGATAATATAAAGATAAGATATATAAGATAAAAAATTAAAATTAAAATTGAATTTATTTATTCTGTTAGGTTAAATTTATAAACAAGGAGACTTTATTATTGTAATTGACTAAGATAGAAGAGTAGTTTAATAGAAAAAGCCAAACAGTAAGTTATCTACGCATATTTTACAGAATTTAAATAATTTCTATTTGTTACTTTTGTAGTCAGCACATTTGCAAAAGTCGTATCCTTTTAACAAATTTACTTAGAATAAAAAAAGTAAACAAAATATTCAGCACTAACTCGAATTATGGTTTTAATAAGTTCGAAAGGACATCAACTAAGATCTTAATGTACAAATTTCAGCTGACTATCCGACATCTATTATAAGAGGCAAAAGAGCAACATTAACATATTCTTCTAGCTTCTAGAATCACCAACAATAAGTAGCACCTTTTGCTTAAGCTTCTCTATTATCTGTAGGTAAAAAAATAGTAATAATAATAATAATATAAAATGTCACTATAAGAAGTTGCATGATAAGTACAAAGTTTTGATAGGTAGAGTTAGATGATGCATACCAAGCTAGAGTTGTTTGCCCATCTTTTGATTTCACTGGCAGAATTTCTGAGGTGGGAACATTGTGGAGAATCAAAACTCAGATAATAGGTTGAATTTTCAGTAGCTTCAGCAACCAAGATATGATTTTTGTCATCCCTTTCTTTTTTAATAAGATTACAGAAACCAACCTGCATATAAAGAAGATATTGAACTCATCCGATTTCTGAAATAAGTCAAATAACACATTACAGCCTAGACAGTACATAATAATATATTAATTATTTAATTCAATTGTCTTTTTATCTTTTTTTGTATAATAATATATTATAACATGTTGATTCAATTGTTTCACTCCACATTCTGAAAGAAAAGAAACACAAGAAAGGTGCAGAGATGAATATGTAAATATAAAATGATAATAAAATAATTGTAATAACTAATACTATAAATACTATTTTATCAAAATAAAAATAACAGCAAATTCTAAAATTCGCACTTCCAAACAATATTATCCAACTTCGCTCGACCGGCCGGTTGAACCGTAAACTCGATAACCGTAAAGATAAAGAAAAAAATAAAGATATTAGTAGTTAAAAATAGTAGTAAACATAAACAAATAGATAGATAGATAGATATAAATTTCTTCCATCCATTGAACTTACCGTGGATCCAGCAAGGTTGTAATTGATAGGTGGATATGAATCAAAATCAGTTGAGGGAGAGCAAAAGCAAATGGCAAGTAAAGAGTTGGAGCAGTTGTCTGTTCGAAAACCATTCCCGGCGGATGCATCAGTCACAAAAACCCATTGTTTTTTCTGATGATTTGACACATACGTGTTTCCCACATGCACAACATATGCAGCGATATCGAACTCACTGTACAGGGAGTTAGGGCTAATGTCAGATATTTTCTTGCTATTCCAGAAAAATATATATTAAGAAAAAGGAACATACCTCGAAAGTGAGATGCAACTAAAACTCAACAATGAGGCTGATATTCGAGAAATGAAAAATGGCCTGCAAAGGACGACAGTAATAAGCTGGAGTTAGAATCCGAGAACCAGTAGGAATTCTAGTTTTGACTGTAAAGTCTAATGTACGTACTTAAACTGTTGCTTTGTGTTAGAAGATAGAGGCAACCACTTGGTGGAAGATCCTCTAGTCTGCAAGCGAAGGATATCTAAATCAGATCCTGAAATTGGTGTAAGTCCTGAAATTGCATATGATTCTCCCTCAACCAGTTCTTGACACTGCGAGACATTGGTAATAAAATAGCAAATTTATTGAAGAATGAAGCTAGCACGACAAAAACATATGAAGCACTAACACTTCGATCGTGTCCGCGTTGGATACATTTCAAATACTACACTCATTGATATTTGTCCGATAGGTGAATCTTCTGTATCCAACTATATCTTAATAAAAGATAAAAAATTCTTACGTAGACATAAACACACCTAAATACCATCACATGTCAATCCAACCTTATTCTTAATATATATTATTAAAGGAAAAGTATAAGGAACCAAAAGCTTATCAGCCAAAAATTAAACAAAACTATATTAATTTATATTAATAATTAATTAATTTTAAATTTTTTAAGTTCAAAATTTAAAAAATTTTAAATTGATTAAGTAAACCTAATTAAAACCTATAAAAACCTTTCTCTTTTCTCTCACATTAATATATCCCCCTCCAACAATCACAAATTCGAAAAATATATAAAAGAACATTCATTTAATATGAAAAAGAAACATTCTTATACTTAGTAGAAGAAACATCCATATATATTAATTTGTAAAGATTTTGAATCATCCAAAAGTATTTGACTGGGTTTTGGCTGATATGCTTTTGGTTCCCTATCTTTACTCATTCTTAAAATGAGTTTAAAAATAACATATATTATTAATTATTAAAATAAAAAATATTTTAAATTTTTTGAATAATTAAATAAAAATATTAATAACAATAAAAATTACTTCATATTTTAATATCAATCAAATATTAAATATTATTATAATTTATCCAAAAAATATATGATATTTTATAATATATGTCATGTTCCAATATTCTTATAAGAGTTAAAAGAACTTAAAATTCGTGTGTTCACGTGTGGTGTGTCGTATCCACTATCGTATCGTGCATCATATATAACGATTATAATCTTTTCAATTACTTTAATAGCCTCACCTGCTTCTCTGTAGGATTCCAGATTGTTACTATGCCTTCTATACGCTTGTGTTGGCGAACTTTATAAGTTAATCCAACCACCCGTATCCGCATCAATGGTGTGACATCTCTGTGACTCAGGCCAGCATCTTTCAGAGCTTTATCAGTTGATTTTTCCTGCTCCGACTGTGTGATTGCCTGAAGATGTACATGGGATCATAAATATCTGTCTGAAATGTCGAATTCCATTGAGTTAGGAATATAACCTCACATTTAATTTGGCCTTATAAGCAGAGAAACATTTAAGCTGCTCTGGACTCATATCTGCCATTAGGAATTCAGGTTCTTCAGCAGTCTCCAGCATGTTATGAATCCTGGCCCCTTCTGAATCACCGTCATCATAAGTATGCAGACCGCTTCTTTCCTTTTGATACTCTGAGATGATGCTTTCCACAACAGCAGAACGTCTGAGTCACATCACCCAATAGAAATAAATAGGTTGCACAAATAACAGCCACTAAGGCATAGTAAGTAGCTTATCAGCTTTTCTAGACTTTGCTATATGATGCCAAGTAATTTGTTTTATTTGTTGTAAATTAGACAATATTAGATATTTTGTGTGGGAAATAGTATCAGCTAGACAAAATGTATGGTGTGTTTGCACAGAATTGGAACTCTTAGTGCAGTGCTAAGAGCCCAAGATACAAATTGGGGAAAAAATGTCTAGTTACTGTTACAAAATGACAAGACAAACGGAAAATGATCACAACTCAACCTTACAACTGTTCCCTCCTTTTCCAGCAGCAGCTTTAATGACTCAACTACTGCTTAATGGCATCTATAGCCGTCCAATTATATTTCAGATTTACCATTTATAAAATCAGTGTAAAATTAACAGCTTAGTACTAGAATTAGTTAACATCTTTTATCCTATTCTGAACTCATTCTTATATCAGGCACACTTGAGAAGAGGGGTGTGCAACACACTCCTTTTTTGTATCCAATTTTTGCAGGTTAACTTAATCTAGTTCAGTGTTTTATGTTCTACCCCTTGTTCTTCCTGGTGATCAATCTCACCTTCCGAGACATGACACTCTTGCATCAAAGCTATATTGTTCCTAGTCTTACAATTATCCTTATGGCATGAACACTAAATTGTAGGAGACTATTGACTACCTAATGAAACAAATAAGAAAAGAGATTAAATTTAGAATTTAGAAAATTTGCATAGAGACAAAAAGGGAAACAAAAGATTCAAGGAAATAACTAAAATAAGCAGAAAAGGGTGGGGGGGATAACAAAAGACGTCGATAAATAGTTTAAGGATACACCTCTGGTTGTACACCTCCATCACTTTATTCTCCATCCTCTCTGACCTAACAACAGACTGCCCATTGCTCAACCTAATGACAAAAAAAGTTACTTATTCTTTCCTTGATTGTGTCACTAGAATAATTCTGAAATGCTCTTTACCTATTTCAAGTATATTATCTATATGATGTATTCAATTAAAAGTTACCTTTCCTTATAAACAATAGGATATATGCGGGTGATTCCTGCCAAAGTTTGAGGGATTAAACCGCCATTGCTTTTTATACATCTGAAAGCCAAAGGTGGACCAGCCGCCTTACCTGTGAATTAGCTCAAGTTAACAAGCTCAGAGAACAAGAGATTATTTTCTCCTGAAATAAAAAAGAATGAATCCAAATGATGAGAAGTGCTTACAAAATCCTAATCGTTCAGCCCAATGAACTCTACATGTTCCATTAATGTTCAACAATAAACTAACTGCTGATGATGAAACCTGAAATTAGAACAGAAATTGACAAGACCATTTAACAAGGAATAACAATATATATTATACAAATGTTTGCTTATTGGAAAACCAAGGTACTAGAGTTCCACTATATTGGGAGAACCCAGGACTTGAATTCACCAGTTGAAGCATCAATGTGTAATAATATACAGTTATTATATGAATTATTCAATCACAATCGTAAACCAAGGAAAACCTCAAGCGGCGAAGCTGGCCCATCCCAGCCACATAATCTTGCTCCCCAGATCTGCATAAACATAATGAATGTAAATACTATTACCTATGTTTTGGTCATATATGGTAAACGAAAAAACCTACAAACACCATGTTACCCGAAGTTTCTGTCCCACAAACAATCTCCTAGCAGCAAGTTGCCTTGACAATGGAACATCTAAAACGGCATTCACAGAATACCTGCAAGGTAAAATCGTTCTAAAAGAAACGGAACCTTATATTTTGCCATTAGAAGCTTACAAGTCAAAATTCTTACCATCCATCAGTCAGTTCAACTTTTACTACTTCACTGCTCTGGTCCATAGTTTGTTTCTCAACAAAATTCCCACTTTCTGTAAAGTGATCAGAGTGAATGCTAGAAATGCACAAAATCATCATTGAAGATGGCGGTGCATCCCCTTCAAGGATTCTCTTGATTGTAGATCGGTGTGCATGATTGACTTCTCTTTCATATCTATGCACCATATGTCAACATTACTTATTAGTTTTATAGAGCCAAAATATGTCATCTGCTTTTCGTACAGCAGTTACATACTTACATACCTGTACTTAAGTTCCTCAAGCACATTTGATACTGTCAAAAATTTTACAGGTCTTGCAGAACAGCATCTCTCGTAGCATGCAAGTTTCCATACAATCCACTTGTAATGATTCTTCACCCAACTACATATATGAGCAATTTGAGTGTAAAACTACAAGAATCAAGGCAACACAAAAGAACATTGTTTATGGGTCATACATATGGGAAACAATAAAGAGAATTGAAAGTAGCAATCTTTGATAGAATATTAAATTCAAGATGGAGGTGCATTAAAGACAATAACCCAAATTTCCATGTTATTCAGATAAAAATTGAACATATAAGGTGGATTTTAGTTTCTGACATGCTTTAGCTGCCCAAGTGATTATTGATCTAACCTTGAATAGACTCAAACCAAAGAACCAAGTTACTCCTAACAGTTTCCACTAATAAAAGCAAAAGTTCAGGACAACAGCAACTTACTCATTAGAAGCAAAATGCGTGGAAGCCCCATGCTGAGCCAATAGATGGACAAAATCCTCTGCTCCCATACTATTTTGAGTAGATCCATCATGGAACATGTACTTTTCGGCATTGAATGATGTCACCTGCCTAACCTGGTTAAGAAAATGCTAAAACCAATACAAAAATCATTTTCTAATTTTGTTGCACAAAGAGTTGTTAGTATAAGCATAATGAGGGGTCCTAACTAACAGAAGATAATAATCAGCATTGATATAATGTAGCATTGATCTAATGCAGTACATTCATTACCTTCTGCCTGAATGTAGGCACTCCAAAGAATTCCTTGACCTGCATCCTTTGATGCCGAAATGGGTATCGGGTAGAAACCCTTCTGTTACATCCAGAAACTTCAGAAGATAATTCAGACAATTTTGGAACAGAAACTCCAACATCCTGATCATAAGGAACAGAAATTTTGGAAATACGAGGCCGTTTGAAGGGAGAAACAGCTACTCGTGATCCTAGTCTCCTTTTATCACTAGCAGCAGGCTGTCTGCTTGTATTCAGTATGTTATTGTTACAGGAAATAACAGCTAGTGGTTTTCTTGATGACATTCCAAGTGGATTTACTTTTGAAGATAAGCCATTTGGCAAAGAATGACTGTTAGTTGGTTCTTGTTCACAGTTGCTAAGTTTTGTGCTATATTCACTTTCGTTCACAACAGCATCAAATTTCATGATTAAGTTATTTCCAGTACCTTCACGAAGAAACTTGGTGGAATATTCTTTTTTCACAGAAGAACACGAGGGATACGCAAAACTTTGTGCCGTATAATTTCCCTGTGATGTTATTCGATGGACCGATGGAGTATTGCAATCACTTGTAAGACAAGATGAAGGCGTGTTACCTTGTGCCTCATTTGGAAATGATAAAATTAAGTCACCAGCATCTCCTCCACTAATGAAATCTCCCAGGTCTGGATTACCAAGAAGGCTCCTTGCACGTTGTAGCGCACCAGAAGATACAGATACAGATCTTCCCCCTGCAGTGTGGAATTTGATTGGAGCTTCTTTAACCAGAGGAGTATAGCAATCTGGTTGAACTACTTTTAATTTAAAATCATTCTTCGATGCATGACTACTATCAACTGAAGGGCTTTGAGACAATGCACGATCCATTGTCTTAGAACTGTTAACAACTTCATGTTGCTGTAAACGAGATGAATGTTGCATCTCACGTGCTTCATCAATGACATGTGATTTTCTTGTATAGTCGGGGCTTTGGAAGTTACCACCAACGGTGTGTTGTTCCAATCCCAGTAATGACTTTGCTCTATCCATACCACTAGAAGATATATTAACTCCTTTTCCGGAACCTGTTGTGAACAGAGAATTTGAGAAGCTGCAACTATCATCTGTTTCATTCTCCTCCCCTGCAGTTTATTAATCCAGTTCACAAGAAATCATTCAAGAGAAAATAAAGGCACTTCATTCAATTCAAACTACATATTGTTGAGAAAAATGCGTGGAATGCAAGTACTCCTTTATAACTAATCTCTTTCTCAGCATTCCTATAATTTGGTGATTGAATTGACCGGATGAAATAGGAAATTTTGTTACTTCCTTTTCTTCTTTTTCTTTTTCAGTTACATAGAGAGGCACATACCCCTGAGATAGACGAGCTAACGAAAACCTTCAACACCAACACCAACACCATCATCACCATCCAAGTCTTAAAATGCAACGACTAGTGTGAATCAAGCTACACAATAAAAATGAAATTGGACATTCATTGCCCCTCATGAAACAGAAAACCAACGAAACAATGACTCCATTATTTGCAGAATGAGATTCATTTTATCTCGCCAGATTAAGTTATTTTTATTAAAAAATTCAATCGTAATTCTAACTAAGAAATCATCGTAGAAAATACCTAAGTAACTAATACGTACACTATCCCGCAGAGTGAGGGACTGAGGGTTATTGAATAACTAATTTCTAATTTCGCTATCTTATAATACCAGGAATAATTAAATTAAAAGCAGGGAAGCGAACAGAAGGAAATACCTTGTGGAACGACGCCGTTAGCATCAGCATCGTTGCCGAGGAGAGATAAAGCTTTTGCGATGGAAGATTGACCCACTCGAACGGGATTTCCCATAGCAGTGCGAAACATTGCAGCCTCTTCACTGCGATTTGAGCAGCCTGGAACAGATTACCGCACATTAGCAATATCACAATGTTCACTATCTTTTACTTTATGTAATTATTTATTTGCTGAAGGCTACAAGCGAAGTGTTTTGAAGAAGCTTAGAACTTATGTACCTTGGAGAGGAAAATCGGGGATTGAAGGTGAAGCATTGGAAGAATCATTTCTGGCATCGGAGAATCGCTGCGGTGTCGACATTGATGGGGCTTTGTTTTTGAAATTTGATTTCCAAGCTAAAAAGAAATGAGGGATTAATTACTGCAACTTGTAAACATGGCGGGAAAGGAGGGAAATAAAAATTGTAGCGCGCTGCATCCTCTAACCTCTAGAATTTAAATATTTTCAACTTTCTCACGCCAAAGCATACGCAGTTCTATTCTGAAAACCGGTTCGAACCGTCTGGTCGAACCGCAAACCGAAGGGAAAAACGAATCGACCAGATATCAAAACCGAAAAATTCAAAAACTGTTCTTAAATCGTCAAATCGGTCGAGAATCGGTCGGTCGAACCAAACCGTGATCCGAGCGATTTTTTGAATTAAGCTTAGACGGTTTTGTAGCGCAGTAGGGCACGGGAGGTAACCCTTACCAGTAGGGGTATTCAAATCCAAATCGATCCAAATTAAACCGTTCATCCAATCCAGTCCAAATCGAAAACCGATTAAAACCGCACTAATTTGAATTTGATTAGATTCTATTTTTTGTAAACCACTAGATCCGATCGGATTTCGGATTTACTTTTCATAACCGATCCAATCCAATCCAAACCGCACAATATACTCTAATATTATTATTTTATTATTATATTTACAATCATACTTATAATATGTTCAATTTGTTATATATTTTTATACTATTCATGTATTATTATTATTATTTAATAAATATTTTATGTTCAAAATGTGATTTATTTATTTATTTTAATTAACCTATAATTTTATTTCTATTGTTATGTTATTGTTGGTTTTTAAGATATTGTTGAGACTTGTTATATAATTGTTAGTTACTTAAAATTTGATATTGAGATTTATTATATATATTTAATTTTTTTAATTTATAAAACCGCAAATCCAATCCAATCTAAATCGCTTGAAATTGGATTGGATCAGATCAAATTTTTTTAAAAAAATCATTCGATCCAAACCGCATCGCAAATAAAATTAGTGTTCGAATGACTTTTTAACTCAAAACCGATCCAAACCGCACCCGTACACCTACTTACCAGCCCCAGCTCCAGCCCTAAGCCCCTCCCCCCCTAACCAAAACGCGCTCCTGCCTCCCTCACACTCAGCCAGTCCGAGCTCCTCTCATCGAGCTCCTGCTCCTCCGTCACTTCCGTCCAGCCACCGCTTGCTACCTCGCCGACGCAATTGCGAACTTGGAAGCCACCGTCGCGGCATCGCATCTTCCTTCTCATCCGTTGCGTAGCAACCGTCGCAACTTCCTTCCCTTCCATCGCGCAGCCACCGTCGCAACGTCGAAGCCTCCGTCGCGCAGTCGTCCCGCCGGCGCCAGCTCTGTTCCACCTTCAGCCTTCGATCGTGCACCACTGCTCCCTGTCCCCCTCTTGCGCCAGCTCTGCCCTGTTCTGCGCTCCCTCAGTCCCTGGTATTCAATTTGTTTTTGTAACTATAATTGAATAAATTTTCATTAATTTTGTGAACTGTGAACTATTAATTTTTGTTGTTGTTAATCTTGTGAACTGTGAACTATTAATTTTTCTTTATGTTAGTTAATCTGTGAACTGTGATTTTTTCTGTTAGGATTATGGATAATTTTGAATAATTGCTGTTAGTTAATCTGTGAACCTTGCTGTTGTTACTGGGTTGAATAGTTGTTGAATAATGTTAACCTTGCTCCTTCTTCCTCATACTCTGCTCATTGCTCACTGCTCAGAGTCTCATACCAAAAGTAATGGTTGTTTCCTTACTTTCTCTATTGTTCATTTATTGTTCAGATTCAGAGACGTCCCTTCCCTCCTTTGCTTGGTTAGATCAGTATGATTTAGTTTATTTATTGAAGATCTTGCTTAGTTTTTTTGGTGCAGAATCACTTAGTTGGGCATTTGGTTAAATTGGGATAATTGTGCAGAACCATATATTGAAGGGATGACTGGATGGAGGTTGCAGTTCTTATTTTAGCTGGTTGTTTTAATTAGTAGGTTGCAGTTCCCGTTCTTGTTTCGATTGGATTAACTTGTTTTTGTTAACTTGTTTTGTTATATTGATCTTACTAACTTGTTAATTTAATAAATTGTGATTGTTAGGATGTTGTGCTGTTCTTGACATTTTGATAATTTGTTAATTTGGTAAATTGTTTTTGTTGTAGATTGTTGCTCTTAATCTTGATCTTATTATTGTTGTTTGTCATTGGTGGTTGTTAACTAAATTTTGATATTGGCTAGATGATAGTATCAATTAATTTAATTCATTGTTCTTGACTTCTTGTCATTGGGTTGCAGTTTGATCTTAGATTATGTATTTGGGAATTTTGATTACTGATGGCAAATTTTGATGTTGGTATTTTATGTTTGGTTATTTTTTTTGTTATTTGACTTTAGAGGTTATATTTGAATGATATTATAACATTGTGGTTAATCTAATACTTTTAATTTGAATGATATTTTAAATTTTATATTAGATTTTAATTATGTTTTAATGTGTTTATTTATATTTTATTTATTATTTTATTATAAAATAGTTATTTCAGTTGAATCAATGAACCAGTAAGTAGAACGGTTCGATGACCAGTTCGGTATTCAGAACTTTGGTTTTTACAAATAGGTCTCTCCTTCATCCTTTTGCTTTTTTTTTTTTTTTTTGTTGCAGATGACATCGTTCAGCACTACCATGAGTCACTGTCCTCAGCCACCTCCAACTCCTTCCTCAGCCTCTAACCATCTCCCCGCCACCTTCACATCCCTCAACAGCCTCCTCTCCCTCTCCAACACTGCTCTCCAAGTTACTCCTCCCTCTCCCAACCTAACAACCAACCTCATCCCATGCCCCTTTAACCCCAACCACCTCCTGCCCCCTGACTCCCTCTTCCACCACCACCTACGCTGCCCCTCCTCTCCTTGCCCCATCCCCCTCCCTTTCCACTCCCTTGCTTACCCTAACACACTCTACTCCCCTCCCAACCGCACCCTCTCACTCCAACCGTTCTTACACTTCACCTCCAACTTCTTTTACCGCCATTGCCCCGGTGTTGTTTCCTTCTCCAACGCCAATTCCCTCACCACAGAAACCCTCACCCTTCCATCCCCTCTCTCTCTCAATTGCACCGATTCGATAAACAACAATTTCGATTACCGGAATTTGCGTTTTCGCCTCCTTCCTTCCGAATACTGCGCAATTATGCGCGAACTAGAATCGTGGAACGATTTTCCCCCTAAGCACTCAGACTTTATTCTTCGCGCCATTTTAGGTTTAGGGCTTGCGAAGGAGCGTGACCTGGCGCCGTGGATAATAGCGAACTCACCTCGATACGGCGTCGTAATAGACTCGCCTATGCAGAAACACATATTCTTGCTGTGTTGTCTGTGCCTCAAAGCGATTCTGAGAGAAGCTCTTGCTTCTTACATGGAGAACCGAAATTCTGAGTGCTCCGTTTTAAACGAGGCACTGACGTGGCTGCAATCTCAACTTTCGATCTTGTACGGTGCGATTAATGGAAAATACTTCATTCTTAATTTCCTGAAGCATTGTGTTTTAGTTGGCGCTTCCGTGCATTTGCTGTTTCCTTTAGGGGAAGTGGTTTCCGCGGAAGCTTCTGATTTAGGGAAAGAATCCAAGGATTTAGGTGCTGACAATTGTGGCATCGATGATTCAAAATCTGATAATCGAAACGAGGAAGAGATCAATTGTGTAGTCACAACAAAGATTTTCGAGTCTCAGATTTCGGCAGCTGTTGCAGCATTGCATGAGCGGTCTTTGCTTGAAGGCGAAATTAGGAGAATATGGTTCTCTCATCAGCCAAGTAAACAGCAGCTGTATGTTGAAAATGTTATCTTACTCTCTTTTAGATGAATTCTGCAATTTTGTTCCGAGTCTTTATTAGTGTTGGCAATTTCTTTTATTTTGTCCCCTTTGAGCATTTTCAATCATACTGTTTTGGGGATATCATTATCATAAGCTACTCCTTAATATGTAGATTTTTTCCCCCATAGGTTTGCTGAGCACTGTTATCTGTCTGAGAGAGCAAGTGAGGAGCGGGGAAAGCGTGTTGATTATAGGCCTGTAATTGATCATGATGTTCTTCATCGGCAGAAGTTGGCAAAACAGGTACTTTAAGGATGGTTTATATTACCGAGGAGCATAATTCCCAATGTTGTATTTGCATGTTTGTTTCTAGCTGGATGAGTCTCCACTTTTTACTCCTCTATCATTGTTTATAATGCAGAAATACTTGATTTGATGATGGATGATGAGTTAGGGAAATTAGTTGTTTATGTTACCTTGGATATAAAACCAGTATGGGATCAACGGACTTATGAAATACATGTCCTAAGTAATGGAAATAGCATTAACATTTATGTCTGTCATTCCAATAACTGATACATATTTTCTATTAATAATAGGATGCATCTAGACAAAAGACAAGAGAGGAATTGCTAGCTGAAGAAAGGGATTACAAACGTCGGAGAATGTCTTACCGTGGGAAGAAGATACAGTCATCAGCTATACAGGTAGAAGTGCAGTATTGGTAGGGGGTTTTTGGTTGATATGTGTTTTTGCGCTATTTAGTCAACATTCTTTGCAGGGAATTTTTATTTATTTTTTAAATGACTTCTTATCTCTTATTTAATGTATATTCCCAATACGAAACTCCTCATTAAAGGTGGCAAGGGACTTGATAGAGGAATACATGGAGGAAATCAAGCAGGTTGGAGGGGTTGAGAATCCTGTGAAAGTTTCTGAAGAAAATGGGACGTTTCAATCTAAACCTCCCTCTGGTGATGTCATTCCTGTGGAAGTTAATAATTCACGGAAAACTGCTTATGACTCACATGCAGCGATAATCACTAACTCAAGTTACATTGAGCAAAGATCATACACTAAGTGCTCTGAAAAAACAAAACCTGAGGAGGATATGCCTTCTAGACATAATGAGCAACATAGAAGACAACATTACATGAGCCATGATTATGTAGGAGAGAAACAGAATGCTGGTAAAGTGAAATATGATAAAGATAATGATTCTGCAAAACCTGATAGACACAGAAGTCATAGCCAATCATATGAGCATAGCCATCATCATCAGAAGCAAGATTACTCAGAAAGAAAGAAGTATGATTACTCATCAAGAGCTAGGGATAGGTGGCAAAAGGACTCAGACAGGAATAACGTTTCAGACTCTTCCATGAAGGATGCATTTTCAGATCGATACATGCCTTCAGAATCTCTTGATATTTGTGAGGATGACATCTCCTCTGTTGCCAAATATACCAAGCCTGAAAGATTGTCATAAGGAACTTTGTTCAGAATGTCTTGGCTAGCTAGAATTGTTAAGTTTTTTCTCCGGTTGGTAAGTTATGCTAGTTATGTTTCTGATTTAAATGTTGAATTTAAAGTTTGGATGTTTACTCTTACTTTTAACGTGGTTTATTTGCATAACCTTGCAGTATTAACTTATCAAGCTTCAGCAATTTTACCAATGTATCCTTCTTTGTATCCTTAACTGTGAAAGTACATCTCTAAGAAAGCTTTCTTTGTTGTGTAGTCTTTCTGTTCTTTATCATTAATCTCAAGGTAAAAGCAACAAAATGCCAATTAAGTCAATAGCAATTAAATCTATTACGTCACTAAATTTTCAGTCACTACATGATTGTTTACTTATATTTTTTATTGTAATCAATTATGTTATGCATGTGCTAGGATAAAATTGTAACGGGGGATATTGGATAATATTCCTTGTTTTTGCTATTAAACTATTTGACTATTAAAAGAGCAATATGATATTTAGTTATTAATGTGAAGCAGCTCTACTGACACCTTAACACTTAACAGTCTTATGTTTTTTGATGTCTCAATAAGCACTGATTGGATGTGAATTATTGTTTTTTCGTCTTTTCATTTTTTCAAATCAATAATAGTTTGCCTCCTGTTTACTGCCAGTCTGTTCTAAACCATAGCTTAGAACAGTCCCGTGGAAAGGTTATCATTTAAAACCATGCATTTATTAGAAGAAAATTTATTAAGTGTTTCAGCATTATGTGATGTCTATATGCCTTTTTACTTGGCTAGCTACTCTTTTGCTCTGATTTCAAACCTGCTAGAACCAACAGAATGTGTCAGTATACTTGGCTAGCTACTCTTTTATTAAAGGATTGGTTTGTTTAGATTTTATGATTTCCTATTTTTTTAAGTTACAGCTACATATATGCAACTCCATCTTACTCTGGATTTCCTTTTTTGTTCCCCGTTGCTGCTTTGAATATGTTGCTTATATTACCTGTTTATGTTCTGAGTACTTTTTATTTCTTATTAAGCCTGACATGATCACTTATTCTGACCTGATGATGTATTGCTTCTCCGATTCCAGAGTGTTTTGCCTCTGATATCCTGCCTTTATAGTTACTCAATATCCTATTTGGCATCTTGCTTCTTCAATTACATTTAATTCTAATATGGTTCCTAGATATACTTCTATTCCTCCTCCATACACTGCCTTGTCAATTCTTTCTTATTGTGTCCACTAAGTTCTGTAATATATGATATATTTTTAATAGAAAAAAGTTTCTTGGCAAGTTGAGGTTGCTTATATCCTTGTTAGTTGGTGCTTTTAACTTGAGGTGTGCCCTGTATATTCTTTCTTTATGTCTTCTGTTCGATCTGATGAAGGAGGTTTGCAAAATTGTTACTACGAGAAGATATGTCACGTTGTGAAAATGTGAACAGGTGCTCCAATGTACTATAAATAGATCTTTTATGCTTGCTTTTGGGTATTGTTCATGAGCAATTTTTTTTTTTTGAACACTTTGAAATTGGGGGCTTCTATATTGTCGCTTCATGGATAAATTGTACTAAATAGTTTGTGTAACCAGATGTAGAGTTAGGTTCATGGTTTTGAATAATATTCTAAAGTGTTTTTTAATGCTTGAGAATAATTGCTGGACGAACATCTTTGCTCCAATATTCTGGTTACTTTTGTGTTTTCCGCATTCCCTATCCTGAGATAATTGTAATAGTTATGCTAATAAAAATTCTGTTTTGTTATTACAGGTTTTCTGAGTCTATTGAGGTCCAGATGCTGCAATAGATGAACTCTGTTCAACCTTTAAAATTAGTTTTACTAATTTATACATTTACATAATCTTGACATTGGTCTAAAGATGTTTGACGTTTTGATGGCCCAAAAATATTTTAAATTTTTTATTAAAAAACTGTGAAAATACCTAACATACCCTTTAGTTTAGCCGTAGTTTTGCCACAAATTATTAATGGTTTAGAGTTTAGCTTTAGCGTTTGCAAAGTGCCTTCATCGGTGACCTTTTTTGTAAATTACATTGATAAATTAAATTAAGGCGGAAAAAACTAACGATTTTCATGTGAAAAAGAATCCGATCTCGTTAAATAATAATGCTAGTTGCCATTTGCGTTAGTCCTTGGGAATTTTTGTCTAATACAATTGAATTTTTTTTATTTGCAAAAAAACCGTTAACTTATTATTGCAATGGAAAAAGTTTGGAAATTAAAATAATTTAGTGATAATTAGTCAAAAAAATTTTAATTTGATTTTATTTATATAAATTTTTTATATTTTTATTTTTTATCTTACTTTCTTATCATTTAACTTATCACATTATATTTCTAACTATTACAATATTTTTGCTACTTAGTATTACCCTATTACAATATTAGTATTATAATAACTCTGCTTAATTACAATAATAACTCAATATTTGTCATTTACAGTTATATCCCTAATTTTTTATTATATCATTTAAGTTTGCCTTAAAGCTAATTTGAAAGGAGCACTTTCATCTAATGCTGATCCAACACCAATATCGTTATGTCCTGAAACATTCCTGCCGTGTGCCGTGAAACATTATTCCTGCCAAATTGCAAAATAATAATAATAATAATAATAATAATAACATTATTCCTGCAAATTGCAAATTGCTTCCTCGAGCTCGGCGTCCATCGTCTTTGTCTGCTCAGCCGCGCTTCCGTCGCCGTTTGTTTGCCGTTCACGTTCGCGTCTTCGTTCAGCTGTTGTCTTCGTTCGCGTTCTTCGCCGTTCACGTTCGCTCGGCGTTCACTCGCCGTTTACCGTTCTGGTTCGCATTCGCGTTCGTCTGGAAGCCCCGTTGCTCTGCTTCAAACTCTGCGACCAACCCGCGCGCTCCACTTAGCCGTCGAACTGCTCTCTTTTGTCGCCGCCGTGAGTTCCCTGAACCCGCCACCAGACAATACACTCACACAACACCAATACTCTGCTTCAAACTCTGTAACTTCTAATTTCTATTAAAACCCGCCCCACTGCCACCCCTAGCTGCCGCGTCCTCTTCTCAGTATGTTTTTGCCTGTTTTTGTTTAATTTTGTTTTGTTGTAGAGGGTAACGTTCTGGTTTTTGTTAAACTTTGTGTTAAATAACATTTCGGTTACATCCAACCAGAAAAGCACAAAATAAAAATAAAATAAAAAAAAGAAAGAAAAAAGAATGCAGTCTCTGACCCTGAGCAAGAGGCTCTCTGCATCCAAGCCTATCTTCAGAATCTCTCCTAACCTCGTCACTCAATCATCAACCACCTCCTCCTCTTCCACCACCTCTCCGCCACCTTCGTCACCGATCTCCACCGCAGATGGCGGCTCCTCCTGCCATTCCTTGGCTCTCCTCAGCTTACTCCGCGCTCCCAGGTCCGCTACCCAAAGCCTCCGAACTGGTGTCTCCGGATCTGACGTAAGCATAACCGTTTCTCGATTCTCTTGTATCGCTGTCATTTTCTTGCACGATTTCTTGTGGCAACACTGATAGTTAGCAATACTGTTAGAATATTTTAGTTTTCGTTGTTTTCTTGTTCTCATGATTTATGTTTTTTCCTTGCTTATGGTGCAGGTTAGAGATGCAAATCTCGCTGGAGGCCAAGGTTGCGATTTTTATTTCTTTTTTGTTATTTGCTGTTTCTGATTTAGTTTTTGAGATATTTATTGTCACTGATGACTTCAATTTGCGTTGCTATGGTGGTGGTTGATGTGGACGTGTGGTGTGTGTGCTTTTAGTGCGCGCTTATGAGGTACTACTTATTAGTTATTACTATTTGATTGATAGAGAAGTTGGTTGGGTTGTAGGTTTTAGTTAAAGATTTTTGGCTAATGTGTCATTTGATTTGTGTAAATTTTACTAGGTTCTGAAACTTTATCGCCCCTGTTACGGAACCGGAATAGCAACTTTCAAGGTTTCATTCTGAGATTTCATATTTTTTGCTCTTAGCAGAAAGCAGATTTCTTATTTGATATGATTACTATTGCATGTTATGCTTCCTTCAGCTGTTTTATCTTGATTGAACTACTTCAACTAATCAATGGATTGATTCATCTTAATGAAGGTCTTTTGGACATTTTGTTTGGGGATAATCTTCTGGGAATTTCTTCACTCAGAGAAATAGCTTGGCTTTTAGAGCCAACTTTGTTTCCACACTCCGGTGTCTACCTTATAATATGATTGGGAAGTGGGACTGCTTGGATAGTGGAACATTTTCATAAATTATCAAGAACTTTTCCCCCCTCTTCTGAGCAAGATGATGAAGGAAGTGGATAGAAAACGAAAAGCTTTTATTTTGTGTATGCCTATTATCTCAAGTTCTCAACAATGTTTGAGAGATATATCTGTAAAGCTGTTTGCTCCATGCAGAGTCCGTTTTGCTCTATCATAGACAACAACAAAGTTTCTCCTTTCTTTTTCTATCACTAGATGTAATGGCCTGGCAATAGTGTGCTAAGTAGTAACTTTCCTTAAAACTACTACCATATATGTTAATGCTGCATCTTAGATTGTAAATTCTTCAGTCTTGTTAAACCTTGTGACAATGTCTCCCAGGTTCAGCCTCACGGTGCAGCTGGTTATGCCACTGCTACTACTACTGGCGATAGCATCCAGAGGTTAGTTGGTGTAAATTCAAAGCATTCAATGATAAAATTGATTTTAGTTTCAGTTTTTCAACCATCACCATCTTCTGTTGTATTAATATCTTATTTCTTGGCCTGATTGCTGAGACTAATGGCTTTTCTGGGACCTTGTTTGTTGGAATTTTCAAAGTTTATATGTAAATATAGTCATAACTGCTATTTTTAATAGAATGAAAAAAATAACATTCTTGGATAGTTGAAGGGGAAAATATGCAAGAGGATAAGACATGTTGAGTTAGCATCTATGAAGCATGAATGCAGCCTATTGATTTTTCTTTTTATCTTTTGGAGCAATTTCAGACCACATCTTGTCATGAAAGCCCAAAATAAAAAACTTTTTATTAAAGGGGCATAGAAATAAAGACTTATTTTATTAAAAGGGCATAGAAATAGAGGATACCAATTTTATTAAAAAAAAAAAGAAAAAAAAAATCTTAGATACCAAAGATGCATACAACATGCTCCATTTTTTGGTGAGGGACTTAGAATGGATACCTTGTCTGTGTTGGATTTATTTCTTTGATTTTGGTGTGTAGTCAAGTATGTGTCCCTGTCGTGTTAGGTGTCCATGTTCGAGTCCCTTCCCCATAGGTTACCATTAGTTTCATTATCAGAACACCGTGCCTGAACATTCTTCATTTTTGTTTGGATAACTTGCTGTTAATTAATCTAGAAGATGACCTTTAGTGTATTCATAAAAGAAATCAATTTAATCATCACAGATCAAAATCCACCCACCTCAATGTTGGCAACAGAAGAATCTTGCTCAACCCTAGAAACTTGCTTTTGCATCTATCTCTTTCCAATCAAGATTTTTAAACCTTGTCGGCCTAATTTTAGGAGTATTAATGATTTTCATCGTCATCCATGTGACTTGATATTGTTTTGATTTTTGAACTGCTACCATAAAACACTTCTCCATATACCCTGCAACTGAATCTGTGAAGCTTCACCTAACATGGTTAATTCCTTTCATGTTTACAAAGGCTCAAAGCTGCAATAATTAATTATTGCACTCATACACTTTGGTGCTTGTGATTTATTGAGTAATGTTAAAATGTTTTGGTGTCTTGACATCAAATCTCTTCTGGATCATGAAACATTTAACTGGAGGTTAGGTTATATGAGGTTACCAAATAAAAATTAAGACAATGTATTCCGTGTCGTCAAGTGTCTTGTCCTTCAATTTTAATCAACTTGGCCAGTGCTGAAGCAGTTGTGTTCATTAGTTTTAATTTGTGTAATATTGGCTTCAATATCATGTTGATCGATGTTTCCAGCACGTGTTATTTTTTATTCTAAGGGCCAAATGATTTGGGGGCTTTAGCCTGGATTTGAGTGGATATCTTCGTGAGATAAAAATCCAATTGTAATCTTGGTGCTTGTCCTAATTGGGTTCAGTCTATTCAAGCCTAAAGGGGGTCAGCATACTGGTCTTAGGTCTTAGGTCTTAGGTCTTGAAAATTTGACAATAGAAGTGTCATTGAAACATTTGTGAAATCCTCTTGAAAATAGAAACCGGCACTTTACAGGTCTTGTTTGATAAATTTCCATTTCTCCCTAACCATTGTTCGGCATGTATATAGGAAGGAGCGAGACAGTGGATTGAGGAATGTAGGTCCGAAGACAAAGAGAGAGCAGCTGCTAAAAGCCACTGCACTTGTCCCACTTCTTTTGATATTCCCAAACGCCTATTCCATGCTCGCAGCGAATCTCTTTGTATTCTGGCACATAAGTGCTGGTATTGAAGAGATTTTGGCTGATTATGTCCACCATGAGATGACCCGAAATTACGTCGTGATTGCTTTCAAATTGTTCCTGATAATTGCAATGAAGGATGTGTTCCTGAAATTTGTATTTGTATAATCAGATAGCTTACTAAAATTGTGCTTGCATTTCTGCATAATAAGAGCTCGATGAGTTGTAAACATGAGAAAACCCTTATTTCCAGTTTTCAGTTGGTTATTAGAGGTGAGGCAACATGATAATTTTCTGATCTATAAAGTTAATGAATGGCTTTTAGTGTGTATTGCTCAAATTTTGGCATTGGTGCTTATGTTATGGTTAAAATTAAAGTAATATTTTTTTAAAGATTTAATGTTATTTTTTAATTTAAAAAATGAAAAAGTATTACTAAAATAAAAAATTATATTTTTAACCAACATTTGTATAGTTATCATAACCAATTAACCAAAGGCACCATAGATACTATTTATATATAGAGGAGGAATTTGTTTACATCAAGTATGAGTTTTGTTGATTTACAATCTCGATTTTAAATTTTATGAAATCTAGCTATACAGGAAAATGTTGGAATTTAACAATCAGGTTGGTAAAATTTATCTCGTATAAAATATTATTAAACTGTGTAAGTTAACAAAGATTACATTTGGTTTATATATGTTTTTATATTGTAGAAAACTTTTGGAGTAAAGATTCAGAGTGGTTCATTAGTATTATGAAAAATTTAATTTTGATGTTATATTGTTATTTAAGGGTTTAAAATTTAGTAAATTTTATTAAACTTTTTTTCAAATAAAAAATTATTTATACTCTATGATATCTAATAACTATTGAATAAAATATATTATATCATCATTAATTATTTACTATCTAACTAGGGTGTCCGAGTGAAATATATTAATTTTATCATTAAGTGTAAAAATTTAATTTTAATATAATATAATATAATATAATAGATCATGAATAAATAAATTAGTTAAATTATATATCATTATTTTCTAGATACTTTTTTTAAATATTTTATTTGTTTGATTTATTAATTTTTTTACTCTACAAAACAGAATACGACTTTACGAGTTTGATCTAGTTCATTATGCAGCTAAATGCATTAGCTATGAAAAAAAAAAAGAAGAAAGACGAAGACACATAATATAATAGCTAATTAGCTACAAATAAGGTTTGAAAAAATATAGAAAATATTAAAATGAAGATATAAACCATTTAATTAGAAAAAAACACCATTCTCTTATTTTGTTTTAATTGACATCAATCTTAGACACCAAAAAAAATTGACATCAATCAATCTTCATCTTCATAATTCATTACTCTCTCTCTCTCTCTCTCTCTCTCCCTCTCTCTCTCAGTGTATATATATATATAAACTTAAAAAATATTTTGATTTAATTATTTACTAAGAAAATACTTCTTCAATTTTTTTATAAAAGAAATTTCTTACAAGAAAATTCTTTTTTCAAAAAGCTAATTCAATTCCACCTTAAACCTAGTTTACTCATACGGAGAGAGGAGGAGCGTTTCGAGGAGAAGAGGAGAGAGAGGTGTTCTGCCTCCGCCTCCGCCACTGTTACTGCCACGATCTGCCGTCCCGGTCCGTTGGAACCGCCACAGGTTCTGCCACCGCCTCTGTTTCTGCTTCTGCCCCTGCCTTTCCGTGACGCCGTCTCTTCCTGTTTCTGCCTTGCCACGCTGGTGCTGCATGGTGTGGGTGTTGTTGTGGGCTACGTTGCTGGTGTTGTTCGGCCAGCCACCCACCGTTTTTGTCCTGCTCCGCCATTGCCGCTGCAGCTCCGCCACCATACTGTCTCAGTTCTGCTCTGTCTGCTGGAGCCATTGGCTTGGACGTGACCGTCTGCCGAAGCTACTGCCGAGGAGCTACTAGCTACCGCCACCGCAACCTCACCTCCATTTTCTGCAAATTAATCACTTTGAGGTAGGGGTCTTAAATGAAATTAAGCGCTATTCTCTTAAAAGCCTATGAAGCGTTTGGTAAAATTTATTGCGTTTGTTGTGATTCTTTGATAATTAAATGAGTATAATGCTTTTGGATGAACTTGACTATGCTTAATTGTGATGACTTGATGATGTTGTTATATGTTGTATTATTTAGCTCTAAGCAACTTTTATCAAAAAACAAACGAATAAAAAAGCTCTACGCAACTAAAATTATGTGTATAGATTGGACAGAGGATATTCTAAGCATACGATTAAGCTTATTTGAGCCTTGCAAGTGACTAACTAAGATTGAGGTGGGTTATGTAGGGTTGGATTTCTGTTTTTATGTGTCTAAAGGGATAATTGGATTAATTAAGAAATTGAGTCAGCAAATTTAACTAGAGAACTTCTAATGATTATTGTGGTTTTAAGGTCATTAAGATTGGTGTTCAAGAATATAATATAGCAATTTAGTATAATGTAAATTAGTAAAAAATTAGGTAATCACTAGAATTACCCTAAGGTTAATTTCAAATATGGTTGAATTACTGACTTGGTGATCAAAGAGTACGTTTTGTAATGTTCTTGCCGTTTTATATAACATGATCTAAGCATAGTGTATGATGGCAAGGGTGTAACACAGCTGGTGTGACGCATGACAAACACTCAACGTCTTCCTTCTGCTGCTTTCGCAACCACCCCACCAATCTCACTGGATGCTGACTGCACTGGTACTCTCTCTCTAGCATTTTCGAATATTCTGATTGCTTTTGGCTGAATTTATTTGTGATAGAGAATGGAAGACGGATTGAGATGAGATTTACCAATTGTATTGCAGTTTGAAATCTTCTTATTCCATCTATTTCTGTAGGGATTCAAGTAACAGGGAATAGCTCTATATAAAATTGGAAGAAATAGAACTATAAATTATGTAACACACTATTGCTTTATGTGATGATCACGTTTATTTGATGGGAGAAACTCAGCTTATTGTGTCACAATATGGTTTTATGATGAATCTGTACTTCATGATTGTAATATAGCCGTAACTTACGGTTTACATCTGGAGAGAAAATAATCACAAATACATCTAAATCTTAACCCTGTCCTACTGGTCAAGGCTACATGCATCAAAGAAATTAAATATAAAACAACACTGCTATGCTACCTTGATATAACTGCAGTGTAGCCCAAAATAATAAGTTGTACTCATATTCAATAGTCCTTATAACCACGTTAGTCTTGCATCATTCTGCCCTTTGAGAGTTTTATTGTTTGCAAATGTCATATCCCTGTGCTCAGTTTCAGTGTTGTTGATCAAACATTAACATGCATTATTCATTTGTTGACTTTGAAAATGTTTACAGATTTAGTACTATTTTTAATGCACTAAATGAAGATCCACCCATATAAATGTTAGTTTTGAAAACATTAACATCTAATGTCAACAACACAACACGTACTTTTTAAAGAGTTCAAACCTTCAAATATAGAAAAAGAATGGAACATTGCAAATACTGCAGATTGCTACATCTTTTCTTTTTATTGTGTTTTGGGGGGAGGGGGGATGTTAACTATTTTGGCAAACACAAATTAGAAACTGTAATGATCTAGATAATTCTAGTAGCGCATGATTTTACCCAGGATCATTTTATATATATTAAAAATGTTAATTCTATTCATTCCCCCCTCTATTCCTTAAGTCAGGAATAGCATCCTTCCCAGAAAAAATCCAATATAAGAAGCTTACCTTCTTGACTTTTATCCCACTTGGTAAAAGAATATTATGCCTTGCATGAGGATTTCATCTAAACTAAAAAAGATCAGGATCAATAGAATTTCCTTGCTGGGGCTTGGGCTTCCTGCCTCTCTTCTGCAGCATTCAAGACCCAAGCTTGGGGTGTAGCTTCTTTTTTCGGCTTATTCAGCAACCTCAGTTTAGTGGCAGTAGCATCTTCCTTTTGATCATTCTGATAATTTAGACTTTGGTCTCAAGCTGGAGCTGCCGCAGCTTATGGCTAGAGCAATGGGAGGGGCCCTGACATAGAAAACCGTGTGGATAACGAGCCCTCTAATGACTTTTCTCCTTACATATTGGTAAACAACTTTATGGCCTGAAGACTTGAAAGGGTTCTTCCTAGCTTGGTCGATTCCCTCCGAGTGCATCACAAGATCCGATGAGTTACTCCCTTGCCTCGAGTGAGTGAACTAAACTACTGGCATGGGAGGATCTATCCCGACGGATTCAAATCATGAATGGACTCAGTGCACCTATCAACTGTAGGGGTTGAGTACATCAAGAGTAGGTCATTTCATTAGGGGATTGTGAATTGCTATGGAGTTCTCTTGCATTGTACAGACTAGCTCAACGTGTTATTTGCTTCTATTGCCTATCATAGGCTAGGCTTATAACCTTACATAAGATCTATTTCTTCTATAACAAATATTCTTTTTGTTTGAGAGATTTTACGCTTCAAATCAGATAGTGAAAAGCACGTTCACCTTAAACCTAATAATCTTACTCAGTTATATATATGAGGCCAATAATGTGATGTCACGAATGGATGAAGCAAGCACTTTTGGATGGTATTGATCAGAGCCAATCAAGCCTTTTCCATCATTGATTATTGTTGTTAAGTTGAAATATAACCATGATTTATTTACGATAGAACATTATGATGTTTGATGTGTGTAGCCAACTTCATCTAATTAAACAAGACGACTTGTTGTTTTCGTCATTGATCTATTGATTATGCTATACATAGTAAAGGAGATGCTTGGGTTAACGCAACAACGGCAAGGATAATTGTTAGAGATATAACCATTAGTGTTACCTTTTCCTATAAGCTTAAGCATTTGAGATGAGTGGTTTCATGACATGGTATCAGAGCTCTATGTCCGAAAGGTAAAGAAAAAAAAGAAGGCCTATGCGAAAAATCAAAGAGGTTCTTGTTTGAGGGGTGTGTTAGAGATATAACCATTAGTGTTACCTTCACCTATCAGCTATAGAAAGTGAGTTAAAGTAGGTTTTAAACTTTCTCATATTCGCTTCAAATATATTTCAAAGGACTTGGCCTCCCTAATGTTATACATAAGGGATTCAAGCGAGACTTTCATTTTTTTGGGTGGGGTTATTAGCATTTCTATTAACTCAATCTAATAACAGTGGAACAACAATTAAGTCATGTCTCAATAGGTAGATTGTATTAACTAAGTCTCATTGGGGATTGTACAGGCCTTTTTTGCACATGTTCAGACCACCTAAGATATTAATCCTGCACTTGATCCACTGTACCTGTGTATTGTCTCAATAATTATCAGTACATGAAAGAAGAGGATCTATTCATTTCCCATGAACACAATGGACCAAAAGATTGAACACAACTAAACCTTTCTTCATGCCTTGCCTGCATGCTGTGGACATGATGTCTGATTATCTATGTCTAAAGTCTTAAATTAATTCCCTGTTTAGCAATTATAGAGCATGTGGTAATCCTGAGAGCTGACACATGCAATTATTTGCAGAAACACAGATTCCTCTGCATAATTATCTAGGTTACTTTGGTTTTAAAAAGCTATTTCTTGATATGATTTAAAAGTAGATTATTCTTTCAACTACTAATATGTACCTTTTGCAGGACAACAGGAGATGGTTCGACAAAGTATATATTCCAATTTTGTGAGTATGGTCTGAGCAATTCTAAAATGGACTTGCCTAATTGTGATAACCAGTTGGAAGTTTCCATAAGGAAGACAGCTCTGAGAGATCTACAGAGTGATAATAAAATGACAAAGCCCACCTTTGTAAGCTCCTCATTGTTGAAGGATAGAGATGCTGGTCCTGATTCTAATAGTGTTTCTGGCTCCAAGAGACTCTTGCCTGATTTCCCAGTGAATCACCTTATTCAACAATCTACTGGAAATAATGCTGCAAATGGACATCTTGTGTATGTCCGCAGAAAATCTGAGGCAGAATTGGGCAAGAGCACTGCTTGCGAAAATCCAAGTATTAATGCTTATTGTCAGCATTTGAGCCAGCTTTGTTGTGAACAGGAGACCGCTCAACTAAAGCCTCTGATAAAGGCACCAAAGGTTTCATGTTTTCCAGCATTTGCACCTTTTCCAATGACTTCTTCAATGAGCTCATCCAGAAAGCCTTCGGTACCTATTTCTCTTGGGAAATCTCCCTTGAGGCTACCACCGGTTGAGTCGAATTATATGACAGCTTCTTCTGGCCCTGCCAGTGGTAATCCAAAGGGATTGAAAAGTGTGCATTGGGAGGAGCGATACCAACAATTGCAGATGTTTTTAAGGAAACTAGACCACTCTGATCAAGAAGAATATATCCAAAGTATGTCCAGAAACCATAAAATAATCCCTTAACTGCTTTGTTATTAAATTATTGAATTTGTGGATGGCTAACAATGTCCTTTGACAGTGCTTCGATCACTTTCCTCTGTGGAACTTAGCAGACATGCTGTAGAGCTGGAGAAGAGGTCAATTCAGCTATCACTAGAGGAAGGTAATGGAATCTTCTTGCTTATTTTTTTTTCTTTATTCATTGGGGGCTTGGTTGATGCTAAACAATGTTATCTACATGTGATGTGGAGTTGGACATTGGCTCAAATGATGCTAATCATCGAAAAAAAGCTAAAAGCATATATGCTGAAACAAAATGCACTGTCATTGCTGTTATACTTATCTGCCCGTGCTGTATTGTATTATGCTATTTTTAGGATTTTGTCAACTTTTTACTTGTAGATGTATTATTCTTTCTCCTCCCTTTAGTTTGAATTATAGTTGATGCTCTTTAAAGTCAACTGCTCCATTTTGCTTTTCTTTTTCTTCTTTACTTTATTTATTTATTTTTTAAATATATGTCATTCCTAGGATCAGTAATTCTAGAATGTGGGTGGTAGTATGTGGTCATGTGGACAAGATTTACATATAGTTTTGCATTTATTCATAGTTGCTGCTGTCAGTTAGCATCCCCAACCTGCTTATGTGCATTCATATCCATAAAAATGTTTCAGCAACTACTGTTTCAGTTTTAGCAAGCATCACATATTTTCAGACATCAGAAAGCTGATGATCTATTTTTTCTCACGATTTTGCATTACCACGGTGACAGCGAAAGAATTAAAGCGTGCTGCTGTTTTAGATGTCTTGGGAAAATCAGTGAAGAAATTCAAAGAACCTGAAGACACTGCTGAGTGATCAGATAAGTTGAAGATATCCTCATGATCATCCTAGCAGTTGAACTCTTATTAACTTAATGAAGCTGTAGAAATTTTATGACTGATGCCTTGTGTGCTTGTATGTTTCATGGGTTTCTCTAGTGGACTACGAATTTGTCTCACCACTTTATTGTGAAAAAATCAGGAATTTTGTACGGTAATGCTTCTTTCTTCAGGGAGAAATGTAAGCCGCTATGGCAAGATAGCTGTAGAATTAAGAAAAAGACGCTCTTATGTATTTTTTGAGTGAATCTATTTTTACTGGGATAAAAATTACCTAAACATATATAACAAAAGGAATTTTAATAAAAAAAGGGCGCTTTTTTTTTCCGGAAGCTACATGACATTCAAATAAGCATTAATCAGTATTGGTTTAGTAGATTTACTAGATTGAATCGTGATCAACATTTTTTCGGTAGTGTTCTCAGCTAATTTTTTTAGCTTATTATGGCACGGAAAGGAGAGAATGATAGATGGTCCGATTTGCACGTTTTAAAATTTTTACTTTATCGCATTAAAATCCCAGTCTAATTTAATAGAAATGGGAGAGTTTGATTTTTGCAGTAAAAAATTGGAAGGGGGGGGGGGGGTCCGATCCCTTTACCTTCTAAATATTCTGTATCTCAAATTAAACGTTTTCACATTTGAGATTAATATTTCAACGGTGCGTAATCTAGAAAAATATCACTACTAATTCAATATAAAAAATAAAAAGTGAGTATTTTCTACTCTTTAGAAATGGTTAAAAGTTAAAATCCCATTGTCTCCTTGAAAGATTTGATATTGACCACTGGATACTATTTTTTTGAAAGTCAAAAAATTAAACTTCAAAGCATAATACCTAGTTTACATGATGATATTCTTTTGTTTTAAGGTTCACTTCTAAAATGTTATCTAAATCTCTTCTAAAATGATATTTGAAAGATTCATTGAATAAAAATAATCTTAAAGACGCGAACAATAAATTAGTCCTTGAAAATGCTTAGTTAGCTAATGAAGGAGATGAGGTAGCAAATTCTAAAAAGTTACATAATTGTGTGACATTGTTATTTATACGTAAAATTCCAAATCCAAAATCCTAAAATAAAAAACTGCAAGTTGGTTGCGCATCAGAGCAGGAGTTTGCGATGGGTTTGCAACAGGTTTAGAAGTTGAGAAGTATATAGTATTGTTCCAATGATTATTTGAAACGCTAATTTGGGCTTGAACGTGAGGTTCAAACTCTTTTTGGGACAACGACTGACTTCAATTGGTGCCGAAGTGTTGCCGTTCGAGTTTCTCGTGAGGAGGTGGGGGTGGTACTAGCAAGAAACTCTAATACTTAAGTTAACAAGAGTTCAAGCAGGTTTTTGGTAGATTCGGTTCTAAATATACCTAAGAATGTCAGTATATTTATAATAGAAAGATAATCATCTTTTAAAAGGAGTTCCACCTTTACTGGTGGATATTCGTTCCTTTTTTCCTAGGAAAGTTATTGAGATTTCCCTTCTAGATAAGTGTGAAATATCTTAGGAGTTAATTATTCATTTAGATAAGTAGAGTTGAACTGTTGTCGTCACGCCTGACCTTCACGAGATCGGGTAGATATAGGAGAGGCATGACCCCTTGAATGGACTATTATTTATTTTGGGTCTGGCTATATTTTTGGGCTAAGGTATGAACAGTCTCCCTACTTGAGTTCGAGCTTTTATGAGGCCGAACTCAAACATTTGTAGATTTTGCATGATCTTTGGAGTATTGACACGTCACTTGGGTATACCGCCTTTCAGGGATAGGTCGGGTACTCAACATGTTTTTTGAAAAATTTAAAATATTGCACCTCTTCGCGCACGTTACCTCTATAGTTACTTTGGTAATCGTGCGTCATAAATGAGAGAGTAGGGAATTACTCCCTCACTTAGTGCCTTATAAATACCCAATTCTTTTTCTCTTTCTTCTTTTTCGCTCTTCCTAAAACGTTTGCAATGTTCATTTTCTCTGAAAAAATTTTTTCGTAACCTTCTTTATTTTATCATTTTGAATTTCTTGCTTAGAAATTTTTCCTTTGCTTGTTGGAGGTTCATGGATCGTCAGTGTCTTGTTGTTGAAGTGCCCTTTTTAGTTTCGCATTTTTTTGAGGTTGGTTCTTTATTTTTTTTCTTCTTTTCTTTATTTCGACGTTCTGGATAGTGTTACTTTTCTGTTAGTTACTAACAATATCTGCTGACATGAAATATTAACTCGTACACATGATCGTTAAGTGTTCACGTGTGCAAATTAGACAAATCAATTTTCAAAGTATTACCATGAATTTAAACATCAAACATAAGAAGAAGAAAAAGATGGTGGAAATAAAAATTCTAACATTCCACCATATAATACATTATAACTCTTGAAGAATATAGCTGGGGTGTATGGTTAACTAATGGTTTATATAAACAAATTGCAAGAAAAAATACTTACATGAACATATACCTATTATAATGAATACATGACTAAAATGATGAAATATTAGAGCACCTAATAAAAACTAAGGCATGTACACAGACTATCGATCAATTTACTAAAAATATAATTGTATTTTAAGCAAAGGTTTAAAAAACTATTCGAAAGCCATAATAAAGTAATTAAAAAATTAATCCAATAAATTAAGTTATTAACGTTCTTGAGTTTTGGCTATCATTGTCAGAATGCAACTGTCAAATAATTGAAAACCTTAATTTTTCCAAACAAAAAAGCCCAACCACTTTATTTTTATTCCTTTTTATGGTAATAATAAATTCCTTTAAAAGAACAAACACAATAAAAGAATTGTTTAGACACTTTTAATTATGTAAAAAGAATATAATTAGATAAAATAAAATTACAAAGTGAAGATCTAAACTTAAACAGATACTCACTATCACCAAAACCAAAACATGAACATTGATCATTCAAAATGCAATTGAAAAATAAAATAGAAATGACTAGAATTAATAATGTAAAAACAACTAGAGGAATTTTGCAATGCATATAGCTCAATTTAGAAAGAATAAGAAATGTATTGTATTGTGCTCATAAGAATAAGTAGTTTTGCTTTTATGCTTTTTCACTAAAAACTAAATTAAAAGTGTCATTACTCTTGTCAGTTGCAGGAAATTTGAAAGAATTTGTAGTGAGTTGTGACTTGTGAAGTCTTGCTCAATGTGATGCCGATCTTGGTTGGGGAAGAAAATCAAATTTGAATTTTTGTCTGTGCTTTCGTTACTTGTTTACGTGATTTTTTAATAATACATGGATATAATAGTACTATTTATATCAACAAAGTGATGGAATAACTTGTTTATAAACAAACTATTCCAATAATTGATAATAAGATTAATGACATTTATTTTTAAAATATACTTTAAGGATTGTACGATGAATAAACTAAATAGAGGAGTGTTAGGGCTAGCAACTTTTGTGATTTGTAATCATTAAGTAGCTATCAATATGTTTTTAATTGTGTGAGATTTCATCTAATAGTGTAAAATTACTCATTTTTTTGTTGATTACATGTTGGCCAAAATTTAATAAAGTTGTTGGCCTATACTTTTTCAACTAAATATATGAGTCGGAATTAAAAAATTGATAAGATATGATCAATGAGTAATGTTCATGCTCTTGATTTGAAGTTTTATCAACCTTCAATAATTAATAAAAGTGCAAAGATCAATTAATCAGTGAAGATATAAGATGCAAAAACATAAAAGTAAATAATAGAAAATAATAAAAGTTTATATTTTTTGTATCATTTTTATTTATACATTAATCAAGTTATTTGTAAAGACAAGACGGTATGTCTAAAACGAGCACAATAATTATGTGTTTATTGGATGCGCCACATTTATATAAACTATTAGATTTGATTAGATGAAAATCAAAGGCTAATATAAAAGAAGAGCATTGATGTATAAAACTAGCACAATAATTATGTGCTTATTGGATGCGCCACATTTATATAGACCATTAGATTTGATTAGATGAAAATCAAAAACTAATATGAAAGAAGAACATTGATGGACTATAATAAATACAGAATATCCTAGTACATAAATAAATGCTTTAAATGACAATATTTTAATACACAATACTCTAAATAGTAACAAAATTCTTTATTCTTAAATAACTAAATATAAAACATATAAATACAAAAATATGAGTATTCTTTATTCAATAAGATTAATTATTATGTAAAATTTTTTTATGAAATTAAAAAATTATATTAAAATAAAATTTCAAACTATAACATAAAAATATAAAATAATTAAAATTTTATTTTATATTACTTGATAAATAATTAAATTATTATATTTAAAATTTATTAACTAACTAATTTTATTAAAAAATTATTATATAATATAATTTATTTAAAATATTATATATAATACATAAAAATATTAATCTTTTTATTTTTTTAATTTTTTATTTTGAAAAACGGAATAAATAATATAATTCTAAAAACATGCCTATCATATTACATATTTATTTATATTAATAAGATCTAAACTAATCAAACTTACGTAATTAAAAACATAAAACATATAAATACAAAAAAATAAAAGTATTTTAAAAATATTATGATATTTTTACACTAATTTTTCATATATATATATATATATATATATATATATATATATTTGGTCGAATTAGAGAATAAAAAATATAACTAAAATAATAAAAAATACTTGGAAATAACAAAAATAAAAAATGATCTTATTATAAATATATAATTTTAAATATTATATATATGAAATTTTAAATGTTCATTTTAATAAATAAAAAATATTTATTTTTTGTATTTATATGTTTTATATTTTTAATTAAGTAAGTTTGATTAGTTTAAGTCTTACTAATATAAGTAAATATATAATGTGATAGACATATATTAAGAATTATATTATTTTTATTCTTTTTTTCTAAAAAAAATTGAAAAAAATAAAAAAAATAATATTTTCATGTATTATATATAATATTTTAAATAAATTATATTTTCAAAATATTTTGATAAAAATTTATTTTATATAATAATATATTTAACAAAATTAGTTAACATTTTGAATATAATAATCTAATTATTTGTCAAGTAATATAAAATAAAATTTTAATTATTTTATATTTTTTTGTTACATATTAAAATTTTATTTTAGTATGATTTTTTAATATCATAAACTTTTTTTCTTAATAATTAATCTCATTGAATAAATAATACTCATATTTTTATATTTATATTTTTTATATTTAATTATTTAAAAATAAAAGATTCTGTTATCATTTAAAGTATTGTGTATTAAAGTATTGTCATTTAAAGTATTTATTTATATACTAGGATATTCTGTATTTATTAGAGTTTATCAATACTCTTCTTTTATATTAGCTTTTGATTTTCATCTAATCAAATCTAATAGTCTAATTTGAATTTTGTTTGTAATGTTATATTAGATAAGACATGAACAAATAAGGTTGGGTAGCAAGTATTTTTAGAATAAATAAATTATAAAAATAATTTATATATCACCATTCCGAGCTAATAGGTCGGTCATCCTTTAGACTTTGACTTGTAAGTCGTAACACAATGTTCATAGCTAATAGAGTAAATTACCATTTCTACTCATAAAAGTTAAAAACGCTGATATATTTATCCATAGAAGATAAAAATTACCATTTGTACCCATAAAAATTAATTTTCGTAAGCAAAATTACCCAAACCCTAAATAATTACATAAAATCTCCAAACTATCATCTTCTCTTCTCTCACACACGCACCCACCCTCACTCACTATCTGCAGCACCTAAACTACCACTGCTGCAGCATTCTCTCTCTCCCTCTCTTTCTTTCACTCACTCATTTTTCCTCTCTCACCTCTTGAACATCAATATAGCCCAGCCACTATTCTCTTCAAAATTATAAAATAGAATAAAGTCAGATCAAATTGAAGAATAGAACATGCATAGATTCAAAATAAAACCCTAATTTCTGAGAACTTTCACCAAAAATTGTCAATTTCTCAGATTCAAGATCAATATGTTCGTTACAAATAATACATAACATTAATTCGATTTTGGTGATGATGGGAGGAGAAGACAAAAACACATCGCTAGGAAGAGAAGAGAGCAGCGACACCGAGAGAAGGAGAAGACGAAGATATGACATTTGAAAAAGGAAGCAACTCAACATTGAAGAAGTTGTGGTTGCAGAAAATAGAGGACTCAAAATTGCTACTTTCTGAAGCCAAAAACCTCCCAAAGAAGAAGAAGAAGAAGAAGAGGAGGGGAGAAGAAGAGGAAGGGAGGAGAAGATGGAGCTCGCGACGGCAAAAGGAGGAACCACCATTAATGCACAGAAGAGAGAGAAGAACGACAGAGAAGAGAGAGACATCAATAGGAAAAGAAGAAGAAGGAGAAAATGCGACGAAAGAGGAGAGAAAGAGAGAATAACGATTGAAGAAGATAGAAGAAAAAGAAGAGAGAGTGTGGAAAGGGGAGGGTGCTGCAGATAGTGAGTGAGGGTGGGTGCGTGTGTGAGAGAAGAGAAGGGGGTAGTTTGGGGATTTTATGTAATTATTTAGGGTTTGGGTAATTTTGCTTGCGAAAATCAATTTTTATGAATACAAATGGTAATTTTTATCTTTTATGGGTAGATATGTCAGTGTTTTCAATTTTTATGCGTAGAAATGATAGTTTGCTCTAGCTAATAACTTGACCTGAGTTGTTGGAGGAAGAGGAGGTGAAATTTGCTCACCAGAAATTTACCGCAATCTTAGTTTTCGAGGTGTGATATTGTTCTTCCTCGTTGCTTCGAACATTCAGTTTTTGATTTAACAATTTGGCCTCAGCAGAAAAAAGAGATGGTGAATTATTTCGTTCTTCTGCCATTGATTATAGCTTGTAAAAGAGGGTAAAACAAGTAGAAGAAATAATGGTGGGGTTAAATAAACTCGGCCCACGATGGGCGCTAAAATGTTTCTGCATCTGTTTAAGATTGAGCTTGCCTTCACCTGAGACGGATGAGGTATACGTCAATTTTAAGAAGAATGACGACGGTTGCAAAAACAGTCCAATACTCAAGTTAATAAAAGTAAAAATTGAGTAAAATACATTTCAAAGTGAATAATGTACCTTCTTTATTTTGACTTGTTTATATAGAGAAATTAAATTTAAATTGTACCATTATGCGATTAATTTACTTGACCTAATCTTCTGATGAATTACTGTAGTGTGGAGATTATTTGTAATAACCTTCATTTTTGATGGAATTTTGTTTTTTTTGTTGTTATATAATCTTTTGCTAACAGAATAAAATACGTTTTTTACTAGAATAATTGATTTATAAAGAAAAATAAAAGACTAAAAAATGATATATAATACAATTTTGTATAAAAGAGCACCTTAATCAATGTAACTCTCAAGCTCTCTTTTCAAAAATACGATAAATTTTTACTATTTTAAGAACCTTTTATTAACTATTAGTATTAGATTTAACTATTTATTATTATTATTAAAAAAACAATACATTTTAATATAAATAAATTATTGACTAATTAAAAATATAAAAATATTTTTTTATTTTTTTTAAAATAATACAATATATTTAACTTTTTTTTATCCAAAATATACGAAGACAAATAGAGATTTTGGCTATAGAAAATGACGGAGCTATTTTTCGTTTTCTATTATTATTATTATTATTTAATATAAATTTGTTCGTAGCTAGCACTGCTCTCCCTCAGCTGCCACCCTCTACTCTCTTCACAGTCATAGCTCCCGCTCCCTCCACTCTCCGCCGGCGAACAGCGTCACAGCGACACAACAACAGTCGCGTCCCGTCCAGCCATCGCGACAAAGCAACAGTCGCAGCGCCCTCGCCTACTTGCCTTCCTCCGTTCGCAGTCGTTGTTGCTTTCCTCCGTTTGCAGCGACGGCATTCCTCCCTAGCCACAGTCGCCTTTCTCCGTTCGCAGCACCGTCGCCTTCTTTGCAGTTCGCAGCGCAGTCGCCTTCCTCCGTTGCAGCGTCGTCGCCTTCCTCAGTCCGTTGCTGCCATCATCCTCCACACCTTCCTCCACGCTCTCTGAATCTCTAGAATGGAACGCCTCAGGTAATTTTATTTGTTTCTAAATGATTTGTTTCTACTTTCTAATTTTATCTTGTTATAATTGATCACATTTCATCTTTTGAGCTTGTGCTGAAATTTTATTTATGGAGTTGCTGAATGCTGCCGAACAGAATTTGTATTCGTAGGGTTGCTGCTAAACTGATTTTTTATTTGGTTCTGAACTGATATTTCTTTTTTCATATTATTTTTTGTTATGATTATGTGTTCTTGGTTCTGATTTTTGGGGTAGGGTTTTGGTAATGTTCTGAGTTTTGGTTATGTTTATTTGTTCTTGGTTCTAATTATTTGGTTTGCCCCTCTCTGCCATGTATTTCTTTCTCTGTTTACACCTCTGAAATCTATGTTTACTTGCAGCTCCGGGGTGGAGGAACTTCAAATTACTTGATTTTTATCATCACCATGTTTTGATTTTATGTTGATTCTGTTGCCATAAAATCAAATGCCCAGTAACAACAGTAAATATCATTGTTACAAACCCAAACCTGTTATTCTTCCCAGAACATGCGTCTTCGCTACCCTCACATGTTACTTGCCACCATGTCCATGACCACCCATCCTTTCTTCCGTCCCACTGGCACCCATCCATTCTCACCTCAACTGCACCATTTTAACCCCTGCAGATCCATTTTTACTATCCTCTGTTCCAGACCACCCCTTTCCAAGAACCATCCATTGCCCTCGCCACTCACATCCAACGGCTATTCTCGTTCTTCTCATGCCACTGTCCCCAGGCCAGGTATGTTATTTTTTTCTATTCTTCCGCCGGTAACCACTTTTTATTTTGTTTTATCTTTTGGAAGAGAGGAAACTAACCTTTTTTTTTTTTCTTAAGTTCATTTGGAGAACCCGGACGAGAATGAGAAAGAGAGGCGATTCAATTCGCTGAAATACAAGTTGGAGGCTGTTGGGTTGGATACTGGAATTTGTGTACCCGGCCAGTACAATCATTTGCTTTGTCCAATGGTATGTTTTTTTTGGGGGTGTTAATTATCACACTTTGTCTCCAGCAGGTACATGCTTTGTCCCTTACATGGGGACCAAAATAACCACATGTACCTACATGCACCAAAGTGTGCACTAACCTTCATCTTTTTAGTGCGTAATTTTGGTGTGCTATCATCCTATATTTCCATTGAAATTCTTCTCATGAATGGCTATTCAAGTTCGTGAGAATTAGAAGACAGCTAGTTTTGCAAAACATAGAATTGGATGCTGTTAAAATCATGTTTTACTGAAAATAAATACGAATCTAATCCATTTAAACCACTCATCAAAAGCTTTTTCCCATATTTTTCCTGCTTCAAACAAGGACAGAAAATGGGGGCATTTCAGGTACAAGTTACCAACTTTAGTGGTTTACACATTGGAAAGTATTTCCCTTGTAGTGGCTGTATATCATACCTTTGAAGACATAATCCTTTTTCATAGCATCTGTTATTGGAGTTGGTCATGTTATGGGGTGTTGAAGTTCTTTGTGATAATTTTGCACAAATACATTGTAAGTAGCATAGTCTTGTTTGTCCCTTTCTTTTTTGGGATGGAATTAATTATAATGCTTTAACTATGGTAGTCGGTATTATTTGTGAAACAAAATATTCAATGGAAGACTGTCTGAGAGTCTTTTGAATTCAGTGCATCTAACTTGGCTGTTCTTATGATTGACGAATTAATTTTGATGTCTTACTTCTGCCTCTAAGGCTCTAATACTCATTTTATTTCTGGCTTATATGATATATGATGATAGTAGCTCATTCTCTTTGCATATATCACATTTTGTTGTTTACTGCTATCAACTGTAAACCTTTTTTTGGTTGTATGTTTACTGTTATCTTTTGTGTTCCAGTGTGAAGGTGGTGAATCAGGAGAAAGAAGCTTATCTCTGTTCATTGCACACGATGGGTATGGATCAGATTTTTACGATCATATTTCTCGTATCTTATCTAGTTGTTGGTTTACCATACTTGTACATTGATATTTTGACAATATTTGAATTTAGCGGGTCTGCTGCATGGGTGTGTTTTCGTGGAAAATGTGGGTGGAGAGGTAGCACACAGGTTGGACATCATTTTCAAATGCGACATATCTTGTTTGACACGGGTGGCTTTGTTAATTGTTTCCTTGTTTGGTCTCTTGTATTGCAGGCCTTTGCTGACAGCCATTCACTCTCTACAGCAACGAGTCAAGTAGCCCAGGTTAAGAAAAAAAGAGAAATTACAGAGGAGGAGTTGCAGCTAGAACCACTTTGTAGCGAGGTCATTATATTTTACCTTACCTAATTCTGTCCTGGATCTTTTTGAACTCTGCCTGTATCATATACTTTTTGTAATAATTGGGAGTCATAATTCATTCTCCTAATATTTAAATGATTAAAATTTTAAATATATGTTATTTTTTGAAAACATAAAAAAAGATAAAAATTTGAAAACTTTTTCTATTTAGAATTTAGGAGGATAATGAAATAGGCCAGATGGCCTATTAGGGCCCTATAGCCTAGCCTAACTTGTTGTAAAATAGGTCCAAGCTCAGGCTGTTTTGAAAGCCTAAAATAGGCCAGTCTCAGACTCATAAATTAGTCTTATTGTCTTGTCAGACCTATTAAACATAAATAAATTATGTAAGTAATTTTTTATAATTTAAAGGGTTATTAAATATTTTATATTTATTATATTTTATTATAAATTATTTTCATATTTTAAATACTTAAAAAGTTTAAATATTCTTGTAAATGTTAAATTTGATATATTACATATAAGTAATTTTTTTATTAAAAAATAGTTTTTTAAAATAATATTTTTTCAATTTTTTATTTTCGTAAAATAGATGTCAGGCTTTTAAAATGCTTCAGGTCAGGCCAGACTCAATAACAGGACAAGTTTAGTACTTTGAAAAAAAGTCTATAATAGATTGCAGGCTAGGCTCAGGCCAATTAATTACCTTACAGGCCTGGCTTATTAAGGGTGAAGCCTGGCTTGACCTGTTTCTTCTACCCTTAACAATTAGGAAGATGAGTTAGTATTCTTAATAATTTTTCATATACTTTATATCTGGTGCAGACATTGCCTGTGGGAAAACACCATGCATGGTTCTCTTTATGAGCATGTTTCTTCTCTTAAAAGCAAAAATTTTAAGGTTTTAATGAATTTTCAATTAGAAGAAATACTTAATGGTTTTTAACTGAAACATAGAATTGCTTGTTCTAGTTAAAGAAAAAAGGGCAGCCTAGTGCAAAGCATCCTACCTTACGTAATTCCATGACTTAAATCCATGACTTTGAGGTCACACAGAAACAACTCAATTGTAGCTCCAAGGCTCCCCCTCTTTTTTCTTACTAAAAAGATCCTTTAAAAGGTGAAAAGAATAAGCACTTTTCTCAAAAGCCAATCAAAATGCATCCTGAGACTTTTAGTATCATATTCCTTCATGCCACTTCCTCAATAATATATAAATGTGATATCCGAGAATAGCTGAACCATTTTTATTGGAATCATGGGGTCCGACTGCTCGGGTCCTTCAATAATTTAATGAAGGATGCTATACCTTTCTCTTGAGGTTGCTTGTTAGCTATAGATTAAGCATTATGGTATTTCTAATTTGCAGTGTATGCCCCCATGGAATACTTTTTACTCATTCTAAATTTTTGGAGAGGAAATCAAATAAATCCGAAAACTTTGCAAGGATGCACTGTAGTTGGTTGGAGTGGAATGCTAGGCTTTCTAGCCAGTTTCTTGTCATTAGAACTATTTCTTGATCAAATTTTTATTTCTTTTCTGTGGTGTTCTTGTAATGTTTTCATGTTCATTTCCTCTGGGAGTAGTTATGGTGACATATTTTCTTTGATAGTTGTTTATGTTATTGTGTGTAGCGTGCTGGTTGAATGTGCTTAATAGAGGCAAATGGAAGTATTGATTTAAAAATGTATTTTTCTTCAGTATTATTTGTGTGTGTGTGTGTTTGTGTATATAGAATAGCACAATTGTGTTTAATTGAATTAACCATTAATATTATTTCGTAAGTTCTTCGGGTGCTATTCTTATGATTGCTAATGTCTTTGTTGGGCTTTTCATTTACTCATAATCTGGACTCAATAAATTTATCATTTTCGTCTTTAAAGCTTAGTCACCATTAATGATTGGTTAGATCTCCCTGATTAAAGGTTTTGTGTTTGTTTTAGACTTTTAGTTACTCGCCTAATGAGATTAACTTTGAAGCATTGATGTCTCAGGGCCCATTGGTTTGTGAAAATATTCCTGTTTTTGTTTTCAATTTTTATTTTCCAAAAATAATTTTTGTAAGCTTTCTGTGTTTTTGGAAAGGTGATTGGTTTGTCAAAATAGAATTCATTTCAAACAAAGGAAACAATGAAAATATGTTTGGCTGATCCATTTTCCAAAACATATTTTCAATATTGAATTAAAAAATATATTTGTTATTAAATGATAACATTATAAGTATATTCTATATTTTAGTTAATGCAGTGCAAATAATTTTATAAACTAGCTAGTTTGACTGTAAGGAATTATTCAAGAAAATAAAAGGTTTAATTACTCTATTGGTCCCTATAGTTTTGCGAAATTTTTAATTAGGTCCTTATACTTTTTTTTCTTTTAATTGGGTCTATGTACCAAATTTTTTTTCAATTAGGTCCCTCTTAGCAGTAATTGGCTTAATTGTATAGGGATCCAACTAAAAAAAAAAAATTTGGTGTAGGGACCCAAATAAAAGAAAAAAAAAGTGTAGGGATCCAATTAAAAAAAAAATGGTATAAGGACTCAATTAAAAGGAAAAAAAGTATAGGGACCTAATTAAAAATTTCGCGAAACTATAGGGACCAACAGAGTAATTAAACCAAAATAAAATAATAATAACAGTTCAAAATGATAAAATTTCATTGGATAATTTTTTCATTAATATAAAGTAACATTGATTTTTTTTTTTTAAGAAATAGAGATAAAAAATACAAAAAGGTGCAAAATCGTAAATATAAAAAAAATAAACATTGATTTATTTTAAAAAAAAGGCATATGAAATACAATAAAGTGCTAAAAATAAAAAATTAAAATTAAGGTGGAAGTGTTTGAATTTTGCACCCATTTGACTCCAAGTAACCTCTTTTACTCCAACTAGCTGTACTGTTCTATTTGCACCCTTTGTCATTTTCAATTTTGTGTATCTTTTCAAATTCATTTTCAATTAAAGTATTTTTAAAAATGTATAGCCAAACATATTTTCAAATTTTTTTCATTTTCACCGGAAATGAAGATGAAAATGGACAAACCATTTGGCCCCCAACGTTTTATCGAACAAATAAAGAAAAAAAAAGATGCTTTTAATTTGTTCTTCAATAAAGAAAAAACAAATAAAGAAACCATTGGCCTGCTAGGTTGGTTAGTTACATGGATTAAGTGACACCACAATGCCCTTATAATGATCTTTATGTGTTTAAACTATTTATATTTGAATTTATTTTAAGAATTTAATATAAGGTTTTCTTGTGTGTCTCTGCTACAGCTCTCCCTAGAGTGCTCACTCATTTATCTAAGCATCTTTATCTCTGATTGATTCATTTAGTTTCCAGTATTTTTGCTAGTAAATTGTTTTTTTTTTTTATAAATAATTTTTTTGTTCAAATTCAAGTAATGTAAAGCAAATTTTGTTTACCCTTTTTCAGGTGCTTGCATATTTTTCAGAGCGCTTGATTTCACAAGAGACTTTGGAGAGAAATGCTGTCAAGCAGAGAAAATATGATGATCAGGTACAATGCGCCACTTCGTTATTTAGTTTGAGTTACATAGAAAATTACATGTTAAGATGTAGGTGATCTAATTGGTAAAATGAAGCAAAGCTAGCTGGTACTATTTTTGACGGGATAGATTGTGCATATACTTTTTCAATGATAAAGGTTTAGGGATATAGTAGTCTGCAGATTAATATATACCTTGAATTAATATTTGCCTTTTATTTTTTTTGAATTTATTTTATTCCTTTCGATTGAAGGGGAGATCAAAGCACAAAAGATTTAAGGTTTTTTTTTTTGTTTTTTAATAGACAATACCCCGTAGTTCATGTGATATGGTTTTGACATTGTTTAGACAGTGATTTTCATGTGAAAGCTTGAGGTCTTGAACGGTGGGGACTAAATTACAAAATTTAATTTTGTTTAGGGACCCAATTACAAACTTTTAAAGTGTAAGGATCAATTTGCAATTTGAGTGAAAGTATAGGGGGCTAACTGTGTAATTTAACATTTTTCCATGGATTATTTGGTCATGTGAGGAGGATTTCTTAACCTTTTTTCCTGCCTTGATGCTAATTTTCTTTTTAAGAAAATCAAAGATGTTTGGAAAAGACACAATGCTGAAAATAAGAACCTTGCTATTTATGTAGTGTATTTTGGGTCATAGTTGATGACTTTTAGATAATGTAGATGAAGAATTAACTGTATTTGAGATTATCAATAAACATTTATTCTAGTATTTTATTGTAGCTGGTGCTAATTTTTTTTTAGGCAATGGCAGACTCTTTACTTTGCATGTCAGTGATGCTTTCTACTAATTTTTTTTTTCTGTAATATACATTTGGTAGATTGTTATTGCATTCACCTATCGTCGAAATGGAGCACTTGTTAGTTGCAAATATCGAGACATCAACAAGAACTTTTGGCAGGTAAATGCAATTGCTGATACTTATCTAATATGCTTCACATTAAGTTAAACTACTGTGACATAATTACATGGAAAACAACAGCCTTTACCAACTAGTCAGGTCTGTTACATTTTCAAAGAAATGTAATTTAATTCAAGGTCTTCTATATCTGTCTTTCACTTGTTTGTTTCCTCCATCTGATTAACTTCTCCCTTAGTTCAATTTTTTGTACTCTTGTTTTATTCTGATTATGTTAGAAGACATTTATCATAGTTTTTGTCAAAATTTTTGGTTTCTGCTCATGTCATGCCCTTTTAAATTTTTGGTTTCTGCTCATGTCATGCCCTTTTTAATTTATGAATATTACATCTTTTTTCTTGATATCCTTTATTTCAGGAAGCGAACACAGAAAAAATCTTATACGGATTGGATGACATAGAGGGACAAAATGATATTATCATTGTAAGTTTTGTGGTTCTTCCTTCTGTAGAAATTGATAGAGAAGCTGAGTATAAGATCTAGAAGAGTCCGGAGGCTACTAGAATCTAGAAACTGTTAGAGCAGTTATAAGAGCTGCCAGCTAGGATCGATTCCCCTAACAGTCCCGAATGACCTTTCTACCCCTTTGATCTAGAGTGCTGAACACTCTTTTTATTTATGTGTAATCACCACTCTAAAGTGAAAATAATCCCATTTTCCACAATTCTCAGTTTCTCCATCTTCTCTCTCCTTCTCTCACTTTCTCTCTATTCTGAAACATTATCAGAAATTATTCAGAGGTTACCGCTTGTTTTTCGCTTTTTATATTTGTTATACTATAGGTTGAAGGTGAAATGGACAAGCTAGCAATGGAAGAAGCTGGCTTCCGCAATTGTGTGAGTGTTCCTGATGGTGCACCTCCATCCGTCTCTTCAAAAGAGCTGCCCCCTCGTGAGAAGGTTTGTCTGGAGCTTAACATATGTTTTATCTATTGTTATTCTTTACTATGCTCACCCTTTTGTAATTTTAAAATCTGATGCTTTTGTCATCATCATCATTTTGTAAAGCTAGGATACAAAGTATCAGTATCTATGGAACTGCAAAGACCAATTGATGCAGGTCTGTAACTATTATTCTTCTTTTCACTCTGATGCACAGAAGTTATTGGCTTTTCTCAACTTTCTCACTATTCTAATGATAGGCATCCCGAATCATACTTGCCACTGACGGGGATCAACCTGGTCAAGCCTTGGCTGAGGAGCTTGCACGTCGCCTTGGAAAAGAAAGGTTCAAATTTACTGCTCATGACTTGGTTTTTCCCCATCCTTTTGAGATAAATCACAATTTTGTTTTTATTTTTTGATAAGTTAGCATTATATTATCATGTGTGAGATTCAATTTCTTACAAAATAGCCCCCAGAAGAAGGAAAGTCACACAAGGCACCCCAGAATATTATAAATGTGTGACAAGATCCCCAACCATGATGCCGTCAACCCCGTTAACGGAAGTGCCACTGTGGCATTGTCACATTTTGGGACTTTTGTCACACCTTTATAAACTTTTTGGAGCGTCGTGTAACTTCTCTTGCTTCTGGGTTATTTTGTCGAAAGTGAATGTTTCAATTGCCAACATGGTGGTTTACCATTTTTGATAAAAGAGGGATTTCATTTGGAAGAAGAGAATAATACAACATAGATGATAAATGTTCTGCTATAAAAGCAAAACAGATAATAAGATTTATCTAATAGAGCACAACTTTGAAACTTCTCAACATGTTTGAGATGGAAAGTCCTCTAAGGTCATGAGCTTTACATGAAATAGATGCTGGAGATCTAATCATATGCCATAAAACTTTGGCATCTACGGCACTTCATAACAGGTCACAATGGCCACATTTTATCCAACTAGCCAACCCCACCTAATGAGACAAGACTTTATGTCATTGTAGTGATGTAGGGCTGATGGAAACAGGTTTGGCTTAGTTTACAAGAGGAGGGTTAAGTAGTTGACTGGATGATTTTAACTGTTTAGTCCCTATTTGCTGCTAGTTGGCTGTCTATTTGTTCTTTTTGAGCTAGTTTAGTAGGTTTAAGAGCAGTAGTTCTAGTCTTACCTGTTGCCTATAAATACCAGTGGTTAGCTAGTTTTTCAATTTAGTCAAATTTCTGTTAAGTTTGTTAGTTCAGGAGAGGAAGAACTTCCTCCACAATTGGTAGTTCCAACCGTGTATTCCAACAAGGGATTATGATTTGCAATCCCTAGTTCATCAATAAAGCCTACTGATTCTGCTAATCCATGATCCTATCCACTGCTAATATATAAAATGTAAGATTAAACATGCTTATTGTTCATGCCAATTGTTCTCAAGATGTTTTTGTCATTCATTTTGTTCTGCATATTTTGCAAATTTATGATGGTTTATATGATAGAATGGTGGTGTCTTTGTCTGCTTTTTATTCTCTTATAAATTTTCTGTTGCCTTGAAGATAAGATTATTTTTCTGTTTCCTTGTGTTATTTACATTCTCCCCTCTTGGTTAATTGTATGCATTTATGAGTAAAACTCCTCCTTGTGTGCTTGTAGATGCTGGCGGGTCAGATGGCCAAAAAGAGGAAAGGGAGATGAAAGTTTCAAAGATGCAAATGAGGTCAGCTACTGATGCACTAGTTCCACTCGGATGTAGAATTGTGTGATCTAATTTTGCTCCATGGTAACTGTAGTAAGCCTTGTAACATTTAAGCAGGTTCTCATGTATTTGGGTGCTGATACACTGAGGGAAGCAGTTGAGAATGCCGAATTGTATCCAATACGTGGATTGTTTAACTTCAGAGATTACTTTGATGAGATTGATGCATATTATCATCGAACCTTAGGATATGAATTTGGCGTCTCAACTGGGTGGAATAATCTGAATGAGTTCTACAATGTAAGAGCAGTTAGTTACATTTCTCTATCTTCTACAATGTTGTCTTGTAGGGGTTTTTATTTTGACTTTTTTTTGGTTGCTTGTTTCTTTCTTTTTGGGATTGAAATTTTAAATTGAAAGAAAAATTAGTTTATATGACAAGGCATAATGAGTTGTCACAAAAGCGAAAAACAAAGATTCAAATTTTTAGTATTTTGTAATAAAAATAAAAGTTATTGATTCTGAATATGTAATAAGATTTCACTGAATTGTTTCAACAGGTAATGTATTGGTAAAATTTTAATTTAAATCTAAATATTCAATAACATATCAGTGGGTTATTTTTCACATATAACATGAATGACAATGAAGTTTCAATTTTTTGGTTGTTTTGAGAAACAACCAAAAATTGATTCTTCAATAATATGTTATATTATTATTGTTGGTGTTGTTGTTGTTATTATTATTATTATTATTATTATTTTTATTAATAATTTCGGCAATCTATTATGACACAACAAAATTTGGATAAGACACCATTGTTAGATGTCAAGAGTTTTCAGTTGGCTGGAGTTTACAATCCCGTTCTTTCCTACAGCGAAATGATATTGCTACTTCTGTTTTTGCTTAATGTATCAGTAGTTTAAAGTCCTATGAAGTACCATAATGGACACTCTATATGACAGGGATACAGACACATATTTCTAAATTGATAGCACATATAAATGGCAAACAAATATGTATATTTTCAAGATTTACACAAGTTCAGATATTCATAAATTTCAATCTATGTATCTCCTTCATACATTCCAGGTTCTTCCTGATATTATTGAACATTCTTGATCTATGTCAAATTTATGAGATTACTTACCATTGCTAAGTTTATCTGAATGGTTTGTAGAGTATCCTTTTTATTGACATTTTACTCTAGATTTAAGCTGTGATTCAGTTGGTTTCTATACTAAAAGGAAAAGAATATTTGGTTAAATAGGATTGTATGTATGGTGGGTGGATGGGGGTATCTTTGAGTGACAGACTGATTTGTGTTGGACACATGGAATGCCATTAAGTTCATGTTGGTGCTTTCTAGTTTAAGTCTGAATCTAGATGGAATGAATCTTAACAATAGCATCGCCTAGGTGTTGTAGTCCTCCAAATTCCCGAAGTAGCAAACAATCTCAGGAATGCATATCCAAAATGTACATATGCCGCATAAAAAGTAGTAGCCGAACTTTCATAAATCAAAGATTTTCATATAAATGCCTTTCAGAAAATTCCTGAAAAACATATCATTGGATTGTATGCAAGAGATATTTATATATCAAGACCTTCAATATTATAAAGTCACTAAATTGTTAATTTTGAAATTTCAAGGACCAAATTAAACGTTTACTCAATCAGTGATGTAATACAAAGAAAAATATCCGGTGATACTCTATGACATGATCCACTCTTCATTCTTTTTTCTTTATTTAAACAGAAGTATTTGTTAAATGGTATATAGTAAAGATAGAAGTTTTTGTATTTCATTCAAAACGGAGATGTTAGTGTTCTGATTAATTGCTTTTTATCAGATTGTACCAGGAGAATTGACTCTAGTAACTGGAGTTCCCAATTCAGGGAAGAGTGAGTGGATTGATGCCCTTCTTTGCAATATTAATGAAATTGCTGGCTGGAAATTTGCACTTTGTTCCATGGAGAACAAGGTGAGCTATTTCATTTGTGATTTTCAAAATTTGGGTTTGCTATGATGGGACTTAACAGGATTGCGCTTAGATTAGAATGTTGATTGACCTCTCCTTCTAACCTTCATTGATCTTTTTTGTTTACTAGATAGAAAGAAATATCATTAATAAGAAGTGAAGGATAAGAGAGTGTTTTGTTTGAGTTTACATTTTCTGTTTTTCATTTTTAGTGTTTTTTGTTTTTAGGATTTTGTGAAGAAAAAGAGAAAACAGTTTAAGCAATAAAATCCTAAATAATGATAGATATGTAAAAAGCGGGTCCGATGACGTCTATTCCTAATCCTAAATGGAACGGAACGACGCAGGGATCTAAAATACTAATTATATATATATAAGACGATAAGACGATTTTTTCGATTCCTTTTTGTATCTAAATGATATATAATTGAATTAGTATTTTCTGTTATCATTTTGTTACACACCCAAATATGGGGTGAGAATAGAAGCTTTTAAGACTATGAGGGGACAGATTCTGCCATTACCTTTTCATCACAGCAGGAAGAGGAGCGTAGAGGGTAAAAGGGGGAAATAATAAAAATGGGGATATTCTTGTAACTAACATATCATCTGGCACTAGTAGTGAGAGAAGTGTGAAAGAGGGTCAGGGGAGTGATCCTAATTGAATTGGTTGTGGGTGTAGGAGGGGTATTAGTAGTAACAGAATGAGTGAGAGATAGGAATTGAGAGAATAGGAAGGTTTAGGAGAGGCTGGCTCTCCAAATATCACCCAAGCATCTCTATACTGTTTAGTTTTCTTTCATAATTCAATAATATCAAGGGAGTGTGATCATCCTGATTCACCCCTTTTCTTTCTGTTTGGTTGTGTGTGTGAATTCTTTTTCTCAGGTACCAGTTGTTACAACCTCCTATCTTCACTTTTTTCTTCACAAAAGTTTGAAAACAAAACACTGAAACTGGAAACAAAAATTGGAAATGCAAACCAATCAGACCCTAACTTCAGTTTTAATTGATCTGTTTTGTCAACAGTTTTTTGTAGGTTGAACCATGATAAGTTATTTGCCAATTTCTCATACTTATTCTTCTTTTGTATGTTTACTTATAACCTATTTGTTATGTAAACGGTAATTAACTTTGTTTGTAATTCCTTCAATGGTCTCTTGTGGACATCTAGCAATTTTTTGGTGTAAAGATCATCATTTTATAGGAGACTTTTGCTGTCAGACTGGAGACCTATGCTTTATTGATAAATCTTTTGTTTTGTTTTGCTTTTGTATAGTGGAACCGTTATTCCTAATTTGTATTATCATTCTCATCTTATTGAAATTCTTTATGTATATATATTGCAAATTCTAGTTTGAAGATTTTTCGGTGGCTATACAAGTGTTACTAAAATTAAAATCATACTTTTTTTTATATTTTGGTAATAATTATTTTTTAAGTTAAAAAGCATTGTTAAATAATACAAAAGTGTTACTTTAATTTTAGCAACGTTTTTTCAGATACCGTAGCCACCATAGCATAGGGATCCTAGAATGTACCTATATATATATATATATATATATATATATATATATATATATATTCTGCATTTCTCTGATTGTTTTTTGGCTCACTTGTAGGTTAGGGAACATGCTCGAAAACTTTTGGAGAAATATGTGAAAAAGCCTTTCTTTGAAGCGCGGTGAGCTTTCTCTATACAATAGTTATAGTTAACACTTCTGGTCATCTTTTGTCAGCTCTCTTTTGTCATGTTTTTCTTTGTTTATATTCCTGAAATTGTCTTTTACATTTTGCATGATTTTGAAGTTTATAAGGTCCCCGTTCGTCATTATTGTAGGTCACCTACAGTTTGGAGGATTTTGCCAATTACATAAGAAAATCTTTGTTTTGGCTATAGGTTATCTGACCTAACCTTTGCTTAAGGGCCAAATTTTATAATCCTCTACATTGATTCGGCCAAAACTGAAAATAAGAATTTGTGTGTCCACATCCCCCTTCAGTATTCTAGGTTAAGATTTCAAGAATTTCGAATATTTTTCCTTTTTGTTTTTTTTTTTTAATTTTTTTGAAAAGTCCCCATTGTACTTTATATTCTCCTGACATCCTTCATTCCTAGTGGTTCAAATATTATGGTATGTGTTGGGATTGGGTGTTAGATAGGAAATGATAAAGCTAAATGAATGTTACTTATATAAATTGGCGCCCCGGGGGGGGGGTACCATTTGAAAACCATCTATTATTCTTATTTAAAGGAAATCCTAATTGATAAGGAAATAATTATGCAATAATAGTAAATATTAAAACTCATTCTTGGAAATCATCACAGATACTCCGTGATATTCCTAGAGATGTTATAAGATATTCTTTTATTTTCTAATAGTGTGCATTATTTTAAAGTTGTTAACCTTGTTGATTAACATATTTGATTACGTGTGCTTTTTCTTTGTGTCCATAGTAAACGGCGACTTCCACAATAGGAAAGGGGTGGGGCTAGAAAATTTCTGGGGCGAACATATACATGGGTAGGATTTTGGAAAATAAACAGAAAATAAAGCAATTTTTACTTCAATAGAGAAGTAGGAAAAAAACAGCTTTAATAATCCACGAAATGAGATGCCATAGAGGATGGCAAGACATACTACTACTGCTCTATTTCGGGCATCTCAATTATTTTCTATTTAGCTTTCAAATGACTGCCTTGAATGTATAGGGCTAACTGCAGCTTACCTCTCTGAACTTTGACTAATGTGCAGTATACCCTCTAACGTTTCAAAAGGTGCAATTTGATCCCCTTAATATTATCAAATTATGAAAAAAGACCTTCTTATAACCTTTCTTAATTGAAGGGTAATCCTGGAATGAAAGTTTTGCATGAGTTTCTAGCACATTTTGAAATGTTAGTGGGTAATCTGCTGGAGTCAAAGTTCGGGGGGGGGGGGGGGGTAATTTGCATTTTACCCTATGTAAAGAAGGGAATATTTGGGGTGTAGAGTCCATGATTTTTTTGCAATGTCAACAGTTCATGAGACAGAAAAGTTCATATGATTTAGTTGGATAATAGGCAGTATATCATATTGTATGAGCTGATACTTAATATTTTGGCGGGAGTTTGGGATTCAATGTTAATAACTTCCATTGTTCTTTTTCCAATTGTTTCCCGCTGATAAAATTTCTATTAGGATGAAGAAAGGAAAGTGTACATAGATATAGGAGGACAAGAGTCTGTTAGGGACTTGGGTATTATTGGGTACCCAAAATCCCACATTGGGAAGTTTGGGATGCTTGATATTGTATCAGTGTCACATGTCTTCATCTTCCTCAAGTAGCAGAGAGGGAGAGTGAATGAAAGAGAGTAGAGTGTGTGTGAAGAGGGAGAGTGAATGAAAGAGAGTAGTGTGTGTGTGAAGAGGCAGAATACCAGATCCAGAAAAGAGCTTTAGGGTTATTAAAATGACAAAGACCCTTAAAAAACTTCCAAAAAAGAAAACCGCCAATCTGCCTTACATGTATTGGACTGCCATGGCACCATCGCCAATGCGGCCGACATTTGCCCAATGCCATTTCCGCATTCTGGACACCAAAGATGGCAGTTAACCCAAAAACCGCCACACCTTAACTCCATGGCACCACCATGGCAGCAATTTATAAACACTGATCAAGTTTGATGGATTACTTCATTTTGTTATTGACTGCTTGTCCCCATTTTTTGTATCTCAGAATGTTCTATGACTGCAATAATTGTGGACATTGTTATGTAGAATTCTTTGATCATCTTAGTTGACTTGCTTATATAATGATAGTTATGGTGAACATACTGAACGGATGTGTTTGGAGGAATACGAACAAGGCAAGCTCTGGCTAAGTGATACTTTCTTTCTCATAAGGTTAGCCAATTACAAAAAACTCTTCTACTAGTGTTTCCATGCCACTCATTGTGAGATAGCTTCTCTTTTTCCCATGAATTTTGGTGCTTCATTGGTGTTTACTTTATTCATACTTAATATTTGAAAAGAGATGCATAGTATGTTTACTATTACGGTTTTTGTTTCACCACTTGAGCTCTGTTTCTCTTGTGAATGGCTTGAAAGTCAGTCTACTTATGAATATATGAACTCAATATATAGAATATGTATCTAGTCAAATCTCTTAGATTTAAGGATTTATGATTATGTGGTTATAGCAATACCATCTACATAGAAAACAAGATAATGCATTGACTTGAGAATGGATGATTATGGTTTACAAAGTGTTTTCCTAACTGTTCACTACACTGCATACAAATTCCATATGATAAATTTTCTGAACAATGCCTGTATGACTGTTTAAGACCGTATAGGGACTATACATCTCAATATGAAAACTAGACCTGACTCCCTCCAAGCAAAATAGCCCAGTGATTTTTCAATGTTGACTTCGTACTGTGTTACTGTGGAGAGGCAACGCTACCAACCAGAATGATAACATAGATGATAAACAAATTAACCAATGTCAACAAACATCTTGAATTCTTTTAAATCCTTCCCACAATAATAACAAGCAGAGTATAGAATAGAGAAAAGGATGAAGGTAGAGAGATCTAGAATAGAACAGAAAAGAGAAATAGAATAGAATAGAAATATGGAATTGTCTCATCCAAGCATATCAGTGTGATATTCCCAGGTCTGAAAGTATGTTCAAGTATGATGTATGAGTAATATGTGTAAAGTATGAACAGTAACAGAAATGATAACTTGGCTTTCGAGAGGCCAAGACTCTCCACTAATTCCACGCACCACTTTCCCGAATACAAAGGCATTTCCCTGTTTCTATTTATATCGCTCATTCCTTCTAACAGATTCCCTAACAAACTCGGTCCCACTCCCTTAATTATTTAAATTTCTTTCTTCTCTGATATGTAAATTCCAGAGTGGGGATTCCCTTTCTGCCCTTCCACCACTCTGCTATTTGGGTTTGTAACAATACCCGCCTCGGAAACACCTGCTGCAACTTGTCAGCCTGTTTCCAACTTCTTTCAAACTCAGGCAAGTTGAGCCATTTAACTAGGACTTCTAGCTCCCCTTTGGCATTGCTTCTGCTGTCCAGGACCTTCTCAGGAGCCACCACCAACTCAGCGTCTTCTGATAACTCATCCGGAATAGGCTGCGGAGACATAGAGGGGCTGATACTCTTCTTGAGAAGAGCGGCATGGGGAACACCTGACGGATCTTGGCTGTCTCCGGCAGCTTGAGCTGATACACCACTTCACCAATCCTCTCCAACACCTCAAAAGGCCCATAAAAACGAGCCTAGAGCTTCTCATTAATTGTGGATGCCAAGGACCCCATCCTATATAGATGAAGCTTCAAATAGACCATATCACCCACTTCGAACACTACATCCCACCTCTTCTTATTGGCTTGCTGTTTCATCAGATTTTGGGCACGGTTTAAATGAAATTGTAGCTCATCTAACATCTGATTTCGTTCTGACAATAGAAGTCTTACATCCTCCACAGCTGATTCGAAACCACCATTAAACTCAGGCGGTGGTTCCCTCCCATACAAGGCTCCAAATGCAGCATCCGAATGGAACCATGGTAGCTAGTGTTGTACCAAAATTCTGCCGAAGATAACCAAGCCGGCCACTGTTTCGGCTTCGACCCCTGTAAGACACCAGAGATAAGTTTCCAAGCATTTGTTGACAGCCTCCATTTGCCCATCCGATTGGGGATGATAGGCAGACGACATCCTTAATGAAGTCCCAGCTTGTTTGAAAACCTCAGCCTAGAAGGTACTCATAAAGATTTTGTCCCTACCTGAGACGATGAATGAGGGAAATCCATGAAGACGCACCAATTCTTTGATGAATAAAGAGGCCACATCCTTTGCACTAAAGGGTTGAGAAAGGGGACAGAAGTGGGCATAAAGGCAATCAACCACCACAAAAATGGTGTCCATTCCCTTAACCTTTGGCATCCCCCCAATGAATTCCATAGAAATGTCTGCCCACACATTAGCAGGAATTGGTAAGGGATGTAGCAGACCTGCTGGTTTTAAAGTGGAGTGTTTGTTATGCTGACACACCTCACACTCCTTAATGAAATCCATGATAGCAGCCTTCATACCTTCCCAATACAGCAGGGAAGAAACTCTCTTGTAAGTGTGAAAGAACCCAAAATGTTCATATCTTAAATCTTTAGGTTTTCAGATAAAATTTTCTCCAAGACATTCATTTGGAAATATAAACTTGGGTCTTTTGTTTGGCATTTCATCTTAGTTGGACTAATAATAATGGCAAACTACAAACGCACAATCTTCTGATCGCTTTGTGTTTTATATGTACTTATAGTTCAGAATTAATGTGTCATTCAAATATTTATTTATTTGTTGTTGTCCTGCTGGGATTATCTTGGATCAAGCTTTGAGAAGTTTGGGGATACCCCCTAACAAGCCACATAGTTTTTTCTTTTCTTTAAATTTTTTCACTTGATTTTGTGCCTTTGGAATTTTCATATAAAATAAGCTAATATTTTATTTTTTATTGCAAATTTTTATTTATTTGTTTATATTTTGCTATTCTATGTTGTCTTTACTATTTAGCTAGAAAAAAAAGCTAGAATTTCCAAGGGCTATCATATTTTGACAACATTTGGATATGGTTGCCTACCTTACATCCATGTGGCATTAAGCAATTCTTTTTTTGGTGTCTTTGGTAGATATGCAAAGTTTGGCATGTCTAATTTATGTGGCTCAATCTTTAGGACTTGTTACTATTTTAAATTCTTGTGAGGAGACCCTATTATCTAACTATGTGCACTTCTCTCTTACAGTAGTATAATTTTTTTTCTCTTAAAAATATTGTAATTTCATGTCAAACTAATGAATTATGGTGGTGGACTACTAGGTGTGAAGATGATTCCCTTCCAAGTATAAAGTGGGTTCTTGACCTTGCAAAAGCAGCTGTATTAAGGCATGGGGTGCGTGGACTTGTGATTGATCCTTATAATGAGCTTGATCATCAACGACCTTCGAACCAGTAATTCTCCAATTCTGAATATGGAAATTTGTTTAGCTATGTCTACGTTATTTTTATATATGACTTCATCTTCTATCAATTAAATATTTGATTTCATCATCGATACACCTTTTCTCTTATTTTTTGCGAGGGGTAAACAAGGAACAAGAAGTTATAGTCTTTTATGTTTTTCTTTTAGTTTTTTATTTTTAATTTTTTTCATCATATATAATTACAGTTTATGAAAAGAGAAGTGTTATTGACTTCCCACCTGTGTATGCGTTGTAAATATACACACTTGAAAGATAGGATGATAACTACCTAATCCTACAGCAGATAAGATATGAGATAAGCCTCATCAGTAGTTATAATATCTTATAACAGATTACGAAAACCTTTTCACTCAAGCTAAAGCTTAGTAATCTATCTTTAAGCATGTTACAAAATAGCTCAAAATAGCAAGAAAAGACACCAGAATTCAGCAACATTTTAAAGCCAAGTAACAAGACGAGATAACTAGCTAGAAAATGGGGCCATACGACTGCTGAAAATTTATTTAGGACCATACAGAACTGCTGGAGTTTGAACCATGGTTATATGGGACTGCCGGATGTTGAACTGGGGCAGCATGGGACTGCCATATAACGAGCCATATGTTTTCTATTTGAGCGAATACATAGCCAAGCAATGAGACTGAAGTTTGCTGGACCAGAAGACTAAGAAACAGAGACTGGGCAGTATTTTCTTTTTATTATCCGAGACTGGGCACCATGAATTGATGTCTGCTGGACTAGAGTTTATGACCAAATCTCACTTTTAATGGGCACTATTACACATGATAGATGCTTATTTCTGACGTGAATAAAACCAATGTCACCCCTTGCTTTGTTACTCTGATCATTCTTTCTCTTGTACCTCAATGTTGTCCATTTGGAGAATATCTAATTGCTGTTGATTTTCTGTTGCAACTTGCAGGACTGAAACTGAATATGTAAGTCAGATGCTTACCTTAATCAAACGTTTTGCCCAATTTCATGGATGCCATGTTTGGTTTGTTGCACATCCCAGGCAGGTTAGTAATAATCAACATACAACTTCAACTTCTTCTTTTTCTTTCTTTTTCTTTTCTTTTCTTTATTTTTTTATTTTTTTATTAAATTGTTACTACCATATCACTCTGTATGATATTCATATCTAATTTCTCATGTAATCTAATAGCTTCATAATTGGACTGGTGGTCCTCCTAATCTGTATGATATAAGTGGAAGTGCACACTTCATAAATAAGTGTGACAATGGAATTGTTATCCATCGTAATCGGGATCCAGAGGCTGGGCCAATTGATCAAGTTCAGGTGATTGTTTATAGCAAAATTGTGGATAGTTTGTTATCATTTAATATTCATATACTAAATAAGATAAATATGTTCTACTGTGCCTTTGGTTCAGGTGTGTGTTCGAAAGGTACGGAATAAGGTCGCTGGGACAGTAGGTGATGCCTTACTGTTGTATAATAGGTACAAAGATTATCCCTCTTGATCCTTTATTACTTTACTGCCATGCATTCTCCAATTGTTCAGTTAAACAAAGTTTCATCAATAGAGTACATGATCAGGGATTATGATGAAGCCATACTTAAGTGCTTAGTCTGATATTGGTTTTACAATAAGTTTATAGTGGCAATGGGGTTACTCTACCTTGTACCCTAAGTTCTTGTAAATTTAATGGCTCTAGTCAGCTTTTTCATCTCAGATAGCTTGTTTCTTGCTTTCTTAGTAACACCTCTGACTTCTTTTAACTTCTTTGGATTAAGCACAGTATTGCTTTTTGAGAAGTTGAAATACAAATTCTCAGAGTACTAAAACCATCCAAATATCCTTTTCTTATTGCAAAGATCCTTTTCTTCCTATAATCTTTCATACCTACCTGCCCTTTCATCCCCACCATAAAAAGATAAATAAAAATAATCTGTTTGGTTCTTGGGCTAATTCTTATAGTTTGTGTTTACTAAATTAATTATTCTTATTATTATGTTGGGCAGGGTAACTGGCGAGTTCACGCCAGTTGATAAAAAGAGGAAGCAGTGAAACAAGTACGTCTTGAAATGATGTTACCACCAATGGGCATACATGGCTATGGTGCGACATCTTATGCTTTGCAGAATTTGAATGTATTAACGTGTAATTTTGACCAGATTAGGTTTTTGTATCTTAGGAATATATCTTAGAAATTTAATGTAGTTGTTATGCTTAATAGTTGTACAGTACAGATATAGATGGTTGTTACCTTTGTAATGACCGTTGGATCCAGATTGAATGAAGGGTTGAAGGGTAGTGCAGTTAGAGAAGATTGCAGTTCTCAATCCAATTAGAATTTTACTCGGACTATTAATCGGTTCTGTTTTCGAATGTTCTAAGACAAGTTCCCAGGAATAATTCCCTGGTTGATATTGTATTCATCTTGAGTAGTAGCCGTCATGCCAAAGGATGTGACTGAAGACAGAGCATGGTCAACGTTCCAAAATCCCAAACCTTTATATCTTGAAAGAAAACTTGTTTTCCAATGTAGTTTAGGAAAAATCATAGCTACAAAGACAGTTGCTGAGGACTGGCTAGAGCACACTGACCGATTATTATTTAACTTAATGCAGATAACATGGGGGGATGTTTTAAGATTTATATAAACACTAACAAGGGTAAAATGATTTCTTTGTTGGTACGTTTAATGGGAAATATTTTTGAAAAACTTACATCCAAAATTCAAGTGCTTAAAGGGTCTTGACTAGGGTTAAAAGTTAATGATCATTATCCTTATCATTAGTCATAAACATATCAATTATTAAGAGTTAATCTTGTTTCGTTAATCTATACTACACAAAGTTAAGTAGGCATAATTGGTCTTAATTTACTGATTGAATTTAGTACAAAGTTAGTAAAAACAAGATTAACTAATTGGTTTTAACTCACTAATTAAATTTAGTACAAAGTTAGTGTTAATGAAAACAAGATCAACTAACAATTTTATAAATTACTATACCATGGGTGGGAACTAATGATTGGTTCTCTCTATAAAGATTTTGGATTTGCTCAAAATGATCAAATTATATTTGGTCTTGTTTCCACATTTTCAGTCATTTTAAATATTATTATAAAATATTAAATTTTTGTTATTTAAATCGAAAGACTCAAGATTACTTAATTCTTCAATCTCAAGTCAAGAAAGAAAAAATTTATTCTATAATCAAAATAAATATTTTATCAAATAGTTCATTATATAATTTTATTATAATAGTGTCTAAGATAAATAAAATCTTGACTAAGAAAATTAAATCAAGTAAAAAAATATGTTTGTTAAGTCATTTACAGTTAATAATAATAATAATAAATTAAAATTTAATAATTAAACCATATTTTAAAAATTTACTTAAGAACTAAAAAAATAGAAAAAAATTATATTTTGTTTTCCTCAAATTTAGTAAAAATATATTCATCCTATCGGGTCTATAAATGAAAATAAATTAATAAAACCCCCCACAAAATTTAATTGACATATATTATTATTTATGATTGATAAGAAAAATTATTATAGCTCAGTTTCAGTATTAATCATAAAATAAAAATTAAATTATATTGAAAATTGTTGTAGTTATTTCAAACTAGTTTCATTAGATACAGAAATTAAAGAAGAGAGGAAGGAAGGAAAAGCAAAGCATCTTTTGTGGAAAGAAAAATGGAGAAGGCGTTGAGAGCTTACGCGGAGGTTCTTCGTCTGGTTCGGCGATTACCAAAGGAGTCGAGAGGTTACTACGCCAAGTACGCACGCGAGAACTTCGTGAATTACCGCGACGTCGATCCCTCTGATTCCACCACTCTCCATGACCTCTTCCGTCGCACTTACAACCACTCCATTTGGCTCCTTCACAAGGTCCTTTCTTTTCCTCTCTCCCTTCAATCTTAATCTTTACTTACTCCATTTCATGGCCTTATCGTTCGTATGCAGTATTCCGTTGATGATTCTGCCGCCGATAAGCTCAAGCGGATTTGTTGCGGGTAATGCCATTATGTACCACTGTTGTGCCCTAATTTTTGTTGCTCACTTTGCGTATTCTTTAAAGGTTGTTGGACGAGAGTTGTGGCAATTTTGTTGTTAAAGGTAGCTTAAATTTGATTCACTTATTATGCTGTGTATCCAAGAACATGAATATTAACTTAAATTTGCATTTTGAATTCACGTTCTTTCTTCGATGGTATTGTTCTTTTTGTCCAAACAAAGCTTAAGATGTGATCTATTTTCCTATTTGTTGCTTGGTCGCCAACAGAACACATCCTTGTGTGATGCTTATCTGAAGTTGGGGACATGATTGTAAAATTGGATTAGTAGGCAAATTAGATATGAATCTGTTAAGTATCTAAGGGGGAAGAACCACTCTCCTTGTATACAACATCAAGCATCCCATACTACTCGATGTGGGACTTTGAGCACCCCATAATACCCAAGTCCCTAACAATATACCGGCCCTGGAGAGCCAACGTCCACAGAGGCTTCACTCTATCGACACTGACCCAACGGTAGCCACTTTGCTACGGTCTATCAATATTCGGTATTCACCTTAATCCAGCCTATAGGTAGCCCTTTCCATAGCGCCGACAACCACGCTCTGATACCATTGTTAAGTATCTAAGGAAAGTGGGAAACCACACCTTAAAAGCTAGCTGTTAAGGGGGAAGAACCACTCTCCTTGTATACAACATCATGCATCCCATACTACTCGATGTGGGACTTTGAGCACCCCATAATACCCAAGTCCCTAACAGAATCCAATTCCGGTGGTATTGTCCCCAAGTATAAGTGTAATAATGTATTACGGATTGAAGAGTTAACTATTCATAGAGCTACATGTGATGACTAAGAGCTAGCAGTAGATGCGCGTAAAGATGCTTAATTATTCCCCATGATGCAGGAGGTGGCAGCATCTCCCTGACCTGGTTTGTGCCGAGAATTTCGCATGCCATGGAATTGGGGAAGCTGTGTCCTTCTTTTGGTGTTATTTTGGAGAAAATGTATATTTGGGTGTGATCTTGAAGGCTTGTTCTGCTGCAGCTTGAGCCATTCATAAGCTGTTTGAATTTTCGGAGCTGTCACTGGATGATTGGATGTGGTGGAAATTAAGGAATTGGAAGGTGAGCTTGTTATGCAAACAGCTCCTCGTACTATAAATACCAAAGAGCCTTCGATAGGTTGTTAATCTCCGCAGACCGAAACCTCGAACCATTGACCGGGTTAGGGTTTTGGCTGGGCATTTCGGTTGTCTGTTTCTTGATTCTCTGATCTGGTCATCTATTTCGCTCCTCCTGTGCTCTCTATGCTGCACCTCGCCAGGGTGCTTGCCTCAGACAGACACCCTTGAGCCTCTACACCGTGTCACCGCCATCTCTTTTCAGAGGGTTGTGCACTCCTGCTTCCTCCGGCTCGCCACACTTGCCTCCTGCAGGTAAGTGAGTTGAAATTCTAATTTCCCAATTATTGTACATTCCGCATTTGCTTATTATTGGGTCGGAATCTGAGTTTATAATTGTATTGATTATTGTGTTTCTTCCCCTTTCTAATTGTTGTTGTACATTATTTTTCTCTTCAATTTGTTGTTGGTTCTGTTGCTGTTGGAGTATCGTGCATTCTGTTCCTAATTTTTTCCGGCTAGGGACATAGGTTGTAGTCTCTATTTCTCTTCTATTTTGTAAATTTTTCTTTGTGACAGTTTGTAGTCTGCGTTTCTCTATATATATATTTTTTTCAAATAAATAAATTTAAGAGTCACTTTTGCAATCCGTCTTATGATTCTACGAATTATTCTACACATTATGAATTTGCATCTTCCTTCTTAGTTCACTACCTTCGTTGTGGAGATTTTATTGTTATCTAGAACTCCACATGATCCTATAATCCCCATTGATGCTTGGATGAGAGTTAATGTTAGTGAGTTACAAAAAAATCTAGGATAATTACGTTTTGAGAGCGGCTCTATTTTCAACAATGACAAAATCTAGGTGTTATTTTCACTGTATCATGAAATGTGTCATTTCACTTTTGAGAGTCCTAGGTGTTATTGTTCACTGGGTATTTTGACAATTTTAAATGATTTCATCCCTGTAAATCATATTACGAATTTTACTTTGGAATTGATTGTAACTTTCTCACTGGTTCATGAAATCCAACAAAAGCATAAGTTCTTGCAAGTTATTTCCATGGTAAAAGTTTCTTGATGCTGCTACTATTGCAACAGTTGGTGCCAACATGATGCTTAGTGAACACTAAAATTGATATCAATTCGATCTTTGGACTTTGTTCTGCTGAGCATGAAGCATAGCACTGACATTTTTGCTAGTGTTTTATTCTGCCATTTTCATACATGGTGGCAAAAATTTCTTGTGCTTTTATTAGGTAGTGCAACTTTTTTAAGCTTATTTTGTTTTTAAAGAAAGTATTATGGCAATCTAACTTTCTTATTATAAAAAGAAGCTAAAGTAGCAAAAAATACCTTATCTCTGCATGTAAATCTGGGAACTTAATTCACATGTAGAGTTCTTGAATATTCAGTGGGACTTTTGTACATTTTTATAATTCATATGTAGAGTTCTTAAAGGTACTAGGGTTGTTTGAATTGTAGGACCTTCTGTATCCTTCGCATGATTTTGACTACTACATAATTTATTTAAACTCTTGGACGATGCATTAAATTTAGCTAAATCTTTTTTAAGTTTATCTATATCCTTAAGATGAGTTTCACGATTCGTATGATGAATTTTGATCTTCACATTTTTGTTTACCAATAGTATTTTCATTTTTCAAAATGTCTAACATCTTTTTTGAAGTTGCAAAACTTTTTTCTTTATTTGACCATCTTTGTGAATTCTTAAAATAATTCATCATAAGATTCTTGTAACTCATAATAATAGTTAGAAAAATTTGCGGTCTGAGGTTGGCTGTAAGATAGAAGTTTGCAACTTTGTCTTCATCATCTAAGGAAGCTAAAGAAGCGTCGGCATTTTTTCATGAAATATATGCTTGTTGCTTCTTTTGTATCTTCACTTTTTCGTCTTTTTGAATTTTCGAACAATTGGGTTTGATGTGTTCCTTCACTCTAGATTAGATTCATAGCATTTTGAATCCCTGTGTTTGCTTATTGGTTGTTTTGTTAAATTGACTTTTCTTAGAGAAGTTGTTGAATTTTCACGATGATAGTGCAAATTCTTGTTCATCATCGTCTTCATCGTCCTTGAATGTTGAAGCTTTGAGTGCTAAGCTCCTCTTATTTTCCTTTCATTGTGATTTCTTAAAGAAGAGTAATCTGATGTGATAAGATTACCTCTTAATTAATCATAAGTGAGGTCTTCAAAATTCTTCTTTTCTTGAATAGCATGTACTTTGGAGTCCCACTGATGTTAGGCTCCTTAGTATCTTGCTAATTATGTCTCTTTCGAAAAGTTTTCATCAAAGCAAATTTATTTTTGTAACAATATTTGAAAATCTTTCAATCATATCTTCAATTTTCTCGTCATCCTTCATTTGAAATTTATATTCACGAACAAGTTGATCAATCTTGCATTGTTTGACGTGGCTTGTTCCTTCCTATGTAATACTTGTCGAACTCGTATCTCTTTGGTCATTTCATGCGTTAAGATTTTCATGTAATCACTTTGAGTGATGGCGTATTGAAGATACATGATTACTTTCTGATTGAACTGAAAGTTTTCTATAATCTTTGTCTGACCAAATATCTCTTGATTTTTCTTTGAGAACAGACCCCAATCTTTATCATCGTCTTTGGGCCTTATTCTCGTTGCTGCTGCGGACGTCTCTACTCAGCTTCTCTCTCTTCAAGCTCGCTCTCTCTGATCTTACTCTGTCTCACGTGAACGTCCCTACTCGCTTGTCCTCCTTGTCATCACCTCCGTTTAACTGCTCGGCGATCACCTCCGTTTAATTGCTCGGCCATCACCTCCTTGCGCACGTCTCTGTTGCTTGGCTGTCTTTTCTTCTCCAGTGAGCACTTTTTCATTGCTTCTTCAGTCCTAAATTTTAGAGTTCCGCTATACATTCAAGTCTTTGGCAACTAAGTCTAACCAAGTTGGCCCAAATCTAACAAAAACCACTTTCACTATATGCAGTGTGTATACACGCACACTTCACTAGCGCAAACATATCCTCCTCTTCTTCGCATTCATTCTTCTTTTTCGTCGCGTTCCTTCTTAGAGAAGGAAGAGAAACGCAGAGATGGAAAAGAACGTAGAGAACACAGAGATGGAGGAGAACGTAGAAAATGCAGAAAACGTTGAGAAAATTCAAAAAAGAAATCTGAACTTGAAAATACAACGAAAGCATTTCTAAAATACACCAATTTATAATCCAAATACACCAAAATGGGGACGAACAGATTCATCAAAATAATACAATTCGTCTTGGTTCAATTGACAGTTTGAACTTGAATTATTCATTGTCTTTGAAAATGAAATACCTGTTCAAAACTGATTTCATTGCTTAATTTTAAAAAATTTGATCCAAATCTGCAAATCATATAAGAGAGTATTGATCTTGAACGAAAAAAATACAGAGAACGAAGAGAACAGAGAAGGAAGAGAAAAACCAAACCAAGTCATCCAAGCACTTTTTTGTAACGCGCCTCCTCCCTCCCTCCAAGTTATGTGAAATAGACGTGTGCCCCCCTCCTCCTCCTATTAACGTAACAGAATTACATAAAGCTTTTTTTTCAACGTAAACATTCTTCAATGTTAACAATCTGATTGCAATTTTTGGATTTGCTCTGCTACTCGTCGTTTTTCTTCTTTTTCTTCTCTATTGCTTGTTGTTCTTCTTCCTATTCTTCTTCGTTTTTCTCTCCGATCTGTGGATTTATCTTCTTCATTTTCAGATTTCAATAGGCTATCAAAACAATGAATGATTCAACTTCAAATCAATTGAATGAGAGCAATTTGGATTATTCTTTTGAATCGAATCAAGCGGACAAGGTTTTTATTATTGAATTGAATTGAATGCAATTGTTAAATTGTAGACGCTGGTGTTCTGATTTGGATTGAACTGAATTGAATTGAATGAAATGCAATCTCTAAATTTTAGATGCAGGTTTTTCGAATTTGATTATATATATACAATGTTCGAATTTGAATTTATATAATGAATAATGTTCCGTTCATTTAGTACTATATAATGTTTTCACTTTAGTAACATGTTCGGTTCATTATGCAGATAGTTGTTTAAATTTGAATTTATATTATAGATAATGTTTTGTTCATTTAGTACTATACAATTGTTTTGCTTTAATAATGTATTTGGTTCATTATGCAAACAGTTGTTCGAATTTGAAGTTCATTTAGTACTATACAATGGTTTTGTTTTAATAATGTGTTCGGTTCATTATGCAGACCAGGTGTGTTGTGGATGAACAATTTGTCTCAAAAGTTGGTATAATTTTCAAAACACTAGAAAAAGTTGAAAAGTTCTACAAAAATTATTCTAAACTTGCTGGTTTTTCTACCAAAATAAGGAACACGACTCATAATGGATATAAGATTAAGAATCAACTAATCATATGCAATGGAGAGGGGCTCTTGATGTTTAGGTGTTTTTGAAATTGAATACTAATATAAAAAAAATTTTCAAATTAGCTTTCTGCAATAGTGCTATATAGTATATACACTTTTTTCGGTTCATCTAGTGTATTAATTTTGGTTCATTTGTGTTTTCGGGACTTTTATGTTTGATAAATACCTTAAATCTATTCACTGTGAACTTAAAATAAAACAGCAACTCAAACAGCTTCAACAGATATATACATTAACATTAGATTTTTATTAACATTTACATAATATTCATATATATACATTAAAAAAGAAGTGATTGTTTTTTTAAACAAGTTAAACAAATTAGTGATAATTACGAGTAAAAAAAAACAACTTATTTACTATCTATATCACCATATGTGAATTTACAAAAAGGGCTTGAGAGGGCAACAGAAGACTTGGGGAGTTTTATGGCTTCAGATGCCTGAATCACTTGGTCTCTTATTTTGTTAATTTTGTTCATTGACCGCTGAGTCTGATATATTCTGCTTCAACTTCTTCTCCATCCTCCATCAAGGATTTTGTCCCAGCATAAACTCTCATCTGGGATATTATTAATCCCTGAAAAAGATATAAAAAATAAAATCAGGCATAAGGAGTGATTGAATAAAACATGATAAATATTCAATCAGTAAGAAAAATATTTTCTGTATGCAAATGAACTCAAGTGAACACTTAACAATCAAGTGAATGTAAATCACCAACTATAATGAACCGAGTTATATATCACAAAAAGTAAATAACAACACATGTCCATTCGTATGACCTAGTTATGGAAAAAAAAATGGAATTAGAATAAGTCGATCTACTAAATGAACCAACTCAATTCACTAAACCTTAAATCGAACTAGGAGAAACGCGAGTTTAGCGCGAAATTAAATGAACATAATAACAATAGTTTTTCTCATACCTTGGGGAATTTTTATTCTTGTTTTTGATTGTTGTTTCTTCTTCTTTTCAAAAGTTTGACGCGATTTTGGAGCAGCGGCAGTTTTCACAGAGAATACAAATGAGGTTTGAGAGATTGAGTGAGATTTAAATTTTTCCAGTAGTAGTTTCGACAATGAAGAATGAACGTTGTTTCATATTCAAGCACAAATGGTAACGTTTAGCGGGAATTTTGCGCATGTATACACGTTTCATTTAATGAGATTGAATTTTTTTTATTTTTACGCTGTTTAGATGGACTTGGATGAAAGATTGTTTGGATGTGTAGTTCAACAATATTTTTATAATTTTGAATTTGTTTGGATTATATTTTTTATTTTTGAATTTAAATTTTAAAAATTAGAAAGAAGTTTAAATTTTGTTTTAAAATATTGGAGAGATAATAATGTGCAGAATAACAAATCTACGCATATGTTTGAGGTTATTTTTTATTTTACATTTTTGTAAAGAAATGGCTGTAAAATAGATGATTTTTTATGAATATAATAATAATAATAATAATAATATTATTATTATTATAAATAGATAATATGCTAGGTGAAATTTTGTAAAAAATTTTGATTTAAATCAGTTTCTACACTCTCTCTCTCTCTCTATATATGAGATAAGTCTCAATGTAGTCCCTGAAGTTGCACTCGAGCCTCATAGTAGTCCCTGAACTTAAAAGTTCTTCAGAATCATCCCCGAACTTGCACTCCGGGACTCAAAGTGGTCCTTCCAGCAATTTCAGCACACGTGGCGCAACCGGAAAGCTTAGCTGGCAGCGTTGGTGACACGTGGGACTCACAACGGCTAGCTGATGTGGCAGAGTAAACTCTTCCGACTCAATTTGGTCCCTCAGGTGAAGTTAAAACCCTAATCCCCTTTTTGAAGGCCACATTGTTCACTCTGCTATCTCCTCGTCGGTGCTGTGCTCTTCTGTTCTCCCTCTCTGAAGCCCGAAGGTTATGGCTAGCACGAGCAATGCAGCTAGGAGCTCGAACAACCCACAATCGTTTGGAAGTATCATGAGGAGAATGAACAGAAACAGAGAAGCTCGTTTGCCAAAAATGAAAAAAAAAATCATGAAAAGCTTGGTTTCTCTGAAAGAGGTAAGCCAAAAATGAAAAAAAAATGTGGTTCCTCTGTTTTTTGATATTATTGTTAATCTAATATTCACAAAAATCTAGGCCGTTTTTTTCGATTGTAATTGGTGGGTATGAACGCCTCTGTTCTATTCTCTGTGCTACGGTTTGATCACTACTGATTTTCGTAGTGGTTTGGCTAAGAAAATCGTAGAGTAGGAGTGTTTCTTGTGTTTTGATGATATGAAAACGTGTTCTTTATGTGTTAGGGTTTACTGCTCTTAGTGGAGGAGTTTCCAAACTGTTAATGTGTTTCAGGACAATGACCCTGATCAATGAATTTGTTAAACAGAGTTTGCATGATCACAGTAGAAGTAAAGATCTTTTGGGAGTTGAAATTTTTTGTAACTCTGATAATGGATTCTGAATTTGAATGATTTACCTAATTGCCTTTCTTTGTATTGGGTTGGTTTAGTTAAACTGAATGTAATATGTAATGTTGTTTAGTTAAACTGAGTGTGTGATCATAAAGGATTCTTGCATACATAAGTTAGAGTAATATAAAGTAAGTTTTGCAATTGCTAATGAAATTAACCTAGCTATTGGAATAATCAAATTGTTTGATGAATTTGGTCTGGACTAGTGGATTAGTTGTGGGAAAGGGTATGTAAATTTGAATGATTTGATCCACCAAGATTGAAGTTAGAGAACTGCTATCCTTAGTTACACCAAAATAATGTTCTTGATTTCACACTTTCTTATGTTCACATGACACAAATCATTAGCAACATGATCAAAATAAAGGTGAAATATCATATAATTTAAAACAGTTAACAACTAACAAAGTTAGGCACTCTATTCAATACTCCGGTCCACAATAACCTTTTCTAATAAAAATTTTGAAAAAGAAAACCACAAAATAATAGAAGACTTAACTTATATTGTTAATTTGAATATAGTGATAATATAGCACAGTGAAATATTAGAGGGAGAAGGAGAAGTAGAAAAGTAAGGGAGTGGTGCTTTTGTTACCAACTATCAAGTAATAAAAAGGAGAGAGTGAGAGTGATGATGAAAATGATAGAAGAAGATTAGGACTGAATCAATGCTATGATATGAAGAAGATAACAGATGCCATTTAATGAGTTTTCATTAACTACTATTTACCATTACTATTTCTAGATGGTTTTTCTTGTTTCATCTCCACCTTCAGTGTTATATATTATTTTATTATTTTTTAATATCTCTAGTTAGTGATTATTTTAGCTCCAAATTTGACAGATTTTCTTTATTTCTGTGTGCCTTTTTTTGTTGGTAGTAAGTTGTAGTTGTATATATATATTTTCCTCAGTTACAAAAGAAAAAAAAGGGTCTTGGTCTTGGATTTTGTGAAAAACTACACGGATAGTGAAATTTGGTGCCTGTTCTTGTGATTTATTTGCGAGTTTGATTTAAGGCACATATTGCTGATTATATATGCTGAATTAATCCTGGACTGATTATATGATGATAATACACTGGGCTGCTGTCTATATATGCAGAATTAATCCTGGACTGATTATATGTTGCATAATGTTCTGTCAATCTATTGTTACTCATTTATCCTGTTCTGCATAATGTTCTGTAACAGTGCTGTGTAGGGATTAGTTTGATGTCACTTACATAAGTCTAGGGACTAGTTTGATGTCACTTGAACAAGTCTATGGACTATTTTGATGTCACTTATAAAACTGTAGGGACAGTTTTGCTGCCCGAAAATAACTATCTGATCCATTCTTTGGTATCTGAAATAGGGCCTTATAAATGCAGTTAAGGAGGTTTTTCCAGATGTCCATCACAGGAACTGCTACAAGGCTTGCAAATTTCATGAAGTTTGTGCCCAACCCTGGATTCAAGGCACCCAGACACAAAAAATGAAGATTAGGATGATTATGTTTAGGAAAAGTAGGCTGTTTTTTGTATTTATTTTGTTGATGTTGTTTACAATGCCTAAAATATTGTCCCAGTGTTTGGGATTTTAGTATTTGAATTTTATCCGGTCAATATGTCAACAACTTTGATAAACTTGGTGTTTTGGCTCTATAATGCCTTTTTTTAATCAAACATTACCAATATGAATTATGAATTATGTCTTTATTGAATTGAGTTTTCTCAGCCTTTTGTTTATATCTTATCCTCTGTTACAGATTTAAGAGTAATTCAAATCCTGTCCATTTCTATTTCATTGAAAAGAAGTCCAGGAACAAAAGTATGCATATAATCAAACACTTTAATTTCCATTTCTTTCAAACAAAAGGATAGGAACAAGTACATGAACAACGAATGCATATAATATGCATGTCATTTGTTTTTTTGCTAGATACAGTTGACCCTGTTATCTATCCAACTTTAATACAAGAACACCAATTACAATCAGTAGCATGAACACAAACATCAAAATTTCTCCCATTTTTAGAACCCTAATTTCAGCTTCTAATTTACCAAATTTTCAAGCCATCTTCATCTTCCATTCTTCATCATCAACTGAATGTCTTGTTCTATCATCACATGGCATGGCATCTTCCAAAACTTTATCAACCCACATAAACAATCCACACCATTTCTTACCCACAGTCTACACATCAAAGAAAATTCAATCAGCAAAATTTATATCCATAAATACAGCAATCAACAACAATAATACTTACATTGTAGTTCGGGCAACCTAGGAACAGTCTCCATAGATTAGAATCCGTCCCTGACCACCGCAGCACCGGTCTCGACCCGTAGGCACACCATTCTGGCAAACGAGCTTCTCTGTTTCTGTTCATTCTCCTCATGATGCTTCCAAACGATCGTGGGTTGTTCGAGCTCCCAGCTGCATTGCTCGTGCTAGCCATAACCTTCGGGTTTCAGAGAGGGAGAACAGAAGAACACAGCACCGACAAGGAGACAACAGAGTGAACAATGTGGCCTTCAAAACAGGGGATTAGGGTTTTAATTTCACATGAGGGACCAAATTGAGTCGGAAGAGTTTACTCTGCTACATCAGCTAGCCGTTGTGAGTCCCACGTGTCACCAACGCTGCCAGCTAAGCTTTCCGGTTGCGCCACGTGTGCTGAAATTGCCGGAAGGACCACTTTGAATCCCGGAGTGCAAGTTCGGAGATGACTTTGAGGAACTTTTAAGTTCAGGGACTACTATGAAGCTCGAGTGCAACTTCAGGGACTATATTGAGACTTATCTCCTATATATATATATATATATATATAACCGATATTTCACAAAACAAAGTTAGGAAAAAACTAATATTATATGGGAACGTATTTAAGCCAAAGATTTTATATATATACTTTTTGTAACAAAATTTTAAACTTTAGATATTATATTATCACCATTTTTTCTAACTTTTTAAAATGAGTTTTAGTACTCCAAAGTTTGAAGGAGTATGGTAAAACTTTTACTATTTAAAAATAATTTATAAAAACTAATTTTTAACAGATAACTTTTTAAAAAGTGTAACATTTATGTTTAGTAAATCAAACTAAAAATAATTTTTAATAAACACAAGTAATAATAATCATATTTAATAAAATAATTTCTGAAATTTAAAAATACTATAAAAGACATAAATTTAAATGTTAAATTTAAAAATAAGTTAATATACGAATTTAAATTTTGAAAAACATAAATTGAAAAACTTCACTTTAATTGCTTTTAAAAAGTATTTTAATTTTTTAAAAGTGGCAATTTTTTTTTAATTACCAAACACAGAATAGAAATTTGTGCTTTTAAAAAACACAAACACTTCGAGTGTGAGGCTGACATACACGTATCATGGGAGAGGTAGTTGATCAATGGGCAAACATTCATGAAGATATGTTGGACGAATTTACAAAGCGGTTCCATTTATATGATGACTATCTTCAACTTCGATTGATTTGCAAGCAGTGGAACTTCAAACTTCCGAAGATCCTCAATGGCAACAAAGCTCCCTGGCTGCTGTTACCTATTGGTGGCGGTGCTGCTACTAATGAAATTCTTGAAAGTAATAGTCTTGAAGAGAAGGGGATTTACCATCTCACACTTCCAGACTTGCAAGACGGCCTTATCCGTGGTTCTTGTTATGGATGGTTAATAATTGTATCCATGTATGAAGGCACCATAAGAATGTTAAATCCATTGACAAAAGTTTGCTTGGATCTTCCTCCAATCTCAGATCTGCCGGATGTAATTCAAAACGGGGATGAATGTAGTTTTTTCTTTGCTGGACACTCCATGATCACCGAGGAAACCATCCTGGCAAATAAATTTCTAGTTTGGAAGGTTATTATAAATTCAGCTCCTGATGACATTAATTTTATGGCAGTGGTTTTATATGGATCTTGTAGGTTGGCTTTTTACAAGTCAAGTAATCGGAGATGGCTGAAATTACCAACAAGGCCTCGTCCATATTTTCAAGATGTCATATTTTTTCAACAGAAGATATATGCAATACAACATGATGGGCAGCTATACGAATTTGATACAATGACAAAAGCAGAGCCCGTGGTAAGAATTTTTAAACCCTCAACTCCATTTGATACTGTTACAAAAGACATTAATCAAAAATATCTGATTGGGACTGCTGATGGAACTTTATTGATGGTGGTAAGACATCTTATTAATTTGATTTGTGAGGAAGAGGAACGTTACTATAAGACTACCAGATTCGATATTTATGAATTGAAGAAAGATTCAAATGCATGGTCAAGGATTAGTAGTTTGGGAAATTATATACTGGTAATTGGATTTAATGCTTCTGTTAAATTGTTTGCTGGCGATCTTTTAAATTCCAAAGGAAATCAAATCTACTTTACAGATAGTTTGGTTCAAGAGCAATCAATGGTAGAGACTTACTATCATAACATTGGCATCTTCAATTTAGAAGATGGGAGTTGCCAAGATGTGTTATCAGATGTTAACTTTTTTTGTCCTCCTGTTTGGATACTCCCTTGACTTTGTTTTTCTTTTTTGTATCTTAGACTTTTAATTTGTGCTTTTACAAAGTATTGTGTTTAGATCATTTTGCATACTCTTCAGTCTTCATCATTGAATCTTTGTGTGATATACAAAGTTAACTTATATTTAATTATTTTAGTCAGATATGTTTGATAAAAAAACAACATCATTGAATCTTTGTGTGATATACAAAGTTAACTTATATTTAATTATTTTAGTCAGATATGTTTGATAAAAAAACAAAAGTTGTATATCCGAATATAACATTGCTTTATAAATAGGGTTTATTTTTTTTGGAAGGGTTCAAATATTTAAATTTAATCATTTTTAAATTAATAATATTTAAAATTTTATAATTTTATGTAATAATTTATTCATATTTTATTATTAAAAATTCACAAAAAAAAAAATTTTAATTAGCCTCCAAGTTCTAAATTTTTTCAGCATGAAGTTAGTTGATCAAGAAAACAAGGACCCGTAGGATTAAGTACAAGCATTTTTATGACAGTCAAACTAAGCTAGTTCAAGTTCGTATACATTACCACTTTCTCCTTCTGGACACTTTTTTTTTTAACACATAATTTTTTGTTGAAAAGTACAAAAATTTATTAATATAGTACAAAATTTTTTACACATAACATAAATCTATTAATATAATATAAAATTTTTACATATAACACAAATTTTTGCTTTGCTTTAAAAATATTTTATTAGTTGAATAAGTCAATATTTTAGACCTATAATCTTTTAAAAATTTATATATTATTATTAGTTGGATATCAATATCTTTAACATGTGATCTTTAAAAAACTTTTATACTGTGCATCAAAATTTTTATATTGTACACCAAAAATTTTATAATGTATATCAAATTGCTGTACTAAGTAGTTTTACTAAGCATATATAAAAGAAGATAAAGAGAATGACGACGATAATAGTAATAACAAAGGAGAATAAAGAATAAAAAGAGAAAAATAAATAAGAAAAAAGAGGAGGAAGAGGGGACATCTGAAGAAGCTTAAAGATCCAACAAGAGAACTTGGTTGGACTCGGTTTAAAAGAATTTGGCTGCCTAATTTTATTGCAAACTATAATACAATTCGAAATGTAAATAATAATCGAAGAAGAAATTTATTTTGATGGCCAATGAATAATAGCTCAAATGGCATAGTTTCCTCATACTCAATTAAGAAATTGCGAGTTCGAGTCTCCTATCTTTGGTTAAAAAAAAAAAAAGAAATTTATCTTGATGAGAGATAAAAGTGAATTGCAAAAGCTGCTTAACTCAAGAATTCGTGATATCCCAACTCCTTTGCATGTATGGCGGCAAAGGTGCTGTCAACGCAAGATTCCCCACTTGGTTTAGATCGTAGTGGGGTGATTGCACATCTTGCAGTGCTCGATATATATTGGGCAAAACTATTTGCTTGCAATGAAGATGTAAACGAGGACACCTTTCGGAAATGCTTCCTTTGTTCAAAGTGAGGCCAAAGGGTAGCATTTCTTCCTTGCAAAGCTCCTCACTTGAGTCCACGTCAGACAGATTATCATGTCCAAACTTCCTGTGAGCTTGCCATCCGTACTTGTAGTCCCCAACTATCGGTGTGCCCAACACCTCGGCACAATGGACTCGAAGCTGCGGAACCAGCAAACACTATAAGCAACAAAAACACTGGATCTCATTTGAGTTGATAAATAGGTTCATTACCAATTTTTTTACCTGGTGCTTTCTACCGGTTAAAGGGTACAGCTCAAGCCAAGTGTAACCTGCATTATTAGAAGTGGCATAAGTCGGATTCTCAGGAGATATTATATTCATGAAATGAGTAAACTACTATTTCTATCTACGAATGTTCAGTCAAACAGAGCACGGAAGGAATGAGGCAAGCTGCTGATAAGAAATGGCGTGAGGTGGTTTTTGCTGTCGGGGATTTTGTGTATTTGAAGCTCCAACCATACAGGATGAAGTCCCTAGCAACCAGGTCCAATCAGAAATTATGTGCTCGATTTTATGGTCCTTTTGAGTTCCTGGAAAAGATTGGTCCCTTACAGGCTCAAGCTCCCTGATTCAGCTTCCCTTCTTTTGAACCTCAACCTCTACCCGACTTACTAAGGAAGGGGAGCTTGTGGTTCAGCCTGAATGGGTCCTGGAAACGCACTGCAATAGGCTTGGAGAGCTAGAAGTTCTAGTGAAATAGCAAAACCTAGCAGACTTTGAGAGCACTTGGGAGTTGGCAGAGAAGTTGCAGAAGAGGGGGGGGGGGTGGATATTGTGACGCACCCAGCAGCCAAGAAATTCAGCGGCAACACGGATAAATTACCCCTCTCAAATATACATATAGGAGGAGAAGAAAAAATAACTAAATAAGTGTTGAGAGCAACTTGACTTTAGCAACTGGTTGGAAGAGAAATATATATATATATATATATATATATATATATATATATATATATAGATAGATAGAGAGAGAGAGAGAGAGAGAGAGAGAGCAACTGGTTTCTTTAGGGAGAGAATTGGCCTCCGGAAAGCCAAATACCCTTTTCTGTGTTTGCTTTATACAGTTACACACTTATTTCAATACATACTTCACTGTTCTGGAGATTTTCACATTGATATATCCTGCGTCCGTGACTTGCTTCATTCTACTTCTTATTCTACTGTATCTTAGCTTAATTCTCCTATCTACTCTACTCTATCTCTGTACTGGATCTGTTGAGTTTTACGATTACATCTAGAAGTCTTACAAGGTGCAGAATGACCAAAAGCTCCACGGCTTTATTCAGAATCTGTTGCAAGTTATACACACACACATTTGTTTTCAGATGAAGCACAGGAAGCTCATGTACAAAGGGAGGTTAGTGAATGCAAACACTTCTAAGTGGATTCCTACAATCCTACAAGAACTCCATGGCACCAAAACGGTTGGTCATTCTGGTCTCTTTAGAACTTTCAAGGAAACTTCTGCCCTCATGTATTGGGAAGGGATGAAAATTCCCATTCTTTACTTTGTTTAGAATTGTGAGATATATGCCAACGGAATAAATATTCCACTCTCTTCCCCGCTGGGTTGTTGCAACCTCTTCCGATTCCCACAAATGTTTGGGTTGACATCTCCATGGATTTTTATTGGGTGCTTACCTAAGGCCTCAAGCATGACACTATTTCTTGTAGTTGTTTATAGAATGACTAAATATGCTGCAAGAGCTTGGTACCACAAATATTAAGACGAGGGAGATGCAGAATAAGAACAGATAGTGTAAGAATAGTAGAGAGGGGAGATTAGAAATGAGAGTGAAGAAAGAAAAGAGAACCTGAAAGGTATCAGCGTGACAGCATTCCAGTCTGAGTGTATTAATGGGAAAACAAATAAAGAAAAGTAGAGAACAAGGTATTTAAAGTAGGGTTTATTACTAACCATGCGATGATGATCCAATCACATGATACTCTGTAATTGCATGCTGTGAAGACAATAATGTTGAATTGTCAACTATGGTTATACGATCAGATTTTCCATTGTCAACCACAACCTGCAATCAAACAAAAGAGTTTACTACATACGATGAGCTTTTTATGTTCGTCAAATCAGTGACATGTTACCTGATAGTTAATACAAGAAGCTAATTTAGATATTATTAATAGAAAGACGGGTCAATGTACGATTTTTTTTTTCTTTTATCTTCAGAAAATGGGAGTTCATATTTTGGTATGCACATGGCATATTGTTAGCAGCACAAAAAGCTAAGACCAAGTAAAATTTTTCATATATGCAGTGTATGCAAATTACTGTATTATTAAGTTCAAGTATTCAACACATCTGAAAATTACATGAGTTGTTGTCAGGATTGATGCAGCACATGTGAAGTGTATTGCAAAATGCAGATCAGATAAGAGTTGGGGGAATTAGCAACCTAACAAGCTTCTGATAAACAAGTGGCAAGACCGTTACAACCTTACCGAGTGAAGCAGTAATCAACCCCCTTGGACGTCTTGGACACCCAATGACCAGCGCAATATACCTTCTTTGTAGGATTCTATTTTCTGCATCAATCTATTTAAGATCAAATGGCACCATTCAGTGGGAGAAAAGGAACAAAATCAAAATTGAAAGACCAATTTAAGAATCAATGTTGCAAAGATTCTAACAAGCACATCAGCACAAGTGAAGCATTCGATAGAAAAGCAGAAATCACCCACATCATCTGATGCTGTTGAAGTTTTCTCCCTGAAGATGGAATGCAAAATGGTAGCACTGGTCTGTGTCCTTCCCATCACCAGAATGCCAGAACAGTCTCGGTCTAGTCTATGTACCTGATATACATATTATTTCTCAAAGTATCAACACCAGAGCTTTAATAAGAGAGAAATGTAAGTTGATTATACCAACAATCCAACATACAATTCATTAAGGAATAAAATTTTCAGAGAGAAGCATTTAATAAACTCGAAAATAAGCTCACCAGGCGAGGGGAGTCCGGGTACTCGAAATTTAAACATGCTGCAGCTAAGACATCTAAACTCCTCTTGATGTTGGTGCCACCCTATTCATACACAGAAACCATCTGATTATAAGAAAGAGAAATGCTAAGGAGCCGTCAAAATTTATTATTTTTTGTCATCACTTAGCCATCAACACAATTCATTTAGTCTAGTTCCTTTAATCTAGTAATCCAACAAATACTTTATCCCATACTTTTAAGGTGCATGCTATGGTGCCTATATACATTTGCCTAAATATATATTTAAATTAAAAAATATAAAAATAAATAATTTTTCAATATTTAAAACTTACCATAAAAGCCAAGTTCGGCAATTTCGACACCAAAGTTATAGGCACCACAGAATTTGCCTACTTTTAAACATTAAAGGCAAAGCGACAGCCAAAAACAATAAATGCTGATGACCCTCTAGCATTCCTCTAAGAAATATCATTATTAAAGCTTTCTTTTTTTTCAAAGTTAGTTAATTACCTGCACTGGCATTCCTGGAGGTTTGTTCAAGACAAGAACAGCAGGATCCTAGTTTTGATAAGTGCGTCGCAGTACGAATTCCGAGAAAGATAAAAACAGGTTTGAGATAGCACTAGAGAAAAAAGAAGGAAAAAAAATTGAAGAGAAGCTAAAAAGTGAAGAACCTTATAAAGGACAAGACTGCGGACAAATTGAATTTGGTGAGGGGTGAGATCAGAGTGACGTTTCACCTCCGTGGGAATGTGTTTAACAGATAGAGGAAGAAAGATGGTATCTCCTGAGTTCAACGTATCCTTAGCTGCCACCTAATGTTGATGATATGGTTAGGACTTAGGAGGGAAGAGGAGGGGAAGGTAAAAAAAAAAATTAAATTAATAAATAAATAAAGTGAAATTGAGAGTAGAAGGAGCCACCCGTTTGATTATGGTAGGAGAGGAGGATCTTCGAACCTGCCTGAGACGGAAAAGCTTGTGGACGAGGGGTTTGGGAAGGTGGGGGCAGCAGCGGAGAACCCATTTGAGGGCAGTAGTGGAGGCGGAGGCGGAGGGGGAGAGAGAAGTAGGAGTGGGAGAGAAGGGAGGAAGTGTATGCCATTTGTTGTTGTTGTTGGTGATGGAGAAGTGACGTGTACTCAACACTCTGACGCGGAGGAGGACCATTATGGACTCCGCTGCCACCGCAAACATTGTAACCGAGACTCAGACTCAGCCAAGGGTTTCAGGGTTCTACTGCACTTAAGAGGCCTTTCTCGGCGTGTGGGTATTGGATGCGTAAATTTTTATTCACCCAAAAAATATAAATTGGGTAGTGCTAGGGAGCCAATGGCTTAAGTGTACAATGTGTACAATGGGCTAAATTTTTTGTCCATGAATAAAATGAACATCACCATACTAGCTAGAATAACCATCCGATACCAAGGATAACCATCTGGATACCAAGGATAATAAACATCTCAATAAAAAGTTAAACTGATTTTGGGGTTCACCAAGGATCGAATTCTTGACCTTTCGAATCTAGAACTCTAATACCATATCTGAAACCACTCCTCCCAAAAGCGTAACCTGACAGGACAATATAACACTAATGGTCATATCTCTAATACTTTTTAAACCTCCATTGTACACATTGTACGCTTAGACCATTGGCTCCCTAGACTTTTTCATATAAATTAGAGTAAACGCCTAATTCGTTCATTTTTTATGAATGAGTAAAGGATAAAGTGATTTTTGTTAAAAAAAAAATACTTCGACTCTCAACTTTTGAGAATGGACTTTTTTAATTTTTTTAATATTTGAGAAAATAAAGTTTGATTTTTTATTATTAATTTTATAAGTAGAATTAAAATTAAATATGAAAAAGAGAATAATAAAGGGTAAAAGTTTAAGAGATTACAATTGACATCATCTAATTTTTTTTACTGGAAATGATACACTCCCTCAATCTTTTTATTTTAGGACAATACGATTTTTCTGTTAAAAAATTTGTTAAATAATAACAAAAATTACTTTTGTGAAAATTTTATTTATATTTTGTAAAGAATTTTAAACTTTTATAAAATTCTTTTTAACAATTTAATCAATTATTACCACTATCTTATTATCATTCCTACGTCTATTATTCATCATTATTTTCTCTACTATTATCATCACTAATATTAATATTATCAACATTAAAGTTCTTTTCTTTCATTTTTTATTATCAACATTAAAGTTCTCTTTTTTATTTTTTATTCGATGTTTTTTTTTTTGCATCATTTTCATCAATGATTTTTCTTCACTTAACCATCATCGATAAAGGAGTTTTTCAAAAACAAATTTATTGATAGTTTGTGGAGGTTTAAAAACCCCCACAAAATACAAATAAAACTCTCCACAAAATTAATTTTTGTTATTATTTAACGAATTTTTAACAAAGGGATCATATTGTCCCAAAATAAAAAAGTTGATTATTGAAGTGTTCCTTTTTTACAAAGAACGCTTTGTCCTTCATGAAAATAGACAAAAACCGGATTAGGTGTTTATTCTAAAACAAATATGATAGATCTTGATAAATATAGAATATACTGGTAACCAAGCTGAATTGATTTAGTGTTAATTTATTATTCTATTTAAGTAAGTGTATATATGTAATAATTTATTGACTAATGACAATTTTTTAGATAGAATTTAGTACCACAACAAATTAATTCTCTATTTACTGAATTGGGAGATACATAAAAAACTAAAAAAAATAGAATACAGAGATACATAAATAAATATGTATATTTTTATTCATTAAAATTAATTAATAAGCTTAAGTAAAATTATTATTATTATATTAAAAATAAATTTATATTTTTTAGATAAACATTAGAGTGAATAATAAAAAAAATTAAAGAGAAATTACTCTAAGAAAAATAGTCCGTTAGAATCAGAATAAAAATTCCAAGCATTTGAAGCAAGGTGGATACTTTTTTGTAGTCGGAATAAGCCCATCTCCACAGATGTACTTGCTTCTCATAACTTACAACCCTTGTTTTGGATCAATTTCGTCACTTTGTTATCGGCATCCAAGATAAAATTTCTTAGCATGATTCACAAAAAGCTTAAGAACTCAGACCGGACAAAAACTCTAACCATATTCCAGTTGCTTTGATAAAAATAAAAGAAAACTCAAATTCACAATTTTTAGATAAGTACAGAAAAATTATATCATTTAAATTATAACTTATTCGCAGACCGAAATTATTTTATTTAAAAAAAAATCCACATTTGTATTTTTTTTAATATGATAATCTGATTTACATATTAGATGGAGCTTTTTTATATAATAATGAGTGAGTGACAAGCCTAAACAACCATTAAGCATTTAAAATTCATTAAAAATAAAAATAATTACTGAACATTTAAAACTCACGTATGAAAATTAAATTGCTAATTAGATGACATTTTTTTTAATTTACTAAAAATTAAAGTGTTACTAGGTATTAAAATTATAGCTAGTGACCCACTAGTGATTATAGTGATTTAAAAACTCTTCAAACATTAAAACTAACATGAAAAGATAACCAAAGATATTCTAAAATATATAATAAACAACTTATATGAATTTGCCAATAATAATATTAAATTTTAATGTTTTTTTTTTCAAGAAGAGGTATAAATTCGAGAGGTACATAATGCATCACTACGAATCATTAGCCTTAATTTAAGCACATGAAAAATATTTTTGAGAACTTGTTTTTTTGTAGAAAAATCTGTCAATGAAAACAAGGACAAAGTCACGTCATTTCTACTCTGGAGAATTCCTCTCGCAACCAAAAGAGTTTAGTTATATAAATTTTCTATATCTAAAACTAAGTTTCATTAATTATTTAATATTAATTTTATGGTAGGACTACATTAAAGTTAAATAATTTTTTTTAAATATAATACTTTAAATCTTAAAGACCAAAATAAAATTAATAAGATTAAGTTCAAACATAAAGAATCAATTTAATATTTTATCTAAAATATTATAAAAATATATAAAATTTAATTTTTAATATAATTATTATGTATTTATTAAAATAAAAAATTTAAATTTTTTATTAATAAAAAATTTAATTTATATTTAAGATATATATTAGTTAAATCTCAAAAAAAAATAAGACATGAATGTTACCAAATTTATTTTAAGGGATCTATAATTTTATATTTTATATTTTATTTATGAAAAAAATCCTAATTTTGGATCAAACCCTTCTCGCCTTTAATTCAAAGAGGGTGGAAGTTGCATCAATAGATGTCAATAGAGAAAGAGAAAGACAAAGAGAGGTGGCATCAGCATGGTACACAATGAGTTGGTTGGCTGTTAATCTCAATAAATTCAGCCACCTAAAGTTAGGGAACCGGTTTCCAAGTGAAGAAAGTCACTCTTGTATTTATTTATGAATTTTGTTAGAGAGTTAATAGAGTATTTGTATAATGTGTACAATAGATTATTTATTTGATTCAATATAAGTTAAAAAATAAATATTTAGAATAAAATATTACTAATTTTTTAAATACAATAAACTTATACTATTCAAAATAACCATCCAAATATCATGATAATAAAGCTCTGATACCTTTCTGAATCGAACATCTCTATATTTTATTATAGTATAAATATTCTATTGGCTCCTTATATTTTTTCATTATTTATAATAACGAGAACCTACCACCCTCTCTCCCTTGATAGCCCCAAATTTTACCCACCCAAGGCAGCTTTAAAAGAATCTCTAGTTGTTGTTGTAGTAGATCAAAGGAATCAAATGGGCGGTGGGTGCAGAGTAGCGGTAGCCCTTGCGGCTTTAGTCCTGGCGATGGCAGCAAGCTGCGGAGAGTGCGTTTCGCCGGCGGCAGCTCCGTCGCCGGCGGAGAACGTGTGCTTCACGGCATTGCTAAACATGTCAGACTGCCTGACATATGTGGAAGATGGGAGCAATGAAACGAAGCCAGACAAAGGGTGCTGTCCTGAGCTGGCAGGGCTGATTGATAGCAACCCGATCTGCCTGTGTGAGCTGCTTGGGAATCCAGACGCCGTTGGAATCAAGATTGATCTCAACAGAGCTCTTAAGCTTCCTTCTGTTTGCCGTCTCACCACTCCCCCTGTTAGCACCTGCTCAGGTATATCCATTTCATTCCTCACATCTTCAACTTAGTTTTATCATTAAATCCATGAGCAAAGTTTATTATTAGTTGAAGAAACTTGATTGTGAGTCTGTTCTATTTTACTAACTTGCACAAAAAAATTAGAGCAAATAAACCGTTGAAGAACGGAAATATTTGGTAACAAAATAAAATCAGCAAAAAAATAGCCATAATTTATCTTAGTTAGTATTTATTAATTGTTGTGATAATTAATGAATATTAAATAAAATAAATTGTGGTTGTTTTTTTTGTCTTTCTAATATTATCCATTAAAAAATTAGTTTCTCAACAAATACCAATAAAATTTTCGAAAATAATAAACATAAACACCAACAAGTTAGTTTAAATAAAAGATTTTACTGATAAATTTTTTTAAGATATAATCTATTTGAAGTGTAAATTTTCGTATGTTTATTAAATAAATGGTTAAATTAGTTCTTAAAAAATTATTAATTTTTTAAATTATTAATTCTTTAAATTTTCGTATTTTATTTAAGTAAATGTTTACTGTTAATTTTTTTAAATCAAATTCATCCTTTAAAAAAATTAAATTAGTTATTTTAGTTTTTTTTATTATTTTATTTATTAGCAGTGTTAAAATTTACTGTTGTAAAACATTAAATATACTCCAACATATATTTAGAAGTCTTAATTAATTATTAACATAATAAATTTATGAAATTATATCAAATCAAAATTTAATTGTGAAGAGAACTTGAGGCATTTGAATTTCTTAATTTGAAATTATTTTATCTAATTTCATAAATTAATCATGTTAACAGCCAATTAAGACTTTTATATGTGTATTGGAGTGTCACTTAAAATGTCGTATTAATAAATTCTAACACTGTAAAATAAAATAACAAAAAAATTAACATAAAATTTAAAAAAAAATAACAAAAAAATAAAATAAAATAAAATAATTAAGATAAAAATTGACATAACTAATTTAAAATTTTTAAAAAAAATTGACACTGTTAATTTTAAAAAAAAAATTGACACTGTCAACAAATAAAATAACAAATTTTTTAAAAAAAATTGACACTGTCAACAAATAAAATAACAAAAAAATTAACATAACTAATTAAAAATTTTTAAAAAAACGAATTTGATTAAAAAATTTTTTTAAGGATATTTCGAAGACTAATTTCACCTTAGATTTACATTATGTTTATTTATCCTGTACTCAAAAGGATATTTTTTATTCTTTATTTCATTTTCAATTGAAAACAGCTGTTTTTGTCCCTGGTCTTAACAAGTGTTTCTTTTGTTACAGCTGTGGGAGTCCCTGTGTCCTTGCCTCCAAGTAAATCTGCATCACCAAGTAAGTTTTCAGTCATTTGATTATTCTTTACTTTTACAGTTGTAATTATTTTACTTACCGGTTTTGTTAGGAAATGTTTTTGTGGCATTTGTTAAAATTATCTATAATAGAAATTTAAATTTTTTTGGTAAATACATTATAAATTATTGATAAACTAAATTTTCTTTCAACAAAATATTTTACTGGTAACCTTAACAATACAAAGTACTTTACCATTTACTGTATTTTTTAAAATAAAATTTGTTATTATTGAAACAATTGTATATTATTTAATAGGTTTAATTAAGATGGAGATCCCCGTAATATCTTTTAAATTTGTATATAGATTTTTAGGCATATTCTTGTAGGGAATTAATTGGTAAAACTTATAAAATATATATATATATATATATATATATATATATATATATATATATATATATATATATATATATATATATATTTTAATTCATACATATTTAAGAACTATGAGGATAGTTAGGAGAATGAAATATGACTTCTAATCATTACTAATCTATATTTAAGTTTGTATAAAATAATTATTAAACATTTGTTTCCAACAAAATAATTATCTTCTATTATACTTTTTATAATCACAAAGAACAAACAATTAAGCTTTCTTTAATTAGAAATAAAAAGAAACTTCGATATATGATAATACAGTCTAACTTGCAATTGAGTCCTTATTTTTACATTTTTTTTAAAATTTAGTTCCTATAATTATATACTTAAGAATATTCTGATTCTTTTCAATTTTTGTGATGCTAACAATCTAATTAATTTTTTTTTATAAAATATGAAAATTTAATTACAAGTTTTAAAATATAAGAATCTATTTATAAATTTAGTAAAATTATCTGAATCTCAAAAATAATTAATCCATATTAAAATATTAACTAATATTTTTCTAATTTTAAAATCCTTATGATATGATATGTTAATAACTTAATATGAATGAACTACATTTACTAAAAGTATTTAACTTTTCCATTTCATGGAGTATGTTGTTCTTTGTTAAAAATATAAGGGAGAGAAATGTAGTAAAGTAAAATTATTTGTCAAGGGAGGAGAATATAATATACTCAAATTTTTTTTTCTTAAAAAAAAACTTATAAACTTTCCTTTTTAATGCCAAAATAAAGTACTGTATTGAAACCGCATATGTTCTAACTAATTTGTTTGTGTAAATAAATAATGAAGGTTTGGCACCAAAAGGATCAACCGCTAATTCTTCAAGTGGAGTTGCTCCTAGTCCCGGTATATACCACTTGAATTTTATACACAGTTCGATATTCAATTCCTTATTAATCAACTTTGCATTAATTTAGTAAAATAATAAAATTCACTTGGAATAGAAGTTATTGATCTCTGAGAAAATATGTTGAGGTTAAAGCCATCCTTACGAAAGTAATGGGTCTATTAGATTGGTTTTAAATTTTTTAAAAATTTAGTCGTCGAGAGTATATTTTTTTATGTAAATAAAAATTTTTTGGATAAAATTGAAACAAAATAAAACTTAGGAGTATTTTTGAAACTTTTGTCAAATTTTAGAGACAAAAAATATACTTTATCTTATATAATATAGAGAAATTCTTGGGAACTAACAATTTTTAGTAATTTTAGTCATTATTGGCCAATACAAATATTAAATTATTTTTAACAAATAAATTTTATTAATTTATGTGTGTAAATTTTAGAAAACGTGGATATAAATAGTATTGATTTATGTGTGCAAAATTTGGTAAATACAAGTACAAATTATATGTTTTTTGTGTACAAAACATCTGTAAATATAAGTGTAAATTATTGCTGGCTAGATGCGGGCTAAAAATGATAATATTTGCTGGTCATGTAACATTGTTCTATAATACAAAAATACTATTCGTACACTAAAATTAGTCACCATTATATTTGTGTATAAATACATGTGTGATTTAATTTATTTTCAACGGATATTTATATTTCAGCATGTATTTTATAGTAGTAGCTGATTTTGGTGGCTGATTTTGGTGTACACATATCATAATCCATCTATAATATAAATGCATAACAATTATTTTGGAGTTTTAACTTATTGTAAACAACATCATTCAGGTAATGCAAGTCCATCTTCAAATGAAGCTGCTGCAAGCAGCCCTTCAGGAATAAAGATAATGCTAATGGAGCTCCAACCATTCAAGCCTCTGTCCTCACTTTCATTTTTGGCTTCATTGTCTCTGTATCCATGTTCTTTTAGTTCTCCATTCTCAATGTCATTTAGTTTTATAGATATTCAATTTCTTGATTGTTTCTATGTGGTCGACTGCTTTTTACTCTGAAGCTTTTATTGTAATTTAATGCATTCTTCCAAATTAAATACTACTATTATTATGAATAACAATAGCGAATAACTCAAGTTATTGAATTTTTCATTGTGTAAAGAAGAAGAGAAAACATACAAATAAAGCAAAAAGTTACTCTGCAATATAAGATAAAGAGTAAAAGACAAATAGGTCTCTAAACCTTTTTGTTTGTGGACATTTTTGTCTTTGATCATTGAAAAATACTTTTAAATTTCTGACGTCCTTAAAAGTTGGACGAATTAGTCCTTTCATCCAAATGCCTCTGTCAGACCCAATGAAAAAGTATGACGTGGCTCTTGTCACGTGCCTGGCAGACTTCCCTCTTAATTAATGGAGAATTCATGACGACGCGTACACGTGAGAGGAAAGTCTTCCAGGAGACGCTTACGCGTGACAAGCATTACGGGAGCCACATCAAACTTTTTCGTTGGGTCTGACAGAGACATTTGGACGGAAGGACTGATCCGTCCAACTTTTAAGAACGTCAGGAATTTAAACATATTTTTCAATGGTCAAAGACAAAAATGTCCAAAAAAAAGGTTAGAGACTTATTTATCTTTTACTCTAAGATAAATAAAACAGAAGAAGGAGTTAATTGTGCTTGTACTTTTTTTAAATAAATGAAATGTGTCTCTCTATGAAGATATTTTTAAAATTATTTTTGTGTTTATTACTATATTTTCTAAGACAGATAAATACTTTTGAGATGTCAAAACGACTTAGACATATTTTTTTATTTAACTTTGAATCAAAACATTCCATAACTACACGAAAGAAAAGAATGATAAGGTTAAGAAGATAAACATCGGAAGTATATTGGTGCCGCTAAAGAGGTTACATCCATTCCTCAGAAAATCTTAAATATTCTACTATTTGGATTAAACAAATATTCTTTCAACGAGTCTTTTCAGGCTTAAACTTGACTCAAATTGAATCAAACACCAACCTAACATTGTAATTAAATTTTTTATAAATGTATATTTCAGTATTTCACATGATGTCTTTATTAGGTAGCATGTTTTGAGGTGTGTTTTGAGGTAATGGAACGGAAATAGGAAGACTGAGATTCAAGATCATGTTTGTTGACTCAAGTACTAAAATTTCAATCTCTGTCTCTAAAATTTATACTTCCAAAAAGTGGAGACACAGTGGATCGAAATTTTTTAGAACGAAAACTGAAACTTTAATAACATTTTATACCTAAAATACTCTTATTTCAATTAATTAATTTCAAATTCTCTCTTTGTGCAAATTAAATTAGAACTTCATTTTTATTTCAGTTTCTATCTCCCACTTTACACCAAACACAATACTAAAACTTATTTTCTCTTAGTCTCTGTAGCTCTTTTAAATGCTATATTTTAATTTTTATTATAAGAAAGCAATCTTCACTCTTCCTTTGGAAAAAAAAAAATTACTCCTTGACCCTATTAAAAGTAAGTAAAGTGGTGGAAGAGTGAAGGCATAATCTGATGAATACAAAGACTTTCTTGCAGCATCTTACTTAGATGATGATTGGCTGTTCATAATTAATGGCTGTTCTGAGTTTGAGTAATTGCATCTGCAAAATCTTGTTACCTTTGCTGCATGTTCCTGATGGCAATATCGAAGATCTAATAAAATTTAAGCAACCACCAAGGCATCATGACAACATGATAAAATCATTTTCATCACAATATGCACAGTTTTATTATTCTCAGTACACAAAACATGTATACCTGATGTAGCATGCACAATTATTATTATTTTTTTTATCCTTTTTTTGGTTGTTGTAGCATACACTATTCTAAGTAGAGCAGATACAAAACAGACACCAGGATGTTCAACCCGTTTGAGCATTATCAGGTTCCTTATCAGTTTCTTCCGCAGCTTCTATTTCTTCATTGGTGTCTGCAGTTGTATCTTCTTCGACCTTCGATACACGAAACATAGCCAGATGGGTGTCTCCTGACGAAAAAATCATGATTATTGTAGTACTTCTTTTGTTATGGTATGCATTTCATGAGCATATCATTTTGAAAAACTATGAAAACTTGAGTTGTGGACGAAATGTAGCATAAACACCAAAGAGATTTATGTCAGAACATCTTAAAGTTCGACATAGCAACATCTTTGTTGGACACTAGAATCAGATGCAAAAGTAGAAGCAAAAGCAAAATTGTAAGAAAAGATACTGTATTATTGTCATTGGTGGGGATTGTTGACAATTTTTCAAACTTCAAAGGACTTTAGAGAGTTCCAACTCCCTCTTCTGAGACCAACTAACTTCCCAATCAATTGACCAACCTCTCTAACATCATGTAATTTTTACTTTCTTACCCTTCTACCTTATTACCTCCATCTCTGTTCTTATTTACAACTAAACTTGGAGCTCAAGCTAACAAGAAAACTAAGAATGTATGAGAATGCGAACATTATGGATCCTTGAGAGTTCCTTTGCTTTTCTAATTCCTGACTTATTAATAAGAGTAAATACCCCACCCGGCCCCTGACAATTATCTCGAAGGACAACGAGGCCCCCAAGAAAAAAAAAAACACTCAACCCGGCCGGGGGACTGATTAGCCCCTGTACAAAAAAAAAACAACATTGACTTTTTTTGGCACAACGGCTAATCAGTCCCATAAAAGTAAAGCTCAGGGACCGGGTTGGGTTTTTTTTATCAAGAGCCTCGTTGTCTTTTGAGATAATTGTAGAAAACTAAAAGCATCTATATTATTCAATGCAGTTCTAAGGTTTGCGTCATAGAAATATGTATTCACACTTCTCATCCCACACTAACTACTATTCACACCTCTTCCAACAAGTCTAATGTCATCCTCCACATCAACTAGTCATTGGAGTGACACAGAAGTGTTCATAGGGAGTAACATGATTCATAGAAAATATCAATTAACAAGTTAATTCAAATATTTTTTTTCATGGACCAACTTGATTTAAGCACCAAATTTCAAAGAGTAACATGAGCATGCACTCGTTTTTTCTTTTCTTATAAGGAAAAAAAAACTCCTAAGTGACATAGGAATAACCCCTTTTACGTTTAAATTCATTTATTCGAGGTACTATCTCCAGTAACATATTTTATCACATACTTTTAAAATTGATAGCTAACTAATAGCCAAAAACAATAAATTCTAATGGTCTTCTAGCGTTCCTTAAGAAAAATAACCAAGTGGATAAAGATGTGTTGCAGTAGGTACCAAATGTAATATTACTCCCCGGAGATACAGTGGTAACTACTCCCGGTCTCAGCCGCTTGTCGTCGACGAATGTACCATTGGTGCTATCCAAATCTGTGACAAGAAGATTTCCTTGTTTCTTCTGAATGCGTGCATGCACTGCCGAAACTGCAAGTGTAAGAGCAAATTTTATATTTGACATCAGATCACTGAATTGTTAATTGCCGAAATAGTTCAACTTGAATTGGTTAATTTAATCGATAACAAAGCATAGTGCACAAAGAATAAAACAGATGCGTCACAAAGTGGTACTTTTCGAGAAATGCTAGGAGCTATCAGAATTTATTGTTTTTGATCATTACTTAGTCATCATCTCAGTTCCTTTAGTTTAGTAATCCAACGACATATTTTATCCTGTACTTTTAAACATTGACGGCTAACTGTGGCAAAAAACAATAAATTCTGATAGTCATCTAATATTGCTCGTACATTTTACCTGTTGCAACAGGAATCACCAAGTCAGCTTTCTCCGGAACGCGTCCAACTGTCACCTCACGCTGGATAATTCAAAAAGAAGCTAGTTAATGTGAAGTATATTCAGCCATATAAAAGTATAATGATTCATATACATCTATCACTTACAGAAGCAATTTCATATGCACCTGGCATCTCAACTTTGAAGCCTATGTGCCTTGTATCTCCATCTCCTATCAATGCAAGTAGATTAGATCAGTTTTGTTTCCAAATAGAAAAAAACAATCCTATTCAACAACTAGTGCTTTAAGCGGGTAACTGAAGAGTTCAAATGGATAACTTTATGAAGGATTGAGCTTATTAGTTATCTAATCCATCGGGATAATTTACCAAACCTGTACTAACATTTTCATTTTGACAAAATGATCTAATCATTCAAAGTGATGGGTTAATGATTAGAGCATTTTATCAAAAATAAATGTGTGAGTCCGTTTTGACAAAATCAAAATTTTAGATACCAAAATAACTATTTATTCTAATAATAATAATAATAATAGAGATTTTTTATGGCTCTCACTTAGGCTAATTCTTTTAGTTATGGAAATTTAGAATATGTTATGCTCAATTATAAAAAAATGGTGTGTTTTTTACGGATATAGAGATAAATTAGAATTCACAAATCGGAGACTTAGTTTGGTTTTGGAAACAAAACTTAAGCTTTCATTTGGGATAATAGAGAAATCTGAGCTTCAGAATTGTGGGGGTTGAAAATTTTTTCAAAGGATAAACAAATCGAGTCAGTTTTGTTAAAACAAAATTGTAAATCACAAATCTGACCCTTAGATTTGATTTTTTTTTTAAATTAAAACAACAAATTTGACTCTCGAATTTATGGTATCCATAAAAAAAATACATGAAGTATTCACATTGCTGAAAAACACCATTTTGAATCACAATGCTAAAAATAAAAAGCCTCTCACACTTAGTCATCAATTCTCTAATTCCAATCCAATAATATACTTTATCCTATTTTTTTTAATATTAATGATTAATTGATAACCAAAAACAATAAATTCTAACATTTCTCGTAATAATAATTTTTCTGAGTTATGAGGTGATGAAAGTTATTAGAGTGAGGCAAAAGATGGAAGTGAACTGACCAACTGGCTGAAGAAGCCATTTTTGTGAAGCATCAGAGGCTGAGGCGTGTATGGCTCCCAAAGCCAGTCCCTTTGATTTGAGTCTGAGGCTTGGCAGCTGAGAAAACAAGCACTTGTGGCTTACGCCTACACTTAGAGAAGTTGCATTTGAGTTTATGACTTGATACTTTGGAATTCTTCCAATGGATACAGGATGCACAATGCTTTCCATTTCATACCTTATCATATCACACATTCATTCTTTCTTACATTATGAGCACTTAATCCCACATCGACTGGTCTATGTGGCGCCCATTTAATGCTTCACTAGATTTTGGATAATATCTTCAATTCTTCTTGGATCACCTATTCACTAGATTTTTTATTTTAATAAATAAATTAATTATAACCAAGTTGGGTTGGTCTAGTGGTTAGCTCACTAGTTCGCTTAAGCAAGTGTCGGGGGTTCGAATACCGCCTTGTGCATGCAGCAACCCATTGGCCAGCGGCAAACCCTTAAATGGAGCTCAGTCCTGCGACGGATCAGTCCTTGACCTGGCGGGTTAGGGGATACCGTGAAAAACCAAAAAATAAATTAATTATAATAATTACTGAAATAAATAATTTAAAAAATATTTACTAAAATAAATATTCACTTTACTTATTTTATTTTTTTTACCCTGAATTAGAATATTTAAATTATTTTGTTTCAAACAAAATAAAATCTACATTAATTTTTAAAATAAATAAGTGTGTCTCCAAAAACGCTATAATTCAAGCATTATTCAGCACTATCCAACTTAATATATCACAAATAACAATTAGAATTAGACCGGACGTGTTAGTCCAAATTTAAGATCACGTTTGATTTATTAATAATTGAATTTGTTTATAAATTTTAAATTAATTTTACTAAAGCTCGTAAATTAATTCGAGCTCACGAATTAATTCAAATAATATTAATATAATTTATAATTCTATATAAATAAAAATTTATATTTTTTTAATTATTATTTATGTTCTCTATTATAATTATATATAAAAATTTGTATGTATGTGTGTAAAATATGGAATATATATTAATATAAATAAGTAAAAATATTTTTTTTTATGAGATGTCTAAATGATATTTTCATTTTTTTTATTTTTAAAATATATATTTTTTCTTATAATAATAAAAGAACATACACTTTAGTCTATTTGATTAAAATATTTTTTAACAAATTATATATATTAGTAATAATAATATAAAATATATATTTATTATTAATATAATAAATTTAATTTATTTTTAATATTTTAACTGTGTTACAAAATATTATTGAATTTAATATACTTTAACGATAAATATATTATTATTATTATTACATAGTATAAAATATTTTAACTTGTTACAAAAACATTTAATCTAAAATTTTTATATATATACTTCATGATTACACATGTACATACATGAGATCGGTTAATTTCTCAAATTACTCAACTAAAGAGTTTACATTGATGAATATGATTTATTAGTTTAATTCTAATTAGAGTTTACACAAAGTTACAAATTATGTAGCCAAAATGATAACAAAACTGAGCCAAAAAAATTATGATATTTTTTTCAATTTCTGTCCAATACTTATATCCATCGATAGAATATATATGCTGTTTATACACTGACCCAACACTAAGGCTCAGGTCTAAATACACCAAAAGGCACAATCCAAAGATTGGCCTTCGTTATTCACCGACCTCTTTAGAAGAGGTCGGACTCAACACAGACTTCTTTCCAAAGAAGTCGGGCGCAAGAGATAGCTGGCAGATAACACTTATTCAAATAAGTAACTGCCCCTAAAATCTCTCTAACCACTTCTAGAAGCCATATCCCAACAATCCCTAGATAAAAGGGACGGTTATCCACCTAAAAAGGTGGCACTACTCCAACGGTGGTTATTGGATCACCACTATAAATACCCTGACACCCCTCAGGTATCTCAAAGTTCCAATACATTCTAAACCTGCTTAACCCCATGCTGACTTAGGCATCGGAGTATCTTTGCAGGTACCACCCCCCATCTCTTGGAACACACAACTCGGAGGCGGCTCCCAAACATACACCAAGTCGGAGACCACACTCCTCCAGCGCTTGGGCCTCAAACAAGTCCAACCACCGTCCGGTTCTAGGTAAGCCCCGGAACATATGCTATTTTTATTAATTATGTAAACATTATTCTTTCCTATGAGTTATGAACATTGTGAATGCTATTTGGTATTTATATGAAAAAATAACATATGTTTGATATTTTTATATTTTGTTGAATTATAATTATATCTAAAATTCCAAGTTTAATATGGTATATATGAATTTTAGTTAAAATTTATAATTAGAAAAGTAGTAATCTTTATCTATTACTAATTTTACAATTAAAATGTTCACATGTCACTTTTTTATTGTAATTGAAATCAAATATCTTTCCTTTCAAATTAAAGAATTCTCTCCGATCCTTCTCTTTCTCTCTCTTTCTCTATCTCTCTTATTCTTATATTTACTTTATCTCTTTTATATATCATTATCAATGGCTAATTACAAAATTAAAATATTAAAATTAAAATATAGCTATATATTATATTATTATTTAACAACTAAAATATGTCACATGTCACTCTCTTATTAAAATTAAAATAAAATATTTTCTCCAAAATCAATAAATTTTCTACCTTCATCCTCTTATCTACCTCTTTCCCCTTTTTTATTTCTCTATATCCTTTATAACTTATAATTTATATTTTATATTAGTAAGTTGATAAACTAAAATATGTCACGAGATATTCTTTCATTACAATTATATTAAATCTTTCCCTTCAAAATTAACAAACTCCCTCTCCTTTTTTTTTATCTTTCTCTCTCATTCTCTATCTCTTTTTACATTTCTGTTTTATAAAAAAAAATAAAATTAATAATATAATATAATTTAAATAAATTCATAAAATTATAAGAAATATACTAAATTTATAATTAAATATAATTAAAAAATAATTTCATAATATTATTCATATTAATATTCTATTATTATTATTATTATTATTATTATTATTATTATTATTATTATAATATGCATATTTTTTTAGTTTTTTTATTTAGTTTCAAATTTTTATCACTTATCTTTTTAATTTATATTTTTACTTCTTTTTCTTCAAATATTTATTACATATAATTTAGCTGATGGAAGCTTTTTCTCATATGATCTTTTTGTAAAAGTAATTTGATTATATAAATATTTAATTTTCTGTCATAATCTATAATATTAAAATAACATTGATATAGTTTTAAAAGATTTATACTCCCGTAATGTTATTACGGACAAAAACACTAATAGTGACTGATTTAATGATCAATTTTAAGATTTTTAGATTACGTATTACTGACTGATTTGGAGACTAAAAAGTTAGTTGCTATCGAGGGATAAATTGAAAATAGTTATTAGCGACTGATCTAGCAACAAAAAAAATTTGCTATTTAGCCATCAATTTTTAGTGACCATATCAATTTAGCAACCGAAAAATTGGTTACTATTTAGTAATTGATTTTTTTTGTGATGAATCTCATTAATCAATGGTTTGGTGGTCCTTTGGTAAAAATCGGTCTCTAAATATTAGTGGAAGTCAGTCCCTATGTTTAATTTAGTGATGACTCGAGTTTTAGCAACTATCCAAATCAATTATCATTTCGATAATTTTTTTATTTTAAAAATAATTGATAAGAAGTGAAAAAGATAAAAATTTTATCTTTTAAACTATAGAAAAAATTTAAGAAGTAAACATTAATTTAACCAACAATTTAAAAGTTAGGCAACAATGGAACATTAAAAGGAACTAACCAAAAACTAAAAACCATAAAAACATAAAATAAAAATTAAGTAAAAAGAACACTTGAAAGTGAAATAAAGTAAAAAAAAAAAATGAATAGGAGTAAAGGAACAACTTAAAAAACATTAATAATAAGTCATTAGATTTGTTTGTTTATTTACCGAAATTAGCTATTTTTTGTTGATACTCTAGTGAACTTATTACCAAAATATATACATATATATAGAAAAAAAATATATAAACATCATTTTCCATGGCTACATTACATGTCTAATATCACAGGTTAAAATTTATAAAGGACAAATGAACATTCAATCTTCAAAATCCTGGCGGATACGTTATGTCAAAATAAACAATACTTAATTTTGAAAGTCAACAAAATATAAATAATTAAAGGGAGACACTCTAATAAAAATGTTTAAAATGTCTTTTTTTTTAAAATGTTTGTTATGAACTAAAATTTAGTATATATATAATTGATTAAACTATATTATTTTTGTCAAAATTATATCAGACAAATTGATTTGGTCAAAAAATCAATAAATAAAACTTTGAACCGATTTAAATTAATATTCTCTTTTATAGAAAATGACTACGTACAATAAATTTATTATAAAAAATGATTAAAATATTTTTATTATATATATTTTTTAATTTTAAAAATCTTAAATTATAATTCTATAATGACACAAAAAAAAAAAAGAAAAGGATTAAAATTGATGATTCTTAATATATATATATATATATAAAAGAATATTTTAATCATTTTTTATAATAAAAATATTGTAATTATTTTTTATAAAAAAAATTATTTAGACCGGTTCAAAATATAATTTATCAATTTTTTGGCCAAATTAATTTATCTTATCTAATTTTGATAAAAATAACATAATTTAATCAAATATATGTATTGAATTATAATTACTTTAAAACATTTAAAAAAAAGACGTTTTAAGCGTCTTTATTTAAATAACTCTTATCCTAATTAAAAATTACCCATTCAACTTCAATGCCTTTGTTCAAACGCCAAGTATATATACATTGATCATAGTTTTGTAAACATATTAATTACAAGTCCATCCAAAAAGAAAACGTTAAAACTTGTAAAATGCAAAATCTTTCTCAAATTTTTGTCCTTGCACAACAAAAGTTGGTTATAAAATGAAAGCATTTTTCATTTCCGGTGACGCATTAGACCATGATAACCACAATGTCGATGATGAACATGATTTTAGCGAGTCTGCTTCTCGTGTTCTTCATTTGCGTTATTGCAGAAGCACATGCGAGGAAAACACTATACACAGATGACGGTATTTGCAAGAGAATGGTAGAGACACAGGGTTATACTTGTGAAGAACACAAGGTAAATATTATTTGTATATAAAAAATTAGTCACTAAATCAATTATAATATATTTGTGTATAAATATATTTATAATTTAATTTTTTTATATGTATTGTATATTTTAATATATATTATACACTAGTAGTTAATTTTAATAACTAATTTTAATATATATTTAGAATATTGTTAGAGAGTTAATAGAATAAGAAATCTGATACCATGTCATGATACCACTCATTTCAAAAGTTTAAGTTGATAGAAAAAAGTAACACTAATGATTATAACTCTAATATTGAATTGGACATCCCTAAACTTTTATTGTACACATCGTACAAATATTCTATTGACTCTATATACTTCCTCATATATTTATTATGATTATATTATTTTAAGTTTTATATTATTTATGTTTGTCATTATATATTTTTTTTCAAAAAATTAAATTGATAAAAAAATAATATAAATAATTATTATATCTTTTCCCGTTTCTTCAAGTAAGTTTTTTTATGAAGAAGTATAGGAAGCTATTGAAGTATCTGTATAATGTGTACAATGGAGATTTATGAATGTTTGATTCAGTAGAATATCAGATGTTTATTATCCTGTATCCGGATGGTTATTCTAGATAATATGAGAGTATTGTGTTTGAAAAATTAGTAGTATTTTATTCTGAATGTTCATTTTTTAACTTATATTTGACCAAATAAATAGCTCATTGTATACATTTGTACAAATATTTTATTGACTCCCTAACAAAATATTTTTTTATATACCATATCATGATATTAATTATCTCAAAAATTTAAAATAATTAAAAGAGACAATATGAATTGTTATATTTTTACAACGCCATTAATTAGAGGCATTTATTTTTTGAGGGATTTTTTTTGTTAAACTGGATCAGGTTACGACGGTAGATGGCTACATTCTTAGCCTGCAGAGGATGCCGGCGGGGCGATCCGGTAAGGCAGCAGACAAGCCACCAGTTCTTTTGCAACATGGTCTCTTTATCGTAGGTGCATTGCTTGTTGAGACAACAATATTATTGTGAATTTTATTAGGGAGCCAATAGAGTATTTATATAATGTGTACAATGAGTTATTTATTTGGCTCAATATAAATTAAAAAATAAACATCCAAAATAAAATACTACTAATTTTTCAAACACAATACACTCATATTATCTAGAATAATTATCCGAATATCCGGAATAATAATCGTAAACTCTATTGTACACATTATACAAATACTCTAGTAGTTTCCTGTACTTTCTCTATCATTGTTGTTGCTAGATTTTTTTTTAACTTTTTTTTTTTTAAAGGATGCTATAACATGGTTGTTCAACACTCCGGAAGAATCATTGGCATATATCTTAGCGGACAAAGGCTTTGATGTGTGGCTTGCCAACACTCGTGGGACAAAATATAGCAGCGCCCATACATCATTTAGTCCTAATGACATGGTTCTTTTATTTTTTATTTTTTAGTAAAATACACTTAGCCCTGCTCTTGATGTTTCATAAAAGCTATATCCAGATGAGAGCCAACTTTTATTTTGTCAATATTAGTGATTTTCTTTTAATTTTAAGATTTTCATTTTTAAGAGAATTTAAAATTTAGGATTTATAATTTAAATTGTCTAATTAAATATTTAGAATTTAGAATTTAAATTTTAATATAAACAAAATAATTTTTTAAAACCTGAAAAATTTGGTTCCTATCATTATTTTCAAACTACATAGATTCACATTCATATCTAAATTTGAAGCCAAATAAATAAGATTTCCAACTTTTTCCTTTACAATTTTCAAACCCTTTTATTTGAAGTTCTCTGCTTCTTCTCCTAAAAAGTAAAAAGAAAAAGACAGAAAAAAGTTGTTAATTAGTATTTATAAATGTACAAATAGATATGAAATTCCACCTTATTAGTTTTGAAATTTACACTCTATGTAGGTTTCTACATTGGTTGCTTATTTTTTGTTAATTTTTGTTAATTTACACAATCGTCCATTGCCTATCACTAATAGATCCTCGTTTCATTTCTCTACCTCCTAAACATATGCATATATAGGACAATAAAATAAATATTTTATTTATTAATATATATTTTTTTGAGATAATTTATGTATTTAAATGTATAATCACATCTCAAATAGACAAATACCATACATGCAAATAAAATGCCGGCAGATTTCGAACTTCATGCATCCGAGATATGTATTAAGAAGCCAATTTGGTAACCTCTAATTGGTTGGTTGTTAATTTATTCTATTATTATAATAGGCATATTGGGATTGGTCATGGGATGAGTTAGTAAGTTATGATCTTCCTGCTTCACTCAGTTATGTATTCAATCATACCGCTCAGAAAATGCACTACGTAGGTCATTCCTTGGTGAGTTTGGGTTTAACTTTTATTATTTTAATTAAATAATTTAATTTTAATACACTCTCAATGTAAATTTTACATGTGTATTTAATTACATAATGCCACAACAGTAAAATAATAACTTTTCACATTAAACACTTGAATAATCATTTAAAAAAACGAATATAATTGAACGATTGTGTAAAATTTTTATTGTCAGTATATCAAAATTATATGTAAATCTGTGTTTATGCGTAAAGATAACATGAAATTTAATTTTAGGGAACTTTAACAGCATTAGCTGCATTCTCTGAAGAGCAACTAATGAATATGTTGAGATCAGCCGCATTACTTAGCCCGATTGCTCATTTGAATCAAATTATGTCGCAACCAACAAAGCTTGCTGCCGACCTTTTCATAGCAAATGTAAGATATATACTATTTGAGCAAAGAAAATTTAAAATGATGCAAAATTATTTGATGTAATTTTTTTCACTTTATATTTTGACAGGATGTTTACTGGTTGGGCCTTCATGAATTCATTCCCAATGAGTATGACAAAATCATAACTGAAAATTTCATTTATTATTATGTCATTTTAATTTTTACTGTATATTAGACTGGATTTAGGTCTGAAAAGAGGATTAGACAAGAGACGGAAAACAAGACACAAAAGATAGAAATACAAAAATTAGTATTCTTGTATTTTATTTGGTAATAAATTAGAACAAGTCAATTTTATTTTCATTTTTTATTTAAAAAATTTGAAAAAAAATATATAATAATAAAAAATATAATTATGAAAAATTAACAAAAATAATAAAATAAAAAATAAAAATAAATTATATTTTTTGTTATAGTTTTTATGTCTTTTTGTCATGATGAACACAAAATGTACTAATTTAGTATTTCTAAACACAATGTCTCTATCCATGTCTCATCTGCCAAATACAATTTTGTATATTTATCTCAGTGTCTCGTAGTTATAAACAAACGCAGCCAGAACACTCATATGTGATATTAATTTCTTTTGGATATAGAATCAACTAACACAAATCTCTTTTTTGACAATATATTTTCTAATGATAAGGAATGTTGCATCCAAATTTCTAGAGGGCATTTGCAGAAGCTTAAAACTGAATTGTTCAGATCTAATGACTGTTTTTACAGGTACTTAATGTTATTAGAATGATGATTTTCACTCATCAATGCATGTATATGTTGATTCCACCAAAATGAGACTTTATTTTAATATTTGTTAATTAAAATTTTAGGTCCCAATTGTTGCATAAATTCTTCGAGAATAAATATATTTCTTAATAATGAACCGCAACCATCATCTACCAAGAATTTGATACATCTATCACAAAGTAAGTATTTTAATTAGGTAATGTTTGAGAATTTATTACTGTTAGATATTTTTCCTATTAGATATTTTATGTTGAAATACTTATTTTATGACTAGTCAATAAAGTTTTTGACTAATCATTTTATTTTTGTAACTAGTTAGATATTGTTTGAAATGAAGCATTTTATTTATAGAATAAATTAACAAATAAATCCATGAAAATTTATATTTCGGACAGAATAGTCTCTAAAAAAATTATCAATAAAATTCTTTAGAATAATAAATATAATACATTACTTTCAAATTATTTTTTATGATTAGGATAAAAAGTTTTAATTTAAATTTATTTGTCTATATTTATTATTTTAGAAGAATTTATTAGTACTTTTTTGAGTGAATACCCCATCCAACTCTTGAGAATTACCTTGAAAGGACTATGAGGCTTCTCAAAAAAAAAAAAATCAATCCGGTCACTGATTTTTTTTGGACTGATTAGTTTTTGTGCCAAAAAAATAATATTGACTTTTTTTTTTTTTACACATAGACTAATCAGTTCCATAAAAATAAAGGTCAGGGATTGGGTTGAGTTTTTTTTGTTAAGAACCTTGTTGTCTTTCGAGATAATTGTCAGAGACCGTTTAAGATTTTTTTCTTACCTTTTTTTTATTTAAAAACTAATTTGTCCAAAATATAAATCTTCAAATATTTATTTATCACTTTACTTTTATTTATATTTTGTAAAATTATAAATTATTGAACTAATACTTCTTCATATTCATCTATAGCTTCTAATAAACTTCACTTTTGTATGAATTATGAGTAGTGATAAGAACAGGAAAAATAGCAAAGTATGATTATGGTAATGAAGAACAAAATATACAACACTATGGAGAGGCTAGTCCTCCTCTTTATGATATGGCTAGTATTCCAAATGGGTTCCCACTTTTCCTAAGCTATGGTGGACAAGATATGTTATCTGATGTAAACGATGTCAAGCTTTTGCTCACGGACCTCAAAGATCATCATAAGAATAAGCTTGTCTTCTTGTTTATACAAAACTATGCTCATGCTGATTTCGTTATGGGTGTCAATGCTAAACAAATTGTTTATGATCCTATTATGGCTTTCTTCAATGATAATTGATTACCAATTGTTATTCACTTATTCAACATCAGATCAGATCTGCTAAAATAATCAAGTTTATATCAAGCTTTAATGAAATATATGTACTATATATCTTATGTTTTTTGCCAATCAAAACATAATTTTTTCTAGTAAAGTGACAATTAGATTATCGAGGATTTCAATTTAGGATTAATTAGTCATTGAAAAAAAAATTAATATCAATTAGGTCCTTAATTCACAACTTTAAACAGTAGACACATATGTTCTTCTGTCAATAATAGATAGTGCAAAACAAAATGAAATTGTCTATGTATTTTGTAATACCCTATTAAATCTCAAATCATGTCATCAATAATATTGTCATCATCGTTAATCATAGCCATCATCACACATCACTATAATCAATCAAAGCTTTCTTCATTTTTAGAATCCAATGAGTTTGTACTAACAAGCTGACAAATTCTTAAGAATCCGCTTTCCTCTAATAATCTATAAAAGCTTTCAAGACACATCTCTTTTGTTGAAGTTACTCAGATCAAAAATCATTTTAAAAAACATGACCAAATACTCCTTCAAATTCTTGGGAAAATTTTCAACAGCACCTCCCCAAAAATTGGAGTTTACCACCCGTCACGGGTTCCCTCAAACCAATCTCAGTACCACATCAGCATTGCAATTTAAAGGTTTCCAAACGATTCCTCTGAAACCGATCATTACAAATCTTGATCTAAATCCAAGGTCACCATGACCAAACATCATAGCACTCATCTCTCGAACACAACAACTTGTACTCAATCATCATCTAAATCTGATTACGCATCAAATGATAATTTTCTCATCCGTTTCAGAACCATCAAGGCTCACAGCCGCAATTAATTCCAATTATCTAGAATCATTATCTGTATAAGCTCACTAAACTTTTAAGTACTCAAAGCATAAGGCATTTCTAATCATATCCCACTTTTCCTTACTATTACCATATTATGCTAACGCTTTAGCAACCTTCCGCTACGCCACTTTGATTTCTCGTCAAGTATTAGCTCCATCACTTATTTTCTCAAGTACCCAACCACAACTTAGCATGATTGGCATTTCAAATCAACGTTTCCAAATCCATCATTTAGGACCATTTCTTATCTATTTAAATCAAAGGAACTAAAAGTCACGGGTCAATCCGTTTTACCAAAAATCTAGAATTCATCCAACTACATAACAAACACAACACATCATTCTCAACAGAAAATCATTTACATCATAGGCATTTATCCATTTGTATTAAGGCAATTCCTTACTCGGACCATCCGGTTTGCTTCTCAGTCTAATATTAAGCTCGACATTCTCAGTTTAACTGTACAGGCGGTATTATAAAATCATGCACTGTCCTTTAAGCTTGATGATAATAATTACCTCAATCTTACTGTCGCAATCGGCCCGTATCCTGACTCCCTCCTTGTTGGCAATTTCTTGATACATGCCCTGGTGACCCGCACTTGTAACATACACCTAACCCCAATCGGCATGGCCTATTTGGGTGATGACTTCCACACCTCTGACAGCTCAAAACATTAGAAGCAGCCGCTGCCCGTTTTCCCTTACCGTTTCTTTGGGACTCCTCACTCGTCGCAAAGTCATTTCGCCTTTGAGGAAAACGTTGTGGGTATCCTCTTCTCTTAAACTCTTGACCCCTTGTTGGGTATTCTTGATTGTGCTCCCTGCGGTGGGACTCCCAACGGTCATTCTTCGCCTCAACAGCCTTCCTCACACATTCTTCAGCAATACAGCTCTTGTTCACAAGTTCGGAGAAGACCCTAATCTCCATCGGTCCAACGGAGTTCAGGATTTCACTTCGAAGTCCTACCTCATACTTAATACACTTCCATTTCTCGAAGTCTCCCGGAGCTCCCTGACACATGCGGGAAAACCTGAATAGCTCCTCAAATTTGTCTGTATACTCAGATACGGACATAGCACCTTGCTTCAGCTGCAGTAACTCCAATTCCTTGGCTGTTCTGGCGGAATTCGAAAAGTACTTCTTATAGAATTTCACCTGGAAGGCATCCCAAGTGATATGATCATTCCCCTGTTGCAGGATACGTCGAGCCCCTTGCCACCAATGCGATGCTTCCTCCATGAGCAGATAGGTAGCAAATTCAACACGCTGCTCTTCAGGAACCAACTGCGCTTGCAGCGCTCGCTCCATGGCCTGAAACCAAGTATCAGCTTCAGTCGGATTGGTGGTCCCCTTGAACTTAGGTGGATTAACCTTTAAGAAAGTTGCCAGTGTCATCGGGCCCTGAGCTTCCCTTCCGCCATTGCCATTATTGTTTATCTGTTGCCCAAGAGCCTCCGCAGTGGCTTGCATAGCAGCAGCCATATTCTCCAACGCCGCCATAAGGTTTACCGGGTTATTCGGGTTGACTTCCGGTTCCTGCGTACTAGTACGATCTCTCTCACGTCCCTGACTGGGTCCACGAGGCGCCATCTGGTTCCTATGACACCAAACAATCGATATCAAGTTGATCAGTCTCAATATCGGAAGTATAGTGCTTCAAAGTACCAAAGGTACACTCATGGACTTCATGCTAGATGTATCAGTTAGATACCCTAACTAGCACAGGCACAGACTCAGAGTATGCATTGAAGCATAAGCAGTTCCATCCCTCAGGCTCACGAGGACGAACTGCTCTGATACCATAATGTAACACCCTAATATTCAAATCCTTATGCTCGAGTCATAAGTCAATGATATTACGGTGGTACGACTCTCAGGTGGATTTTTTTTTTAATATATAAATATAGGTAATTTCGAAAGGAGTATTAATCGAGAAGCCTGAAAAGAGTAGAAATAAAATCGCGAAGACGTATCACTCACGTTTCGACAACGAAAAGATAAAACGTGAAGCCGAAAGCGATAAACGGACAAGGCATAAAGGAGATTAAGAGATAGATAACGGATAGATATATATATAACATAAGTAATAGCCACTAGTCGCGACCCGCGAAGTTTAGGCCGGCTAGGGTACAGTATGAAAGTAGTTGACAACAGTACATCCTAATCTCTCCCAAAGGAAACATAAGAGCCTCTATAGGCAAGTTCTAAAAGAGTTCAGCACATAATATAATCTTTTCAAAACAAAAGTGGAGAGATTCTAAGGAAAACACAAAGTAGAGAAAATAAATATCTTCGCCGTCCCTCAGACGAACCGCAGCTCACTTCTGAGCACCTGAACCTGTATCTGAAAAACAAGAGATATATACGGAATGAGAACCCCGGGCCCATGGGTTCCCAGTATGGTAAAAGTGCCAAATAAATACAATGCACTGCAATAAAGACTCACTAAGCATCCTAAACTCCTTTTCACCAAATATCCAGCCTAGATTCTCACTAATCCATAAATAGGCATCTGACGTAAGGGGATACTAAATCTAGTTCATATTACACATGTTTTCCCAATCCACTGATTCTTTCACGAATCAGACTCAGGATCATAATCAAAACCATTACCAGTTGTTCTGCCTCAGCAACTCTATATCAATACATCATACCCTCGCCTGGAGCTAGTGAAATCACATCACTACGTCCACCCAGGGGGCTCAAATGATCTCATTCAAAAATCATCATCATTATGCAATCGCATTATCAATTCATCTCATCAAGAACAGCCCCCAACATCCACCAACACCATCATGAGGGATCTCTCAGTTGTACAAACACAAGCAATACAGACAAGTAATACACAAATAAGGTACAAGTAGAACAAGTAGCATGTAATCAGGTAACATAGCATATATGATATAGAAATCCAAAACAAATAGGCAAACCCAAACAATTCAAACATATGCAAATGATGTATGCCTGCCCTATGGCTGATGATATCATCTGTCGGTTATATAGCCAACCCGACACGTCCTGGTAGCTAACCATGGACAGAAACACCCCTTGTGGAGCAAGTAGGTTTGAGCTACAACCCCCTTGCTACTACCCGCTCAGCCCAGAGCCAGTGGAACAACCACTACTGCGGCTACTACCCAGGCGGGTGTTTAACAGCTCAACCTGGAGCCAGTGGAACAACCACTACTGCGGCTACTACCCAGGCGTCACAATCTCTGACCTGGAGCAAGTGGGATGAACCACAACCCTTGCTACTGCCCAGGTATCTTAAGCATTAACCCGGAGCAAGTGGGACGAGCCACAACCCTTGCTACTGCCCAGGTATCTTAAACATTAACCCGGAGCAAGTGGGACGCGCCACAACCCTTGCTACTGCCCAGGTACCTTAAAAATTAACCCGGAGCAAGTGGGACGCGCCACAACCCTTGCTACTGCCCAGGTATCTCAAACATATATTCATTCAATCTCAATTCAAATTATCGATCCTCATTGTTATCAAATCTCAAACATTAACCTGGAGCAAGTGGGACGAACCCCAACCCTTACTACTACCCAGGTATCAGAGTTACATTCATTCAAAACTCCATAATTAACTCATTTATCATAAACATCCCTTTCCGTCTCATACCCGGAGCAAGTGGACAACGCCACTGCCTACTACCCGGGGTTACACATCACATTTCAACATTTTCCATTATTATCCATTTAACACATTCATTCATTAATCATATATGCATTTATACTCAGCCATAATCAATAATGGCTTTGCCGTGACCCGGCAATAACTCAGCCATCCGGCTCATGGTTCAATCAAGAACCAGTCATTTATCAATAAATATAGCCCTTCGGCTCATGGCATACACGGTACTCCCACCGTCATCCTCCATATCTCATATAATCATCGTTGATCATCATTGATCATAACTTTTCCCCTTGCTTCACTCGCAAGTTACCACATCCCCTAACTCTTTTCTCATTGATAGGCATATCATAATGATTTAATACATAAGGGGTGAGATCGGAGGCTTAAAAGTATGAGATTTGGCGTTTAAAACTCAAAAGTCAACTTTGGGATGAAAACAGGGCCACGCATACGCGTACTCCACGCGCACGCGTGGATGGCCACAAAACTTCATCGGCGCATACCCGCCATTCACGCGGACGCGCGGATTGAAAAATAGGCAACGACGCGTACGCGTCAGCCACGCGTACGCGTGGGTGCATTTGCGCCCCAGGCACAAAACTGGTATAACTCTGGCACAACTCTCGGGAAAATGGCTGGGCATTGGGTGCAGCGCATCGACGCGCATGCGCACACCACGCGCTCGCGTGGATGGTGCCTTCTCGAAGAACGACGCGTACGCGCCAAGTGCGCCTACGCGTGGAGGGTCATTCTGCTAAAAAGATTTCTAAGTTAAAAGCTGCAGAATTCACAGATTCAACCTTCAATCTTCCGACGGACATAACTTCCTCATTTTAAATCGTTTTTCACCCGTCCTTCGAACGGCATGGACATCCCGGATCCAATTTCATTTCTAAACAAATTTGGCACAAAACAGAGATCCGTAGTCCAAGTTATGTCCCGTCAAAGTATGCCCAAAAAACCATGTTTTCATATAAAACCACAAAGTGCCATTTTCAAAACAAGCCATTTTCAACTCTTTTCAAAACCAACCAAAACATGCCAATTTCATCCCTTTTCTTTGAAATTGATCAAAGTATATCAAAATCGACAATAAGCCTCCTCAACTCATACACTAACACATTACCACAATTCACAAAACCATCATATAACCATCTTTACCCATTTCAAGCAAATGGCTAAATTACAAACATATCAACATGTCATACATCCTTCCTCATCTCAATTTCCAACAATACTATTTCCAATCAACCATCATTATACATAATCAACATCATAATCACTATCACGTGGTTTCACCCACAAATCAACCTTAATCATTCCTCAAGCATATATCACAATATATATACCTCTCATGCATCATCATACCATCAAGGCATCAATAATCATAATCACATATATGACCACATAATATTTCTCAACCCAAAACCACACATACTTCATCTATATAATTTCACCCTTCAACTCCTCAAACCTTATTATTCAACAATCAACCCAATCATTCGCATATTCATTATATGAAATTCATCCAATCACTTGTGTCATCATACAATGCACACATCAACTTACCTCCCTTACCTCTTTCCGGCCTCCGGCCCAAAATTTACGGCCTCCGGCCCAATTTCACAATTTAAATACATAAACCACAAATTAATACTCATTACCCAATACATCAAATTTTCAATACACCAAGCATACAAGGCCACACAATTCTCAACCCAATCATCAATTCACATTACATACCAACTATGCATATTAGCATCAACCATTTACACAATCCAAACTTAATCCTAGGGGCATCTAGCCTAGGAATTCTCATCACACCACACGGTACTTAAATGAAACTTAAACCGTACCTCTTGTAGCCAAATCAATTGAGCCCCTTCTATGGAAATCTCCACCAACTCTTAGCTCCAAGCCTCACCAAAGCTCCACAAGCAATACCAACCTCCCAATTGTGCATCAAAATCACCAAATACACTAACATAACCAATATCACATACATACATCAACCTAGGGCTCATAAAAATGACAAATCACAAGGGTTTGAGCACTTCTTACCTCAGCCCATATGAAGTAGGGATAGAACTCACTTAGAATTCATGTTGGAGTCCCTAAACACCCAAAATCACAAGATTTCAACACTAACTTCCTAAAAACGTGTAACAGTGGGGAAATTCGAAAACTGGGCAGAGATGAATGGAATACTCACCACAAAACTTAGATAGAAATGTAGAGGATGAGAAGAGCGACGCGTGGCCGCAAACGGCTCGTCAATCGGAGCTCCGTAGCTCAAGTTATGGTGGTTTGAAGATCAAAGAGAGTTAGGTTTTCTCTCTTCTCTTCTCTCTTCTCAAATCAGCGCCCCACACTCCTCTTTTAGGGTAAAAATGAGCTGAAATGTTCATAACTAATGTTTATATATGTTGGGTCTTGGGCCCACTTAGGCCCAGTTCACTTATTTTTGTCCGTTGGCCTAATTTTGGACCAAAACCTTTAAGATTAGCGCTTTAAATCGCACTTCAAATATTTCTACCTCCCCTAATTATAATTCCTCATTTCTTAATCTTATTTACTCATAATCAATTTTCTCGGCTGCAGTACCAGACAGGTCTCAGCCAGTACTGCCGGTCAAAATTCCACTGCGCGCTTTTACGCAGAAAACTATGTCTTCCGACTCGGAAAAACTCACTGAATCCAAATATCATATTTAAATTATCAAATTCCAATGGCCAAATCTTCCAACCATATTCGCTCCTACTTAACTCATTATTTAATTAATTTCGGTTAGACCGGGTATTACATATTTCGTTGTCTATAGTAGTGTATTTTTCCTTGCTGTCACAAGAGCATGAAAACCATATAGTTTTGGATAAAGAATCATTTATTATTTTTTGAATTTTTATATAATTTTTATCAATTGCATTTTGTTTATCATAAATCCTACTAAATTAAGTAAAGTTTGGCTCCAAAAATCATTATCTATGTAACAATCTTTCATAAATAGACTTAACAATATATATAAGTATTACTATTAAATTTCACGTGATAAATTAATAAAAAAATATAACATATTCACTGTTTATCATCATAAAAGATAAAATTAATATTTTTTTTTCAAAAACTAATTAGTCCAAAATTAAAACGTGATGGTTCAACAACCTATCTACAACCTACTATTTTCACATTATAGTATTCAAGACTTTCTTAAAGTGGTTATTCTCGTACTTAATGCATTTTCATTCTTTGGACCTCTCAAGTGTACCTTGGCATACTTCAAAGAACTTGACAAGTCCGCCAATTTGGTGTACTCTATCATAGTCATGTTTTCTTGTTTTAGTTGCATGAGTTTCAGTTCTTTAGCCGCCCTCACCATGTTTGAAAAGTATTTTTTATAAACTTCAACCTTGAAAGCATTCCAAGAAATGGCCTAATTACCTTGCAAGAAGTAGTGTACCCCTTTCTACTAAAACTCAGCATCCTCCTCCAAATTATAGGTAACAGACTCCACGTATAGGATGATTATATATTTTTTTTTAAGTTTTTCATAGATCTATATATAAGATTTTTTAATGCAAAATATTTATTTTTCAGTCTTAACTTTTGTCAAGATTACAGAAGATTATGACTTTAATTTTATCTTTTTAGGATGTTTTATTATCGGCCTTAATTATATCTTTAAGATATATTGAATCAAGATGAATTTTGACATCTAATATTTATGATAAATAATTATCTCTAAATATATTAAGAGTATTAAATTTAAAATAAGAGAGTTTTAACATAAATTTATCCTTTTAAGATATGTTATTATCAGCTCTAATTGTATCACTATCTCTATCTCTAAGATTCATTGACTCAAAATAAATTTCGACATCTAATATTCATGATAAATAATTGTCTCTAGATATATTAAGAGTATTAAATTTAAGATAAGAAAATTTTGTTATAATAATGTAAATTTATTACCTGTGCTTTTCTGAATCTTGATCAAAGTCTCGTGCTGATAAACCTCTCATATTAACATAATTATTTGATGAGAATATAATTTATTATTTATATTTGTATAACATAAATATTTGATGAGAATATTTTTTTGATCTTTTAATTTGAATGATTTTAAGAGTTATATTAGGTTGTAATTATATTTTAGTATGTTTGTTTATATTTTAATTATTATTTTATTATAAAATAATTATTTCGATTGGACTATAGTTGAACCAATAAATCAGTAACTATTTGAACGATTCGATAATCGATTTGTTTTTAAAAATTTTTTATTATTAAAAATTTGTCAAACACACAAAAAAATAAAAATAATTTTTTATTGAAAAAAATCTATTTCTACCAACTAATAACATTCAAACAAACTCTAACAAAGCAATAATAATTAGGATTTTAATTTTAGATTTTTTATATAAATAAAATCAAATATCATATTAAAATTTTATTAGAGTTCTAAGAATGTCAATAGCAGGAGGAAGGAATTTTTCACGGGTGTCTCTTCTATTCGCATTACCTAAAATTTGGGCAAATATTTGGAGGGTTAATCTTTACCATGCTAGAGTTATTAGAGCCTTCTTTAATGGTATTGTGGACAAGATCAAAAGAAGACTTACTAATTAAAAGGACAGACTTCTAAATAGAAGTGACAGACTTTGTCTCATTAATTTAGTGGCGGCCTCCATCCCAACTTATTGAATGCAGGTATCTTTGTTCTCTTCTTATATATCTGATAAGATTACTTTTATGATGCGGCTTTTTTTGTAGAAGGTTGATGGAAGGGGTTTAAGTCTGACTAATTGAAACACAATTGTCACTCCAAAGAAATTTGACGGGATTGACATTAGAGATCTGGCTTGCGTTAATGTTGTTCTGATAGGGAAGCTAATTTGGCAGCTCTTTAACTGTCCGAACAAGTTTTAGTCCAACTAATTTCTCATAGATACCTCAAAAAGTTTGATAATAGTCACTTTATGCCTTCCAAAAATGCTTCTCATGTATGGAGGAGTATTTGCAAGGCCTTTAATTTTTTGAGAAATGGTTTCACGTAGAATATTGGTTCTCTTAACCAATCCTTTTAGTTTGGAAAATGGAAAATGAAAGGTCCCTTAACTAAAGAAGTGCCGTATGTTCATATTTATGATTTTGAGAGTAATATTAGTGATTTTTGGGTGGATCGACAGTGGAAGCTTGAGAGGTGCTACACTTCCTTACCTGACCTTATAAAACAGAGTATTCTTTCTTATCATTCAGACTATCAAATAGGCGAGGGGATTGGTTGGAGATGGTCAGCAACTCCTTCTAATATTTATTCTTTTAAAAATGACTACTTGTGACTTTGTAAATGTATTTTCGGTTGGGAGGAGCAGACCAATTGGCTTTGGTTATGGCGGATCCGAATTTTCAGAAAGTTCAAAATTCTCATTTGGCTATGTATTCATGATGTAATTCCCACTGCTGCTTTTCTTTTTCATGGATGTTTGGGAAGCTCTGATTTATGCCCTTGGTGTAATACGGAACCTGAAATAATTTTTTACTGTCTTCGTGAGTGCCCCAAAGCCAAAGTTATCTGGTATAGTTTGAATTTAGAAGTTGATGGTCAACAGTTAGATAACTGGTTGTGCAGGGACATAAATTCTAATACCTTCCTCTTCTCGAAAACTACTTGGTGGATTTGGAGAGATCCTAACAATAATATTTTTAATCAGGGGCGGAGCCAGGTATAAGGAAAGGGGGGCAACGGCCCCCCCTAATTTTAATTTTTTACATGTAAATTATATGTAAATTTTAATTTAGCCCCCCTTAAAATGTTATTTTAGTCTTATTTTATTGTGTAAATATTTTTTGCCCCCTTCTAATATTTTATCTAGCTCCGTCCCTGTTTTTAATCCAACAAATCCATAGAGAATGGGCAAGATTATAGTTTTTATACATGTTTTTCAATATGAACTTCATAAATTTTTATCTATGTATTATGTGTCTACTCCTTATTTGCTGTTTTTTTGGTCTCTACCTATTTAATTTTTGGTTAAAGTCAAATGTGATACTAATAAATTTGGTGAATCTACTAATTTTAGGTGTGTGTTGTGTGATTGTAATTACTTTTGGTTACGGAATTGTACTGGTTCTTTACTACATGTTATTATTTTTTAAACTTTTTACAATCTGATGAAGACTAATTTAAATATGGAAAGCTGGTTTAGAGAACTCACTTGCAAAACAAATTATTTAGATACTTTTATTCTTGTTAATGGTAAGAACAACTAAATAAAAAATTTAGATAATGATTTAGTGATTAAAATAAAAAAAATTAAATTAAAATTAAAACCTAACTCAATCTAATTCAAAGAAATGCTAACTAAATTGCCAATGCCTTGACTAAGTATGCAGTATCTAATATCATATAATACAATAATTAGAATGGAATGAGCCTTAAAAAATTTAATGTGTTTCCTTTTTTTTCTTTTTATCCTTTGACACACGAAAAAAAAATTATTAAAATTTTATATCATGAGAATTTAGTAGCCCTCGGTGAGACGAAGACCTCTTTCCCTCCCTTCTTATCTCCCCTTTATAGGGAGAGGCAGGTCTCTATCACTATCAGACTATCACGATATCACGGTAGTCCACAAGGACGGCAAATCTCCGTTTCATCTTTATAACGGATCTCTATTCCCGTAAAACCTTGTTTTCATGGCGGGTATTTCCGAGATTACTCATTTTAATTATTACGGACCGTAAAAGTGAAGGTATAAGAAAGGTGTTAACTTGAGCGGATAGGGTTCCGGTAGAGTTGTAAGTTGTAACCCTAATCAGAAATCAGAGATGCCTCTGTCGGTTGTCCACATCACTTTCGCTTCTCCTCTTCAACAATCCATCATCTTTCACACTCTCACCCCTTCAACTCTGCTTCCCAAAACCCTCTTCCCTCCCTCCATTTCCCTAAGACGATTCAACACCTCACTATTTCCCACCATCAACTCCAACAAGACCAAGACCGCACCCTCCCGCGCCTCTTTGATCGAGACTCCAGTCCTCTGGCTCGGCAGGCTCTGCATCTTCTACGCCCTCCTCAAGGCTGGACTCGCTGGATCTCATGCCAATCCACTTGTCTCAGGTCTCTTCACTTTTTTGACACTCTTTCAGTATAATAGCTCTTTGCCATTTGGGGATGAGTGCTTATTTTGTTATTGGTTGTGTTTTTTGTGTCTGATCCAGATTTGGAAATCAGTGACGTCAATGATTCTGCTGATTTAGGGTTCTCTAAATGGACACAGACTATACTTGGAAAACCAGGTCTGATTGAGCTGTTTCCTTTTTATACCCTGTTTGAAAGGATTGCAAAGGAGGGGGATGACTTTATTTAATTGAAGTTGGTTTCAAAAGGAATTATAAATAATTCCTAGGAATTTTAAGATGGGAATATCATATTCCCACATTTGGTTCAAAGTTTGAAAAGCTATTTGTAAGCAAGTTTGATTCCCGGGAATCAAAATACCATCATTTTAATTCTCACCTCCTCCTTGGGTATCTTTGATTCCTATGGGAATGGAATATTTATAACAAAGTAATATTTGAACCACACACACTCAAAAAGTAATTTGAAGCCTGGATTGGAGTGAGTATAACTGGATTGGAGTGATAGCACATATTTCCATTCCCTTTCTTGCATTTCGATCCGGTTGTTCCTTTGAATAATTGAATCTTCCAAACATGCTAAAGATTCTGTTGCTTTATATCTAAGTGTAAATATACTCGTACTTTAGAATCAGGCTTACTTTTAGAGGACTCTTATTTGTTAAGTTGGTTATACTTTTCCCCTAATTTACTTTTTAATCATTTGGTTAGTGAAGACGCGAAGTAAAAGTCATTGATTTGTATACTCCTGTAAAGTAGTTCTTGTGGAAGTACTCTTTGAATGATCAAAATTGATTGGCATACCATGATCAGGTTTGTGTGACTAGTTTAAATAAACATGCAGTTTAAGTTTATGGAAATGGGGTATATTCATAAAAGTTAATAGTAATACTAATTGGGAATAGTCATTTATGGATGATAATAATGTTATCATACCATAGAAGGCTGATTCAATTCTTCTAGAAGACATGCTTGGTTCCGCAGATAACTGAACTACCAAAGATGGAGATCTGTCAAGTTATAGGTACTGAACTACTGACAAATTTTGAATGCTATGACTGTAATCTAGTACAAGATTAGGAAATCATGTAAATTTTATTAATAATCAAGAAAGCAATGGTGGAAGCTTGCGTTTTAGTATCCTTGCATCTCCATCCTTTATAAGACATACCATGATCCCATCCCATTTCTTTGTTCGGTAAACCTCTTTTGCTAAATCCTCTGTCTCCCCCCTTTTGAGCTAACCTTAATAACAGGTGACATAATCTCTACATGTGTATCCTGTCATTATAAGATGAACCTTTTTCGCCTCTGTGATTGAAAATAGCATTTCTTTTTTTCTTATTTATTTATTTTTTTCAATTTATAGAGAAGCAGGTTTCTGACTGATTTCTTAGAATCACTTTTTGTAGTTTTTCCTAACCCCTTCCTTATAGTTTATCCAGACACGCCTGTTCTCAAATAATAAAATTCCTTATATACCTGCATTGCATATGGTTCTGTTGTAGTCAATTTTTCTTAAATCAAATATTTGTCCATTGCTTCGTAATATAATCTTTTACTTCTTATGTTTGTGGTGCTTGAACTGAAGGAAGAAAAATGGCTGGGGGACTAGAAATACCTAAAAATTGGCCATTAATTTGATTTTGGAAACAAAATGAAGCTTAGATATTGGTATGAAAAAAATCTGAAGGGTTTTTAAAAGAAGCTTTTCATTAGGTGCACCTCCCTCACTCGCTAACTTTTACCATGTTCTAGCTACAGTTGGGGCAGAAATTGGACATACCCTTCTAACTTGATTAGCCATATCTGTGAGAAGTGTTTCTATGTGCATTAATTTTTCTAACTCTGCACCCATCAAGGAGTCATGTTCATGCTTCATGCTTCATACTGTTTCTATGTGCATTAATTTATTTGTTGTTCATATCATCTCCAGTTGCATAATGATTTTAACTCGAGAAAAATCAATGTAACGTGGAAATAAATAGTTGTACACAGTTACACATGATGAATCCTGTGCATACGTCCTGGACTGGCTTCTGTGATTCAGTGCATTGAATAGAATTAATGCTAGATACTTACAGTATGTTTAGTTTTGGAATGTATTTTAAGTTTCTATTACTATTTTTAATAGTACTAAATAGTATTTATTCAATGAATCGAGGAAAACAAGATAATTTGTGTTCACTGTATCTTTTCAAAAAGTTCTAAAAAGAAGAAACACGATGTAAATAAGATGACATTTTTGTACTTAATATTGAAAGCGAAACACATTTTCTAAAACCAAACACACCATTACATTGTGATAGGGATTGTTTGCCATCAATGATCATTAATCTAATACTAATTTTGGATTCCTATGCTTTATATTCCGTTATTGGTATTATTGTTTCAATAGACTTGTTTTCAATAACAGTGAATCAGTTATATCTGTTTGTTATTTGATCAGCAAAGGAAGGAGTTAATGGAAGAAAATTTGTGAGCAAATGGCATCCTACAACAAAGGGTACACTTAGAAGGAACTATAGAGTTCCATCGAAGTTCGAGGGGCGGCGTCTTCTTAAAGCTATTGCATCCTTATTATCAGAAGACGATCACTTTGTTGATGCTACATCTCACAAGGTATTGCATCTTTCTTTCGCTTGACATAAATTCTGTTTCTATTAGGACTGTCTTTCCTTTTTCTTTTTCCCCACCCCCTCCTCTGCACAATTGAGTTTTCTGACATCTTGCAAAATCATTCTAGGGTTGTCAAATCCGGAGGGAAAGTGCTCATGGAGAAAGCGTTTGCTGCAACAACGTGAGAGCACTCTTTGATGAGCTCCCAACTCCTCATCTCACTGTGGAAATCACACCTTTTCCCGCTGGACCACTTACAGACACGGATTACACCAAAGCTGAGAAGCTTGAGAGGGTTCTTAGATCCAGTCCTTCTGTTTGAGCCATCTTATGTTGAGCTTCATGTAAATATCCTTTGCTAGTTTGTAAATATTGTCAATGTCGAAGAGAAATTTGCTTCATCATCTCTTTACTTTTTACTTATTGAGTTGAATTGCGGTTACACCTTTCAAAAACATTACTAGTTTTTTCCTTGATCAATTATCTAATGCCCAACCGTGATAAGTTTTAATTTGTTCAAAATTCTTACAACTCACAAATCCTTTTGAATAATTTTCCTGTTCATTTTTCTAATTTCTAAATTTTCTAAGTAAAATTCCATTTCGGTTCCTATTCATTTTCAATTTGGACAATTCACATCCTATCGATTAAAAAATGACAAATTGGCTCTTGAATTTCAGCTCCGTTAGACATATTGACCCTTGTGTGAATGTCTCAAGTAAGCCTTGCAGGATTTTGTTGACATGTCATGTTAGGTTCTTGAGCTGGCCTGCACTTGGCTAAGATAGATGGTAACGATTTGTTTACAACCCTAAGTTCCTGCCTAATAATCAAAACGATGTTGATATTCGAATTGATCCCATTAGGTAACTTAACAGAAGTAGCTAGTCTTAGAACATGAAGCAAACCATGAGTGATGCAGATCAATCCTCAAATTCTTAGTGATGTGTTAGAGGGAGGAAGACTGTAAAGTTCGTGGGCTCGACTAGCAATGCAAGTGAAGGTAATAGGAGGAGAAAATTCGAGTACTCTAGATACGAATGTAGAGTGCATGCTGTTATGCAAGAATCAGGGACGACGGAAAATCCAGAGAGGATTTTGTTTGGTTGCTGCTACTATCATATAAGTGGGTTTCGATTGCTGCTTAAAAGTATGCTTTCAGTAGTTCGAGTTCAGAGTGGGTTTGCCAATGCTGCATGAACTTTGATATTAATTTGGTTGATAGTTTTGGGATGTTTGCTTGTACTGATTTAATGAACTTTATTTTACAGTGATCGACCACATTGCAAGTTTTTTGTGTAGCTGGATGAGCTAATTTGGCAATTGCAAAAGGGTGATATAGAAGGCAGAGTGAGCATGGCCAATGAGTTATTGCATGCACAAAGCGGGATTCAAATTCCGACCCTTGTTTAAACGGACTAGTGAACTAACCGCCACACCAACTCAACTTGGTTAACTAATATGCTATATAACATCAACATAAATACTCATTACGTTGGCAACCATATCTAGAGGCCCAACGTCGTTTTCTAATAGAAACATTAATGGATTATACTTGAAAAACATGATATTGGTCGTAAGAAGGTGGAAATAAGGGAAAACTGTAGAGCTCCACGGTACATTGAAATAAATTAGTTAGATGCAGTGAGGTGTATTAAAGAAAATGCCTTTTTTGTGAACGTCATTCTTGTATCAATACCTACTAATATCATTGAATTTTGTATGTTAACTTGACTACTCAGATTATTATTTTCAAATCAATAAACACCTATTTAGATTATGTGGGTTCTATCTATTTGCATTTTCACTCCCTACCAAGGGAACCCTCCTAACAAGAATCTGCATAGCATTTCAACCCTCCCACACATGAGAAAATCCATATGAATTGGACAATTGAGTGACACAAAAATAGCATGCTATGTATGAATATAGAAAAGTTGATTTATGCTTCTTTTCTTTTCTATCTGATTTAGGCATAATAATAATATGTACAGAAAGAAAAGAAGAATTGTGATATCTAGCGGCTATGCTATGTAAGAAGTAGAGAACTAGAGAGATATGTTATGAGAGAAAAGGATCCAAATAACTTACAACAACACAGATTGTGATGCATCACACAACAAAGACAACAATAACTATTCTACAACATAAAAACAATCTAAATCATACTCCAATTTCTTTCTTTCCTCTTCCTTTTAAATTTTAAAGGCCTCAGCAACCCTTCATTGCAAATTTCAAAATTATAATTAAAAGAAAAAAAAAAAGAGAGAAAATAAAAATCGATTCTCTTCCGTCATTTTCTATCACCGGCTTGCTGTCAGAGGCGCAGCGCAGTGACGCATAGCTCATCGGCGGCGAGATCTCCGGCGGTTGCGACATCGTCGGCATCCGGCGCGGGGAGGTTCAGATCGAAGGGTAGAGGCTTGCGGCGGAAAGAAGAGGTAAGGACGCAATCATCATCGTCGTCAACGACGGAGGAGGAGGAATCGCAGTCGCTGTGGCAATCTTCAAGTGCGATAGGGTTCACGGGCCTTCGGGGAACCATCGAGGGAAGAGGATTGGAAACCCTAGGGCCGCTGAAGGACTCGACCGTGCTGCTCATGCCGCTGCTGGTGGGGCGGCTGGCCTGGACCGGATCGAACTTGGAGATGATGAGATCGGAGGCGGGCTCGGGTGGGCCGGGGAGGGGGAAGTTGGTCTTGGCTTTGGGCCCGCGGAAGGAGCGGGCGGCGGCGTCGTAGGCCCGGGCTGCAGCCTCGGCGGTGTCGAAGGTACCCAACCAGACCCGGGACTTCTTCCATGGGTCTCTGATCTCGGCGGCGAAGCGGCCCCATGGTCTCTTTCGGACACCGCGAAAACGGGTTTGGGTCGCTGGTTCGTTAGGGTTTATCGATGATGGTGCTTTGGTTGGTGGATCGGTGGGTCTGGCTCGGGGCATGGGTGTTATGTGAAAAGAGAGAGGGTTTGAGGGGAAGAATATGAGTGGAGAAGCAGAAGAAGAAGCAGAAGCTCACACCACACCAGCCAGTAGCCACCACCAAGGGGAATCTCTTAATCTTGCTTCTCCATCTCTCTCTCTTTGTCCCCCCTCTCTCTCTCTCTCTCTCGCGGTCGGTACTTCTTTCTTTCTCTTACTAAAAGTTTGCTCTCTCCGGAATGAGAGATGGGGTCGGATTGCTTTTGGAGCATTGAGCATGGATTTTATAACTTGGAAAATGACAACGTTGCCCTTATCCTTTGTAGAATCATTGCCAGCAACGTGTGCCTAGCAGGTAAATAACTTTTGGGTCGCTCTACGGTACCAATGCAAATTGGTATAGATATACAGATATTCTTTTTGGTTCACTGTTAGATCGACAAATAGAAATTGGTGTCAGAGTTTGTCTAGGTGATGGTGGCTGTGGCTGAGCCAAATCTATCTATTGCTAGCGTTAGTTGGTGAATTTTTAGATTGGGTTGTGGCAGCATTGGATTGGAGGTTTCAAATAATAAATTGGATCTCAAATGTTTGGATTTTGTTAATAGAAAAAAAAAAAAAAAAGAGAAAGCAGTCCATGTTTAGCAATCAGCAGTAATAATGGAGTCTCAAATGAAAATTTAAGCTGTCTTTATGTCAATTTATTTTTTTAATATTTTCTAATTCTTTTAATATTTATCTGATTGAAAAAAAAATTGATACAAGAACTCAATTAAAAAGAAAAAAAAGTATAGAAACTTAATTGAAAATTTTATAAAATTATAAAGACCAACAAAATAATTAAATCTTAAATTTAATCATTCATGTAAATTATATCTATTTAAATTTCAAATTAAAAATTTTATACTTCAAAATTTTAAGTTAAGTGAAAAAAAATTAAATTAACTTAGCGAATTAAATGAGTTAATCTGTTTAAATCCGCTTTATTTATAAGCCATAATTTTTTAACTCGAAGCATAATTTTTTTAGAATTGAAGAGAATTAAACTCATTTAAAATTTCTTTATCTGTAAATGCATATTAATATTAGTTTTTTACACAAGTCTCTTGAAACAATTGTATTGCTGTTATATTTATTTTATTTTGTTGATTCAAACAACCTAATAAATCTTTTTTCAATATTTTATATTAATTTAAATGTTACAATGTAATATACACTTTATATTTTGACTCTACAATAAATTTAAAATTTATATTATTATGATAAAAAATTATAATATAACATAATTGTTATTACATAAGTACTTATTCAATAAAATATCATAATAAATTAGAATTTATATTTATACAAAATATAATTTTTACATTCATAAATATAAATACATATGGCATAAAAAAATTAAAAAAAAGTGATATGCATAGCATCAGTTAATATGATCCAAAAATAAGTGATATCCAACAGCATTTTGATTTAAGTGATGAAACCCACACAATATTTCAATAACAAAATAATAGCCCAACAATGATAAGCACATCCATGATATTTCTTTCCACCAGCTTAGCTTCAATATAGAACTATATAAACGAGTCCTACAAACACTGTAAGCTGCTCAAAAAGATGATCAAGTTGTCCCCCCAATTATTAGCATAGATCCACATGTCACTTTTGTATTCAACTAAAGAGAATATATGTATATATACATCTATACCCTATAATTTTAACAGAATAAACGCACTATTTATACTCACGGGTATTCAAAATACTAATAAATTTATTTACGAAAATATAAAATTAATGTTGTATTTATTAAAGAGAATTTTTTTTAAATAAGTAAAAAATATTTTATTTTTTAAAATATATAATTTATAATATTTTTATCAAAATTCATCATATTTCTTATTTCGTTTACAGTGGAAATGAAATAAGGTTGTATATTTTTCGTTTATACTATAAATGAGATAGGTGAAGATATATAACGTTACTGTAAACGAGATACATTCCGACAAATTCTCAACACTTATAAAAAGATGTGCAACTCTTTGTATTCTTCACAAATATTTCACTTCTTCTTTTCTTCCATTTTTCTTCCAAAAAATAAGTCAGAATGTCTAGTAGTAGCAAAAATGTGGTTATAAGTGTGTATCCCAATTGTCATATGAGAAACAATGATACTGGCGTGATATTTGAGTGCGAGAATTCTATTCTATTGCGTATCCGGCGAGTAAGTTCTTTGTCAGAGTTGAATAACGTTGGTGGTGGCAGGAGAAAAGAGATCGGAAGTGTGGGGTATCGGTTGCTAGCATCGATAGGAGATGTAGTCTTTCGATTTCATCTGTTTTGGCTCCATGGCGACGAGCATGTGCATCTCATGTTTGATATCCATGGGAGAATCATGGCAGAACAAGTGATAGAACTTTCTGCAGTGGTAGGTGATGTCGGTGGCGGTGGATTTGGCCAGTCGAATTTTGTGTAGGACGATACTCCTTTCGCACCACCATCGATACACGTTGTTAGTTCAGTGAAAGGCATAGACGTTGATGGCGAGAACTCTGACGAAGAGTATGTTGCGGATAGCAACAGCAGTGGTTATTCTGAAGATGAGGAAGAGGAGAAGTTTGTACCAAAGACATCAGTTGAGCCATAGTTCGGTATCTTCTGTCCGCCCCGCACCCAATTTCGGCCTTATCAGTTGTACCCAGTCACCATCATACATTGAATCTAGACACGATGCACGAGACAACTTGATTTTCTAACACGGGTGAAAACGATTACAACTTAAACGGTGCTGTGGAGTTTTGAGTTAGCCATAGGTTCAAAAAAAGAGATGCAGTGATGTATGGTGTAAAGAATTACAGCATTCGCAGAAGTGATGTGCACTGAGTTGTGGAGTCGGATCAATTAAAATACGAGGTGCGTTGCTGCCAATATGCAACAGGCTGTCCTTGAAGTCTCAGTGTTGCTTTCCGACAAAATCTCGGATATTGGTGAGTTCAAGTTTATCGTGATGTATTTTCTCATTTATGAATGTTATATTTGGATTAAATGCCAACCATGTATGTGATATTTCGTTAGAGAGGTGCGTAGGGTTGGAGGACCGCACATGTGTTTAGCACCCAACATGTCTCAAGATCATCGACAGTTGGACAGCAGTCTCATCTGCAATGTCATCTTGCCATTGATACAATCCAATCCATCCGTCAGCATCCCGGTTCTACAAGGTGCAGTTAGGCAAAGCTATCACTTCAAACCCTCATTCATAAAGGTCTGGATGGTGAAACAAAAGGCTATTGCGTAGAACATGGTGATTGGGAGGAGTCATACAATAAGGTGTCGAGGTTGCTGCAAGATAATAATTAGTAACAGGTGGTAAAACATGATAAATAATTCATATTTTCATAACTGAATAAAAGAAGCTCGCTTATGTCATCTAACTATAACTGATCCAATGCCTGATGCCATCGGAGGACTCTCTACTCGTATTGGTCCTTACTCTGTTGCGTCATACCTATCAACCTGTGGACATTCACAAGAATAGCAAAGACTCAATTTATCGCACATCATATCGAATTATATAAACGAAGAAGAAGAAGAAAACCATAAATAACAGTTACCTCACAGCCATGGGATACGTATAAACTAGTCGCTCGGGTGGACACTATTAGAAAAATTTCTGATATATCCAAGAGACTAGTAGCAGAGTGCATCCTGTAATGTCTGTGGTGGCTGGATGTGCTGCAGAGCATAGCGAGTGGTACATCCATGTAAGCACCACGAAACCCCAAGATAGAGAACAACACCTCTAAAAGTCATCAAGCAGTGACAGCCATCGGAGATGGACCTAATTGTTTGACTTGTCGGTCATCAGGTAACCCCTAATCATCAAAAGTATGTAACACCTCGTGTACTGTCGGAGAGTGTCTAGATCATCGATATCGGGCATCTGCCGGAGTTGCTCCTAAAGCCATGCCAGCTTGAGGGAGAAAGACCCCTTCCTCTACGCACCTTGCTGCTGAACTGCAGTAGGCCTGGCACCAAGTAGCCGCCCCACTAACTCCCATGTCTCAGTCCCGTACCATGTGTGGAAAAGACACGCTGTCAAGTGAGGTGGCACGCAGGTCAACCAGCAGGTCGGGCCGGATTACACACATGTCGGTGGAAGGCGCTGAGGCTCGACACGTAGATGCTCCTAGATCTATCGTTGATTGTCGCTGAAGATCTAACGGTTCTGGAAGCTTCTGGAGAGGAAAACAATGGATGCGGACAGTGACCTTGCGGTGGCGCGTCTGGAAGTTTTTTACGACGGGGCCGGGCTCTGTGTACTCGTGGCGATGAGACAAAGACAATGATATGGTCTGTGACGAAGGAAAAGGTCGGGAAGGTGAGTGAAACAAGACCGAAAATTGTCGGGAGGAGAAAAAAAAGAACTATGAACGAGTTCTCATGAAGAGAAAGAAAGAAAAAAGGAACTAATAGAATGGGTGCAGACAGAACTATTAGAAGAAAGTGTAGATGGAACTGTCAGAAGGAAGCGCAGAGGAAATTGCCATAAGGAAGCGCAGACGAAACTGCCGCAAAAAAAGCTCAGACGAAATTGTCGCAAGAGTGGCCAACTGCCAAAAAATTGCTGAAAAGATGGCAAACTATCGGCAGGTGTCGAAAAACATATGGTTTTTCCATGAGAATAAGTAAGTAGTGAATGAACTAATTGATGAAGTGAGACATCATCAAAGTATTGACAAAAGAAAAGAAAAAAAAATAGTACAGAAAAAAAGTATGAAAAATACAATGATTTTATCGAAGAAAAATAACCTATCCTCCTCAAAAAGGATACTATGACTCTGATACCATGTTAAAAATAAGAGATTAAAATAAAAACAAGTATGATGTATTATTGAGTAAGTTCTAAAGATACAATGTATAAGAATATATATATATATATTAAAAAAATCAAAACAATAAAAACATAAAATTCTATAATAAATATACAAATATACTATATAAATATAAATAATACTAACTGATTTTAATTAATCTTACTTATACTCTAACAGTCTCCTTGTGCGACCACATTGCCAGTTTTTCTTGCTGTTGGAATTCATCTTCCATGATGCTACTTGCCATCATAGTATTACAAATTTACAATACTTATCAGGTATCAATTAATTGTAGTGCCAATTCATGATAAATACAATCTAATCTAATTTTGGTAATGACATTAATTAAACTTATTGAATCTTTTTAACTTAAGAAAAATATATAATTCACAAACGAGATAAGAATCAAAGAAATCTTCCATTGTTTTAACATTTACGTACCATGTAAAGGAACACTAAAGAAAAAAGGAATCTAAATTCATGAAGCACGATATTCTATAAGAGAAATATTAGAATGTTATTAGAATAATTTATTTTTGACTATTAATTAGTTATTAATATTTAAAAATATAGAATAAAGTATATTGAATTATTAGACTAAATAAATTAAATTAAAAAAATTGAATTAATAATTAAATAATAATAAAAATAATAATTTTTGATAATTTTTTAATATTTTTTATTGTATAAATCATGAATAATCTTATGTGCATAATTTTTGCTGCGCATTAAAATGGCTGGTAGGAAGTAAAATAAGATTAAAAGTTAGTCTTTAATACCGTAAAACAGATACAAAAGAGATCAAAACAAAAATAATGCAAACATCATTTTTCTTAAATATTGTGCTGTTATTATTTTATGCTAAAAAAAGTATGTTATGCAAGTGACAATGTAGTTTGTACTTTGTACCACAGTACCGCTTAAGAGAAATGCTTATTGTCTTTATTTGTACCTTTATTTTTTATTTTCAATGCTTAACTGATCAAATTTAACATTCATTGTGGTGTTTTATTTGAGTTGTTTGTATAATTACTAGAATTGCATAATATTTGAAGTTGTTAGTTGTATAAATATTTTGGATTTAAATCTTTTATACCGACGAGGTTTTGTAACATGAGAATTTGAAAAACGTAATTAGTCTTCCATGGATCAATTAATTTTCAATATGCGTGGGTTCTGATAAATAATTTAAAAGTAATTAGTCTCTTGCCGAAAAATATAATCTATTTAAAGGAAATCCAAATAGTTTACACCAGAATAATTTTAATTGGCAAGTTATTCTAGATGCTACCAAAGTTTGTGAAACTTTTGCTCATAAATAAAAGGGTCTTAATTCTTTTAGTACTATAGTTTTATTAAATTTGTAATTAAATTTTTATTTTTTAAATTAGATTTCTATATTATTTTTAATTTTAAATTAGATCATTTTTAGTGTAAAAAATATTAGAATTAATTGGCTATTTTTTTTGTAAATTAAAGATATTTATAATTAAAAATCTAATTAAATTTTTGACCGCATATATTTTAGAAGAGATATTCTATTAATTTTAACATTTTTGACATGAAAATTATCTAATTACAAAATTTTAAAAATTATAAAGATTTAATTAAAAATTAGGTGAAATTATAAAGACTAATAAAATAATTAAACCTAATAAAAAAAGGTTATGAAAGTTTTAGTTTTAGCAATTTTGAATTATTACAAAGCTTAACACATGCTAAATTTTATTTGGGAGTGAATCATCTTCAATGGGAAAAAACTGGATAATGTTCAGTGTGTGATTTCACAATTCATTGTTCTCTCTCTTATTAATTTCTGGTCTCATTTATAGAACTAAAGGTGAGAGATCACACTTTATTCTCTCCAATAAAAAAAATGGAAAGGATTCATTTCCATTTTATTTATAGTACAATAACTGATGATTTCACTAGTAACACTCTCATTCTATGGAGCTAGTCAGCTGAAGTTTCAGTGGGTAGAGCGATATGACAAACTCCTTGTATGGTCAGTTCTGTGTTTGGTGGGAATTTTGACTCTCATTTTTCATGATCATGATACTGAACTAACTTGTACTGGAGTACACACACATAAAAACATAATTTCCCTTTGAGAACTAAAAATTTAGGCTTTGTGCAACAAGCAAAACTTTTTAGAGATTCATCACACTGGTTTGTTAAAGTGGATGTATGTAGCTTACTAGAAAAAGAAGACAATTATATGTTGGGTTATGATAGGTAACTAATGATTTTTTTTTAATAACACGAATAATTATCAATAAAATAAAAATATACTACATCTCCAAATTATTCACCTAAAGTTTAATATTAGAATAATCATTTACACATCTAGTAAAATAAACATCTGATATATCTATTGTTCACATTGTTAGTGTGAAGTTAACAAATACTGAAATTCTTTTCACTAAATATTAGTTTATATATTTTTCAGTTGCATTGCTAGATTCATTGTAAACTAATAGCATAATCCTACGTACCATTTAATTAGTTTTTGCATTTTTGGGTGATTATAGAGGAATGGATAAAAGAAATTTGAATTCGACTGTTTGTGAGGATTTAAATGAATAAAAGAAACCAATGAGCACGAAAAATGAGACAAAACAATAAGCGGTTGTTGTTAGACCACCGTTGTATTTAAAATGATTTGGTGTAATCTTGTTACTTGCGTGCCACCATTAAAAAATTACATGTATTAAGTTAAGTGCCACATAATTAAAATTGGTCCAGCATTTTTTAAATTCTTAAATTAATTTATTATCCTTAAATTTATATTATTAACATTTAATTTAAAATTTAAATCTCTAAATTAATTTTAACTTGGGATCAAGCCATAAAAACAGTCACGAGTATAATTATCAGGTTAGACTACATACATTATCCTCTTTAAGTGCGATTTTTTTTTCGAATCATATATTGATGTGAGATGATTGTGCATCCCTTTGTCCTTTTTTCAAACCATAAAACTTAAATTAAGAATATTAATCTTCATGAGATATGAAGAAATCTAACCCCAAATTATAAAATTTAAAAAAATATATATAAATATACAACAAATATTATTAAGAATTTAAATTTTATATTATTTTTTATAAAGACTTTCTTAATTTGTAACTTTATCATGTGTCTTAAAAGCATAGGTGAGCTAAACCCTTATTTAAATCAACATGTTGGAAAATCTCTAAAACTTGATCCTAAGATGATTCCGTGCATATAAGTGCAAAGACTTAGGCATAGGCATTCATGGTTCACTTACTTGACCTTGCACGATTCAGTCCATCTTTTTTGTAGTAAATCTTTGCCACCCTCGTAATGGAAGAGTTCTATTGTTGTGAAGGAGGTTAGAGGAGTAATTGTGGTGGTAAAAAAGGTGGCACTAGCAGAAGATGAAAGAAGGCAAAAGATGAGACTGAAAGTTATGAGAGTTCAATCAGAGTGTTAATACAAGCAATATTACGGATAATATTATTGTTTCAAACATATTATAAAAAATCAATAATGTTGATATACACAAAAAATGATTACCATATACAAACATATATATTTGACATCTCATACAACCTTTTTTATTAGGTGAAATATATGGTAAAGATGTTGTTTTAAAGATGTGCTATGTGGCAAAATCTGAACCACTCATTCAAAAGCCACACTTTTAACTTAAAACTGTTGCTTTTTACAAAGAAAAGCGTCACCTAATGGAAAAAACTAGTAAATTAGAAGATTTAAGAGAAGAAATAATTAATTTATCAAAATTAATAGATCAAAAACTAATGATCTTAACTAATGTTAATTGTAATGACACCAAATTCTTAAAATCAATACAAAATGATTTTTCTCAAAATCTTTATTTTACTATAAGTTTTATTGAAGGTCTTCAAAAACCTGAAAAAACTTATATTTCACATGGAGTTTCTAAAAAATGTTTTCATGGAGACAATTATCCCCATCTTCATCATACTTTTAATCCACAATTAAATTCTATAATAGACATGCTTGAAGAAATATTAGTTTCTATAAAATTTCAGAAAAATAAAGAAAAAGAAGAACTTAATATAATAGATAAAATTGAACAGATGCTTGATAAACATTTTCAAAAAGAAATTCCTAAAAAAGAAGAAGCCCAAAATAAAATTGATATAACAAATCTAAAGATTAGACCACCTCTAAAATTATGAATATTGATGAAAAATTAGAAGAAGTTACAATGCTTTTTAAACAATTAAAAATGGCTCAAGAAGACAATTTTATGGAACAAGGTTTTCAAATTAAAGAAGAACCAGAGTTTTCTGAAAGAGAAGAATATGTTTTAGACTATTCGAGTGATGAAGAACCAGTACATCCAGTACAAGTAAAAGATGAAGCTGGAACATCTGGGAATAATAATCAAACCCAATTTAAATGGGAAACAGGTTTTGAAAATTATGCCTTCAAAAAAGGTTTTATAAGAAAAAATTCGAAATACACTAAAATACCATCTAAATACATTCCTAAAATTCAAGATCTAGAAGGAGAAAGAATGCTTGATCTAGATTGTAAAAAGAATGAAAAAGAAATTTTTGAAGATTGGATGAACTCTTTTCTATTAGAAGCTTATACAAACCCAAAATTAAATGAATTATCTGAAATGGATATTTGGAATTTCATAGGATTCCACACTAAAGGAACTATAAGAAATTACATGTTAACAATAGATAATAAAATAATAAAAGAATTAGCTGAAAAAACAACAGCTTATGATAAAATAGCATATATAATGAGGGTTCTATACAAAGAGTTTTTTGGAAAAAATGTCATAGATCATGGAAACGAAATTTCTGAAAGAGAGTATTTAGAAGCAAAAAATCATTTGGCCAATATTCAGATATTTGATCTTTGCTATATAGAATCCTATATTTGTGAATATAGAATATATTATTATAAATTAAAAGAAGAAGACAAAAATCATTATCTCGACATGTATATCACAAAACTTCCATATCCTGCTAATGAAAAAATTATGGGAAGATTTATAAGAGAAATAAATAATAAAACTATTGAAAATAATTTCGGTGGAGCAACTCTTGCTATAAGAGAGGAAATAAAAGAACGCTGTATGCAAGAAGCTACTCAGAAAAGGTTTAACAATATAATTAGAATTTGTTGTCAAGATAATGAAGAAATTCCTCAAAAATATGGTTCTAATAAAAATATTCGAAAATATCATCCTTATAAAAATATCCAAAGAAAAAGAAAATATCACTTTAGAAAAAGAAAATATTATCCAGATTGGAGAAAAAAGAGATATTTTAGAGAAAGAAGTATCAATAAAAAACAAAAGAACTATTGCCCAAATAAAAAAGAAAACTGTAAATGTTGGTATTGTCAAGAAGAAGGACATTATGCTAATAAATGTCCAAAAAAGAAGGATAAAAAAGACCTAACTAAACAATTGGAAGTTGCAAAAACTTGTTTTATGGAACCTCTAGAAGAATCTGATGATGAACTAAAATATATTTTTGAATATGTCTCAGAAACAGACTCAGAAACAAACTCAGGAACTGAGTAATAGTGCTACGTTTATTACTGTAAAAATTACAGAAAAATTTATTAATGCCTTCATAGACACAGGAGCAACAAAATGTTTTGCAAGTTCAAATATAAGACTTAACTGGAAAAAATTAGAAAATCCACTAAGAATTAGAATAGCCGATAAATCTATACACAAAGTTAATTTAAAAGCAGAAATGGTGGAAATTTTCATTCAAAATTATAGATTCATTGTTTCATCTATATATAAATTAGAATCTGGAATAGATTTAATTATAGGAAATAATTTCCTAAAACTATATCACCCTTTTATCCAAGAATTAACATATATAGTTTTAAAAGCTCCATATGATTCCTCTTTAAATCAAAGGGCAAAATTAATAAAAATCCCAACTACTACTATAAACGAAATTTTAAAATTCAAAATATTTTCAATTCTAGAAGAATGTTATTTGAACTTATATTTCCAGATAAAAAGTCCAAAAAATGATCTTGAAATCAAAATAGAAGAACTTTTAAATGAAGTTTGTGCTGAAAATCCTCTAGATATTAAAAATACAAACAGAGAATTAATAAGCATTAAGCTAAAAGTTCCTACAAGGGAAATAAATGTTCCAAATAGAATTCCCTATTCAGCTAGAGATAAGGAAGAATTTTCATCTGAATGTAAGGATCTTTTGGATAAAGGAATTATAAGACTAAGTAAAAGCCCTCATGCGGCCCCAGCTTTCTATGTTGAAAACAATAACGAAATTAAAAGAGGAAAACGAAGAATGGTTATTAATTATAAAAAAATGAATGAAGCAACCATAGGTGATGCTCATAAGCTCCCAAGAAAGGATTCCATTCTAGAAAAAATCAAAGGAGCAACTTGGTTTTCATCGCTCGATGCGAAATCAGGATATTGGCAACTTCGTTTAGACGAAGAAACAAAGAAATTAACTGCTTTTACTTGTCCAACAAAAGAATTAACAGGAGTATTACTCTACGAATGGAATGTCCTACCATTTGGGCTAAAACAAGCTCCAGGTATTTATCAGAGATTCATGGAAGAAAATTTAAAAGATTTAAATGATTTTGTTCTAGTTTACATTGATGATATATTAATTTTTACAAAACAAGATAAAGAAGATCATCTTCAAAAATTACTAATTGTCTTAGAAAGATGTAAGGAAAAAGGTTTAGTCCTTAGTAAAAAGAAAGCTAAGTTAGCAAAACAAGAAATAGAATTTCTTGGATTAATTCTATCTACTGAAGGGAAGTTAAAACTTCAACCAAATGTATTAGAAAAAGTAAATTTATTTCCTGATAAAATGGAAGATAGAAAACAATTACAAAGATTTTTAGGATGCATAAATTATATTTCTGATCAAGGATTTTTAAAGAATATAACAGATTATACTAAAAACTTATTTTCAAAAATAAGTATAAAAAAGATTTGGAAATGGGAAGAAAAGGATAGCCTGCAGATTCAAAAAATTAAAGAACTTTGTAAAAATCTTCCAGAACTTTATATTCCAAAAGAAGATGACTATTTAATAGTAGAAACAGATGCTTCAGACAAGACCTGGTCAGGCTGTCTGAAAGCTAAAAAAGCTGAAAAAAGCTTGAACAAAGAAAAAGAATCACTAGATTCTAAACATTCCTCAAAGGAATTACTATGCAGATATATTTCTGGAACATTTACACCAACAGAACAGAGGTATACTACCCATGAAAAAGAAACTCTAGCAGCAATAAAAACTATTAAGAAATGGAGGATTGATCTGCTTCCAAAGAAATTTACATTACGAACAGACTCAAGTTATTTAACAGGTTTTATTAGATATAATTTACAATCTGATTATAATCAGGGTCGTCTGGTAAGATGGCAAATGTTTTTATTACAATATCCGATAAAAATCGAGTACATTAAAGGAAATAAAAATATTATTGCAGATACATTGACAAGAGAATGGAGTTCATTGTCAACACAATGAATCAGAAATCCGAAAGCAGGAGGCTAGAAGTACTCACAAGCCAGGAGGGCAAAGAGGAAGAAGCCAAGGCGATTCTGAAGTCTGATCACCAAAGTCATTAGAAAAATAATTCTAAACTCCCCTCTGGAGTTAATTTGTAAAATCTCCCCTCTGGAGAAAAACACCTATTGTAAAATAACATTAAATAAAAGTTCATCTCCAGAAAGGTACATCTTCATCTCAATCTTTTTATATTATGAATCATTTAGAAGACTTGGAAATAACTGAAGAATCTGATTATTATAAAATAACTGCTTTACTTGATAATGAAAAACAAGCTATTTTAAAATCAGAACTAGATCTTAAAGCAAATGAGAATTTTAAACAAAGCTTTTTAAAAGAAATTTTTAATAGAAAAAATATAATATATTATGGAAAAATTCAAATTGAAACCCCAATAAAAATACAATCCGCAAATGGAGAACTTGAAATAGCTCTGATAAATGAACAAGACGTAAATAAACAAATTGGAAAAATTAGAGATCAACAAAAAAGATCTAAGATTGGATGGATTCATATTAGTACTATTCAAGTTTTAGTTAAATCCACATATATGAAAGGAATTAATTCTCCAATAAGTCTGGCAATTTGTGATAAAAGAATCACTAATCCTAGAGACCAAATAATTGGAATAATCCATGGTAACTTGGCAAATGTAAATGTTAAATTTAATGCTCATATTGGATACGCTATTCCTTTATCAACTGAAAACCTCGGAAGATCTTTAAGTTTGGCTTATAAATTCCATAAAATAGATTTAATGGAACAAAATGATGAACCATTTTCTATCACATATGCAATTAATTATGCACTGACAAATAGTCATCATAGTATAGACTTCAAAGATAAAGAAAGAATTTATGTCGATGAACTATTTCAAAAGTTTGTAAAAACAGAAATTCCAAGAAATAAAGCTATTGAAAGCCCAGTTTTGTTATTAAAACAACCATCAAGAAATTCATTTTCATCATCTAGTTTTAGAATAAGAGAATCTAAAATTAACAGCCCTCTAAGTTTATCTCATTTAAAAGTTGAAGAAAAAGATTCTGAAATAAAGGAATTAACAAAAAGAATTGAAAAGTTAAATGAAACTCTAAATAATAAATTATGACAATAAATAAAGAAGAAATATACGTGTCTTATCAAGATAAGAAACAAGAACTCTTTGAAAGAGAAAAACGTTTAAAATACCTAAGGTTTTCTACAATAAATCAAAAGGCTTTTGAGACACTACTTATGATATATAATAATTTAAAAAAGGAGGTTGAAGAATTAGAAAAAATAATAGAATCTTTAGAAAATAATCATGAATCTATGGCAGAAGATGCTGAAATTTCAATATGAAAGATTTCCAAAAAAGACTTATTTCCTTAAAAACTGCTAAAAGAAATATGAAAACAAGGTTTTTGGCTATAGCCATGAAAATAAAAAGACTAACAATTGAATCTTCAGAATTGGAAGTAGAAATAAAAAAGATAACTAAAAAAATAATTAAAACAAGAAAACTTTTACAACATATAAAAACCAAGAAAACAGTTAAAAAACTAAAAGAAAGTATTAAGAATAAACGTATTTTTCGTAATCGAAGACTACATTATCTTCATATTCAAAGCATGATTGCATTACAAGCTTTAGAATCAAGATTACATGTTCAAAATATTCAAGTAATGCAACCTCTACAGGTTGAACCCCTAGAACAAGTACAAATTGAATCTGAACAAGAATTACAAGTTCCTTCATCACCCTTACAAAATTCTATAATTTAAGAAGCATATAAAATGCCTGGTTTAGCAAATCAAACACTACAAGAATTAAAAAATGATTTAGATTTTCAGAAAAGTCAAAAAAGATATTATGAAGTAAGATTACAGAATAGTAATATTTACACAAGAAATAGAGAAGAAGTAGAACAATTCTGTAAAAATTGTATAGAAAGCATATCAAGAGAAATAGAAAAGTTGTTAAAAGAAATAGAAGATTTTAATAGTGCAAACCCAACCCAAGAAAAATATTTCAAAATTTTGCATTAAGAAATCCATTAGAAAAATTGGTATCAGAGCCAAAGTAACGATTCAAAAGTAACACTTTTCTTTTAAGCAACACTTTTTAGTGACACGCTTTTTTGCCATAAAAGACAAAAATCTGTAAAGATGCATCTTCACAGTAGATGGCACCTTTTTATTATACTATTATAACTAGATATAATTATTCTACTAGATTTGATAATTCTTATAATTGATTATTTAATTGAAAATTGTGTGGAAAAAAAATACACAAATACAGAAAAATTGATTTTTAGTAAATATGTAACATTTTTTATTTAAGAATTTAAAATTTATGAATTTGTAAAATTTACTTACGTTAGATTTGAATTATGAAATCTATTTTTAGGTTACGTATGATTTAGTTTTAATTCATTCTAAATTGTGATGTAATATATATTTACAAGGAAAAGTCTAGAAAGCCAGCAACTTTTGTATTTTGTGATTAGTACTTAACCATCAAAAGAAAAGTAAGTGATCTCTCACCATTAGATGTAATCTCACACCATTAAAAATACTATTAATGACTAATTAATGATTACAAAATACAAAAGTTGTTGATCCCCTAGCACTCCTCTATTTACAAAAGGTGAATGGCATTTATGATCTGTTACGGTTCTATGAATTACGACTTGCATCTTCCTTTGAAGTTCAAGTAAAAACCTAGTTAACGGGTTAGTTTTTTTTCACTAGAAAAATCAATAGAATCATTGCGTTATCAATGAGCAAGATGGCTATTGAAGCCAACTGCACATGAAAAACAATGCTATGAATCGTGGTGGTGGTTACATATGAATAAATTCAGTTCAACGATCAACAGCTGCTAAAGTTGAAAATATCATAGCTAAAATCTTAAATTATATACATATATGCTGGATGGAAAACATTCTATCGTAAATCAACCACAAGAAGCCGCATCTTCTCTGAGTCTATCACTCATAGACAACCTTCAAAGGAACTCAACTGGGTGGTGAAGGGAATTCTGTACAGTTCTACCGATCCTAATGGCCTCTTATTATCCTGAACAGTTGCAAGTGATTTGAATAATGATAATCTTGACGAAAGTTTAAAACATAATTATATAATAATGAATAACGGGACAAACCACTATCTTGGCCCCCTGGCCCCCGAAAAATTATAATTTTGACAGAATAACCCCTCAATAAGAAAAGGCACGTGTCCTCCTCCCAAAGATCACGAATGCCTTTCTTTTATTCAAGGACTATTTTGTCGAAAAAAATATTTCCAGTACCCTCAACTTATGAAGAATGCTTTATAACTTGCCTTCCCAATCGAGTCAACTCAGGTTCTTCCAGTAGCATAGCTTGGAGTGGCTTCATGTCGATTCCTTTATCACCAGAGCTGCAATAATCACAAGGTATGTAATTTCTGTCATTAATGAAATAGTAGCAGTTATAAGTTGTATGTGCAAACATGCGAGTTTTGGGAAAGTTAAGTGATCCGTTGAATATCCTCGCTATCTAGTCATTTTTGCACAAACATTAATTCTTGGTGATTTCTAATTCCAGTAATAGGTATTAGGACCAAATTGAGGCTTAAGTATAGTTCATATTTATCATGGAAATGTTGAAAATGCATTGTAAATTTCAAGGCACCCTTGTACCAAGTAAATTCAGCCACTGATTTCGAATACTCGGCATAAATGAGCAACAGAATGAAAATGCATGGAAATGAAAACCAACCACACATAATTGTTATGGTCAGGTCCATAAGTTTCCCTCTTAAATGGGAATCCATCAAATCTACCCCAAACTTCCCTACTGAGTATTAATCTAACGAATTTTCGCAAGCTTTAGAAACATGCCAACAAAAGTTCAGTTACATAGCATAGAATCAAGAACTAAAGCTTACCCAAAAACACGATCCACCGAAAGTAGCCTGTGGTGAAGTTTGTAATCATTGCCAACATATGTGACAATTAGGCTACCTGCATCTGGGTGGGGCCAGCTTCTTGAGGTGGGGAATCTCAATACAAATGTACCTGGTTCTTGAAGTCCTGTGGGACCTTGAAGCGAAGCTTCTGCTTCCTCCTTAGTTATGAATCCTTCTATCCACTTAGGTGATGTAGAATTCCAGATAGGGTTTATCCGCTCCTTTGAAATTATGTAAGCCACAGGGTACAACCAGCACCATAACTTCTCAAAGTTTTCTTGGGCTAAATACTCTTGACATCCAGCAATAACTCTTAGAAGCTCTAGGTCCTGCAACAATTATAAAATTTCTTAGAAAAAGTAAAAACAAAAAATGACCGCTAATAACTCATATCTCTTTCTAATTTTTCAGTGCACAGAACTGGAAAGGCCTAGCTCTACCATAAGATATTAGCCCAATATGGCAATAATTTTCAATAAAGAGGATAATGCAAAAACCTAGAATACTTGGACATATATTATTTATAGGATTTCACGGTTTTGGAACCAAAATGTGAAAAACTGATGACATGCCCCCATAATGCCAATTACATATCTTTGCTGCACAAAAGATTTACAAACGAAAGCAACAATTGGAGAGAAAGTTAATATGGTTTAAAGCAGCAAGAAGTATGACAAAACAATGACAGCAACATTCCTTCATAGTAATTTAAGTATAATAATCTATACATATTTTATGAAAATTCTTATTGCTTCTGCAAGAGCTCAAATATCATGCATATGCTTATTTTGGTTTTAGAATTTCGAAAATAGATTTAGGTTTTCATTTACGGGAGTGGATCCTTTCAATTTTTTATCCTCGATTGTTTGGTAAAGTATGATCTTTTACCATCCAATATCTTCTCTTATATGTTTTCTCTTGGTCCCACTTAAAGAATGTAAGATGAAAGATCACACTTAACCAAACAATTGAGAAAAAAAATTGAGAGGATCCATTCCCTTCATTTACCATTCGTATTCATAGTTTGCTTCATGAATTCCTTGAAACAGAAATATCATCTAAAATAGTTGAAAGTAAACAGCAGCAACATGTTATCACAACTGTAAGTGATTTCATGGGCAGTAACAAAAGAAACGACCTGATGTGAGAGAGATCGCGAACTGCAAGAAGCAATCTTCATGAATTGCTCTTCAATCTCATATACTGCACTCTCCCAAGGAACGTGGTTGTTGTTTGGAGACATCACCTTCCAAAGATTAGTTCCATCTTCCACCAATTTTTTGGCAATTAATATTTGATTTCTGATTTACAGATCAAGCAAGTAGTTAAAAAGGAATAGGCATGATAAATTACAATAAAGACAAGCGATTATGTTGAATAATACTAGAAGAAAATTGGTACACTTTGTTTAGAAAGTCAAAATACATGGATAGAAGAATGCCGGAATACAATCTGTTAGGAAAGAAAGATCAATTTTAATAGAGTGAGCTGAGTAAAGAATCTACAAGAGTCTAGAAGCTGTTAAGGCAATTATACAATTGCCAGGTAGGATAGATTCCCTAACAGCCCCTAACTAAAGTATGTAAGGACTTCTCTACCCTCTTCAACTAGTGTGCTGAACACTCTTTTCTCACTTGTGTATATAAGTACTGGTTCAGTACTCTCTCTCCCTCTCCCTCCCTCTTTCACCTTTCTCTTCTTTGAATTCTCAAACTCTATTATGGTATCAAGAGCTTCTGATTGCAAAAGCATCGATTCTCCTCCATCGCCTCTGCTAATGAATCCGCCAACACCGACTGATCCTCCTCATCTGCCTCTGTGTCCTCTTCCCAATCGTTCTCTCCGACTTGGTGATCGAAACTTTCTCTGGCGCAGCCAAATTCTCTCTGCGATCAAGAGCAATCGTCTCTTCAGCCTCATCGATCGGTTTGCTATTCAGCCTCTTAAGATGCTCTCCACAATGAAATCTCAAGTGCATACGAATTTCACACTAGTGGTTAATTGCAAATTTTCATGGCAAGCGTGGGAGAAGCTCCTACTTTGCGTCAGAAACAAGAGCGCACGTCCAGCAACTCAAAGCTGAGTTAAGGTAAGGGGTACTAATGCAATTATATAACACTACATCAATAATAACCTTACCCATGGTGTGAACATCCTGAATAAAGTGACACATGATGGGCCAACTCTGAAATTTCTTTCTTTGAGGCCAAGGATGCAATCTCCTTAAGCATCAGCGATCTCTCAGCCAAGCCAGCCAAGCAGTACTTAAAAACAGTCATGTCAGATATTGGATATCTTCTACTTGCCACATTATTTGAAGGTGAATTTCTCTCCCCTATACTCTCTGAATCAGACAGAGTCTCATATGCCTCGTAGTTAGCAGGTGTGCCATACAAGCCAGTTGTAAGCCCATTCTCAACCTAATTCACAGTAAATTTGCCGTGATATTCAATAATTAGTAAAAGGAAAATCACATTAAGAAAAGAGCTATTTAAGATAAATCTCACACACGATTTTAAGACAACTATCCAAAAGAGACAATTTAAGACAAATATCCTAAAGAGATAATTAAAAGAAAAATCACCTAAACTTCCTAGTGTCTATTTTTCAATAACTTTTTTTTTTTTCAATGAAGTTGTATCAGTATAAACCAAATTTAGAAGCACATTTAGGTCATTTTTCAAAATGTTTTGGAGAATAAGAGAATATATAGATTGTTTCAAAAATGTTTTGGAGGATAAGAGAATATATAGCTTGTTGTCAACGGAAAAAAATATTATAATAATAATAAATAAAAAATTATTAGATAGAGATAAGGATAAACAACCAAAATCGCACCAGATTTTTGGAAACGCTGACAAAAATAACCCTCATTTTTTAAAACGACAAAAATGTCCTTAAAATATTATAAAACGCAACAAAAATAACCAAAAATAATATCATTTTTTTATAAGTAGCAAACGACTTTTGTATTTGACAAACCGCTTATGCATTTGATCCAAATTTGTAGGAATATTTGAATAACTATTGAGAAAGTATACACACAAAAAATCGGATAATAATTCGATTTCTAGAAAAAAAAAATATTTTTTAAAAGTGTTATTGGTCATTTATAAAAAAGAATCGCAAAAAAATCTACTTAGAATAAAATTATCAAATTTAAAGGATAAAATGGTCTCGCTTTTCTAATCATACTTGCAAAAAGCCGCATCAAAATCCAATTTCTAAAGCACTTTTTGAGAATATATATTTAACGTTGGATATTTTGTTGCGTTTCAAAATCTTTTGAGGACATTTTTGTCCTTAACAAAAGTGAGATTTTTTTATAAGCATCTTCGAAAATTGGGTATGAATTTTGTAGTTTACACTAGAAATAACTTAAAATTGGTTTGGGTAAACCAGCAAAATTGCACCCGAAATATCTTGATGCTGACAAAAATGTTACCGAATTTTGTTATCGATAAAAATATCCTCAAATAATTTGAAAACGTGCCAAAAATGCTCAACCGCAATTAGAAACCTACTCCGTTAACAGAAAATCGTGACGTGACTCATTTGTTAATGTCAGAGTTTCACATGTCATATATGAAACTCCGTTTGCCACATCACTGTTTTCCTTTAACGATGTTTTAATTCACGAGTGTGTATTTTTGTCACATTTTTAAATAATTTAAGGATATTTTTGTCGATAACAAAATTGGAGGCATTTTTGTCAGCGACAAAATAATTTGGTTGATTGTTGGTTATGAATTAATTTTAACTTAAAATTGTCCTAATTAAAAATTGGTCCAAAACAATTTTCTTGATTATCAAGCAACATTTATCCAAAATCTAGGCCCATTGCACACAGATGTTTGGTTTTTAGAGGTCGCTAAATAGGCTTAGATTGACAAAGGAAACAGACAAGCCACCTGATTAGTAGTCCGGGCATGAGAATTACATTCCTCGTCAGGTTGCTCTACGTTGGTGTCAGCCTTCACTGATACAGATATCTTGTCATGTCCAAATCTGAATCGCTTCGTTAATGGATTAGATTTTGCCTCACAAACAGGATGCTGATGTTCAAAGGATGCATCATCCATTCCTGAAGATTGCATTAAATTATGCTTAGCAAGACCAGGTGACCTTTTCCACACCAGGGTAGACAATCGGGTATTACGACTCCTGGAGATGCATCGAATTGGACGGGAGAGTGCCTCAAAAAAAGGATAATTTCCTAATTTTGGAACACAGAATTTGATGAGGAACAACCTGTTATCACACTTGGATGAAAGCTGGCAAATGGAAACATAGTTAGTGATGGTGCCAAACTGCCAAAGAATATCAGAACTTAATTGGAGAGTCATGTATGACACCTTGAATTTGAGTCAACATATTCTTATATTTCATGGCATTGTAATTGATGTCAACAAGGCAAGTACAATCACATTAATCTCTCTAACATATACCATCTTTTTAGTTCAGGATATGATCAAATTAAATATTTTAATTCAGAACTGTTTCAAATGCACAACAGTTTAGAGGAGAGAAGAAGGGGGGGGGGGGGGGGGGGGGATCAAACTGTTAACCAAAGGAATGACAACATATGCGAATTATGAAATCACATGGCATGACACCTTGAAGACTGCCTCACAGTGTAGCACAACACCATTTTCCGATAAAACAATGTGGCAGCTCAAATACAATGTACAGAAGTATCTTTTAATAGTAGACAGTAGTGTGTTCAGCAATGGGATTTCTCATTAATGTTTTACAGGAATTTGTCCATGTTACTTTGTTGTATGAGTCAGGTGCCCGTGTATGTCAGTTGCAACAGGAAAAATAAAGGCATCATTTTAGGTGATAGCAACTAGCATAAGTATGAATGATAGTCCCATTGATGAAAATATTGGGTATTTTCCTCTCGAAATAAAATTTGCTTCTCATGTAATTATCAAATGGAATATTGGGCAAGAGCTGGAAAATGTACAGAAGGGATAGCATAAGCCAAGATTGTATGTGGTGATATCTTTACCTGAGATATCTTCAGCTTAAAAGATGCACGGCCCAGTAAAAGTTTACTCGGTCTTTCATAAGAAGGAAATTCAATTCCATCATAGCTAGCCAAAATGGGTGCTTCTTCATCAATTGTATTCTCCACTGGTGCCCGCGTGTCAGCATACAAAAGTGAAGCATAAACCTGCTAACATCATCAACAAAGGATAATGTTAATACCAAAAAGCGTCCCTCTCTTCTAAGTGAAGAGCACTAACTTGTTCAGCATTAACACCAGCACACAAACCTCATTCTCCTTATCAACAGGTTGGCCAAAAACATCTAATAGTACAACGTCCAAAGAGAAGTTCCTACGACAAGATGCCTGTACCAAAATAAAGAAAGGCAAAATTGTTTCCAAAGTTTCAACGAAAAAAAATAGCAATTAATTTGTTCCATACTAGACAGGTTCATTATCAGGAAAGAAAAAATGTAAATATTAACAGTTGAAGTTTCAAGATTAACATTATGCATGCTAGTGGCTTGCAATAAATAATGCAGTCAATCTACATGACCAGATAGCTGTACAAAAATGGCAAACATTTGTTTTATCTCATTGGGAAAATGTTGTGCTATTATACATATGCACGAGATTTTCACCAAAACCAAAACTAGTAAATATTAATCGTCTCTTAGTAACCTAGAATAACTATGAGACAAATGTTCACTTTTGACTAATCAAGTTAACACTCATGAACTCAAGCTTATGCTAGATACAACAACTACTAACCTTTTCATAATAACTAAGGTTAGCCACATGGATTAAATGATGCCGTATTACTTTGTCATAAATCATATATATGTAACCTCTGATAATAATTTCTTCCAAGGTTTTCTTGGGTCACTCTCTGCGTCCAGCTACCAAACTCTTATCTGATCCACATTCCTAATAGGAGCCTCAACAGGTTTTCTTCAAACATTTTCATACCACTCTAAACTTTTGCTAGGTATCAATAAAGATCACATGTCACTAAACTTTGCTAGGTATGAATAAGATCACATGTTGTTGACTAGATCAAATCAAAATCAAATTCCTAATTCCTTTCATGAATCTTTTATGTAAATAGAATTAATTATAAATCTTTTCCTTTTTTAGTTTAGCTTAATTTTAGGGATTTTATGATTAGAAATCTTTCTTTTATTTTAGGCTAGTATTTTTCCCTTCTTTCCTATTTTCTAGTTATTTCTATTTCTGTAATTCCTCTATAAAGAGGCTGATTCCCTGTATATTTGATAATATAACATATTCAAACACTTCAACTTGGTATCAGAGCAAGATCTCTGCACTGTGCCTCTGATTTATAGCTATGGCTGACAGTTCCTCAGTCATTAATCTTGAACAGAAGGAGAACACTATTCCTACTCCATCAGATTTCAAATCTGAGCAACGGGTACTAGTTAGTGGTGACTCCCATTCAGTTCAGATCACCACATTTCGACTCAATGGGTTGAACTATCTTAGGTGGTCTCAATAAGTTCAGATGTATATCAGTGGAAGAGGGAAGATTGGATATCTCACCGGTGAGCAAAGCCAACCTAACATCACTGACCCGCAATATAATGTGTGGGATACCGAAAATTCTATGGTGATGACATGGCTGGTGAACTCAATGGAGGAGGATATCAGCAGTAACTACATGTACTATACCACTGCCAAAGAATTGTAGGATAATGTCAAGGAGATGTACTCTGATCTTGGGAATAAATCCCAGATTTATGAACTTACTCTAAAAGCTAGAGAAATTCAACAAGGAAGTGACAATGTCACCAAATATTTCCAAATATTTCCACACATTGAAGTGGGTGTGGCAGGATCTTGACCACTTCAATAACTACAAGTAGAATTCAGCCGCTGATGCCAAACACCACCAACAAACAGTGGAAGAAGGGAGGATATTCCAGTTTCTTGCAGGCCTTAACGTGGAGCTAGATGAAGTTCGTGGCAGAATTATTGGAAGAGCGATCCTATCCTCCATTGGAGAAGTATTTGCTGAAGTTAGAAGAGAGGAAACTCGTAGAGCTGTGATGATGGGAAAAGGCAAGATTGAACAGATTTCTTTGGAGTCTAATGCACTCTTAGTGGCACTTGCTACACTTAAAAGTTCATCAAATCAGAAGCATCCCTCCAATCTTTGGTGTGACCACTGCAATAAACCTCGTCACACCCGAGAAACCTATTGGAAGATTCATGAAAAACCAACACATCTTAAAGACAGCAAACCTGGTCCCAAAATACGCTCTACCCCAACTGCTCATGAGGCTGAAAAATCATCATTGAGTAAGGAACAGGTTGAGCAGCTCATAAGGCTGTTAAATTCCAGTTGTGTCTAGTACTCCTAGTGGTTCTTTGGCTCAAACAGGTAATTTTAGTATTCCTATGTTCCTTAACTGCACTTCAAACTTAAATGCACCATGGATTGTCGATTCAGGTGCATCTGACCATATGACCAGTCTCTCCCCTTTATTTAAAACTTATTCTCCTTGCTTTGAAAATGAGAAAATTAGAGTTGCTGATGGTAGTTTTTCATCTATTGCCGGAAAAGGTACAATTAAACTGTCCAAAAATATTGACCTAAGAAATGTTCTACATGTACCAAAAGCTTTCTTGTAATCTTCTCTCTATTAGTAAAATCTACAATGATTCCAATTGTGTTGTGACATTCTTTGACACTCATGGTATTTTTCAGGACCTGACCTCGGGGAAGATGATTGGCAGTGCTAAGATGATGGATGGGCTTTATCATTTTGAGGATATCTCGGAGGATACAATAGCTCAAGGATTTAGTGGTATAAGTTCTATGTCAAATAATGCTCTGGCACAATAGACTAGGACACCCTAGTTTTCCATATCTCAAAACATTTGTTTCCAAGTTTGTTTAAGAATATTGATTCTTCCTTACTTAAATGTGAAAGTTGTATTCGTTCAAAGAGCCATAGAGCTCCTTATTACTCTCAAACTTATCATGCATCTAAACCTTTCCACTTGATTCATAGTGATGTATGGGGTCCATCGAAAATAACAACTCAATTCAGTATTTTTCAACAATGGTAGAAACACAATTTGACACAAAAATTTTAATAGTAAGAAGTGATAATGGCACTGAATACTTTAATAAAAATATTGGTGAATTTCTTCAAAAAAAAGGTATTCAACATCAATCTACATGTCCCAATACACTCCAACAAAATGGCATTGCTGAAAGGAAGAATAAACATCTTGAAGTAGCACGTGCCATTATGTTTGAGGGTAATGTTCCAAAGTATTTATGGGGAGATGCTGTCCTAACAACAGCCTATCTCATAAATCGAATGCCCACACGACGTTAAATTACTGCACACCATTGGATACTTTCAAAAAGAATTTTTCAGCATGTAGGTTGCATTCTGACTTACCTTTAAAAGTTTTTGGTTGCACTATGTTTTTACATACACCTTCATATCGAAGTAAACTTGATCCAAGGGCAGAAAAATGCATTTTTATTGGCTATTTTTCAAGTCAAAAGGGTTATAAATGTTTCAATCCACACACCAAGAAATTTCATGTGAGCATGGATGTTTTTTGGAACATGAAATATTTTTTCAGAAAAATTCTCTTCAGGGAGAAAGTCTAAGGGAAGAAATTTTTTTGTATGAACGTTTACCCATTCCTATCTTACATATTAAAGATGCAACTTTCACTAATCAAGTAAATTCTGAAACAATTGCAAAACAAGATTTGGAAACCAATTCTGAAATTGTGCCAGAATTAGTTGGAATCCAAACAGGAAAAAAAATACCACAATCAGAAAAGGAACTTCGGTGTTATGTTCGGAAATATCCCAAGACTAGAGACCAACCTATCATCTCTGCACCAACCCAATCTGAAAACCCGGAAGACAGCCCAACTGTAGTACTTCAGGAACTTCCAGGTAAATCTGAAATTGTCACTTCTAATAATAACTTGCCAATAGCCCTTAGGGAAGAAACCAGAACCTGCACCAAAAAAGTACTCAAAACCAGCACCAACCATCCTATTTCTAATTATGTCTCTTACCAAAATCTCTCTCAAAAACATCGAACTTTTACTTCTAAAATTACAAATCTGTTTGAGCCTAGGAACATAGAGGAAGTACTAGATGATCCCAACTGAAAATTAGCAGTGATGGAAGAGTGGCATGCACTCAAGAAGAATGAAACTTGGGAGATTGTAGATCTGCCACAGAATACAAAATTGGTTGGCTGCAGGTGGGTTTTTACCATCAAGTGCAATGCTGATGGAAGCATAGAGGGGTATAAGGCTAGGTTAGTAGCTAGGGGATATACACAAACCTATGGCGTAGACTATCGAGAGACTTTTGCTCCAGTTGCCAAATTCAGCTCTATGCGGATTCTCTTATCTCTTGCTGCAAATTACAATTGGCCTTTACATCAATTGGATATAAAGAATGCTTTCCTGAATGGGGAGCTAGAGAAAGAGGTGTTCATGAAACTTCCACCTGGATTTGAGACTGAACTAGGGAGGAATAAAGTGTGCAAACTAAAGAAATCTTTCTATGGATTGAAACAATCCCCAAGAGCCTGGTTTGAACGACTTGGAATGGTGGTGAAAGAACTTAGTTATACTCAGCCAAGCTGACCATACACTTTTCTATAAACATTCAGCAGCTAATAAAACTGTCATCTTAATTGTATATGTGGATGACATTATTCCGACAGGTGATGATTTTTTGGAGCTAAAAGACTTGAAGGAAAAGCTTGTCAAAGCATTTGAAATCAAAGAACTTGGCTCATTAAAATACTTCCTTGGAATTGAATTTGCAAGGTCTAAGGAAGGCATTTTTATGAACTAACGAAAGTACATCCTAGATCTTTTAAAAGAGACGGGATTACTTGGTTGTAAACCTGCTGAAACACCTATAGAGCTTAACCTGAAATCGAAGCCAGCTGAACCAGAAAATGTAATGGACAAAAGGAGATATCAGCGGTTGGTAGGGAGGCTAATCTATTTATCCCATACACGCCCGGATATAGCCTTTGCTGTGAGCATGGTAAGCCAATTTATGCATTCACCTGGTCAAGAACACATGGATACTGTCTTTAAAATCTTAAGGTACTTGAAAAGGTCGTCTGGGAAAGGGTTACTCTACTAAAAGCATGGACATCTTCAAGTAGAAGCTTATACAAATGCGGATTGGGCTGGGAATGTCATGGATAGAAGGTCAACATCTGGGTATTGTACTTTTGTTGGTGGAAACTTGGTTAGTTGGAGGAGTAAAAAACAGAGTGTTGTGGCACGAAGTAGTGCAGAAGCTGGGTTTAGAGCAGTGGCTCATGGAATATGTGAAGCACTATGGGTAGAGAAAATCCTACAAGAACTAGAAGTTTCCATTTCTCTACCAATGAGGTTGTATTGTGACAACAAATCTGCAATTTCCATTTCTCATAATCCAATGTTGCATGATAGAACTAAACATGTTGAAGTTGACAAGCATTTTATCAGGGAAAAGATTGAAAGAGGACAGATATGCATCTCATATATTCCAATCGCGGAACAATTAGCAGATGTTCTAACTAAAGGATTACCCAAGAAGACTTTTGATAGCATAATAAGCAAGCTGTCAATGAATGATATCTTCAAGCCAGCTTGAGGAAGAGTGTTGACTAGATCAAATCAAAATCAAATTCCTAATTCTTTTCATGAATCTTTTATGTAAATAGTATTAATTATAAATCTTTTCCTTTTTTAGTTTAGCTTAATTTTAGGGATTTTATGATTAGAAATCTTTCTTTTATTTTAGGTTAGTATTTTTCCCTTCTTTCCTATTTTCTAGTTATTTCTATTTCTATAATTCCTCTATAAAGAGGCTTATTCCTTGTACATTTGATAATATAACATATTCAAACACTTCAACTCATGTCATTTGACATTTTTCTCCCCATGAATGATCCCACATTTATGCATGTTTTTGGGATCCAATTTGAATTTTTGGTAACATAAATTTGTCACAACTCAGCAAACTTGCCCACGTAGTGTTTGATACTCATCATTATGTTCAATTTTAAAGTTTCTCCCTCCTGCCCCCCCCCCCCCCCTCTCTTCTTTTTCTTTTGGAGCCAAATAAAAAACAAACAAGGAACAATGCTAAAACCAGTACCTGCACCTAGGGAAAAACAAACACACACAGAATTGAATGGGATGAATTAATATGATTACACCCTAAACTGTATATTATTGAATAAACTAGTGCAGAAAATGAAAAGGAAAACAAGGAACAATGGGCTGAGATTTGGAAGCCAGCCTCTCTCGCAAGTCTATTTTGTTTCCTTCTAACTGAATTCCTACCCTCTCCAATTCCTAGCTCCTCAAATACTCTCCTCCTACTCTCTCTCTCTTGATCCTGACGGTATCATGCTTTCTCACCTCCTTTCGCACTGCCCTCCTTGTGCCAGGTGGCAAGTTAGTTACAACAGTCTCTCTTCTTTCACTCTTTCCCTTCTTACCCTTAAGCCTACTTCTTCTTGTGTAATGAAAAGGCAGTGGATTAATCTTCTCTTGTCAGCTATTATTTCCTCCCTCACTTGGTTCCTCTACTGCTCTAAGGTGTGTGAAATATTCATATGACTATTTTATGAATTTTATGACATGAACATTTAGGTAGTGTTTGTTTTCAAGTACTGAGACAGAGACTGAGAGACTGAGACTCAGTATCGTGTTTGTTAGTTCAGAGACTGGTACTAAAATTTCTGTCTCTGTCTCCAAAATTTCAGTATTTCAGTACCTCCAAAAAGTAGGGACACAGGGGACTGAAATTTTTAGAGATGAAAACTGAAACTTTAATAACATTTTATACCTAAAATACTTTCATTTCAATTAATTAATTCCAATTTTACCCTTTGTGCAAATTAAATTAGAGTTTCATTCTTGTTTCAACTTCTGTCTCCCATTTTGCACCAAACAGAATACTGAGGTTTATTTAAATCCCTGTTTCTTAGTCTCTGTCTCTCAGTCTCAGTCTTTCTGTCTCTGTCTCTCCACCAAACGCTACCTTATGGTTAGGCCACCCATGATAGTTCTAAGGATATTGTTGGAAATAGAATTGACAACCTAGAAACTAGGATCAATATTGTAATTTGAGATCCCATATTAAGACAATTGTAAGCATCTTTCAAAAGACACATAAATAATGCAAGTGATATTCAAACTGAAAATATCATGCTCCCACAGGAGCATTCTTCTTATGATTCAAAACATTCAGCAGATAGATTAACAAAGTGCCTTGAACAAAACATATTCCATACCTTGCCACCAACAATGCTCCAAACACCATCACTTTCTTCTTCAATCTCAGAGGCAGATGACTCATCAATAGATAACTTTAGAGGAGGATCCTGGCATCAAACATTAGAGTTGTCAGGAAAGGAACAACTTATGTTTTATGCCTAATTCAGATACTCAGAGATATGGAAATTACAAAACTGAAATGAAATTATAGTGCCATTTCAAGGAACAAAATTATAATTACCCAATCACCTTCATATGGTGATCTTTAATAGATGAAACAGAAGGGAAAACTTGAAAATTGTACACATAACCGTGTGAAATATTTCCATCTCCACCAATATTTGCCAAAACTATTTTCCTCAAATCATTTGAACTGGGTTCCTTATTTGATGACAGCGGTTTTTCTCCAACAATCTCTCCATTAATCTGTAGTTTCATGTGATTAGGGCAAACCTGTAATGACACAGATAGCTGCATCATATATGTGGAATCGTGGCCCCGGGGGGGGGGGGGGGGGGGGGGGGGGTGTGGAGTTAAAGAGAAAAAGAGAGACAGTGGAAAAGGATTAGTGTCTCAAAAGTAAAAGCAAGAAAAATGCCTTGTTATTTGCTAACTATTATGTGCTTTAAGGGAAGGTTTATCGTTGAGGAAATTGCAAGTCTTTTCTTTTTGTTCAACTTTGTTTACTTCTTGTTTTAATTAAATAAAGTAAACACACAACATCGAATGCAAATTGGTCAATGTCTTAACAATAATAAAATATAAGTAAAGGCAGGTCATAGTTATAGCTCAGTGATGAAAAGGCTATACACCGAAGAAACATGCAATATATTGGACACAACACAATCCTCAAGTAATCATAGAAGATACCTCACATCCAATGTGAACCCAATTTTGCAATGGAAACTCAAAATCTACAGTTGCATATGCAACTTCCGTCAAGGAATTGATATTGCCAGTATCAGGAGCTTCTTCATGTAAGAGAAGAAGCGGTAGAAGATTAATTCTCTTGTGATCATTTATAACAAGGAAAGGAGCACTTTCAGAAACATCAGAGCAAACCTGCATACCAATTAGTTCATTGAACTTCAGCTTGAAGCCTTGAATTATCTAACTGAAAACTTAGAACATACACCACAATGGTAACCAAAAAGAAAAGAATCACTACTGTTAGACAAAAGCACTGGACTTGAAAGTTTTCAACCTCAGAGTTAAGTGTTCAGGTAACAGCACCAATAGTGATTTACTCTTACCTCTCCAAGACACAATATTAACGTAGCACAGTAAAATATATTCAAACCCTTATATGTACATCATATATAACAATATCAAATTGCAAAGGTCTATTCTAAATTCCGAAAAAATACACACAGGGCAAGAGGTTTGTGGTCAGAGTTTGAAGTAGAACTGGGAGCAGAAAATTGAACTCAGAATGGGAATCGGAGATCAATTCGCAATCCACACAAATATAGCAGGGGAATACATCAAGAAAACACCAATGATGTAAATACATAAAATATAGAGAAACCACACATTAATCTAGCACATTAATTGTCAAAACAATTTAAATGTGCAGTGACAGTGAAATATGCAAGTTAAAAATTTTGCAACTTTCTTATGCTTGTGTGATTCATACAAGAAAATTGTAACAGAATATATCATATTACATTCGCAACTACTGGCCAAGGAAAACAAGGTCACCACGGTAATGATACAATTTCAAGCTAAATATCATTAAATTAAAGTAACTAATCAATAATGTTTTAAGAGCTAACTTAACCCTCCTTCATATCAGGAAAAAACCAACCAATGACACAAACAACAATTCTAAAAGAACAATGCCATAACCAGAAGCGATGAAATTTTTGCCATTCTTACGAGAGAAAAAAGGCCAAAAAAAAAAAAAGAAGCACATACCTGCTGAATAATGGTAGCAGGAAATGTAGTTGAGTTGGCCAAATAAACCCAAAAGCAGAGAGAAAAAGTTCCATCCTTCACTTCAATTTCAGCTCTTAAATCCTTCAGCAGAGAGTACCCTGCATTCCCTATTGCATCCGTGAACATAATTTCTTCTTTTTTTGTTTTTGCTCTCTATAAAACTTTGGTCTCTCAAGCGTAGCCTAATTGATTGACAAATTGTTAATGAAACTGAAGTCAATGAAGATGCATTAATCAAATTTAATTGATTGTACAAAAGAAACCCAAGGTAGAAGCATTCTTTCGTAGTCACAGAGAAATTTAGCATTGTATTCTGTAATTGAGTATTTGAAGCTCCATACCAAGTAAGAAACATACTGAATTTATTCTGAATCATTTATGTTGGTCTCACCTCATATTCTTCATGGTTTGGTACAGAATTAAAGAGACAAAATGTATTTGATGTTCTATGATCATCTTAATTCATAGAGGGAAAAAAAAAACAACTGAATTGGAAGCTTATCTCAAGCTTAGTTTTGACTTTATCATGCATGTTGTGAATCCGACCGTGGCTACAAACTTGCATTAATTATTTATATATATATATATATATATATATATATATATATATATATATATATATATATATAAAGAAAAGAAAGTATCTACACTATGTGACCTTATACCTTTTTAGAAGTTGCAGTTCTTTCGAAGTTGGAGTAACTGGACTAGCTTGTATCTGAGTTTTTCCTTCTCCATCTGTTTGTACAATTGAAAAAAGCATGACTGTTGGCACATATTATGTTGATACCCTACCATCTAAATTGAGTTGCTTCATATGATTGTAGATATTATACAACAATTGCAGCCATATGACACAGCATGTATACTATGAAGGCAAAATCCAATCTTAAAGTGTACCACTTCAATAACTAACAAAATTTTGGTTAAATTATTACTTTACTTGGCTTATGATGAAAATAATCAAACAGCTTTAGACTAATAAAGACCCTACTAAATTAACTGGTCAAGAACATTTGTATCCCAGGACAACTCTTTTGTTCAACGGAAAATATCATAATTTAATCTTTCAATTTTGTCAAGTCATTGTGAAAAGAAAAGTACACCATTGGCAAGCAAGTTCTCACCCATGCAGCGTTGCCATCAATGGAACTCTCTGTATCCAAACTGTTCATATTATCATCATAAACTTAGTTATCCATGGGAAACTCATAGAATGACCAACTTATTGACTAGTCTTCTAGATAAGGGATAAAATTAGAGTTCAATCCCACTAAAGAGTGTCTGATTTCCCCTCCATCACCCCAAAACATAAACAAGTTAAAAAATAAATTAAAATTTTTTTGTTGTTGCCAAAATTTATATAGAAAGGAAACAGATTACCAAACCTATGATAGCTCACTTTCAGTTCTAAGCTCTGCAGTATCAATGTGGCCATTTCCAATTGACATTGCAAGCCCATCAAACACTTTCAATTTCTTGATCAAACCTTGATCATAAATATTCGAATTATCTAGGTACACAAACAGCTTTCTCTTTCACTAGATACGCATTAAATACTCACTCTCCAAGTAAGGAACACAGAAAAGTAAATAGAAAAGGAAGCAATAAGGAAGATGTAATTCTTTGTACTAGTATTATCAGTGATGTGTTTCTTACAAGGGAAAAGAAATAGAGCCAATTGGGTCTCAATTGCTCAAGTAAGTAGGGAGAAAAGAAACCGAAGTATTGAAGAAAAATAAGAGGGATAGGGCGACCATTCACATCAACTAAACACACCCTTCCTGATACCTTATTCTCCTATTAATACCATCAACCTATTACAAAATCATCATGTCCTGGGTGGGATCCTCAAATCCTAGCACTGTGGCGGATCTCCTTGATTTCAACTTCTTTCTCCACGTGTCCACCAATAGACAATAGTCCAATACTAACGGGCATTTTCAGCTCCTGAGTTACAGAGAGGTGTGACGCTATCCAATTGAGAATAGCCTTGAGTAATTACACTTCACATACATATCACAATGATATTCTAAGTTTATCATATTTATAATCCAATGATACTCTTACGTCTAATTTGACATACGGTTAACTTGCATATCTTACTTATTGGTTTTTAACACAATAAAAAAAAATCAGAACACAGAACATAACAACTCAACAATTATATGAAAATTAAAAAAAGGAACAAAAGAACAAAACTATCCTCATACATTAGCACCAAAACTAATTTCAGTTCTCAAACAATTGATTCAGCGCAAAATTAGCTTCTTAAGAGAATAAAATTAAGTAAACTAAAATGAGGTGAAGAGAGAAGGACAAACCCTAACGAAGGCATGGTTGCAGTGGAGAGCGAGGAATGAGGACAGCGTGGAGGGCTGGAGGCAGCGGAAGTGAGGACGACGTGACGGCGACTACAAGGACGTACGAGACAGGGGCGCTGTGTTGACGGCGTCTTGGCAGAGTCACAGGGAGAGCGGGTGAGAGGAGAGCGTCCGAATGAGTGAGTGAGTGAGTGAGTGAGTGAGAGGATGAAGACGGAGGAGAAGGCAGAGACTGATTGAGAAGACGAGTTACCAAATTGCAACGGAGAGGAATAACAATGGACTTAAAGCAAGGATTTTAAAACGAAACATTCGACGGTTTTGACTTTTAAACCGAACCGGAATCAGTGGGTTATTAGTTATTACTTATTACTGGTAATCAAAATGATACAATGAGAAAGATATAAGAGCCCGTTTGGGAAGTAGCAGAAGCTACTTTTTTTTACTTTTGGATTATGAAAAGTCATAATTTATGTGTTTGGCATTATATTAAAAAAAGCTTTTAATTTTTCGAAAAGTTAATTTGCAGTTTTTTAAAAAAATAGAAATATATGACTTCTTGTTTCTCAAGAAGTCATTACTTAAAAAAAATTAATTTTAAAACAAAAAGAAACTACTTTTCTTCTTGACTCTATAAAAAATACTGACCCTTTATCACCATTTTCACACAAAGTCTGTTAGAAGCACTGACCTTCCACCATCATTCTCACGCAATGTTATAAGTCTCACCATTTTTAAGTAATGAAACATGTGATGGAAGTATTGATTCTCCACCACATTTTCAGACAATATTACATCTAAACAACTTACTGCATATATTCCTTCTACATATTTTTTTTTATCATTTTATCACTACTTTTATTATTAAATTTGTATTCAAGTGTGGTATGAAATTTCATATGTAATTTTATAGCTTATTATTATTTTCATAGTTAATTATAACAAGTTCTTGACCTCAATAAAGGAGAAGAGAGTTCTAATAGGAGTAAAAATAAAAAATAAAAAATAGCAATAAAATATACATTGACACACATTTTATATTTATTTTTTATTTTCACCTACCATATCATACACAATATTAGTGATTAGGTTATGTAAAATCAACATTCAATATTGTAAAGTATTTGTTATCATCGTTATTTTAATATTCATTCTCTTTTGTAAAAAAAAAAAATATCTTTTGAGTTATTTATCCAAACGCTACAACTTTAAAATAAGTACTTTTATAACTAAAAATCCAAACACAAAATAACTTATTTATAAGCTGCTATTAATAAAAGTCCTTATGTTTTAAGCTCTTTTTCCAAAAGAACTTATTTAAGTTATTTACCAAATTGAGCCTAAGACTTGTGAAGTTGTGTTTAAGTGAAGTTGAGAATTGATTATTATTAAATAATAATTTAGTTAAATTTATTAATTATTTAACGATTTACATATTATATACAAGTAAGTTTTTACCATCTAAGTATATTCTCTTTATGAGAGTATTTTTTAAAAAAATACTTCCAATTATCATTTAATAGAAAAAAAATTTTGTAATACCTACTAAATATTTTTTTAATGCAAATTTTTTGTTTGAGTTTTTTATTGCATAATTTAGTCTATTTTTGAAATATATCTAATGACATAATTTTTTTTAAAAAAATACTTCCAATTATCATTTAATAGAAAAAAAATTTTGTAATACCTACTAAATATTTTTTTAATGCAAATTTTTTGTTTGAGTTTTTTATTGCATAATTTAGTCTATTTTTGAAATATATCTAATGACATAATTTTTTTCTCTAAAATTTCTGTTATGTTTAGAATTTCATTGATTTTTTTTTCATTATGAGAATTCCAATAAATAATGAATTTATTATAAAAAATTTGTTTTTTTTTGTTAAATGGTCTATTCTTTTTTTTTATCATTTTTTAAAAAATCAACAAATTAGGTGAATAATTCTTTTTTTTTCATCATTTTGACATGTATAAAAAAAATAACATATCATTTCGTATGATATTTTTAAATTGAGTGTTTTTTATATATCGTAACGGTTGCTTCCATCTTCTAAATTAAAAAAAAAAATTATTATAAAAAATTTGTTTGATACTAATATCTTTTTATGTTTGGTTTCTATTGATTTTTTTTAAATTCTTATCCTTCATTATAAAAAGATAAGAAGTATTATTTTTTAAAAATATTGATGACACATTATCTTAAATAATTTTTAATTTTTTTTATTTATTTTTTTAGATTTTAATTAATTTTTTTATATTTTTTAATAAAATTTAATAAATAATTAAATATTTAGAGATAGGATAGTGTTTTTATATTTTTAAAAATTTTGCACTAAAAACATAGCAAAAAGTAAAACTTTTTCACAAAAAAAAAAAACACGAAGGAAATAAAAACTTTGTCCAAGAAACGTGGCCCAAAAAGTGTAGCCCAAAGAGTAAAGCAACACACCCCTGAAGGATTCCATTAACGCTCAAGCACGCCTGGCAGAAGCTTCCTGCGCCCGGCAGCCCAACTTCACGCCCAGCGACCCAATTTCACACCCAGCGGCCCACACACCATGCCTCGTGTATACATCCTCCTCCAAGTGTGATTTTAGACCTTTTGCCTAAATTTCTTCTCATCTAATCCAGCTTAAGTTTAATTACAACTCATGGATTCAATAATTAAAGCCCAAAACTTAACTATCCACATTATCAGAAGCTTTAATCACATCCAGAAAATTTGATACTCTAGAAAATTAATTATTGATTCTGTAGAAGCATAAGAGATTTAATTGTTTATATTTAAATTTTCGTTTTGAATTTAAAATTGAAGTTTGTAGTTTATCTTTCTTTTCTAAAAATAATATTAGGATAGCTATCTTATCTTTCTCTTTTACGGATAAGATTAGTTTAGTTTTGAATTTGAATTCTATAATTTAGGTTATAAATAAGTGAGCATAGTTTATAGAAAAGAGCATCAAGTCTTCGAATTACTACTTTTTTTTCTTGTTTTTCTTACTTTTTATGGGTAATTAATTCTCTATCAAAAAGGTTAGGAGTTTTATTTATATTTTCTATAGATAATTAATTTATGTTTATTTTATTTAAAATTTTGCATTGATCTATTTCATATTTCATAATTGAGTTATTCGTTCTTCATTCGAATTAGTGGATCGAAAGATAAGCTAATTCTTCTTGGATTCTTTTATTATAACTGAAAAATTTGATACTTGAATCAAAGTTTGAAAATTATTTCATATGACTATTTGAATTCGGTTAAGAATAGTGGTTCAATTAGTGTTCAACACATACATGATTTTTAATTACTCTAATTTTGAATAAGTGACATTCGGATTAGAACAACTTTTGAAAATTATGTTTTCTTTTAAGATTTAACTGGACAGGACTAATTTGAATACGTGACATATAATTCGACCTAAGGACTACTTTTACATCTTTTTTGAATATAAAATAAGTTTTTGTGCTTAATCTCTTGATTAATTAATTGACGCATAATTAATGCTTGAGAAATTGAGGAGTCAAGGAATTGGAAATCAGTTACTAAAGGTTTTATCGTGAAAGATCTTTGCAAACTTTAAGATAAATAAACAAGATTGATTTTCCTAAGAACATAAGTATTTTCAAAATCCTTGAATCTCATCATCACAGTCTTCTCTCAATTCATCATTCAAGTTCATTATCTGTGGCATCCAAACATTCAGCATTCAAGATTCTCAAGGCTCCCATCAATATACTCTCTTGCCCTTTTCGATAATCAATCAGGTTTTATTACTCTAATTAGACTTTTTAATTGAAAATTTGCTTGTTCAATCATTTAATTCTCGTGAAAAAGATATCCACTCACCGTGGTATTACTTGTGCGATCAGGTGCAGTTGCTGGCATCCGTGAGCATTAATTTTCACTCATCAGATATCTTTTTTCTCCGTTGTTATTATTTCTGAAATTCTTTCAACATCAAATTTGTGTTTTTCAATTTCACCGCTTTCTTTATTTTTTAAATCTTTCTTTTTAATAACAAAGGATAAGGATGTTCGATTTAAATAGCACAAACACGTAAGAAATAAAAAATACTAAAGAGTTGAGTAATAGAAGTTCGAAATTCTGATAAAATAGACTTCCTAGAGCAAATGAATTCATTATATTTAATAATATTATTTTGTTGTATCCAAACAAATACAAATTCAATCCATTTTTATGAAAAAAATGTGACTAATTAACTAACCTCCAAAATCACTTGCTAAAAATAATAATTTATTGTTGCATCTAAATATATAGATGTTTACTAATCTAATTAATATGAAACTTGGTAAGACAAAGGGGTTAAATAACTGAAAAATAATATTAGTAAAAAATATTTTTAAAAGCTAAATTTACGTGTTGAATTTTTTTCTTGTCCTCATAATTCAAAAAGTTTTTTTATTATTGTCAAAGAAATAAAATAAAAGATAAGGTAGAGCTATGACAGTTATTATATGGGATCTATCCAATGCTAAATGCAAAGGTATATAATAGATCAATATGAATATAATGCCTAATTGTTGCTGATTGTTTTTTCTCAGTCTTTTCTTGCATAATTCGAACTTGAAGAAGGAAGAGATAAGAGAGTCCTTTGAAAAATGTGCTCCGAAATCCATAATAAAGTCCGACCACAATGACTGAATTCATTATTTTCATGCATAAATATATTAGATTATCCAGTAAAAAAAATAAAAAATCATGGCAAATTTTTATTTTTTATTATCTATTGCAATCTCCAATTTATTATCTAATTTTCAATCCATATATTTGTATAATAATTTTTCAACCTTCCATTTTTCTATAAAAAAATAGGAAGAGATAGATTGAAAATGACTTCCCTTATCTCAGGATCTAAAATGAGTGGAATATAATGAAATAGAGCCACTTTGAGATTCCCTATGAAATGAGGCATGAAACGGAGCCATTTCAAAGAGTTCCATGAGTTACGAAGAAAGTTTCGAGCTCGTATTGGTCATCAGGTTGACAACAGGAATTGAACTCTATGAGATCAAATTTTTCATTTCAGGTTGACTAGTCGTAAGTTCGAATACTACTTGGGGAGGTTTAGTTATGCGAAATGAAAGACTTAAATTCGCTTTGACCGTTAAAAGTAGGTAATACGTTTCTTCTATCTTTTATTTGTCTCTATTGCATCATATCTTATTTGAGAATCACCGTCAATACTTCAGTGTAGGTTCGGAATACTTTCTTGTTCTATAGTTTGGAGCTATTTAAACTAACTAATTGAAAATTTTTCGATATCCTAGTATTAGCAATAGCAAGTGTATCTTTGATGCAGTCATCAATTCTTTCGAAAGGCTACAATTACTGTGAGCAAACATATTAATGACGAGGAAGACATTTTTGCTATACTACAAATACTTTATTTAATTTGCTATTCTGCAAAAACTTGACTGAAGAAGAATTTATGAAAGATAAAAATATGCAAATTAAAAGTTAAAGCTTAGTACATACTTTTTTTTTAGAAATAACCACTATTTACAATTTTTTTTAAAAAAAAAATAATAAAATAAAATCATTCCATTTCGATAAAATACCCACACTCAAACTTCATAATTTTGGATTCGCTAGTCCAATCATAATCTTTTTACCTCCATAAATAAAGGTCTTTACTTATTTAGCCGTTTGTGAATGAAAAAGGATTCGAACCCCAACATTTTAATTCGTAACGACGTACTTTAATCCTCTTATTTGTTTCTTAATACCAGTAGAAAAATCTAAATCAACACAAGTTTTGGATAGTTATATCTCGACTAAAATTCTTGATTCTTTCACCCATCCTAAGCTGTATAGTTTGATTGAGAAATTTATGGTATATGGTCCTTGTAGATTAAACAATATGAATTGTCCTTGCATGGCAAATGAAAAGTGTTCAAAGTATTATATATAACCATAAAAGAAATACTATATAAGTATATATAACTTTTTGTAGCATAAAATAAATTATAGAATTGATATCAATATCAATTTCATACTAATTAATACACACGTGCATAATCTATCTATGAAGGTAAATGTTATATTTATAGCTAATTATATTTGATTGACAATTATATTATAATAATTTGATAATTAAAATAATTAATAATTAGTATAATTATTGATCAAATGTTAATTTTTATATAAATATAAAAAAGATAATTTTTTAAAATAAGTTGAGAAAAAGAGTTATACATACTGATATTAAAAAGCGTCACGTTAGCATTTTTAACACTAGAATGCTACTTGTTATAAAATAATATAATGGTTCTTAAAAAATTACATTCAATTAAAATGTGTGTGGAGCAATTGATATTCAATATTGTTCTACTTGATTCGGGCTAGGGGCGGAGCTACATACTAGGAAAGGGGGGCAACGGCCACCCTAATTTTAATTTTTTATATGTAAATTATATGTAAATTTCAGTTTAGTTCCTCTTTAAAATTTTATTTTAATATTATTTTATTGTGTAAATAATTTTAGCCCCTTTCTAATATTTTTTTTAACTCTGCCCCTAGTTCGGGCTATTTAAGTTTAAATGTTTTTGAGAAATATTAGAGAATGAATACTTTTTATTAATATTAGCTAATATTTTAGACTAACATATTATTTAAGATTTAAATTTTACAATTTAAAATCTAGTTTATAGTGATTAGAATTAACCAAGTGTTAGTCAAAATATTAAATTTTTTTAGTCATATAATATTATTCAATTTTTTTTTATTCAAATTAAATTAATAATTCCAAAAAAGGAAGATTTTGGCCGTTTTCGACTAAATTCTTGTAGTTATTACCAAACATTTTTCTAAAATAATGTTGAAATAGAACAATATTAATGTCAAAAGTTGACAAGTTAAGTGTGAATATAAAATATAAACGTTTGTTATACAAAATAATTTCATATAGTTATCAAGTTTTGTTTTTGGTCGGATATATAATTATCAAGTTTATCTGGTCCTCCGATCCACTCCAATCTGGCCACATTGTTCTCCTAAAATTTCTTTTATTTTTAGTTAATACATTGTTCTCATAAATTAATAAGAAACAAAATTACAAACAACAAATGAAGGCCTGTAACTGAGTACCCATATATGGGGTACCATGGACAATCGGCCCAACAATCCCACACATTATAATAAATATAAACAAAAAAAAACCCCAAGACAAAATGAGGGGCAACCAAAAATGCTAGAGGAAAATAAGATGTTTTTGGCCCTTATTTTTTCGTAGTTAATTCAATTTTTTTAGTTTAATAATTTAACAATATATTTTAAGGTGAAAATTTATATGCAGTTAAATTTAGGTAAAATTAATAGTGGAAAACATGAGTTTTCGGTTCTCAACTTTACATGAAGTCAAATGCAACAGCTGAGTTTCTATCATAGTTTAATCTACATTTTTAAAGTGAAAACTCAGGTATAGTCGATTTCACGTGAAGTTGATAGCTAAAAGCCGTTAGATGAAAATTTAGTCGAATCAATCAAATCATCTAACAACTTTCAATTATCAACTTCGTATGAAGTCGATTGCACCTGAGTTTCCACTTATTTTTAAACATTAATAAGTAATTCATGACCAAAATTAATAAATTGTGATGGTTTTCTATCATTCCTGTTAATGGCGGGCATTGATGGCAGTAAGGCCGCAAGCGAGAGCCTGTGAGGGAATATTCCTGACCTTGTGCAAAGCCTCAGCGAAAATGACACCCATACCCATGTGCAAGTGAGGTTCAATGTGGCAATGGAAGGCCCAAACGCCAGGGTTATCTGCCTTGAACCTCAACGCAGTCCAACCATAAGGGAATATAACCGCCGTGTTCCTCAGCGGCGCGTGTGTCAGGTTGAATCTCTTTTCATCCTCCCCCGCTTTGAACTTCCCTTCTCCGTACCCCAAAACCCAGAAGTCATGCCCATGCAGGTGCCATGGGTGAATCTCACTTCCCTTCCCCGTTAGTTGGTTCGCATTCTGTAGAATCACATCCACAACCTCCTTCAGCCGGAACACGTACACGCCGTTGCCGGTGGTCGCGTTTACGTTCACCGGAGGGTTGAATATGTCGTAATCGCTGGGGAAGTTCTCCGGCGGGGGGGTTCTGTCAAAGGTGTTGTTGAGCTTGAACTTCATGGATCCGAGGTATGGAGTAGTGGGCAAAGATAAAGAGACGTTGTTAATGGCCCATTTGATGAACCCTTGGATCTTGTTCTGCGTGTTCAAGAGCACGATCCTGCGGTGGGAGTAGCGCGGAGGCTGAGGTGTCATCATCTTATTGGCTATGATTTTCTTTGTGAAGGCCTTGCTCCGCTCGAAGTCATCCCATCGCGGGGTGACAGGGGGCGGAGAGGCCGGAAAGACGGAGGCAGAGATGTTTTTGTAGTTCAGAAGGGTGAGAGCCGTGAGGACTTGTTGTGGGATGGGTGGCTTTCTTGCTCGGACTCCGACTGAAAGCCAATAGTTTTTGGTGGGATCTTGGTCTGTAGTCAGGAGGACTGAGTAGCTCTCACCGGAATAGATGTCTATGTCATCCACCGTGAATGGTTCCACGTAGTTTCCGTCAGCTTCCACCACCGTCACTTTGTGATTCTACTCATACATAAATAAAAAAAAATTATATTAGGTAACTAATGATTTTTTTGAACAATATGAATAGGGAGCCAAGCTTAAGTGTACACGATGGTTACCAAGGATAATAAACATCTCAATAAAAAATTAAACTGATTTTGGGGTTCACCAAGAATCGAACTCTTGACCTTTCGAATCTAGAACTCTAATACCATATTTGAAACCACTCATCCCAAAAACGTAACCTGACAGGACAATGTAACACTAATGGTCATATCTCTAATACTTCTTAAACCTCCATTGTACACATTGTACGCTTAGGCCATTGGCTCCCTAGACTTTTTCTTAGAATAATCATCTACACATCTAATGAATTAAACATCCGATATATTTATTATTCGTATTATTTAATATTTTCGTTATTCTACCTATATTTTTTCATACAATAATGGTAACATTACTTAATTTCATGTATGTATAGCTCAGATATTTATTCAATTCAAAAGTAGTGAAAGAAAATATGAACCAATAATACTGGAGGTAAATTGAATTTATTGTTTTGCATAGAGGTAATATTTAATTTGTCTCTTAAAATTTAAAGTCGAAGTCAAATTAATCTTTAAAATTATTATTCACTCAATTTGACCCAAAATTTATAATAATAATTCATGTTTTAGTTTATGAGATGATTTTTGTAAATAGTGTGTTGATTTTACAGGTTAATTTGTCAAAATTTAAATTTTTCGTCTAAATTATATATAACTAAAATTTACTAGACTTTTTAAAAATTTGTTTGGTTTTCCAAAAATTTTGCAAAAAAGACAATGACAAATTTAATTTAAAAATAATAATAATAAAATTTTTAGAATTTTAATAAATTTTGAATACATAGAAGTTAAATAAAAAATTTAAATCGTAACTTATTAATGTACCAAAATAATATGTGGTTAATGAAAACTAATTCAAAAATTAATGTAAGTCACCATTATAAATTTTAAAATTTAATTTAAATTTATTAAATTTTGAAAGATTAAATTGAATCAGACTTTAATTTATGGTGAAAGGCAATAACCTTTTGTCTAATCTTTCACCTGCCTACTCCGACCAAACTCCCGGAATTCCAGTAATAATTTTGTTCTTTCACATTCTTTATGCTTTCTACTTCTATATTTTAACTTCTTATTTTGTCTCTCTTCAAAATTTTGTTATTATTTGATTGTGCTTTATTGACAACTCACCGATTCCAAATTAAATCATGCGAGCACGTATAATATAATTTGTTATTCTAAAGATGGATCACCTAGCCACACCTTTTTAATTATGTCATTGTTTTTCGAGAAATGTTATTTAAATTTCACCATTTAAGAACATATATTTCAAATTCACGTGCTAATAATTTCATGTAAAATGATTAGTTGAGAGTTATTAGATAATAATTTAATTAAATATATTAAATTATTTAATAATTTTTAATTATTAATTTTACATAAATTAACTACAAATGAATTTTTATTTTAATTTTATGGAACAAAATATCTTACATGTGATGATCAAAGAAGAATAAAAAAGAGATTGTATAATAATTTTCTTAATATTAAAATATTATGTGTAAAACATATTATATCATTACAAATAAAAATATTTTATTTTAGTAAAACAGACATTTTTATATTAAAAAATAGAGTTATTTAATCAATTTCACAATTTATCAATAAGAAAATCATCATTTGTTTTATGTGAAATTAATATTTAAAAATATTAGATGATTTAAATATTTAACTCAACGACTATATTACGTATATATTATAATCAATCATCAAAGTCTGTTATCAGTATAAAATATATATTAAATAATACAAATATACATTAAAAATAAATTAAATTATATATATATTATTTATACACAAATACATTAATAACTGATTTTAATAATTAATTTTAATATACAAATAATATTTTTATTAACTAAATTACTACTAAATAATTTATAATCATTAATTTTATATGAAAATAATTTTATAGAAATTTCCACTATTAGATATTTGCATTGATGACATCTTAATTCTTAACCGCTAATTGTGCTTCCTACAGAAAGAGTCATGGATTTCACCATCAAACAGGACTTATTTAATTCTTCCTTTTTTTCCTTTTAGATAGTCTAATTAATCGTGTATTAAAGGGTCGATTCATTTGTACTACCTTATCATACCTACTTAATTGCACACAAATTATTCCATTGTTTAGCGACTATAATAATAATAATAATAATACAAATGGATTTGAGTGGGTGAAGGCATCATGACTCACTTCCATTATTGCATATCCTTTTGGACCCTTTTTTTCTTCATTCACCAAATATCTTCTTCTTAGAGAAACTTTATAATTAGACAGCTATTTCTCACATATATAAATGCTCAAAAGCTAATCACAACCTTCCCGTTATACTTTTATTTATAATGGCACGCACGAACTTTAATTTAACAAAATGATATAAACCGAGCGACATATATATTTCAAATAAATATGAGGTGTAAGTCACAATCATTTAAATTTAATCAAATGAATATATAATAGGTTTATTTATTTTATTAGTTTTTACAATTTTATTAAATTTATAATTATGTTTTATATTTTTTCTAAGTGAGTTTTTATATTATTTTTAATTTTGTATTAGATTCTTTTTAGTATAATAATTATTAGAGTTTACTAAATATTTTTTCGTAAATTGAAAATATTCATAATTAAAAACTTAATTAGATCTTTAATCGCGTATTTTTTTAGAGAAATATTCTGTTAATTTTAACGCTTTTTATATGAAAAGAATATAATTACAAAATTAAAAGTAATATAAAGATTTAATTGAAAAAAATATAGAGACCTAATTAAAAATTTGATAAAATTATAGAAACTAACAGAATAATTAAACATATATAATATATTTTAAGAATTTAATTTTAATATATTCACAATATAAAATAATTTTATACTGCATATAATTATATAATATTACATCAATAAAAATTAAGTAATTTATTTTCATATAAATATAATTACATGACTATATATTTTATAATAGTATATCAAAATTAAACTTATATATTAAAAAGTTTTTAGATCTAACAATACTTTAATGAGTATAACCATTTTTTTTAGTTTCTCACTTAATTCGAAAATTTTTTATATCTTGAGTTATAGTTCTCCAATCCATCCTAACCGCTTTTTAACAAATAATATCATTAAAAGAGAAATTACTTTTTTAAAACAGAGTAAAAAGTAGACATAAAAAAGCTAAAATATATTTTTTATCTTTAAAATTTGTTAAAAATTTTTAAAATTTTTTAAAATTTTATTTTATTTTAATTTTATCTCAAAATTTTTTATTTACATCAAATATATCCTTAACAGTTAAATTTTTAAAAGATTTAAGACTAATTCAGCAATAATACATAAAAATTATCTCTAATTTATTTATATTAATAATTGTTTTCTAAATTTTAAAAAAATTAATCGTTAAAAATATATTTAATATAAATAAAAAATTTTAAAATAAAATTTAAAAATATTTTTAAAATTTAATAAATTTTAAAAACAAAAAATATATTTTACGCAATATAAAATGAATTAATTAACTTACTGAAATGGCGAAGTTGAGGGAAGCTAAGGAAGTAGTACTAGAAATCCTGATTCGGTAGGTGTGGTTTGGGTCCACATGAAGAATCTGAGGTGCGCATTCTTCACCACCCTTAAGTTGACATTGTGGCAGACTTGTGTTTATGAATTTTGCTGCCAGGGAACAATTAAACTGTCCTCTTCCATTTATCAGCACTGACTGAATTCAACAAAGTCAAAACCGTGTGTGTCAAAAACTGACACAAAAATAAAAGTAATAAAAACAAGATAGAGTCTCATTATGATGACTAAAGGGCTTGTATAGTAGTATAGGAAAATTTTAAAGTATACTGCTATATTAAATTTTAATTATATATTTTTTATAATTAAAATTAACAGTTAAAAATTATTAAAATATTAATATATCGATATACTTAATAATAGTCTCATAAGTGTTTGTTATAATAATATTCATAGAGTTAATAAATATTTTTTATGGAATTTTTTTTTTTGTCAGAGACAAAAAATATAAATTACACACAGAGATATAATTATTTATATTTTTTTATTACTTTTAAGTTTTTTAAAAAGGTATTTAATAAAATAATAATAAAATTCTATATTCAAAAGATTTAAAATTTGATTATTGGTGAATTTAAAAAATAAAAATAAAAAATAAAAAAAATTAATTGAAAAAAAATAATATAATTATTTATATTATCTCTTTTTATTAACTTAATTTTTTTTTTAAAAATGGTACAAAAAATAATATGTAATTTTTTCATCAATAAATTATTTTAATAACTCAACAAGGCAAATAATATACGTAAAATAATTTATATATTTTTTTCTGAACATATTTAATGCTTAAACTAAGATTGATTATAATTTTTCTATTTTTAATATTTTATATGAAGTTAACTATTGGTAAAATATCAGAAATACCTATAGAAAAATAATTCTTTTTAAATAAATTGTATCCAACTATATTTTTATATTTATATAGAACATTTCTTAATAATAATAAAAAAATACTTCTTTCTTGAAAAACTAAAAAAAAAAAAAGAATCCAAATGGACACTAATCCTGAAAAGTTCAATGATCTGGATTAAAAATATTATTGTCGGAAAAGTGGGTCACCTATGCATCTTTTCCTAATTTCATCAAAGTTTCAAATTTCTCATTATTGTTCTATTTTCATTAAACAACTATTTGTCTATGAAAGATGCATACCAAATAGAAAGTTATTTTTGAAAGATCTCATGATAATAATTTAATCATAAAACCAGATCATGTAAACTCATTGCCACTTTAAAAAAAACACTGAAAGCCTAGATGCATGTTCCTTTAGAAAACCAAAGTTATACATTAGATATATGACACTTTAGTCACCCAAGTTAATAAATATAATAGTAAAAAATATATAAATAATAAGAGTTTAACTAGAGAATTAATTTTTATTTAATTATAAATTTTAAATTTTAAACGTTAAATATTAAATCTTAAAATTTTCAAAAATAAAGGTTAAAAAAGTTAAAAAAGTTAACAAATATTGACTTCTTAAGATTTGGTTTTATATAAATTTTCAAATGAAAATGATCAAGACAATCCGTTTAGTAATTATTATGCTAGATCGCTCTAAATCGTCAAGTGTTGTTCAGTAAAAAAGAATGTGAAAGAGTTAATTAATTCGAAGTAAGTTTTTAATTAATTAAAAATATAAAAATATCTATTATTTTTTAAAATGTGAGATATTTAGTTTCATTTATCCAAAAAATATATAAGGATAAATAGATCATTTAAAAAAATTTAAATGTCTCGCATTTTAAAAAGTAAAAGACGTTTTTTTTATTTTCAATTAATGAAGGAATTATTTATCTTCGAAAAAATATTTAGTTTGATATCTGAGATTACACTCGAGTATCAATTTAATCCTTAAAGTTTTAATTGTCTCAATTTAGTCTCTAAATTTTTTAATTGACTCTATAACAGAAACTACCGCAGGGACTAATGCACGTGATTAAAATTTGAAAAGTTTAAGGACTAAATTGAGCCAATTAAAATTTCAAAGACTACTTTAAGACTTAAGTGTAACTTTAGGGATCAAACTAAGTATTTTCTTATTTATCTTCGAAATAAAAAATTAATGACCGTTTTGTTATTATTATTAATAATCACCTGAGGTTCACCAATCCATCTGAAGGGATTGGAAGATAGGCCAACCTCCTGTTCATGAGAGCTTGTGTGCCATAAATCACTGAGGAGAAGGTTGAATTCACCATCATAATGGAATGGCTCCTTTTCTCCCTTTGCTAAATCCACTATCAATGAACCATACAACCCCGCTGCTCTCTGCATTCCATAATGTCCATGGTAGAAATATGTACCCGCCTGCATATTATCGTAACAACTCAACAAAGTGTCCGTGTTTTATAAAAAAATAACACAAATAAACGAAGGACAGAAAAGGTAATTCACCTTATCAACTTTGAATCTATAATGAAAAGTTTCTCCTGGATTTATAGCACATTGTGAGATAGCAGCAGTTCCATCTGCCCAAGGAGTCCCAACCTGTGAACATGAAACAACAAATTAAATTTATTTTAGTAGGTTCTTGGAATGATAAAACTCTTAATTATTTCAAAACTTCAGCTTAATCTATATCTATGAAAATCACTCCTCAAATTTCTCAAAGGCAGGCATAGTGGAAAACCAAATTTCTGTGAACTTAAAAAAGAACCCAACGCAAATAAAATAAGAGTAGTGGTAGGAGAACCAACATTGTAACAATTAATTTCAATCCAACATGATAGTAAATTATGAAACAAGTCCGTTGAATTTGGATTTTGGATTTATTTTATGGTGAATATTTCGATGTCTATCACAATGTACGTAAGTTACTAAAAAGAGTAAACAAATAATATTTAATAAATTTTATATAATTTATCTTTTATTTTAAATATTTTATTTTTTACTTTAAAAGGTAAGTTAGATAATTTAGGTACTATAACAAAAATACCATAAAACTCATTTTATTTTATTCAATTTTAGATTTTTTTTAAAGAGTTTGAGTTTTAGATGTTTTTTTTTCAATAAATACTGGTTATAGTAATGACACCGTAATGTTGGCTTCTAAGATTTTCTCAAAAAATAAATAAAAAATATTAAAAAATTATCAGAATTTATTGTTTATCAACTCAATTTTTTTAGTTTAGTTTTTTTAATTTAGTAATCTAACAAAATATTTTATCTTATATTTTTAAATATTAATGACTAACTAATGATAAAAAATAATAAATTTTGATAATTTTTAAACATGTATTTTTTTATTTAAATTAAATAAATATAAAAATTACGGAGATGTATAAAATATAAAGTAATTACCTAAATGCAGAACGTATCACATCTCGAATATTGAAGAAGGAATTAAAAATAAGCAGATCTCAGATATTTAGGTCTTGATGTATGATATAACGATGACTAACGTATCCAGGGTGCACTCATAATACGTGTTAAACTAGAAAACGGGTACTGAACATTTGAGATACGTGTAAACGCTAAACAAAGTCTCAGAATTCGAGATACGTGTAAACGACTAATACGAACTGAGGTATGCTCAATAAATAATTAAGTAAATAATAAAAAAAAAAAGGTAAGAGGAAATTAAAAAGACCTGTCTGATTCCATGCCAGTGAATAACAGTACCCTCAGTGGAGAGCTTATTGGTGAGTGCAATGTGAAGAGTGTCACCAACTTGAGCTCTAATGGTTGGACCTGGAAACTTTCCATTGATTCCCATCACAACATGCTCCAAGCAATCTGGTTTTTTGATCATATACTCCACATCAAACTTGTAATGCCTCACTCTTCCTCCCTCAATCTTCACTACTAATAATAAACCCACCCATACAACCCACCAAGCAATCTTCATTATCACTTTATCAATTCAATCAAACACATACACTTCAATTTATTGCTTCTGAATTGTGGTATAGGCCATAGGCTAGGTGATGAGCATATATATATATATATATATATATACAAGAAGACAGAGGCTTCTATGTGTTTTTTTCACTTTTTTTATAATTTTTTATTGAATAGATTCCTTGCAAATTGGCAAATTACGCGTCCAATGTTTTTTTTTATCATTATTATATATTAAGTAAATCTTTGCGTGACTTCTTTTTAAAAATTAAACAGCTAGGTAGGGAATTTTATAAAGAAAAGGGAAAATTAAAAGATTCTTTTATGGTCCACTAGTGTGTTTGTTTAATGGAAAAGTACGAGTCAATAAAATATTTGTACAATTAATATGTAGTATTAGAAATATAATTATTAGTGTTACCTTTTTTCATCAGTTGAAATTTTTGGGATGAGTGGTATCATGATATGGTATTAGAGCGCTAGATCTAAAAAGTTAAAAGTTTGATCATTGGTGAACTCCAGAATTAGTTTATGTTTTTGGAAAGATGTTTATTATCCCTAGTACTCGGATGGTTATTCTAGATAATATAGAGGATGTTCATTTCATAACTCAATAGTCAATTGTACACATTATACAAATAGTCCATTGTGTTTCTAACGAGACTCTTGTTTAATTTATCTATGGAATATAGGTTTTTTCTTTTTTATTAATTAATTAATTAATTAATAATAAGGAAACAACCATTGATCCCTGTTGGTAATCGTTGACTTATATGATCATCATGATCAGACCTACCCCCTTGTAAACTCTTGTAAATTTGTTTCAACTTTTTGTCCTTTTCAATTATCTTACCTGAAATTAAAACGGCTAAAAGTAAAGTACTACTAGTTTTTAGGTTAATTTATTTTATTAATTTTAATAATTTTATTAAATTTGTAATTAAATTTTTATATTATTTTTAATTTTATAATTAGATCATTTTTAATATAAAAAATATTATAATTAATTGAATATTTTTTATAAATTAAAAAGATTCACAATAAAAAAATTAATTAGATTTTTTATTATATATTTTTTTAAAAAATATTATTTTTAATATAAAAAAATATAATTATAAAATTAAAAATAATATAAAAATTTAATTAAAATATATATAATAATCTAATTATAAATTTAATAAAATTATAAAAATTAACAAAATAATTAAATCTAATTTTTATTATTAGCTAAGAAAAATTATACTCCGTTATTTGAAGATTAAATACAATAAAAGACCTTTTAGGCTAGCTATTTTTTTAACTCAACACTTTTGTTTTACCTAATTTTTTTAATAATTTTTTTACTTACCATTCTCATGCAAGTTTATAGCTTATTGAAGTTACAATATTTCTGTTACCATTATTCAAAAAGAAGAAAAAAATAGAAGTTTTTTCTGATTCAATTCAACGACTAAAAATAAAATTAAACTTTTGAATTAACAGTACAAATTAAATTATTGTTGTCCATCTTTTATGCACTTTTAGTCTTTTACGCATACTTTATTCTGTATTTTTTGGATAAAAAAAACTCAATTATTCAAATTTTTAAAAATTGACTTTACACATTAGTTCAAATTTTGGATGTTTTATAAAAAAAGAATAATAAACCAGAAATTAAAGCAAAGAGAGTAAATCAAAATTTTAAATTTTTATAGCATCTCTATCACTCAAAATTAAAAGTTTTTAGAAGTAATACATCTATATTAAAAAGAGCATTCTACTAAGATAAAAGGTAAATAAAAAAAAGTTTAAATATAATTTTGCTCGTAACTTTAAACTATCATATTTTTTCTCTTTCATGAATTTATATTGTATATCTTACTTTTTCATTTTATCTTTTTTTTCATAATAAAAGACATTTTATGAGGTATATGAAAAAACTATTTGCCAGAAAAAGCAAAAAGAGTTAACTTAAAGAGAAAAATTATTATTATGTCAAACTCTTTTGTATGTATTTCTATTTTATGTTATGAGTTTGAGAAGTTTTTCTTAATAAATTAGATAAGCATTTAATGTTGAAAGTCTAGAAAATAAACCTAGCCGAAACAAACTTGGCTAGAAGTTTAGATCATCTCAAATAAGATTAAGAAAAATAATAGAGAATTGATGTTTGAAATTTTTAAAAAGAATATTAAAAAATCTACTATAGTTGTAGTAGAAATTGAATGTAGACCATATTATATAAAGTGGTTGAATAAAAATACATGACTGTGTATTTTTCTCTTCTCTTATACACATCAATAATAAAATTCTAGAATCTATTTTAATGATCAAATTTGTAAAGTTAAAAGTAGTTATAAATTTAACTTTTTTTTAAGTCATTAAAAATTTTCAAAAAACACATAAAAATTAAAAAATAGATTTAAACTCAAATAAATATATACGTTTTAATTTCTGCTCTCTCTCTTTTTTTTTTATCCGTTGTACATACTTTGTCTTGTAATTAGAGAATCTCAGACGATCATTGAAATGCTTAAAATTAGTTGATAGGTGTGAATGTTTTTCCAAATATTGACCTGTTCATGGGGAAAAAATATTATCTTATTATTCCATGTGCGCCGTCATCAAAGACAAGAAAAGGAAAAGGAAAAGGAAAAGGAAATTAAAGATAAATAATTAAGCATACGCTCTTGGAAAATAAGCAAATAAAAAAGGAAATAGATTTCCTTTTCATAGTTCTCAATTTCTCATAATATATTTAACGTGCCGCTATATGCATGTGCTGCCCGGGAGATAGATTATTATATTATATATTTAAACTGTAAGAAATTTTTTACTTTAAATTTTAAAATAATAGATCAAGTAAAAAGAGTACACATTTTTTCCCTCTTAACAACATAATTTAAGATATTGGAATTCACGCATTCAATTCCGATCTTGTGCAATAGTAAAAATATTTGTTTTTGAAAAAGTATAGACCAGCAACTTTATTAAATTTTGACCAGTATATAATCAGTAAAAAAAAATGAGTTATTGGATGAAATTTTACATCAATTTTACGCCATTAAAATCATCATTGATGACTATTTGATTTTTTAATACGATGATATTTGTTTGAGTATTATTAAATTATTAAAAAAATATTTTTTATTAAAAAAGAATTTTTATTTTTTAATATTTTTTTTAAAAATTTGTTTTGCTTAAAAAATATTTTTAGCATAATAAATAATTAAAAATATTTTTATATTATTGTATTTAAATATAATTATTAAATAAAAAATATTTTTATATAAAATATCTAAATATAATTTTTTTTTTATAAAAACTCACTGGAACAAACCCTTATATAAGTATGTTGATCCATTGCCGTTTGATATAAGAACATTAATGACTCACTTTGTCAAGTAATTTTCATAGTCAACTTTATGGACTTCCACTATATGTGTTATATCTCCACATGTAAATAGTTTGTTTGAGATTCATAGAGTCAACTTTGTTCATCCATTACGGAAAAATATGTATGTTTACTGTGTTAGCTCCAAAAATCTCTCGAATAAAGTTTGGATGATGATGAACATATTTAATTATGATAATTTGAAATTTTCATAGCACTAGAAAATTTGAGAAAAAAAAATTGAAAAACCTTAGATTAGTGCAACTTAAGTTAGTTCTTGGTCTGAAAAAGTTTGATAAAAGAATATTTAAAGGTGTTAGATCTAAGTATCTAAATTGTTTGAGTTGAGAAGGATAGTAAAAAATTATTTTATATGTTGAAGACATAGTTAAAATAATCTCAATCGTTGTTGGGAACTAGATATAGACAAATTAGAGTATTTAATTTAAACATATTTAATTTGAAAAAAACTAGAATATAATAATGATCATTTTATTCTTTAAAGTTACATGAATAACGTAGGGGTGTTATCGGTTCGATTTGGTTTGATTTTAGATAAAAAAAAAAAAACCAACCGAATCGATATGTTAAATTTTTACAGAATATCAACTAATTAGTTTGTTATCTGTGTAGTAATCGAATCGAACCGAACTAAAAGCGGTTTGGTTTGGTCAATTTTTTTGTTTTTAAATCCTAACTAATAAAAAATTAATCTTAGTAAAATGATGTTCAAAACAATCAATAAACTGAAATAATATTACATTACATTCAAATTCAATACAATTTCAACTCATTCCAACAACTAAACATAAAACAAACACATTTGTTAAATTTAAAATTTTCATTTGAATGCATTACTAAGCCACTTCTTCGATTCAGTTCGGTTCAGTTTCTGCTGAACAAACTGAAAATTGAAACGAACCGATCGGTTTATTTCGAAAAAATCAAAAAACCGATTTTTTCGGTTTTTTACTCGATTGTTATAAATTTCAGCTTGGTTTTGCGGTAAATTTCGGTTCGATTCGATAACTTACACCCGTATGAATAAGTGAATTTGATTCTTGAGATTAAGAAGTGATAAATTTAGTCTCTAAAATTGCAAAATGCAAATCCCATCTATTTTATATGATGCATTTCCACTTTTATCATTAGTCCCCTTTATTTTATGACACAACATTATATATATCAAACTTTTTGATAGCTAGGAGATAACATCTCATTATCAATGAATACTTCTTAATCAAGAAAAATTATATTATTGAGCATAGTAACATGCATGGGTTATATTATTGAGCTACATATGGGTTATAATTCAAATTCAGATTTGTCAAAATTCATTTGTATGCATGCCATGAACCACAAAAATGGAAGCGTGAGTTAGAAGCAGGAAGAAAGGAAGAAAGAAAGAATGTGTATATAAAAGTTCAGACGTGAAGAATGCAATTATACAAATCATGAAATTGGCCACATCTTTAATAATTGCTCTTCCTTTTTTAGTGTTTGACACTTTGCCTCAAATATCTTACCAACCATGTCATACTCGGAATCTTTCATAATTAAATAACTCCAATAACATAATGGCATAATGTCACTTTGACACTTTCAGTGTAGTTGAGTGAATATTACCCAACACTTATATTAATATTAACTTAATTAAATTGATTTAAAATAATAAATTTTATTGGTCATGTAAAGTGCTAGCTTTTGGATGATGAGCAAGTATTTGAATCATTTCATTTTCACAAACCAGCTTTCTAGCACTATTCTAAGGAATTATTTGTGGAGAGCTTTTTTTATTATTTTATATTATCGTCTATATCTTCACCCAGAGAATCGAAGATATGTAATTAAAAGAATTATGGTTTTATGAACTTTGCTTATTAGCGCCCGAGTTAAGCTAATTTCAAAAATGTTAAGTGTATATTAAAATTAGTTATCAAAATCAGTTACTGTATTTTTACATATCAAATACCGACATCCAACTCACTCAACCATCACCGAACTACTACCACTACAAAAAAGACAGCAGATAACGGCAGGTTTTTAGCGACGGTTTTCAAAAACCGCAGTTACATATAATCTGGCGGCGATTGTTGCAGCAGATTAAGAAAGGACTTCCAAAAACTTGTTATTTTGCAGCGGTTAATGCGGTGGTTAATACTAAATACTCCATTAGCAACGGTTTTCTTCTAACTGTCGCAATATGTTTTTAACTCAAATTTTTTATCTTTAAACATTGCCCTACCTCCATCAATTTTTTCACCTACTCTTTTTTTTCTTTCATCACTATCGCATTCTCTCCTCTACGCATTCCCCTGTTTTTCCCCTACACAATAAATTCGAATGTCTGCATTTTAATTCACTTGTCTTAATCATTTATTCTCTTCACGTACATTTTCTACTCATTCCTTTTGTTTTATTTTATTTTTTTGTTACAATAGCTTTAACGGTGAATTCAACGTGGTAAAGTAAATTTGCAATTGAACCTTTTTCATTAAAACTAAGTCTTCTTTTCCAATCTACTACTATATGATAAACTTAGTTGTTTCATTAAAAAACCAAGTCCCCAACTCATCGAATAATAGAACCCACATACTATATAAGCCAATGAAAAAAATAAAACTACATTCTTTGAACTATCCTTTGGATGAGAAAACGAAATTGTTGATTCTAATTTTGTTCTTTATGAAAATCATGCATAAAATGTCTTTTTCACTTATTTTTCACTCTCGATCATTTCATTATAGAATACAATCTCCTAAACAATTACCAATATATTGTTATGAGTCCTGAGTTTTAACTTCGTACGTAGTGAAGAAGGACCTTGACCCAAAAAGGAAAATTTAAAGAAAAAAAAAACACAAGAAGCGTATTTGATCATACTAAAATGAAGACATAAACATCTCTTCGAACAATTCCTTTATATGGTTTCACATTTGAACTATAAAACGAGCTTCAAATGAAGCAAAGTATGGTAATTGATGTAAGCCTAATAGCTTGGATAAGAATCTCAGAACCTAGAGCCAAAAAATCAGTACCCAATCAAAAGGGAACTGCTGTATCAAAATTTGACAACCTAATTTCATCAAAATTTTCTCCGACTTGATGCAAAACTTACAAGCCATAATCAGTTGGTCAATGAATTTGAACGAGTTCAATGTCATAAGCCACCCACAAATTCCGCAGTACTTTCTCCTATGCCTCAATGTTCCCTTTACTTTTACTTTTACTTCTACTCTTTCCTTTCTTAACCTTTTCCTCATTTTGATTTCCATTGGAAAAGTCATGAGCACCATCCTCCACACTCCTGCATTAAAATTATTAGAGATATTAAAGTATAATATTAGTGGATTAGGTTAAGATTAAGGGCTTGTTTGGATGTGCTTTTAACAAAAGATCTTTTTTTGAGTTATCTTTTTTTAAAAGATCTTATAGAGAAGTAAAAGTAATTTTATGTTTGGATATCTCATGTAAAAAGATCTTTTTATCTATCAATTATGTTTGGGTATAACAATATAAAAGTACTTTTTTGTTTATTTATTACATGAAAAACATCTTTTAAAAAAAAATATAAATTACAGCTTTTCAAAAAAAGATCTTTTTTTTATTTTACTAGTACTTTTACTTTTGTTACTAGAAATTTGCCAAACACGTTAAAAAATATAAAAGATCTTTTCATTGAAAAAAGATCTGTTAAATATAGTTGGAATAGTGAAAGGTTAGTAAATTATGTGTGTTTAGTAGAGTTGTTAGTAATTATTATATAATTTGATTATCAATATATATATATATGTTTCATTTGTGGTATCAGAACATAAGATTTTCATACAATACATTCCATTTCCTTTAATATATGTGCTTATAACTTGGTATCCCGAGCCAATTTTTTTTTCAGTTAGTGCAGCAACTTTTCTTCCTTTTTCGACAATTTTACCCTTGTTTTATTAGTTCACCAACCATCTCAGAAGCTACTATACATCGTTCTGAGTTGAAAGAATGAAACACTGTCCGAATTAACCGCCACTCACGCTCTCACATGCTTCCTTATTCTTGGCTGTTGGAAGTTGTTGCACTACCTTTCCCATTCTCACTGCAGCGTTTTCACACTCCATTTTCGTCATCTTCCCAATGTTTTCGAGAAATCTTCACCACATCATTGTGTTTGCCTCACTGTTGCAAGTGCAAAGAACAAAACTTCACTGTTGTCTACTAATGTTGATAAAGCCTTTGCCAAGAAATTGGATGATTGAGATAGTAAAAATCATCAAATTATTACTTGGTTTCGCAACATATCTATGTCTAGTATCCACCTTAATTTGGATGTTTTGAAACTGCTAAAGAGGTGTGGGATCATTTGGCAAAATGCTACACCATTTCTAATCTTTCATATCAATATCAAATGCTTAAAGAACTTCACAACCTCAAGCAAGAATGTGGTCAAGTTGTTTATGATTTTCTAATACGGATTAAACGCATTTGGGATCAATTGACCTCTTGTGAACATGTTTTTAAAGATGTTGTCGATGCTAAAGCTTACAAGGATTTTCGCAATCAGACTCGTCTAATTCAATTTCTCATGGCACTCACGGATGATTATGAGCCAGTCAGAACATCTCTTATTTGCAGTTACCGACAAAAAATGGCAAATTTTATCGAAATTGTAGTCATTCTGGTCACCTCCCAGATTGTCCCTCCATCAAACGTCGTAAATGCAAGCAGAAATGTCATATTGCCACCAATTGTTCCATCTTGTATTGTCACTTCTGCAAACAATTAGGCCACTTAATAACTACTTGTTCTACTCGTCCAGCTTAGAACAGGTATGACCTCGCTCCAATGCTCCTGCGCCCGTGCCTGTTATTGCAGCTGCTACTGCTAATGTATCAACCTCATTGACTTCTGATAGTCCATCTTCTGTTTCTCCATCCGATATTAAGTTTTTTTCTTAAACAACTCTCATTCTCTGGTAATATTTTTGCTCATATATCCGGGAGTGGATCCTCTCCAGTGGAAAAAAAACTGGATGATATTCAGTGGAAGATCTCACCCTTCATTGCATTCTCTCTCATATATTTATGGTCCCACTTGTAGAATTAAAGGTGGGAGATTACACTTTATTCTCTCCAGTAACCAAAAAAATGGAGAGGATCCATTTCCCCTATATCCACTCCTCCAAGTAATTCTAAATAGTATTTTAATTCTGGTTGTTTTAATCACATGTCACATGCATTATGTTTTCTCCTCTTTGTCTAGCACTATAACCGCACCATCTATTCACATTGCTGACGAATCCTTTATGCATTTAAATTATAAAGGATCTATCTCACAATCTAATCTTCACCCACTCGATACTTATTTCATTCCTAAATTGAAGTTCAATCTTATTTCTGTGGGTTAATTAGTTGAACTTGGTTTCAACGTTAACCTTTCTATTTCTGATTGTCGTGTGCATGATCCTCGGACAGGACAAATCATCAGGACTAGATGTAAGGTTAGAAGATTGTTTGAACTTAGAAATCTTCATGTTCCCTCTACCGCAAACTTTTGTGATGTTTCTCCTCATCCACACTTCACTTTGGCATCGTTGTCTTGCTTACAATTCATTAGGAAAATTGCGTCCTCTCGTGTCTAAGGGAGTATTAGGATCGGTCAATAATGAGCTTTTTTTTATTACATTTCTTGTCAAACGCAAAACAACCAACTTTATTTTCATAATAGTTCATCTTTTGCTTGTTCTACTTTTGATCTTATGCATTTTGATGTTCAGAGGCCTGTTCCCACAACTTCTATGGGAGGAATTCGATATTTTGTTATATTTATTGATGATTATTTACGCTTTACTTGGGTCTATTTAATGTCTAATAGACATGAATTGCCTCAGATTTACATCAACTTTGCTACTATGGTTAAAATACAATTTTCCAAAGGCATTAAAGTTTTTCGATGTGGCAATGCAATAGAATACCGTGACTACAAAGTTCTGAACATTTTTATTGAATAAGGCTCCTTGTTTGAGTTCTCTTGTCCTAAAACGTCTCAACAAAATGGTAGAACTGAATGCAAACATTGTCACATTTTTTATTCTGTTCATGCAATGTTTCTTTTCTCTTCTTGTCCTAAATGTGTTCAGGGAGAAGCTGTTCTCACTGCTGTCCATGTAATCAATCATATTCCTTCCTCTGTTCTAGGTAATATCACTCCTTTTGAGCATCTCTATAATACTTCACCAGACTATAGTTCGCTTAGATACTTCGGTTGTGTCAATTTTGTTCTCCTTCAACTCCATGAATATAATAAACTTGAACCTCATACTCGCCTAGGATGTTTCCTTGGTTGTGACCCTGATCATAAAGATTATCGTTGTTGGGATCCTATCTCAACAAGTTCACATATCTCGTCATGTATTCTAGAAACATCACATGTTTTCTAGTTTCTCTTCTTTAGTCAATTCCTTATACCCATTCACGTTTCTTTACAAATCCTTTTGTTAATCTTTTCCTGAGTAAAGATAATACAGGCAAAGTGACCGGATCACCTCTTGAGCCTCCTGTTCATGTACCTTTTACTGTTCCTAATGGTCCAAGCTTGAACAATGATCTTACTCCTATGGTCCTTCTTCCTACATCCAATCATAGTACTAGGATAAGAAATCAACTTCCCCATCTTCGTGATTATCTCTATTTTGCTACTATCCTTCACATCCATGAACCTAGGTCATACAAAAAAGCCTCCAAAGATCCAAATTGGCAAAAAGCAAAAGAGGAAGAAATTTAGGCCTTAGATAAAGCACACATTTAAGATTTAGTTTATCCTTTTTTTATCAGAAAATTGTGGGCAACAAATGGATATACAAAATCAAGATCACTTTGATGACTCTATTGATAAGTATATGGCTCATTTGGTTGCTCAAGGATGCACTCAATAATATGGTATCAATTATGAAAAAACTTTGCTCTTGGTGTTCGACTCACATCTGTTCAAACTCTTCTTGCAATTATTGTTGCCAGCAAATGATATCTAAGTCAGCTGGATATAAAAAAATGTTTTTCTCAATAGGGACTTGAAAAGGAAAATCTACTTGAAACCTCCTCCAGGATACTCTTGTTCTCCTAACAAAATTTGTCTCTTCACAAGGCACTTTATGGGCTTAAACAAACTCCTCGAAAATGCTTTGAAAAATTTAGCAATACCGTTTGCAACCTGGGTTTCACACTTGTAGTTCTCATGAGAATGCTCTTTTCATTCGCAAGTGACAAAGGTGTTGTTCTCCTAGTGTTATATGTTGATGACATGATTATTATTTGAAATGATGATGATGGCATCCCTAATCTCAAAACAAGCCTTCACCACCACTTTGAGATGAAAGACCTTAGATTTAGATCTCTTAGTTATTTTCTTGATCTTGAAGTTATCACTTCCAATGATGGCATTTGTCTTTCTCAAGCAAAATATGCATCTAATTTTTTTGCTAGGGAAAGAATAAGTGATAGTCGCAAAAAATCTACTCCTTTTGAATCAAATGTTTGCTTTACTCCTATGGATGGAACTGCGTGGGATAATCCCACCCTTTACAGACAGTTCATGGTCTTGTCTACCTAACTATTACTCGACCAGATATTGCCTATGTTGTTCATGTTAGCCAGTTCTTACCAGCACCACACACTACTCATTCTACTCATTATGTCGTCGTTCTTCGGATTCTTCACTATATCAAATGTACTATATTTCAACATCTTCATTTTTCCGCTCAATCTTCTTTAACCCTTCATGCATATTTAGATGCTGATTGGGTTGGTGACCTCACCGATCGTCGTTCTACTACTAAATATTGTTTGTTCCTTGATGACACTAATCTCGTGGCGTGCCAAGAAACAAACTTTTAACGCTCGATTAAGCACAAAAGAAAAATATTGTGCTCTGGATGACACTTCTACTGAAATCGTTGCAATTTGTTGGCTTCTTAAAGATTTAAAGGCTATTCAAGTCTTCTCCCACTGATCTCTATTGTGATAACAGAAGTGCTATTCAAATTGTCCATAATAATGTCTTTCATGAGCGCACTAAACACATTGAAAATGACTGTCATTTTGTACAACGACTTTTCATTGGTGCTATTCGTTTAATTGTTGTTGAGACTATGGTTCAGACAGCTGATATCTTTACCAAGGCTCATCATCCTACCCTTTTTCGGAATTTAGTGTACAAACTCAACATAGTCTCTTTATCTTCCACTTGAGTTTGAGGAGAGATATTAGAGATATTAAAGTATAATATTAGTGGATTAAGTTAGGATTAGTTAAATATAGTTGAAATAGCGAAAGGTTAGTAAATTAGGTGTTGTTAGTGATTATTATTTAATTTGATTATAAACACCTATAATATGTATTTATAGCTAGAATTTTTACGAAGATGATTGCACGGAAAAAAGGTTAGAAGTTATCACATATCAAGGCCATTCACATTACATCAAGATATAGAATACAAGAGAAGTTGTTGCTTCCCACTTGAGCTTAGTTTGGTAAAGCTTTTACTTTTCAAAAGTAGCTTATAAAAATTAACTTTTCAAAAGTAGCTTATAAAAGTTAACTTTTAAAAGATGGCTTTTTAAAAATAATAGCATTTATGTTTGGTAAATCAAATCAAAAATAACTTTTAATAAACACAAGCAACATCAATTGCATTTTGTAAAATAGCTTTTAAAATTTAAAAATACTATAATATACATAAATGTAAGCATTAAATTAGTTAACATATGAGGTTATATTAGACTTTTAAATTTTGAAAAGCACAAGCCAACTTTAAGAAGCTTTATCTTAGGTGCTTTCAAAAGTACCCGATCTTTTAAAAGCTGCAAGCACAAGCACATGGTCTTGTTGATTTAGCAAACATAAAATGAGGAGAGTTTTTAAAAAAGCACAAGCACCTCTTCGAAAAGCTTTACCAAACCAAGCCTTGAAGTGATAAGAATAACTTTGACAACTTTACCAAAGCACAAAAATATAGAATAATTCAGGTCATATTACTCATAGAATTTGTCCAACTTTGTCTTGTTCACCGTTAAAAGTTACCAAAAATCATATTATTACTTTGCAAATTTATTTTTCCCACAAGTTCAATTTAGCTTTAAAGCTCGTTAAAGTGTATTGGCCGTCTGCTATATCAAAATCTAAGGAAAACGAGTGGACTTACCTTTCACCTTCAAGATGTAAACCTTTGTTTATTTGTTCTTTCTTTCTCCTCTTTGTTTTAGCTTTTCCAGCATCCTCTACAAATGCAGGCAGTGCAACAGCAGCTACAGTCTCAACATCTCTACCAATTTGCAGTCCATTAGATGACAAATTTTATTTAAAAATAATTTTGCACTACTAATAATACCAAATAAGCACTATTTGAGGTCTCTCTTTTGCATAACCGGAAGGATAAGTGAGTTGATGTTGCAAATGTACAAAGCATGAAGGTTATTATCAACTTCTGAATGAATGCATTCAATACGTTGTGGGTTTATACTAACAAAAAAGGTACTAACTAGCATTAATTATAAAACAATGGATAAAGGAAAACTCACTCATTAACTGTAGGTTGTTTCATGTGTTCCTTTTGCCGCTCTTTCCTTTTCTTCTTGGGTTTTTCATCTTGTACATGACCAGCCTCAGAGGAGGGCAGATTTTTATCCACAGTTTCAGTTTGCTTGCTGATATGTGACAGAAAAAGATCAATAACCAAATCAGAATCCTTTGCCGCTAACACAACAAATTTAAGTACATGGAAGACATACAAACTCACTCATCATTAGCACCATCCTTGATTTGTTCTTGTCCTGCGAGAATATCCAAGGTCACCTCAATTTTTGGCTTATCTTGCTCACTTTTATCTAGATTTATAGAATGTCCATTAGGGGAACTCGTGGTTTCCTTTTCCTTCTTTTTCTTTTTTGATTTTTTAACATCCCCAACATCTTTCTTTTTGTCTGACAGAGCTGCTTCCCTGTTTCATGGAAACAAAACTCATGAAGGAAATAAAAACTAACAAAAACTTAAAGCAGAGAAAACAAGCATGGACACAAATTATAATATAGAATTATTTATATCACCTCTGCATCTGGCTATCTTGAATAAAATTGTTAGTTTCAAAAGTTGTTTGAACAATACTATCGCCACCATCTTTAACATTCTTGTTACTTGCATTAAATGCTTCATTATCACCAGTTATGTGGTTTTCTTCGTCAAAGATCTTTCGACGTGATTTAATCTTGTGAACAGGTGAAATCAGCGGGCTATCTTCAGAAAGGGACAGCATCTTATCCACAGTTTCAGTTTGCTTGCTTGATATTTGAGACAGAAAAGAGCAACAACCAAATCAGAAACCATTGCAGGTGACATTGAATAGTTAAGTACATGGAAGACATAACAACTCACTCATCATCAGCGCCGTCCTTGTTTTGTTCTTGTCCTGCAAGAATATCCTGGGTCATCTTGTCAATTTTTGGCTTATCTCTCTCACTCTTATCTAGTTTTATGGATTGTCCATTAGGGGAACTCTTGGTTTCTTTTTGCTTTTCCTTCTTTTTCTTTTTTGATTTTTTAACATCCCCAACATCTTTCTCTTTGTCCAACACAGCTGCTTCCCTGTTTGAAGAGACAAATTCATGAATAAGGTAAAAAAAAAAATTGCAAAAGATTATAGCCAAGGAAAGCAAGCATGCACACAAACTATAATTTATAATTGGTGACACTCACCTATCCCTCTGACTATCTTGAAGGACATTGTCAGTTTCCAAATCCGTTTGAATATTACCATCACCATCATCTTCGTAGTTCTTGTTCCTTGCATCAAATGCTCCACTATCACCGGCATTAATTTCGTCATCTGAGATCCTTTGGCGAGCTTTAACCTTGTAAAGAGATGAAATCAGCAGGCTATCTTCGTTATCACTTTCTTTCATCTGGTCATCCCTAGTATCATTTACAATTATTTTTTCCTCAAAACCCCCATCACCATCGTCATCTGACTCTACTGAATAATACTTCTTCCTAAGCCGTCCAAATTTGCTTTTCTTACCTTCTGGTTTGTTATCATCAGAAGCTTCCTCTGCAGTCACAACAGAAACAGCCATACAGATATCAAACCAATCTGAGTTTTAAAAATCTACCTACTTATCAATCAGCGAATCATCTCTAACATGTACAATAATAAAAGTGATGTCACATGTGGTTATGAAACTTAATCATTGGTGAATATCAAAAGACATTGGAATAATTGAAAAAATAATGAAAGATTAAAAGGTACTCTATTACAAGAATTAATATCAAGTGGAGAAAAGTGGAATGAAACAGCAACAAACACAAGCAAAAAATTAAGAAGGATGAACATTGAACGTGCCTCCATTGGAAATAGGAGATGGCGGGAAAACCTCCGGATTAGGATCATCATCAATAAAACTATCGTCCAAATCATCTTCATCGCTGCAATCCGACCTCTCATTCTCTGTATCAGCAATATCCTCCCCGTATGACTCTCTGTCGATAGTAGCTGAGGAAACCAAAAGCATTTTTAAAAGAAAAGGAAAAAAGAAAGGCAAATGCAGTTGGGGAGTGAAGGATACGAAGAGTCTCCATGGAAGATGGTCGTACGAGAAGTTCTGCCAAGATAGTAACCGCAGAGATGAATGCTGCGAGCTCCGATGACGGTGAAGACAACTTGATCGAGTTCCTCAAGCTCCAAATTCAACTGCAATGACTCAGTGGTTCCAGGATAGAGAGAGCAGAGATACACGGGGCTACTATTGCCTACGTTACACTGCAGCGTGCTTCTTGTGGTCGCACTACCGAACCCTAATGTAGCCTGAAAAAATGAGAATGAGGATGCTTGAATTGGAGCAACTGAAAATATAAAGGAAGATGTGTTAAGTTACCATTGAAATATGGAGGCGTCCTTTGGAATCATCATAGTTATGGATAAAAGGCCTTCCAGATTTGACCTCCACTCCTACATCCACCAAAGAGTTGAACAGCGTCGCAATCGCAGAAAAGAACAATCAAGAGTGAATTGACTTATACTTACCCCAGAAAGCCATGTCTTTTCCGCGTTTCTAAAACCCTAAGAGGGTGTTTAGAATGAATTCGAGCCAGGAAAGGCTCACGGTGATGACGAAGGTGATCAACTGCGACTGTGGACGTATGGAATTTTTTGTGAAGCCAGGGTTTGAGGTGATTGAGAAAATTGAACGCCGCATTCACAGAGGAGGAGTAGCGGTATGAAAATGCAAAATATCTCCCGCACCCGCCTTAGCGGATTTTATTTCAAATTTTCAAGAGTAATTGTCAAAGAAAAATTAATACTTATATCAATCTCCAAAATTTTTATTTCGGGTAATTATCTATATCAATTCCTAAGAATTTAAAAAGTGGATATTTTAATCCTCAAAAAAAATTAGAGTGAACTATTAATTCGGTCTCTGTCCATCTTGCAGAATGACAAAGCAATCCCTGACGAATATTGTAATCCGCTTCAGTCCCTGTCCTATACTTCCGTGACACAAGACGATCTCTGTTGGTGAATTTCCGGTAACTACAGTCGGAAAACGCTGAGCTGTCACGATGAGTGTGTGTTAGCTTGCTGATGTGGATGAATGCTGTAGACGTGGACACCTCAAATGGTCAGCGGGTTAATTGTCCACATCCACGTCAACCAAAACGACCTCCCTCTTCCATCTTCGCTCAACTGCTACGTCGGAATGGAGGAACCGCCACCACCACCCACCTCCACCATCCCCAACGCCCGCACCCAGAGCAACTGGCGGTGGAGTAAGCAAGACTTCTTTTCGGAACCCTCGTCTAAGGTATCGCCTCCTTAGCCGCTTCTTTGACAACAACGAGCTCAACATCCTCCCTCACGCTAGCGAGAATCCCATGCGCCGCTGCCTCACCGCCTGGGACCTCACTTGGTTCGCTTTCGGCTCCATCATTAGCTCCAAAATCTTCGTAATCACCGGCTAGGAGGCCCGCATCGACGCAGGTCCCGTCATCGTTCTCGCATGCGCCATCTCTGGCTTCTCCGCTCTCTGCTACACTGAGTTCGCAGTCGAGGTCCCCGTCACCGACGGCTCTTTCTATTTCCTCCGCATCGAGCTTGGTGACTTCATTGCCTTCCTTGCCGCCGGAAACATCCTCTTCTAGGCTGTTGTAGGCACTGCCGGCCTCGGCCGTTCGTGGTCCTCTTATTTTGCCAGTATGATCAAGAACGATCCGGATTTCTTCCAGATCCGGGAGAATTCCTTCCAAGAAGGGTTCAACATACTGGATCCAATTGTTGTTGTCGTTTTTTATTGCCAACGGTGTTGCAATGAGAAGCACGAGGAATACCTCAATCCTGAATTGGCTCCTTCCATTGCCACTACGCTTGTTATTGTGTTCATCATCGTAGTTGGATTTGTTCACAGTAAAGTCTCAAACCTAATGCCATTCTCGTCATTCTTTTCTATGGGGATGAAGGTTCCTCCATCCGGCGTAGCAGTTGAGCGAAGATGGAAGAGGAAGGTCGTTTTGACAATTAACCCCCTGGTCATTTGATGTGGATGGGGACAATTAACCCCCTCACCATTTGACGTGGATGGAGACAATTAACCCCTGACCATTTGAGGTGTCCACGTCTGCAGCATTCATCCATATCAGCAAACTAACACACGCTCACCGTGATAGTTCAGCATTTTCTGATTGTAGTTACCGAAAATTCACCCACAGAAACCGCCTTGTGTCACGGAAGTATGGGACAGTGACCGAAGCGGATTACAATATTCGTCAAGAGTTGCTTTGTCATTCTACGAAATAGATAGGGACCGAGTTAGTAGTTGACCATACCGTTTTTTACACTGGTTTTTTGTTGAACTGGTTCAACCAATCGGTCTAGTCCAGTTTTCAGAATATTGATAAAATCTACAATTATTCAATTCAAGAAAGTGACAATAACATCTCAGATAAGCAAAAATAAAACATAAAATATCAAATCCAGTAAAAGTAAACAAAGAATCAATAAGGAGTCATAATCTAAAATGTCAAAATAAAGAAACTAACAAAAAAAATTCTAATAAAAGTAAAGTTGTAGAACAGTAAATACAAAATAAACAAAACTGGGACAAGATTAGAAGTTAAATATAAAGAGAAATTGATGAAAAATCTTCAGAATTCAAGCTAAAAATTCTAATACATTGTAAAAAATAAATGTATGTTGTGTATGTGCATTCCCTTTTCATGTTTGCTTCATATCTCCTCAACAATAGGTTGAGATGGGCCAAAAATGACCCCTAAATCACAAGTCACGTGTCTTTTTTTAATGAGGCACGAAATCAGAGTTGTGCGTATGTACAGGGGTGTGTGCGCACATTAGCGAAAATTTCATATATGTGTATTTGCACAGGGGTGTACGTATGCAGCATCCAGCTTTGCTTTTTTTTTCGCGAAATCTCTACTTTTGCATGCTTTCCTTCCATCTTTCCTACCCATCCTTGTTTCCTAAACCTTAAATAGTTTAAACAAACACATCAAGGCATTAAAATGGGATGAGAATTGAAATTAATTTGAAAATTTTAAAAACCTAAAAAGCATGTTTACTCAATCAAGCTCAATTAGAAAAAAAAATCACAAAAGCATGCATTTATAAGGATTAAGTGCAAGCTAAATATATAAATTTCACTCTTTTCAATCCAAAATTACAATACAATATGAATTTATCACCCGGCCGAATTGAGAAAGTAAGTAATAGTCAGGATTAATAAATTAGTAGACAATCATACACACTTACAAACACACAACAATCCATACTTCAATACTTCTCCTTCAGATCTCAACCAATAGAAAAGTTTTGTTGCTCTTCTTAATCTTGTCACACAATCGTCCTTTTTTCCCTTTTTGTGTCTCTCCGAGCTCGTCATCAATATCACTTCCATTACCATTGTTCTCCTTGCTACCGCCATTGTTGTGATCCTTACTATATATTTAGCTCTCGTTTCTGCCACTACTTTGCTCTTCGTCGCTAAGACCTTGTTGCCACCATTGCTATATCCCTCGTCGATTAGATCTTGATGTCACTTCTCTTTGTTAATCAACATTTTTCACCGAATTTGGTTATCTTGTCTTCGCTCAATTTGTTCTCTCCATCACGTCACTACTAAATTGCATCATCATTGTGCTTCACTCTTTGTTGCTAAGGGTAATGTTGGGCCCAGGGTTTAAGAAGAGTGACATGAAACAAAGGAGAACGTTAACAACAAGAGAAAATCAAGGGCATAAGCAAGGAATGCTTGATGATAGAATTTGTTAGAATATAATTAGGATCAATTAATATTATTTAGTATATTTGAATATTTATTATAGGAGATTACGTCTTTATTATTATAATTCTCTTAGTACCTATAAATACCCTTTTATATTGTATCATTCTAGACAATTTGAAAAGACAACTTGAATACACTCAATAATATACAAATCCTTTCACCGTAGCTTTTGCACTTTTTTTATGCCATTCTTCTTTTCCTTTTGTCACTCCTTTGATGCTTTTTCATCTCACCGGCTAGCCTATTTTCTCTGTTTTGTGTTTTTTCGAGTCAAATGATCAAACACCATTATCATCCGCTGCTTACCTATTCTCATGAATAAATCATATAGTTTTCGCTCTCTCTCGGTAGCTCCGTCTGTGTTCTCTCGTGGCAGTTCCGTCTGTGTTCTCTCGTGATAGTTCCGTCTGTGTTCTCTCGTGACAGTTTCGTCTGCGTTTTCTCATGGCAGTTCTATCTGCGTTTTATTTGTGTTTTCTTGTGGCAGTTCCATCTGAATAATTAGGATCAATTAATATTATTTAGTATATCTGAATATTTATTATAGAAGATTACGTCTTTATTATTACGATTTTATTAGTACCTATAAATAGCCTTTTATATTGTATCATTTTAGACAATTTGAATAGACAACTTGAATAAACTCAATAATACAAATTCTTTCTCCAGTTAGTCTCTTGTTTCTAACAGAAGTAACAAACATTGTTAGATATATAATTTTGTTATTTCGTTGTTATGAATGAGTTTTTCTCCTAGGAACTCGTTTGAAGAAAAGGGATACGAAGGATATAAAGTATGGAATCTCTACTTTTACGTGATTTTCTTCCATCTCTCCAAGTAATTATTGTCTCCTAAACTTTAAATAACATAAACAAACATATCAAGACATCGAATAAAATAAAAGTTGAATTAATTTGACCATTTTAAAGGCATAAAAAATATGTTTAATCAATTAAGTTCAATTAGAAAAAATTTACAAAGACATATATTCACAAGAATTAAGTGTAAGTTAAGTTAATAAATTTCACTATTTTTAACCCAAAAATTATAATATAATATAAATTTATTAGTCTTCCATTGGGCCAGTCATAAGATGGAGGTGGGGGTGATAGTATTGGAAAGGTATACTCAGATTTAGTTTCTATAGAGTTGTTTGGAGTTGGGACGTGGTTGAGTGTATTGTGGTTGTTATGAATGTTAAAGGTAGATTCATACAGATATGGTATTTAAAAAAAGGTTCATAACCATAGCAAGCAATAAATATCACTATTTCTGTTGAATTGGCGTGCATCATAAGGTGGTTGTATTCATGAAAGGGTGAAGGAGGTTGATGCCAGGAAGATCGTTCATATGAACACGTACCTCTCTCATTTGATTGTATCTCCTATGGTATGAACCATAATTGAAATTTCTATTTTCTACAACATCCCAACAACCATACAATTCCAAAATCATAAGAGTAGTTTGTGTTTAAGAAAAAATAAAATAAAAGCTACCAAAAAATTAAAAAACCAACCATATTTATAATGTTTACACTATTCATAATAGTTAACTACTAGTGCATTAATGAAGGGCCAAACGTCGGTTTAGAGTTTTTCAAAAAGAATTGCTTCGTCAATAATATTAAATTGCAGCGACGTATGTGTATTCTCGGTTAGGAGATTAAGGGGGTTGGAGGTAAACAAACAAAAAATTAAATTACAAGAAAGTAAAACTAACAACTAAAGAGAATGTAAATGCTAAAAGACACTCCTAGCAAGGATTGAGAATGAAAGCTTCATGTTCAAGTCATTGACCACAAACATGGCGATTACTTAGAGTTAATCCCATTTAGCCATCACCAACATCGGGAGAAAGTCAAATAGGCATAGTTAGTCTTAATCCATAGGTTTTACTCGTCAATGGAAACAAGAACAACTAACAACCATAAATCATCAATCAATATTGGACATCAACGACCCTCGTGTCACTAACCACGATATGATAGTTACAAGAACAAACCCAATTAGTCAACCTCAATGGTGAAACAAGCCAACCGGGTTTAATCAATTTCTGTCCACAGGTCTTACTCGTTAATGAAAACGAGATTAATTAAAATCTCCAAATTGTCAATCAACTAGGATATTAGTGACTCAATGTCACCTCAATCACTCAATTTCAAGCCAAAAGTATAAAAATCTATGCTAAAACTAAGAAAGATATTTTCACAAACACTTGAAAGGCATAAAAGTAAACATGGTAAAATAGTAAGAATAATAAAATCTAAACTATCAAATGCAATAAATCAATAATAATAATTAAAATGAGCAACAATAAGCATGAAAATATAAATTGCATTTAAAAAAATAAAAATCAACAAGAATTCATGAATATAAAAGCAATAAAATAGAGGAGATTAACAAGTAAACTAAAAGAATTAAGATGTAAGAATCATTAAAGATAAAGAAAACTAAATTAAAACAAGATCAAAACCTAAATCTATGGAGAGAACTAAACCTAAAATTCTAAATTTTATAAAGAATAAAGAGCTTCTCTCTCTAAAAATCTAACCTAAAATATGGCCTAAAACTATCCTAATTGCTTCCTTCTTGATCCTCCTCGAGTTTGGCATGAAATACTTTAGAAATGAGTTGAATTGGGCTTGAAAAAGCCTGAAATCGCGACCCATGTGTTCACTTAAGTGAAATCACGTGCTGGCAGTCATGCATACGCATAAGACATGCGTATGTGCAATATGAAATTCATGTGTATGCATAAGGCAGGCGTATCATAAGGTGCTCCAAACTTCATTTCTTCATAAATTCTCTACTTTTGCATGTTTTTTCTCATTTATTCAATCCATCCTTGCCTTATAAGCCTGAAATTACTCAATAAATACATTAAAGCATCAAAAACATAATTAAAGTGAATTGAATTTAGCAATTTAAGGGCCTAAAAAACATGTTTTTACTCATTAAGCACAATTAGGAGGAATTCACAAAACTATGCCATTTAAGTGAATAAAATCAGGATAAGTTGATAAAATTCACTCATTTCAATATAAGATAAACTATAAAGTTGTGGTTTATTAAACTCCTTACACTTAAATAATAGCATGTCCTCGTGCTAAATATCAAGAAAGACAAAAAATGGGTATTAACATTTATTTAATACAACCTATCTAAATGTAATCTATCTAAATGTATGCAACTACTCTACCTAATACTATCTAATTATCTATATACTTTATTTGCTCCTATTTACTTTGTCAAAATAATTCCATTTCCAAGAGAACATATATGCATAGAGGGCCAAAAGTAATAACAACCAATTCAATTCTACAATTGATTGAGTTATAGAAAAGAATTTAACTTGCAAGATAAGAGATAATATCAGGTAGAAATATAAAATTGAGCAATCGTACCTCTCACCGAATATGTATACACTATAGTAGCTCAAGTGTATAGGGTTGATTCACTCAATTCTCTTCTAATCATGCTTTCTAAGATTTGTTATTCATCTAACATTCAACAATTATTCAATGTATGCATATAATTATCACGAGGACTTTTCCAAGGTTGTAATGGGGTTAAGGTAAAGGTAATGATATATATGGCTAAGTGAGCTAGAATTTGAATCTTTGATTAACTTAAGCTCTCACCAAACACATATAACAACCTATACAATTCTAATATAAAATTCTAACTACCCATTATTTCACTTTTCACACACTTATGCATTCTTTCCAATTCACATCCCATATATATTGTTATTATTACTTTTCATTGGGTCTTTGTCATCTTTTTATTGCTTTTTTTTCTTTTTTCTTTTCTTTTTCTCTCTTTTTTTTTTCTTTTTCTTATTCAAAGTGAAATATATACACAAGTGTTAATTCATATAGTTTACACAGTTAATACTTGAATAAGTACCTAATTTCCAAGATTTTCAATAAAAATACAAAACACATCTTTATCAACCAATGTTTCCAAATTTTTATATACTTAGAAATTGCACACTCTCACTGGTCTAAGGTAATAAATATCCAAATCAGGGACATTTATTAACCATCACTTAAGGCAAGTAATGTACTGAAATTAAGAATTAAAGGAAATTCAATAGGCTAAAAGTTGGCTAACAAAGATATATGAAACAGTAAGACTATTTGGGTAAGTGAGCTAATTGAAATAATAGCCTCAATCATATAAATACATATATACACAGAATAATGGATATAAAGAATCAAACAAATCAAATATTACAATTATAGAAAGAGAATAACACAAAAAAAGATAGTGGTTAATATGATGTAACCACATATTAAGGCTTAAAACTCACAAGGTTGTGTGTTCTAGCTCAAAAACCATGTTCTACAATGCATAATTCAAAGCAAGATTCAATAAAAAATATCAATTCAAATCAATTAGAATGTCAATGCGCTATATAAAAAGAGGTTTTCTTGGAAATTTCATTAATTTTACTAAACTTATTCTCTCTCTGTATATAATGTGATTGGATGAAAAATTAAAAATCCTAAGTTCATTTCCTAATTTCAATCAAACCAAATCATCATGTGTATAGGAAACTAAACTAGGTGCAATTATCACCTTGTCTAATCATAATGAACAATTAAAGACTAAAAGCATATCTACAAGCCAAAATAAAAGTGCATCAAACAATAAAGATACTAGTTATGTACAAATCAAACTAATAAAAGTGCCATAGACTAAAAAAAATACTCAAAATAACAAGATAAAGCTAAAAGTGTTTGGAATAAAACATTTCACCTAAAAAGATTCTCGTCGATCGGTCAGACGATCTGTCTCCCACTTAGCACTTTTAGTTATTGTCCTTAAATTAGCATTTTGGTGAATTCTTTGTCAAGAAGGCTTGTGCTTGAACTCATCATCCTTGAACCTCGACCAATGGTTGGACTTCCAATGATCTTCAAAATTTTCAATTAAGTGCACCAAGTTTTGATAAAGTTTCACACAAATTCGGAGCTCCCAAAATTGATCGCATGATGTATACCAGGATCTCAAACCTTGTTTCTACACCAGTCTTCTTGTTGACTCTTATGATTCCATCCGGGTGGCAAACACTCAGAGCTCTCACTTAAGCACTCAAACATCCCTCGAAATCCACTCAACTGAGCATTACACCAACCACAAAAATACAGCTTCAAAGATTTAACCTTAACGAACCTAGAATGATATTTTCAACCACTAACCATATCTTTTTTACTCTTGAATCCACAAAGAGCTCTAAACTGACTATCCGTCTCAATCAAACTATATTCAAGCGGGATAATAAAGCTTAAGGATAAGAGTTTTATCCATTTTAAATGAAGAAATGGATGGTGATTTAGGAAGAGAGGTTTCTAATGGCATTGGCAATGTGATTTTCACTCTCTTTTGCTTCTTTTGGGTGATCTCTACCTCTTTACAAGTCTCCTCAAGCTCTATTCTTTGTTCAACTTCTCCTAACTCTTCAACCACTTCTTCTGGTTCCTTGATCTCAACCTCCTCCACTTGTTGCAAGTCATGCTTCAACTCCTCTTTTTTCTTTCGAGGTTCCAAACTCTCTTCCACTCTGCATGCTCCAATTGGACTTGGTTCTTCGAATTCATCCGTGGTAGTGCTTGAATTATTGGAATAGTGTATTGAGGCTAAGTGAGATAGAGTTTCAATTAAGGTAGCCATGATGTTTCCTTGCCTATCTTGGATCTCTTCTTGCTCTTGGAGGAACAATTAGAGTGCCTCCTCCATTGAGGATTGTGGAGAGAAAGAGAGTTCTCAATTGGGAGAAGGTCTTCGTATATGGAAAGTGGTTCATATTAGTGAGAATATTGAGGTGATATGTATGGGGATAAGTGTTCAAAAGGTGTTTGAGGGTATTAGTATTGGAAGGGTGATGGTTCTAAGTATAGTTCATATGGTTGTTCATGAGGCACATAAGGTTTGTGGCATGGTAGATATGGAGTTGGATTATATAGAGGTGGTTGTGATAGTGTGGGGCTTGAGAATTTTGTGGTTGAGGACTATGTTATAGACTATGTTGAGGGTATGGTTTATAGGCATATAGTAGTGGAGGTTTATAACAATGAGAATCACCATATTCATTGGATTGGTATGCACCATGAGGGAGATTATGCTCATAGTAGTCTGAAGGAGGTTGTTGCCATGAAGGTTGTACGTATGCATGTGACTCCTCCCTTAATTGATTTTCCGTCCCATAATGCGAACTGACATTGAAGTTACAATTCCCTACAACATAGTTACAACCAAACTCCAAGCCAAAAGAGTAAGAATTTATAGAAGAGATAGAAAATAAAAACAAAAGATATTAAAAAATAAGAAAAACAAAATTATAACTACTAACAAAAATAAGAAAACAACAAAAAAGTAAACTATTCACAATATTCACATATTCACAATAGCCAATAACAAACACACAATTGCAATTCTCCAGTAACAGCGCCAAAAACTTAATGGAGGGCCAAACGTCAGTTTAGAATTTTTCAAAAAGAATTACTTTGTCATTAGTATAATTTTAAACCAACAAATGACCCTAATCAAAGTTTAAATGACTGTCACAATTAAAATCAATAAAAACCAAGAATATTAGATCTCGGACTATCTCTCAAATGTGCGTATTATCGGTGAGGAGATTAAGGGGGTTGGAGGTAAACAAACAAGAAATTAAATTGCACAAAAGTAAAACTAACAACTAAAGGGAATGTAAATGCTAAAAAACACTTCTGGCAATAATTGAGAATTAAAGCTTCCTGTTTAAGTCATTGACCACAAACATAGCGATTACCTAGAGTTAATCCATTTAGTCATCTCCAACATCGGAAGAAAGTCAAATAGGCATAGTTAGTCTTAATCCATAGGTCTTACTCGTCAATGGAAATAAGAACAACTAGCAACCCTAAATCACAAATCAATATTGGACATCAATGACTCTCGTGTCACTAACTATGATATGACAATTACAAGAGCAAAACCAATTAGTCAATCTCTAATACTGAGATAAGTCAATCGGGTTTAATCAATATCAATCCATAGGTCTTACTCGTTAATGGAAACGAGATTAATTAAAATCTCCAAATTGTCAATCAACTCGGGCATTAGTGACTCAATGTGAATATGTGAAGGCCTCAAATCTGTCCATCTTATGAAATGGTGCTAAATTGGAGGGGTTTCATCCTCGGAGGGGTCTTAGACAAGGGAATCTCATGTCGCCCTATCTTTTTAACATCTGTATGGAGAGGGTGCTACTTTCATTGAATTGCAAGTTAGTTTTGATGTTTGGGAAGCTGTGGCCATCTCCTGGGGCAGGCCTCGGTTGTCCCACTTCATGTTTACAGATGATATTCTCTTGTTTTGCAAGGCTAGCAGGTCCCAAGTTCAGAATGTCATGAAAATTATGGATCTTTTTTGCAAAGTTTCAGGTACGAAGGTAGATCTTGAGAAATAAAAAGCTTTATGTTCCAAGAATATCTCCAATAGGTGTAGAGAGGTCTTAAACAGAGTTTCTCAGATTTGGTTGACTAATGATATGAGAAAATGTTTAGGTGTTAACATTGGACATCCCAAAATTTTTAGAGCCGGTTTTGTGGATTCTTTGAATAGAATCAAGTATAGATTGGCGAATTGGAAGGTTAGGCTTCTCAGTAGAGAATGTACACTTTGTTTGATAAATTTGTAGCATTTGCGTTACCTAATTATGAAATGCAAGTTTCTTTTTTCCCTACATCTTTTTTGCAAGAAAATTAATGTTGTAACGAGGACTTTTCTTTGAAAACGAAAAATTGATGAAATGTGCCTAAATCTTGTTAAGTGGGATACTATTATTACCCCCCGCAAGTTTGGTGGCCTAGTGTTAGAGATACGAGACGTGTGAAATTGGCCTTAATGGATAAACTTTTGTGGCAACTCCTTCACAGTTCTCATAAGCTTTCCATACGAGTTTTGATTGATAAATATTTCGAACGATTCAAATTTGGATGCAAGGGACCTGGTTCATGCTTCCAAAATTTTGCGAGATATCATAAAAACTAAGAGTGGGATGTAGAGGGGACTAACCTGGAGTACTGGTTCTCTTGATCAATTCTTTTGGTTTGATTCTTGACACACAAACGGCTGTGTTTGCCAGTTTTGTTCCTCTTATTCATATTTCAGATACAACCTTGTGGGTGGAGCATGTCTGGCCTTTGGATCACTGGAATTGGAATGTTCTGGATATTCCCATTGATGAAGAGTATAAAATAAAGCTGTCTAATATCTTCCTTATCTGGCATGGGAAAACCGAACCTGAATGGATTTAGTATAGCTCTAACAACAAGGACTATTCGACTAAGAGTGGATATTCCTGGCTTTTGCAAAAGAAGATTGCTTGGAATCCAACTAATAATTATCTATGGCTTTGGTAGCTACGAGTTCCGGAGATAATTAAATTTTTAATGTGGCTTTGTATCATAATGTTCTGCCAACTAGCTGGCTTCGGTTTCGTAGAGGATTGGCTGGCTCTTCAGTTTGTCCCAGGTGCATTTCTGATGAAGGATGATATTTTCCATTGTCTTAGAGACTGCGTTAAAGCTCAAGATGTGTGGAATCACCTAGGTATTGGCTGAAATAGAGATGATCTCATCATGAACTTCCATTACTGGATCCACTGTAATACTAATGCTTATGAATACTTCTTTTCAGTTGCGTTGGGGTAGATTTTGCGAGATCGTAATAATGATGTATTTAATGGGAATGCAACTTGGAACACATTAAATGGTGTGTATTTAATTAAGCAAGCAGCCAAGGGATTTGGAGAAGCTTTTGATTCCAATCTAAGTATCTTGGTCTCTCAAAATATGGCTAGGTTTGGATGTATTTTTTGAGACAATTTGGGTAACAGGATTAATGGTTATTCCGATGCTATTTTTGTGGGTACTAGTGTTCGTTGTGAGCTGTTTGGTATTTTTTGTGGCCTTTGTCTGGTTGGGACTATGGGTTTAGTGAAGTCATTTGTGAAATAGATTATTTTGAGGCATTCCAGACAATTAATTAAAATTTGGAATGTGATAACTGATGCGTGAGCATCTTGTCTATCTTTTTCTAGTGAATTTGCATCTAATTTGTTGAGTTTAATTAAGAATTAATTATATTTTAGCCACTATGGATGCTATTTTGAGTTTTGTGCAATTTTATTTATTTTAGGTAGCATTCGGAGGGATTTGATGAAGTTTCTGCAGAGAAAAAGAAGAAACCAAAAAGATGACCAGCGAAGACCGACGCGGACGCATGGCTCACGCGACCGCGCGGAATGGAGAAATCGCAAATGACGCGATCGCGTGCCTGACGCGAACGCGTAGACTGGAATCTGCACAAATGATGCGAGCGTGTGGACGACGCAGACGCGTCACATGCGCGATCTGCAATAATTCAGAAAATGCTGGTTACGAATTTTGGGCTGTTTTGACCCACTTTCCAGTCCAGAAAACACATATTAGAAGTTGCAGAATGGACAAATCAAGTGGTCCCCAACCATCAACTGAAGATCTGTTAATTAATTCGAATTTAAATTCAAATCTTATCTTTGAGGAAAAGATATTATTTTTAATTTTTGATTTTAAACCTATTAGGATTAGTAATAAATAGAAACTCTGTACATTTAGACTGGACCAGATTGTTACCAGAACCCTTATTTTTCTTCTCTGAACCATGAGCAACTAATCCTTCATTGTTAAGGTTAGGAGCTCTGTCTATTTGTATGGATTTATTCGTTTGATCTTTCTAATTTAATTCATGTCTAGATTTATATTTCAATAATTGTTTTCGCTCTTTATTTTATGAATATGGGTGGAACAAAAGTATGACCCATGTTCTAATTGAGTTCTTGTAAAACTTGGAAAAGCTTTTTACTTGAACAACAGCTTGAAAACATATTATACTGAATTTCTAATTGTTTGTATTTAACGGGATACGTGACATATAATCCCTTTATTATTGGATAATTAGAATTCTTTTGGCATATAAACTAGAAATTGATCATCACCCTCTAATTAGAATTAATTGACCAAGGAATTGGCAATTAATGAATTTTAGAGGAGACTAGGAAGGTCTAAGGAATTAGGGCCTAGTCACATATAGTTTGCCATAAAGTTATATCTTGCATAATTAAATTAGTTAGTGATAAAAATAAATCTGAAAAATAGATAACTCTGAAACCTTAACTGCTTTCTCAACATTTTATTCCCAACTCATTTATTTGTCTATCCTTTTGATATTCTAAGTTCGAACTTAAACCTTTTGAACATCTTAAAACCAAGTTTTGCTTGCCTAATTAATCCAATCAATCAATCATTGTTGCTTGATCCATCAATCCTCGTGGGATCGACCCTTACTCACGTAAGGTATTACTTGGTACGACCCGGTGCACTTGCCGGTTAGTAAGTGTGGGTTATAAATACCGCACTAATAACCTTAACATCATTAAGAAGATTATAGATCTTTGCAGGAGTTGAAAAATGAGTCTGCATTAATTCAGCGTACTGCTAATGCTGTTGCTGATCATATGGCTAAGTATGCTGCACGACATGTTCTTCTGCATGCGTAATGGTTGTTGCCTAGATCGGACTTAGGCAAAATTATTGCAATGGAGGAAATCTTTTTATTTTAGTGTTTTTTGTTCTTATTTGGTTTATTTAGTCACAAAATCAGCTTATATACACAAAAATATACACTAGTTATGAATTAAAACAATAAAGCTCTATATCCAAACAAAATATTTAACCAAGTATAACGAAATTGTTATAATAACTTTTCAAATTATGCGCCTCTTTCTCATTCTCCTTCCCCGTTTTCTCCTCCTCCTCCTCCTCCTCCTCCTCCTTCTAAATTTGCGCACGTAGATTTTTTTCTTCTTCTTCTTCTTTATTGTCATCACCAATAGCACCAATATTTTGCAAACATGTTTATTAGTTCTATTTTCTCTGCTACCATTATTAAATAATTTCGGTTCATTTCTTAATTTATTTCGGTTCATTTATGTGTTAATTGAGGTTCACTTGATGCTGCTAATAAGTATTGACTAATTTTTTATTTCTTAAATAATTTCAGTTTATTTCTTAATTTAATTAAAGTTTATTTGGATCCAGAAATGAATTCGATATGTTTTTGTTAATAATTGAGACTTTTTGACTGTTTGTTCAAATCTGAACTAATTTAAGTTAATTTGTTTGTTAATTGAGGTTCACTTGATACAATTGATAAGTATTAACTAAATTTTTTATTCTTTAAGTAATGTCAGTTTATTTCTTAGTTTAATTGAGGTTCTTTTGAAAAAAAAAGCATATATGATAGCACATGAGAGAGTTGGTGGGTAGTGAACCAAAAAATGAAAATTTCAAGAACTTTTTCGTCAATACACTATATCTCTCTTACTTTTCTAGTGTATCTATGTATGTATGAACAATGTGAGCCTAGTGAAAAGTCTAATTTATAGAGGGAATTGAAGCATATCCTCCACGTATGGCAAGTGCTTCTTCGTAATATTAGTGATTAATGATATAT